>NC_139817.1:16547281-17147281 GCF_963457635.1 Microchirus variegatus | reverse complement strand
GGATGGTCTCTTCTGAGCATTCAGAGGCTTCATGATGTCACTGTCTGTGTTGCTGGACTCTCTTTGCCTTAAGATCATATCCAGACCAGAAAAATCTGTGTTGGGACTGATGAAATATTTTCGGTCAGTGACACCTGTCACGGTGCATGGTGCGTTTGTGTGTTTTTGGCTCGATGTCCACGTAATTATCAGCTGGACAGTCCATGGGTGGTTGGTTTTCTTTGTCCACTTGTTGACAGACATCTTCATCTGAGTCTTCATCACTCTCATCAGTGTCATTGAGTTCCATCTCAACTTCACTCTCTCCAGTTTGGATGATATCTATCACATCCTGCACACTGTATCATGGCTCTCTCCTTGCTGGTGGCATTCTGGAAAAAAAAGCAATGAATTAACATGTATGAATATGCTTTGTATATAGTAGTACATAATCTGAAGGAATAGATAGGGTGGTGGACCAAGTCCTCTGTGTAGAAATGCTTTCAAGGCAGACAGTACTGTCTGCTGATTGTAAGTCGCTTTGGACTAAAGCATCTGCTAAATGCCCTAAATGTAAATGTGATTGTCTTAGCCTATGGTCTCTACTTATCATATTAAAAGAAAAACATGCAAACCCCCACTTACATCCACACCCCACATTCAGGAACATTTGCACCTTTCCCAGAACTGAATTGTCTGTTGATATCCTCTTTGTGGACAAAGACATGGGATTTTAGCTCAGTCTGATCAAA
This sequence comes from Microchirus variegatus, assembly GCF_963457635.1. Lineage (NCBI taxonomy): Eukaryota > Metazoa > Chordata > Actinopteri > Pleuronectiformes > Soleidae > Microchirus > Microchirus variegatus. The sequence goes on along the minus strand of NC_139817.1, from coordinate 17,146,550 downwards.
TTAACTATGTATTTTTTTAGACATAAAACTTTAAAAACAGTCAAATTTGACCAGAACACAACACAAGGGTATAATGTATGTAATGTATACTGTTCATGTATAAAGAAAATCCTCTGTTTCAGGCAGTGATGTAGTGGAGGGAATATCACCTGTCTGTGTCCATTGAAACAAGCCTGCTATTTTTGCTACCACCAAGACCCAGTGTTGTAAACTTACAACAATTATGTAACAAGCTCTAAATGAAATTTGATGCATCTATTTCACAATAACTAAATATGTACATGCTCTACACATTGTAATAACATCCAAAAAAAATATAAAAGACATTTTACTTACTTTAATCTTATGAATCCAGTCCAATTAAACAAAGAGATTTTGTTCGGAGGAAATCTTGAAAAGTTGTGTGTGGGGTTTTCTCAAAACTGTGGGAGGAGTTGAGCATCAAAGTTTTTGGTGGAGAAGTACATTTACATAGAGAGAATGATTGACAAGCCCAAATTGTGGGCCGGAGAGAAGTTTGTTTGGATATTTTTGTTAATACTTTTCTTAGAGTGAGAGAAGACCACGCCCACACAATTTCAGAGCTCAGAAAATGGGCAAAACGTAAATTGCGATTGTGGAAAAACCGTGATATGTATGGAAATGTCGACTTATATGAGAAAAGTCCCAAGTCTAGTGACCCGTTTAAAGTTTCTATGACGTTTCTACGTTAAAGTATGACGACACTGCGATGCTCCAAAGAGGGCTTGGTTTGTCTCATTTTCCCATTCGTGTGTATGTGAAAATGAAAAGACAGAATTTTGGTAGTTTTTTGCGATTTGTGTCGCCATGGTAACTCGAAGAAACCGCACGTTCTGATATAAGATATGTGAGGGTTTTCTCAAAACTGTAGGAGGAGAAACATTTCAAAGTTTTGCACGGGAGAAGAATGCATCCAAGATGGCCGACATCGCTTTTGCCAGAAATTCGCGTTCGGGGACGCTCTCTAACTAAAAATTAGTTAGTTAGAGATGTTAGAGTTATATAATGGAAAAATATCAACCTTAATAACTTGCTAGATAATGTAGCCTAGCCGTGATACACAAGTTAGCTGCAGGATTAAATCGATTTCCGAAGAGAAAAGCTGCATGTTAAAGCATCCAGAATTATAGCAACATTAATAACGTTTGTAAGAAACCAAACCGTTTGTAAATCTGTCAAAATTTCAGCAAGATATGAGTGTTTACGTTTCTGCAGATCACTAACTTATGTCAGGTTCCACAGATCCCACCAGAGAGATGGACTGGGGCAAGCTGGCCACCAGTGCGGACGTTCGACACTCTGCCTTAAGACATCTACCCTTTATTATATCTATGATCCGAATGCCCGAACTCATCCGAACGGCCAAACTTGTGAATTGTGGGTAATCCGAATGGCCAAACTCGTGAATTGTGGGTAATGACAAAACAACAACATGGACGGAGAAGTTACAGATCATTTGGAGACCGGTGAGGGAGATGCAGTCGGAAGAGTGACAGAACCCTCTCAGTCTATCAAGAAGCCAATGAAATGGAATACTTTCTTCCGCTCAGTTGCGGTGAGTTTAATTTTCAGCATAATTTTCATACTATGACAAATAATTTACACTGCTACATATTTGACATACATTTTTTAACCAGAACACACTAGCAATTCGGGCTACATATATTTGACTTTGAAATATACTAGTAACGTCTTTGACACCAGGGGTCAGAACAACACAGGATATATTCATGGTTGCTGAGGTTGAAACCTCCTTTGTTATTTATGATGGAAGATTTATCTCACCTTCTCACCCTGTTCGCATTATGTTCTATAGCCAGATGTCATGAAAGAGCTTGGAGAGGGGGTGAGAATTGGACAAGTTTCCACAATAGTCGGGAAAATGTGGAAAAACTTGCCTGCAGACAGACGAAAGGTTTGTATATATATTTCTCATATCCCAGTGAATGATATAACCACTGTGCAAAATACAGGGGGGTCTGGGGGGGCTAGACCCCCCTGATTAAGACTCAAGACCCCCTGAAAGGCCTCAAAGGCAAAATTTGAGGGGGGTCTAAAGTAGGGCTGGACGATTAATTGAATTTTAATCATGATTTCGATTTTGGCTTCTCACGATCATAAAAACATTGTAATCGAAAGAAAAACAATTAATGCACCGCACGCTGTGGCGTCTATGTAAATGCCTATGCTAGAAAAACACCTTAGAAAGTGCAAGTAGATTGGTTATTTTTTGTTTATATTGCTATCATTATTTTAATTTACTATAATTATTATTATATTTTGCTTGTTACTAATGTATTTCTGGCTGTTTTTTTTTTTAAATTATATTTAAAGTTGAGTTTTGGTGGTTCAATAAATACTCAAGTTTTGAAATCAATGAATATCGTGTTTATTAATCATGATTTCAATATCAGTCAAAACAATTTTTGACTTTATCGTCCAGCCATAGTTTACATATATGATCTACATACATAATACACTTTGCATGCTTTCTTATCCTTTATAACCAGACAAAATGTAAATGTATTTTATTATTTATTTATTTTATTTAGTTTTAATGAATTGCTTTCCAAATGGCACTGTGGAAAATGTCCACACAAGCCCACATCTGACAGGGAAGATAGCCAATACTGCAGGGTGGTACCTGGGGTGGTGAAACAGTATTGCACAACAAATGGGAGGTGGGGACCCCCCATTATTATGTCTGCATTCTGCCCTTGCTAATTCGAATATGGGTTTATTTGGCTTCACTGTAAGTGTAAACTTCACTTTTCTCACCAAAACTTTTGAGCTTAGTATTCAATTTATCATCTCCTATCTTGAAATAGGTTGAAACATTGTGAGAATTAGATTGCACCCCAGCATCCAACATGTTATAATGACCTATAATCCTTTGGAGTAGGGTAGGGAACCAGCCACTCACTGCGGGGTATGTAAGTGTAGGATTTGGGCTTACTGTTACTTATAAGATATTCCATTACATAAGAAAGCTAAGAGTTGATTTCCATACTTTTCCCCCAAAAGCACAGCGAACACGGGAGGACATAGACACAGGATTGGAGAGGATAGGAAAAAGTGTGCCAATTGCAACAACAGCTACTCCAGAGAAAAGGACCTCAAGTATTACCAGAAAGGCTGCCATGAATGCATCTGCAGTGAATGTAATGAAAGTTTCAGTCATGAGCTAAAGCTTAAAAGGCATATAGCCAAGAATCACAGAGAATGCTACAAGTGTAACCAATGCAATAAGAAATTTTCTGAGAAAAGAAATCTTACCAGACACCAAAAAGAATATAGCTGATGAAAGATCCTTTATATATTTGAGCCCAACAGTTACATTTCTATAGTATAATTTACCTTAGATATTTACATACATCTTTTGACACCAATGCTTACACAGTCATTGTTATAATCTAGTATGGGCTAGTGAAGCATACACTTGTTTTAAGTATAATAAGTGTACATTAAAGTGAAAGTAAGTTAATCATGTTTTCTTTTCCTTTGGACACGTTTTGTCTTAGATTTCATCACATGAGCTCCAGACTTTTTGCTGGTAGCTGTGTTTGCCTGTACGGCACTAGCCAGACTGTGGGAATGCTTAAATTTCTTCGCAGGCCCTTCCAAGCATGGTTGTGCTGTCTGTAGCTTTGATGGCCTTCCTTTGGCGACTGCCTGGCGGCTGCCATTTCTGGACTTTCTTTTCCTGTTAGATTGAACTCTGATTTTTTTTCCAGTGCCTGTTTTCTTTAACTCAGTTGAACCAAAATTATGAAGGGCTGTAGTCAGTTTTGCATGCATTGTAGTTTGTCCAGTTAAACTTGTTACTGAATTTGAAAATAGCCTTAGCCAAGTTGGGATCTTTGGTGGATTTAAGTTTATCTGTAATCTGGGCAAATGACTGGTTTAGCATAGATGCTGCTGAGTCGATACATGATACCTCATCTTCCTGTTCTTTGCTGGCTTGAGCCGGGTCATTACTGAGGGGAGCTTGGTATCCTCATCATGTACTGTCTCCTGACCTGATGTGGTTGAAGTTGAACTACTACTAGTTACAGTTCTCAGATTGTTGTAGAATGAAAGTGGTAGTGTTTCCCCAATTGCAATCATTGCTAATTTTTGCCTTTCTTCATGAAGTATAAAATTGAGACAATTTGCTTTCTTTGCAGCCCATAAAATGTATTGATGCTTGCATGGAGTACCATCTTTTCCTACTGAGCAAGTGCACACTCCAACGGCCATGTCTACTGTGTAGCGTTGTCCTGGACTAGATCTACTTGCCATTTTAAAGACACTGTTGTCAAACTGTTATGTGGATGAAAGATAGATACTCTGCTCTTCTTGCGTTGGCATATGAAAACCTGTCGCTCCATCTTTGCCCTTTCCCATAAACCTGCGTCTGTAACGTCCATCAAAGCTGCCGTCTGCTAACGTCAGCAGCTTTGTCTTATAGTGGTCTTCCAAGTTGGATGTTATTCTGTCAACCAGACCCACTACATTATACTCTTTAACACGTCTTAGCACAGTGTCTTTTAGAACATGGAACTGTGCTTCCACAAAGTTATTTGTGTGGTTTTCTTCTCACAGGCAAGTGGTTTCTGAAGCAAAGGGCAAATGCCTCTTTTTTTGCACACAAGTTTGCAATATAACTAGTGAAGTTGGCATAATCTTTACAGCTTTCATCCTCAAACAGATCGGAACAGCAATTCTGAAACGATTCTTCAGTTTTAGCATAAAGACACCTTTTAAAGAGGCTTAACAAGTAGGGGCGATCACCTTGTTTGATGTTGTTTTACCACATCTACCATGGATGAAGCCACCGCCATACTTGTTGTAGAATATGGAAGGTAGTAGAAGTAGAATACTTGCCCTAGGCCATTCCTTACTAAGAGCACTGCGCTCTTCATCACATTTATCGGTAAGTATGACATCAGGACCTACTTCTGGGCCACTGCTTGCCAAACTGTATAGAGATGGTTGAAGTCTCTCTTCCTTGGCATGATGGACCGATCTGCTCTATCTGATGGATAGATCTGTCAAGAACTGCTGTCTAGCTGTTGCTGGTGTATGGCCTAACCCATACAGTTGATTAACGTTCAGTGTTTGTGGGGACAGATCTTTGAAGTTTGAAGCTTCCAATGTACCAACAGAATGGTTGTGGTCCCACTGAATGTCAATAGTAGCGCAGTTGTCAGTTGAAATCTTCAGCGCTAGCTGGAAGGGACAGTTCGTATTCTTGACCCTTGCTGTAGGATTCCCGCTTAGCCTGCGCTGCGGGTCTTTACTTGGACTCCGCTGCCTTGTGTTGTGCTGGCATCAGTAGTAGTTCTGCACCAAATAGCCAGATGTCTTACCCTTGACTATTTTTGTCCTCAGGCAGGTGTTGTTGAGGGCATCATATTCAACTAACCAGTCTTTGTAGTTGTCAGTAGTCAGGTCTGGTGTTGAGACACTGGCCTTAAAACTGGAGGATGTGTCCTGAAGACTTGTGATTTTGTAAGTGCAGTCATCTGGTAAAGTTTCCAGGAATGTTCCTTTGTCAATCCCATTTGTATCATTCAGCTTCTTTATGTCATTTACGTCCTTGATCGCTGATCAATGGAGAGGTAGTTTCTTCACCACCAGACTGAACCGGTTCTCTCTCACTCACCAATGGAGCCGGGTCTCTCTCACTCACCAATGGAGCCAGTTCTGACTGCCATTTCCCTTCTCCTTTATCCTCCAACTGAGCAGCAACAAGGAAGGAATATAAAATGTTTATTACAAAAGTAGAGCTCAAATGATACCCCGTCAGTAGAATAGGCCAGCCCAGTGACCCGGAAAAGTCACATCCTAGAACTGGTTAAAACTTGAGTGTGCTAACTGTCTAGTGTGGAAAATTATGCACCGAGAGGTTTTTATCATCTCTCAGCCTCGTCTCTTTTTTTTTTTTATCAACACAACCTTAAGTGAGGGACAAGTTTGTTTTCTTCTCTGCCAACTCAGCAGCTTCTCCGTCCGCCATGTTGTTGTTTTGTCATTACCCACAATTCACGAGTTCGGCCGTTCGGATGACCCACAATTCACGGGTTCGGGCGTTCGGATTACCCACAATTCAGGATTCCTGCCGTTCGGATGAGTTCGGGCGTTCGGATTACCCACAATTCACAAGTTTGGCCTTTCGGATGAGTTTGGGAATTTGGATGACCCACAATTCACGAGTTCGGCCTTTCGGATGAGTTTGGGCGTTCGGATTACCCACAATTCACAACTTCGGCCATTCGGATTACCCACAATTCACAAGTTCGGCCGTTCGGATTACCCACAATTCACGGGTTCGGCCGTTCGGATGGGTTCTAACCCTAACCCGACATCATAGCTGTGTACGAGCACAGCGAAGCGCGCTCATGTGGCACTACTGTCAGTGAACCGTACGACATGAAAACTTTATGAGAAATGTGAATAAATGAAGACAATGACTGGGTTTCGTTTACATTTTAAAAAATATTATGACAAAGCAGGTTTTAGTTATTTATTTGTCGCTCATTAGCATTTATATTCAAATTTATTATGGATGTATTAACGAGCTGCTGTGTGGATTCATTGAGGAGAGGAGACTGCTGCACTTTATCACTGTGTTCAGTCCTGGACATCGTGACAGTGATGACGGCGTGGACTGTGGAGCTTTGACCGTGTGATGAACTGAGACCGGCGGTCACTTCACCACTGATTCCCGGGGAGGCTGTTTGTCTTATCGTCACTATCGGTTCATGACGTTACTGTTAAATGTGATGAACACGTGAACAAGAGTTGAATATAAACATGTTGAGTGAAAGAATCGGGAGTTATAAAACTACTTTAACACGTTGTTGTTAAAGTATATATAAGTATTATATAATTATATAAGTGAAATCAGGCAAAAGCCATGGTCCTAACCCAAATAAACCATTTTTATTGATCGTTTTAATCTATAACTACGTCATTGTACTTTTCAGCTTACTATATTCACTTCACTATCGTTGGTTTTGCATTTATTTACAAATCCATGGTTTAAAGCCGAAGTTAGCGTGACATGGTATACATGAAATCCCCTAGCGCATGTCATTGGCGTACTCCCATCATGCCTTTTGCTGTTCATGTATGCGCCGAGCAAGTTGATAACAGCTCGTTCACATAGCCGAGAGGCATTATGGGAGTGACACCTACTCTGCATGCTCTATGGGCCCCATAACCCGGAAATAAATGCGGAAGTCAAAAACTTTTTTGGCATATGCGCTGGGTGAGCAGCTTCAAAGGAATGAACGGAGCCAAAGGGGCGGTGCTCTATCCAATTCATATAATACATCCATGCAGCAGAACAGTACAAGACACGCCCTTGCAAAACATGCCCCCTCAACACTGATTTGGTCACAGAAGCGACTGCGTCTGAAACGTGATGACGTTCATGTACTTAAAGAAGGACGAAGACAGAGAACCAGCAAGTTTAAAAACAATGTTTTATTCTTACAATGATGGAGGAAAAGGTAAGAATGGATATAGAAAACATTTTGATATTAACCACTATGAATTGTCATTATTTGTATTCATTAAATCAATTAATTTTGGTTTGCTAACCAGTAATATCTGCTATATATGCTGTAAACAATAGTGATTGTAACGGCAAACAAGACGCAGTGCCCTTTTTGTTTTGTTTTTTTAACTGTATTTATACAGGTAATATCATTGAGATACAGAGTCCCATTTTCAACCAAGAAACGTGTAAGATAAAGTACGTTTTTATTTCGTTTTTATCTCTTTTCTTACTTTTGAAATGACTATGAGAAGCTTTGCTAATTTGAAAACGTGACCTCAGTTCTACAATTGTATTGAGTTAGATTTGTGTCTTTATTATTCAATAAAAAAAAGTTTGCTTGAATCAAGAAAAATATTTTCAATCAAAAAAACCTTCACTTCAATCAAAACAAACTTTTTAATCAAAGAAAAAAATTAGTTTGAATCCAAAAATATATTTGAGACTCAAAAAATGCATTTGAACACTGTTTTTCTTTTTGAAAATGTTTAAAAAAAAACAGACTTCAAAACTTTTTTCACTTCAAAAATCATCAAGACACAAATGTCCTACCCATAATGTGGCCCAAACAGAAAAAGATCACTTCAATCAAAAAAACCTTTTCAATCAAAGAAAAAAGTGTTCAAATGAAATTTTTTGAGTCTCAAATATTTTTTGCATTGAAACATTTTTTTCTTTGATTGAAAAGGATTTTTTTGATTGAAGTGATCTTTTTTATATTGAAAATATATTTTTTTAGTTTGATAAGTATGGGTGGGGATACACTGTCTGCTAGTCAGGAAGCTAGCAGCCGGCCCGGGTGGCCAACCTTGCCTGCCCTCTGTGCTCCCCCACCAGATCTGGTATATCACTCTCACACACACAACTAGGGTATTGGGGGAGATACAGGAAGACCATTGGGGGGGTTGGGGGGCGGGCCCACCAAGTAGTGGGCCTATCCCCCATCTTCCCCTCCAGGGGTCTCCGCTCTCCCCCAATATTTTATGGCATGTTAGACACTAGGGCCTGGGGGTGGGGTGGGGCATATCGACTACCCCGCTGTCAGCAAGCAGCGGGGTGTTGTCACCTCATCCTCCCCCCCACATTTTTAATGCATACTAGATACCAACATCCCCCATACACACATCCCACAGCACACATACATACACACCACACCACATCCTGGTGGGGGGGGGTGGGGGATGGGTGGGTCGGACCTCCCGGGTACCTGTGTCCCGCCCGCCTCCCGGCTGGGCTGGGGTCGGCCGGTTTGGGCTGGGGGGCGGTTGTGGAGCTCCGGGGTGCTGGCGGCTGCGGCGGGTAGTTGGGTCGGCTGTCGGTCTGTCGGGGGGAGCCCCGGGGGACCTGGCCGTGGCTCTCCATGACTCCTGGGAAGGGTGATGGTGGGCGGCGGGCTGGTCGCTCGGCGGGGGCTGACTTTGGGCGCCCTGCCCTGGGTGGACGGTGGGTCCCTGTGCCGGGGTGGGCGTGGGGTCCGCTGTGACAGGTCTTACGGCCTCTGACCCATACGTGAGGGGGCTTGCCCGGGGCGGATCCGGGACCCTGCTGCCTCCTGTTCCTTGGGGGCCCCCGGCTGGGATCCCTACATGAGCCTCTACCGGCTCCCCTCTGGGGGGGAAGTCGTGTGGTTGGCTCCGGGGTAGGCGTCGGGGATAGCTGTGGCGGGCTCCGGCCTGCCTCCTGGGGGGGCGTTCTGGGGGAGGCTCTACTGTCCCTGGGGATGGGCTGGGCTGCCCTGGGGGCCTGGGTGGGTCCCGGGTGTGGGGACCTGGGGCCTCAGGACCTGCCTCGGCGTGTGGTGGGCTGGTCTGTGCTCGTGGTGCCGTCATCTCCGGCCCCCTCGGGGCGTGCTCTGCGCGTGGGGGGCGCCGGCTCTGCGGCACCCTGCCCTGGTCCTGTGCGGGGTGGACTCGCGGCTGGCCCTGGGTCGGGAGGCGGCGGGTATCTCCGGGCCAGGGGGGCTGGTGGACGCCCCGTGTGCCTGGGTTACCGCCGGTCTCCTTCTGGGGGGCTGGGGGGCGGCGACACGGTTTCACCACCGATTCCCGACCACACCAAGTGACAACCTCCGCACATACATGTATATGGATGCGCGAATACACAGACATACAGATACACACACAGACAAACTCTGGTTCATGATAGAACCAATATAAACTGATACAACCGTTATAAACAAGATCACCTTATCTATATGTGGTTGTTAACAAATTCTAATGGTACTGTAATACAAATGCATATCAGTGTTATTAATGTTGTAATGTTGTCATTACTGCCTTAGTGTGTTATGCTACTAATTTCTATCTAGTGTCTCTCTTTCCCTCCCTCTCTCCCTCCCTCCCTCCCTCCCCCTCTCTTATCTCTCCCTCTTTCTCCCCATCTCTCTCACACCTCCCTTGTCTGTCTACCCACCCTCACCCCCACCCCCCCTGTCTGGCCCGGTCCTCCCACACAACCTAATAAATAAAAAATAAATACATAAATAGCAGGACGGGCATTACAGCGCTGTAATCACTCGCCCTGCAAACAGCAAAATCTGTTCAACACCAACAGACATGCAGTCAACCATAGTGCATGCCCAAGGTACTGGACAGGACAGGTTAAAAAAAAAAAAAAGAAAATGTTTTTTTTGATTGAAGTGAAAAAAGTTTTGAAGTCGTTTTTTTTTGTTTGAATCATTTTGACACAAACGTTCTGCAGTGGGCGGGTGCTTCCCCATTGGTCAGACATGTTTGAGTGACAAGTGTCTACACCAACTGTTGCCCGCAGCCCTGCCTGTAAGGTAGGGTCCAGTGTGCGGAGAGAGCTCCCTCGCAGGGTCTTCTTCGCCACCGGCTGTCGGCTGGCCCTCGCGGGGCGCATTTCCTCCGCCGGTGGTGAGCCGCGACCGGCTCTAGGTCGGCTTGGAAAGGCTCGGGGCGAAGGTGGCAGGCGGCTCCGGCCGTCTGCTTTACAGCGCCCCCACCTGGACCTCGCCGCTTCCCTGGGCCGCGGACATGTGTACTCACCGGGGGGAGGTTCGTCGTTCCCGTACGGAACGGCATATTTATGTCCCGCTCTCAAAATAAAAGCACCTGCCTCTGTCTGTGAGCGTTTTATGGTGGGGAGACCACTACCCGTGAGCGCGCGAGAGAGAGAGAGCGAGATAGTCAAACAGCTGTACTGTGGGCTGTGTGAGAACACAGGCTCTGCATTACCTGTTGCTGCTAAACAGTCAGGGCTGCGGGCAACAGTTGGCCTGTGGACTGTTGTTTGACCACTAATTACGTTACTTATTATAACATAACATAGCACTAGCACATAGCAAGCCTCTGTACTTAAGTAAAATAAACAATTCATTCAGTGTGCAGAGCCATGGGCTAACGTTACCAGCTAGCCATTCGTGCACTATGACGGCGTGAGATATCTTACACCAAGCCTTGTTTAATCGAAATATCAAACAGAGTGGGATAATAACACGACACAAATCATTTTAATACTGTTTTGCCACTGCACTGCGACCTGACTTGCTGACGACCATGACTTGCTTGTCAGAAAGACATCATTGGTCACTCAAACATATCTGACCAATGGGGAAGCACCCGCCCACTGTGGAACGTTTGTGTCAAAAAGATTCAATAAAAAAAAACAAGACTTCAAAACTTTTTCACTTCAAATCGAAAAAAAAACATTTTCAATAAAAAACAACCACACTTAATTTTTTTTCTTTGATTGAATTTTTTTTTTTGATTGAAGCAACTTTTTTTGCGATTGAATAATTAAGACACAACTGTCCTACCCATAATATGGCCCAAACGCAAAACAGCATTACTTCAATCAAAAACTTGCTTCAAACCAAAAATACCTTCACTTCGATCAAAGAAAACATTTTCAATCAAAGAAAAACTGTTCAAATGCATTTTTTTGAGTCTCAAATATATTTTTGCATTCAAACAATTTTTTTCTTTGATTAAAAAGTTTTTTTTTGATTGAAGTGAATGTTTTCATGATTGAAAATATTTTTTTTGATTGAAGCAAACTTTTTTTGTTTGAATAATAAAGACACAAATCTAACTCCATACAATTGTAGAGATAAAAGATTTGATGATAAATAATAAATGTAATGTTTAGAAATAATCACGGTCAACAGTGTCAAATCAATTTGATTTGATTCACTTCAGTTAGCCTATTTTTCATTTTTATAGATATCCCTGATAATAATGATTGTTCTTTGAACCTCTTCATTAAGAAGTAATGTTTGCCTCTAATGTTTGCAAATGTGCCTCTCACACAGGGTTTAAAAAAATATTGTTTTGTTTATTGAAACGTCTGAATCACTTTTCCTGTCTGCCTTTTAGGATACAGTGTCTACAAATGCCACCTTGGCTATAAAGCAGCCATTATCACTGTCACAGTGCACACAAGTATTTGTGAAAAGGGACTTTTTTGTCCATCACTTTAAAACCTTGCTGCAAGACAGCAATAAATATTACTGCAACTGTGGCATCCATGGTGACTCCAGCATCCATGATGACTACAGCATCGTTTCCAGTGTCCGCGGTGACTCCACCGATGAGTCCAGCATCCATGGTGACTCTGGTGTCTGCGGGGACCATGGCTGCCTGAGCAGCAGACAACCAGAAAAAATATTTTTTTGGCAATCTGCAAAAAAAATGTCAAGGAAATTTTGTATTTGTAAAAAATGAATGTAAAAGTATGACCTGCAGTGACCTAAGATCAAGGGACCATTTGCTATTGTTTTACTACAGTTGGCGACACAACGGTTGAGTCGTAAAACACCTTATCTTACCCTTTCCCTGTGGGGGATCTTCCTGATTTCCCCCTCTTCCGGTGGGGGTGGGGATTTCTGCCCTACTTTGTCTGTGGGGGGGTTGTGTCGTGAGTAGTATATAGGAAGTAGCAGTACATTCCCATACCTGCCGCTAGGGGGGCGAACATATCTATTTAATATATACCTAATTAATTATGCATAAAATAAAAATAAAAACTTGCCTGAGGGGAGGAGTAAGGAGGGGATGCCCCTCCTTAGGATGGCGTGTTTTTAGGGTTATAAGTCGCTTATCCAGGGATGTGTTCAGAAGCTCTCCAGGCCTCACAAACTGAACACCACCACCTTCAGGAGCACCACCGCCGCCTATTCCACTGCCATCATGCAAAATGGAGAAGATTCTTCACACGGAGCGTCCATTGTGACAGGTAAACCTGTTTGCCTTGGATATTGCAGCATCCGGATGCTGCACCCATTAAAAAAAGATGGTTGTATGTCTGTTGTATGTGCTGACATCGATCAGCCTGGTTTTTCCTGAAGCAATTTATGTTTCACAATGGGGTAGTGCATCAGGCCCCCAGTTAAATCGAATTGAGGCAGATCGTTTTTTTAAAGCCATCAGAGGACATTATTTTCCTAAGTGTTTGTAAGGATAAAGAAAAAGTGATGGCTGAAAGAGGTCGTGAAAACTTGATGGCCCAACCTTATCCAAGAAATTATAAAGAATGTGACTCTTGGTTTGAAACCTTTTTCTTTCTTCAGTGGTGTGACTGGAGAGGTATGCTTAAACTGTTCAGTGAAATTCACTGTCATTAAACGCGACAGAGTTACAGCATCCTATGCGTGTATTAGAAAATTATTTGATTCGTGTATTTGATGAGGAATGGGGTCAATGGATCATTGATGATAAGACGGTTATACCGTCATTGAAGTTGGTCGAGGGGATTGTTATACCTACTTGACTCAGCTATTCAAGGAAGGAAGATTGTTTCGGATGTTCAATCAATCATCCGAGTCAGAAACACCATGACTGCCTGTGGCTATATATGAATGACTACTTCCATCGCAAATTTGATCGAATGATAGGAAAATGGTGGACGGGGAGGTTCATTCCGGCTATCCAGATATTCTTAAGAGCAATCGGAGTGATTGTTGAGGATGACAGGGTCCATGGGGTTGTAGAGAGTTAGGAGAAGGGCATCACAACCTATTGGAGATATCACAGAGAAAATGTACAATAGTATTAACAAGTGCAACTATACAAAAACATGCATGGACATGGTCAAACAACACTGGAAAGAGTGAAGAGAATTTGTTAGGGCATGAATTTGTTTTGAATGTCACATTTTGTTCAAATAAAAGCGGTTGTATTGTATCCAATGTGTCCATTTTGTTGTAGTAGCTCATCATTAACAACACACTGCAAAAGATATATTATGATCCGGCTCATCCAGGCAGACTAGGCAGCATACAAAAGCTTCGTAATGCTGTCAGGGACTGTACAGGGGTCATGCCTTCTTTATCAGAAGTTAAACAGTTTTTGTATGGCCAAGATGTGTATACACTCCATGCTAAAGTGGCTATACATTTCCCCCGGAACAAGGTTCCGGTTGGGGGTATTGATAAACAATTTCAAGCGGACCTTGTTTATATGAGTGAATATTCTGCAGAAAACAATGAGGTGCGTTACATGCTGACGTGTTTTCTAAATACACTTGGGTGAGGTGTCTTAAAAACAAGTCAGGGTTATCTGTTACAAAGGCATTTAATGATATACTGTGTGAAGGACGTATACCACTAAAACTTCAAACAGATGCAGGCACAGAGTTTTATAATAAACATTTTTATCTATTCTAAATGTCCCTTGATTTCTTTTTGTACCAATATTTTTCCTCATTTTAATACTCTTATCAACATAGAAAAGTGGATTGGCTTGCTTTGTGTAAATGTTATTTGCATATTTTGGCATAAACTGTAGTGTAGGGCTGAACAATGAATCGAAATTTATCTAAATTGCAATACAGCTTACTGCAATTTCAAGATGCAATATTTATGATATATTTGTTCAAGCCAAAATCTAATTTTAGATGAATTATTATTACACATCTTATTCTACAGACTGAACCACCCTGGCAGACAAACTAATCTATGTTACAGACTAAACCTGGTGTTTGTAACTTGTGTGTTGTGTGTGAGGAGCTGTGTATGTGTGTGTGTGTGCTGTAGGAGGTACGAGACGTTCATGTCATGTGATGTCAGTGAAGCAGGAAGTAATGTGTTCAATGTGTTTACATTAGCAAGCCGCAGGTGAATATCTCTGTCACTCTGCATATTTTGAGTTATTCCTCTCACTGTGATAGAGCCCGCAGTTCTGTGAATAAAGAGCCGTTCTTTAACGCAGATGAAGTCCCGTGGTTTAATGTGTTGTTGCCGTAACGAGCTAATCTGAGCCGAGAAGCACGCATCGCTCACCATCCACTCAAAACGGAACGTTTACTCTTACTTACGCGAGCCGACTACTCTTTGACCGGCGAGTCTGTTGTTTTCTTTCTGGTCTATCTAAATCCGGTGTGGTGTTGTAGTTGTTCTAACGTTACTAGTTGAGGCAACAGCATGTGAAAAAAACTACAAAGTTTGCCATCAAACAAGTGTAAGGCTAGTGTGGTGGAGCGCTTTAGCAGAACCCTTAAAACGCTAATGTGGAGATCACATCCGTTAATTCTCGAAAACGTAGTGCAGGATATAGTCGGGGCATACAACAAGTCATATCATAGATCGATTAAAATGGCTCCAACCGATGTAAACAAAAACAACAAAAAACTTGTCATTAACACATTGTACAAACTAAAACCTCCAAAAACTGTATCATTTAAATTTAATGTTGGCGATACAGTGAGAATATCTAAAATGCGTGGGGTGTTTAGAAAAGGATATGAACAAATGTTTACGGACTAGTGTTTTACAATAAAAGAGGGCATAGCCCGAGAACCACCCGTCTACAAGCTTACTGACTGTGCTGATGAGGAGCTAAAAGGCACATTTTACGAGCCAGAGTTACAACCAGTAATAATTGACAAAAACAAAGTCTTTAAAATAGAGAAAATACTCTCTAAGAAAAAATCAGGGGGAAAAAATCTATTACTAGTAAAGTGGTTAGGGTGGCCAAAAAAAATTAATTCCTGGATTTCTGAGAGAAATATCATCGACTTGCAATAAAACAACGTGCTGGCCATTACGTGGGTCATTTTGAGTCGAATCGTCTCTACAGATGGCTAAGAACGGATTTTACGTTACATTACCTAGTAATGCATCGTTTAATGTATATCCAAACAAAATGATATGGAACTATAGGACAAAGCTGGCAAAACAACTTGTTTTTAATTAGCCATATGAGGTTGGAATTATCAAGTTTCAATACCCAAGAGCATGGGCAAATTTTAATGAAGTTGACGCAAAGGTCAACAAAAGCGACATGGGCGCCTCTCCAAGTAGGCTCACCACCTGCATGGAGGGCCATAAGGGGTCGGTGCAGTGTGATTTTGGTGGCAGTCGTGGGCGGGGGCCCCGACGGCCCAATCGCGGGACAACAACTCTAGCTATGGGGACATGGAATGTCACCTCGCTGGGGGGGAAAGAGCCTGAGCTTGTGCGGGAGGTGGAGCAGTACCGACCTGAAATAGTCGGGCTCACCGCCACGCACAGTCTATGCTCTGGAACCCAACTCCTTGAGAGAGGCTGGACTCTCTATTACTCTGGAGTTGCCCAAGGTGAGAGGCGGCGAGCTGGTGTGGGCTTGCTTATAGCTCCCCAGCTCAACCACCATGTGTTGGAGTTCTCTCCGCAGAACGAAGGTGGGGGGTAGGTCTCTCACTGTTGTTTCGGCTTACGGGCCAAACAGCAGTGCAGAGTACCCAGCCTTTTTGGAGTCTCTGGAAGGAGTACTGGAAAGTGCTCCAACCAGGGACTCCATAGTACTGTTGGGAGACTTCAACGCCCACGTGGGCAATGACAGTGTGACCTGGAGAGGCGTGACTGGGAGGAATAGCCTCCCCGATCAGAACCCGAGTGGTGTTTTGTTACTGGACTTCTGTGCTAGTCACACCTGTCAGGGAGGGACCACGTTCTCCACTTCCATTGTGGACGTGGCTGTTCGAAGTTGCGGCTTCGAGGATCTCCTCAATCCCACTGACACGTCTTCCCTAGAGGAAGCAGAGGCTGGGGACTCAGAGGTCCTCTCATTCATTACCCAAGCCGAAGTCACTGAGGTAGTTAGGAAGCTGCCCAGTGGCAAGGCACCAGGAGTGGATGAGATCCGACCTGAGTACCTAAAGTCTCTGGATGCTGTAGGGCTGTCCTGGTTGACACGTCTCTGCAGCATTGCGTGGCAGTTGGGGACAGTGCCTCTTTACTGGCAGCCTGGGGTGGTGGGCCCTCTTTTTAAAAAGATGACCGAAAGAACAAGATCCCGGATACAAGCAGCTGAAATGAGTTTTCTCCGCAGGGTGGCAGAGCGCTCTCTTAGAGATAGGGTGAGGAGCTCTGTCACCCGGGAGGAGCTCGGAGTAGAGCCGCTGCTCCCCCACATCGAAAGGAGCCAGCTGAGGTGGCTAGGGCATCTGTATCGGATGCCCCCTGGACGCCACCCTCGGGATGTGTTCCGGGCATGTCCCACCGGGAGGAGACCCAGAGGAAGACCCAGAACACGTTATAGTGACTGCGTCGCTCGGCTGGCCTGGGAACGCCTTGGGGTCGACATGGAAGAGCTGGAGGAAGTGTCCTGCGAGAGGAGGTCTGGGCATCCCTACTCAGACTGCCTCCCCCGCGACCCGGCCCTGGATAAGTGGTAGAAGATGGATAGATGGATGGATGGACGGACGCAAAGGTGTCGATCTATAACGCTACAACGATACAAACGGCATCATTGACGTTATCTGTTGGTTTTTACGAAACTATGCAAGGGTTGTAAAGGAGTTTAATTTAAAATGTGCTAATAACCCTCTTATTGCACGTATAGCAATGCAGTATAATCCAGTTACAAGTCATATATATTTTACCGGCGCGGAGGGATCGGCTGTTACTTTTAAAGGGAGATTAGCAGAAATACTGGGGTTTAAACCAGAATCGTCATTTGAGATTCCAATGCCACCCAGTTTCAGAAAATGCTATTCGCCCTACCCCGCTGACATTCACGGGGGTATATATAATATATTTGTTTACAGTGATATAACAGATCATCAACTAGTGGGAGATAGTTACGTTCCATTTCTAAGGTGTATAAATGTATCGGATGACGAACGACGAATGCCCACTATGACATTTGACAAGCCACACTACACATCGCTCTCTAAGTCAACTATTGACGATATAGAGATAGCACTGAAAAACGATCAAGACCAGTTTATACTGTTTTCATATGGGAAAGTAGTTGTTAAACTACATTTTAGACCTGTAAGACAATATCTTTAGGCGCTGGGGCTTGAAAATACTTAAAATGGCACACACTCCTTACACAAGCCATGGCGACACATATATGTCATACTATATGAACCAAGCCGGCTGTGAACTACCAGGTTTTATTGGGGCCTGTACACAATATGGACATGGGCTGGGGGGTATTTTCCGCAACTTGTTTAGAATGGCTGTACCTCTGTTAAAAAGAGGTTTTAATCTGGCAAAGCCTCATTTAAAAACAGCTGCGACAAATATTGTGGGGGATGTGGTGTCCAACATAACCCACCACCATGCATCAGAACAAAAAGAAGAACAGGGGATGGCTGTATTAAACGGAGTCTCTTCAAAAAGACCACCTGTCGGAGGGGGGCGTAGCCATTCACGATCAAAAATACATAAAAAAATGGTTTTAAAAAGGGTAAAGCGGTCAAAAAGAAGAGAGGAGCCAAAGGCAGTGCAGCAAAGAAAAGAAGCTCTGGTTCATCAAAAAACATTGTTGGGCCCTAAAGCATGTGGCTGTAATCTATTGTTCTCTGACTAAGGCCTGTATTCATGATTTGAAGCCTGAATTTGAGTTTCACAATCGGTAACCCCCAATCTGTTAACCCTGAAATGAGGGAAACTCTGAGTTTTCCGTTTCACAAAGGGGGGGTAAGTCAAACCAGAGAAAGAGGAGTAACTCTAGCCTGTTTCACAGAGAGAGGTAACTTAAGCTCTCGGTCAGTTACCATGGTAACATGCTCTTTGAAACTAACCTGGTCAGGAGCAGGTTTTTCTCCGCAAACCTTGAGTTTCTCTCTGTCTCTGCCCTCTTTCAGACACACACGATATTTAATTTCCTCATTCATTCAGTCAGCAGAGTGTTGAAGTCTGTTCTGTGTCTACATTAGAAGTTATATTAGATGGAGACTATTTTCACTACCATGTCCTTTTGACAGTGATCCCGTGGATGAAGGTGCAGCATTACTGCGCAGAGCATTAAATATTCGTCAGGAGATGATTATCAGACCGCGCATAAATGTTCTTACATTTCCAGACACTTTTCTTTTTGAGCGGTACTGTTTCACATCACAGTCCAATCATTTACATTCACAACCTAATCCGTCCTTACATTTCAACATTAACAACCAGAGTCATGCTCTCACATCACAGCAGATATTGTGTGTTGCGCTGCGGTTTAAATTTTTTTTTTTTTTTACTTACAAATTTACAAATTTACATCATAGATGCAGAACACTTGAACGTGACATAAAGAATGAGAAGTCATTTATGTGTGTGAAAACATCATTATGTTGGGGATAAAACAACTGTACAATCAAACAGCCACTTCATATTTACTTTATGTAAAACATGATCAAAATGAGGTTAATCCCAGGAGATTATACCGAGGTCTTACCTGTTTGAACAATGTTTTTATGTTTCATATTAAACTGCTGCCAAGTGCGCTTCTCCCCCGCGGGATAACACCTAAATAAATAAATTAATAATCTACAACTCAAGCAGTTTCCCGCTGTAATATTGGCTTTTAAACATCCCGACTCACAGACTTGGCCTGGCTCCGCCTTTGTCAAGTCTGTGTGGTTTAGACTGCCATCAACTTACACACAATCCTGTTTTTCAGTCACAGAACACGCTGGCCTCGAACTACACTCTGTGTCTGCACGCAAGATCAATCGTGTACTCCCGCTTTCTCTCTCGCTCATTCACTAACTCTCTCGTTTTCATTCATGAATGAAAGGTCTCACAGGCGCCATCTTGAGTCGAACACGCGCTCCTACAGCCTGCTGTCGCTTGTTCGGTCGAAGATCTGCAGCCTGATGTTAATGTGTTTTGGCGCCATCTTTGGTGGAGGCGTGCGTTACAGTCACAGCTACTGCACATGTTCCACTATGTTGGTGTCAAAAGGGGGAGTGACCATCAACCGCGTCACTCCCTTCTCTTATCTTATCTCTTCCTGTTCACACACACACACACACACACACACACACACACACATACACACACGCATGCACACACGCACACACACACACACACTGGTGTTTATGTTGTACATAGTTTGGGTGATTTTAGCTTTAGCAAGTAGGATTCATTGATTCAAAGTACCAAATTATCATTTATGCTTTAATGTTCATTGACTTAGATCATTCCATTAGCCTTGGATATTTAATGTTGGTGAATCAAATTGTTTAATTGATTTGTGTTATTTGATTTAATAAATTGTTACTTTTGTTCACTTAAAGGAACGCTCTGTGTCTTTTGTACATGAATGTTGTGACAAAAGGTGGTTACGAGGGTCAGTGCTCTGATTCATACCTTCATTACTGTTCAATTGGGATATCTTTGACTTAGACTGATTTTGAAAGGCATAGATTGATTGTCTTTTCCCTGATTTCAGGGTGCCGCCCTGATCTGAAGTTAATTAATTATTAAACAAATTAATAAAGTTTATTACTTCTATTTTTATCAATCAAATTATTGCCACTATTGTTGAACCACAACATAATGGTGCCCCGTGCAAGTGTTTTTTAAGAAAATGAATAACAAAATTAATTATTAAAAATAATTTATAATTTGTATTAATATTTTCTGACCAATTACAAGTTGAATCACAACATAATGGTGCCCTGTGTGAGGCTCTCAAATATACCAACTTTGTCACAACTGTAGATGTACAAAACACCAGATACCTTGTTGTAAAATTTAACATGAATTCTTGGAGTTCTAACTCACTGAATTGCTGAATTTGAGAGAGTGGTTAACTTAACCTTCCTGATGGTGTATTGCTACTGCTAAGCGTGTGTTAGCGTGTGTTATTGTGTGTTAGCATTTGTTAGCATGGGTCATCGAACCATGTCAATGGAGATTTTCTTTGAAGATTTTCTTTGAAGATTTGCAGCTAACTATGTGCTAAGTGATTTGATCTCTTATCTGCCCTGTTAGCAGCTGTAGCTTCAAGGCATTTCTGGAAAGTCACAGGTGGACACTTCCCCGTGCACAGCCCAGCCACGAGAGCTGCGGCTAATGTTTTTTTTAGGCTAGGTCTAGCTTCCCCTGCACCTAGTTAAGGTCACAAGAACTGTGACATCTAGAGAGTCACGGGGGGGCATTTCCCCGTGCACAGTCCAGCGGCAAAGAGCTGTGACTGTCTATTTATTTATTTATTCAGGCCAGGTGGACTTCCCTGCGTCCTGCAAGTGTGTCACGGGGTGATTTTCCCCGTGCATAGTTCCCACCTTCGTTACCTGCAGAAGAGGACGTGACGTACACTCCTATCGCTGTCCCTGTCGTGAGTCGTTGGACTACGTATCACACAGCCACAGAACCGCACTGTGCCCCTGTGAGCTGCACGCCGTATGCACGCACAGCCGCCAGCCGCGCTAGGAACGCGCCCGCTTGGCTTCCTTTCTATTTATTCAGGCCAGGTGGACTTCCCCTGCGTCCTGCTAGTGGGTCACGGGATGATTTTCCCCGTGCATAGTTCCCACCTTCGTTACCTGCAGAAGAGGATGTGACGTACACTCCTATCGATGTCCCTGTCGGGAGTCGTTGGACTACGTATCATACAGCCACAGAACCGCACTGTACCCCTGCGAGCTGCACGCCGTATGCACGCACAGCTGCCAGCCGCGCTAGGAACGCGCCCGCTTGGCTTCCTTTCTATTTATTCAGGCCAGGTGGACTTCCCCTGCGTCCTGCTAGTGGGTCACGGGATGATTTTCCCCGTGCACGGTTCCCACCTTCGTATCCTGCAGAAGAGAAAGTGACTTACATTCCTATTGCTGTCCCTGTCATGAGTCGTTGGACTATGCATCATACAGCCACAGAGCCACAGAGCTGCGCCACGAATCGCCTGCCCGGTCTCTCTCCCTAAAGATATTTATTCTCCCCCACCTTAGCCGTTTGCCTAAAAGGACATGCAGCAGGTGGAAGCCTCTCACCTCACTTCCCTATAACGTCATTAGTGTTTATTGCTTGTCCGTGTTTGATTTATTGTGGGCATGTTATGCCAGTGACTGTAACATTTACCAAATGCTCAGCCCAAACCAGAAGAGCAAGGGAAGTATAGTTAACAGCAGGAACCTGAAGTTGCTACAACAGAAGTAGAGGCCTGGATCCAACAGTGTGTGTGGCTTCCTTGCCAGACATGCGAAGTAAAGCCCAATGTCTGCCAGAGAAGCCTGGACACTGTTGTAGACTAGGCTAAACTCCACCTCACTCAACCACAAAGCTGGACTTTGTCAGTGAGAAGAGACGCGGAAGACACTAGGGCCTCCTCTCAACCTACAGTTACTAGCACTTCAACCCTTCCTTCTTTTTTCTTTTCCAGGGGAACCCATTCCCCATGGCAACGTGCATAACTTAAACATCTCCGTGGTCGTAAGGGGGATGTACTCACCTTGCACTTCTTGAGTCTGTGCTTTCCGTACAGATTCTTTGCACATCAGTGAGGACCTCGTCAATGGCTTCTCTGCTTGTGACTGCCAAACATGTCACATCTTAGCTTAGGTAACTCCACCTTAGTCTTCGATCCAGTGAGCATTTTGGTCAAGTTACAAATAACAAAATGGCTGCTACCAAGAAACCAGACGCTCCTCACTGATCCATGCTTATTGCTCAGAGCCTTTTCCTGGCCCTGAATTATTTGTTCTGTAATTGTTTGTTCGTCCAACTATCTTTCCTCTCGAACCATAAGCCGTTTCCCACATCCGAAAGGGGGGGTAGAAGATTCCAGCAACAGTGTTGGAGCTTTCTCTCTAACCCCAAGGAAGGGGAAACGCATTGTCTCCATCTCGCACGCAGTCTTGGCAGTGCAATCCCGTCTAGAAACTTACAGTTTAGAGATAGGGTTATATTTACTGAACCTTCCAATAATCGATCAGGAGCATGTGTCACTTGAAATCCATGCTCTCTGTCGATTGTTGGAAAGGTCAACACACATGTGCAACTGAAACACCTCCTCACATTTCACAACGAGGATCCCTCACTATACCTGACCCTGAACCTGTGCACCTAAACTAAAGATATTCATTTGGTTTTCCCCAGTAGCCAATTATCTGCAGAGTCTCAGAACTTCTGCATCTGAGTAAAGGTGCCAGGGCATGTCTGTGTAGAAACCAGGCATTAAGACTCAGGTAAAGTGGGCGGTGTCCTGATAGCGTGACCGGCATGACACAGCTGCTAAGTTGAACCTGCCAAAATAGGTTGTTCTTTTTCTCTTAAATGGTCCCCCCAGGAACCACTGTGCATGTAAAGACCTAGGCCTCCACTCACCTTGACTCCAGTCGACAGGACTGGGAGATTAAGGTCATGGACCCCCTTTTAACAGTCACATCACAGCAAACACCAACCTTTTAGGCAGCAACCTATTGCAGAGAAAACTAAATGGTGAAGTTCAGTCCCAAAATGTACTGAGCTTATTGGCTTGATCACCTTAACAGGACTGTTCTATAGACAATCCAGCTTTCTGCCTTGGCCTTCTCCTTAGCTGCTGGGCCATCACGGCTCTCATTCCACATTTCATTTACAGATTACATACACCCAAACAACAGACACAGCTGGACTCTTTTGGCTGGTGCACAGCGCCCACCAAAACAGCCAGGAAACATGTTTACCACTAACCCCATCGAGGTTAAATTAACCTCACACTGTTCTGTCCCCTTTCTGCTTGCGGTCCCTTCCGCCGAGCACCTACCCCCTCTCTAGGTGCCCCTCGTTGACCAACAGCAAGAACTCCAGAACTGTGTGATTGGGCATGTTTTCCACTGTTGCTATGTGTATGTATTAGCTAGCTTAGTTTAAGACATCTGCCCATTTGCGCCCTCTTACTGTTAAGCTGTGAACTGTTAACCTGAACTGTTAACCTTTTGGACTGTGAACTGTGCCTACTCTCAACTCCAGGAACCGATGAACTCGTGTCTTTTTCGTGTCTTTTCCCTGACACCTGGAGTATGGACTGTGCCACTCGGAAACTGGACTGTTGACAGCCTCGAACGCTGGCAGGCCACACTGGCACATAGGCCCTTCGGTTGCTCTGAACACTGCAACCAGCATCCCAGTCTTCAGACCAAAAAGGGGGACTGTTGGGCCCTAAAGCATCTATCTATTGTTCTCTGACTAATGCCTGTATTCATGATTTGAAGCCTGAATTTGAGTTTCACAATCGGTAACCCCCAAACTCCTTGGGGTTTATGACCGGAGAGCCCCCCAGGGGGTAGCAGGTGTGGTGTTAATGTATGTGTTTATAATGCTGATTGAGTGGAATGTTTTACACTGGTGGGAGGTCTAGCAGGGTGGGACACACGGGGGCGCTGGAGGCCACCTAGGACAAGGGTAAGGGGGACGACTGAGAACCTCTAGTTCAATAAAGTTTTTTCCTGATTCAGACAGCGTTGGTCTCACGCTTGTGTTTATATCAATAAACACGACATGGTGTCAGAAGTGGTGCGATACTGAATCGAAACGAAAAAGGTCCACCTGCAAGAGAAGAGAGAGAGGCTGGTGAGCGAGAAAAATGACTGACGTTAACGGCGAACGGAGTGGAGTTACCACAGTGGCTAACAAACCTAGCGCTACGTTCAGCATTCAGCTACCGGAGCCCTTTGAGTTTTCCAAGCCGCACGAGTGGACAAAATGAATTCGGCGATTCCGCCAAGCAAGCAACTTATCTGCCAGCTCCGATGATAATCAGGTGAATACACTGATTTATTGTATGGGAGACGAAGCTGATGATGTTTTGAGAGGCTTGAAACTTAACGATGCAGATCAACGCCAATATAATAAAGTCACAGATGCCTTCCAGTCGTTCTTTGTATTGAAGAAGAACATTATTTACGAACACGCACGATTTAATATGCGCAAGCAGGAAGCAAACGAGACTGTTGATGCATGCGTTACTGCTTTGTCTACACTAGCAGAGCATTGTAACTATGGGAGGTTTCATGATGAGCTGATCTGGGACAGGATAGTGGTTGGTCTAGCTGACACAAGGCTCTCAGAACGCATGGAAATGGAGAAGGATTTAGACCTGGACAAAGCTATAAATATGGCAAGACAATCTGAGGAGGTAAAAAAACAGCAAACTATGCTAAGAAATAATGCTAGTGGAGCACTGCAGGTAGATGGGAACTCCATGGACAGGGTGTTCAAAGGCAAACATCAAAAGGAAAAGCCTAAATTCACCAAACCTAAAACCTACATGTTCAAAAGTGATAAAATCTCCCAGTGCTACAAATTTGGTGGAACACCTCACCTTAGGCACGAATGTCCAGCAAATTAAGCTAAGTGCCATTCATGTGGAAAAAAAGGTCACTACCAGCGTGTGTGCCGTGCAGGCAAAGCTGTACAGAGCATAGAGGAAGAGGAGGAAACTTTCTTTCTTGGTACTGTGACATCAGATGATGACAAATGGACTGCTGTGATTGATGTAATGGACAAAACCATCACTTTTAAACTCGACACTGGAGCGGATGTTACTGCTGTGTCACAGACAGAGTTCAAAAACATATTTCCAAACACCAAGAAATCAGTTCTCCAAAATGCAGAGAGACCCTTATTTGGGCCAGGCCGGATTCCTCTGGAGGTGTCTGGGTTTGCCAGATTGGAGTTAAAAAGAGGAGCCAAGAAGACCATAGAGAATGTTTATGTGGTCAAAAACCTGAGCACACCTTTGCTTGGGTTGCCAGCCATCAAAGCCCTTGGTTTACTCATTCGTGTCGACAGCATTGACATGGGGACCCTCAAGTCAAGCTATACAAACCTTTGCAGCGGGCTAGGTATGTTACAACGACCATACACCATTAAGCTCAAACCAGATGCTGTGCCATTTTCTGTTAATACCCCCAGAAGGATTCTACTGCCGCTTGTGGGCCCAGTCAAGGGAGAGCTCCAGTGCATGGAAGCACTGGGCGTCATCAGCAGGGAGGAGGAGCCAACTGACTGGTGCGCCGGGATGGTTGTCGTACCCAAGAAGGACAAGAAACAGGTGCGGCTATGTGTGGATCTGACCGGCCTGAATGTATACATGTGCCGTGAAAAGTACATTCCTCCATCAGCAGAACAGAGCCTGGGAACTCTCACTGGAGCAAAACTGTTCAGCAAGCTAGATGCCAACATGGGCTTTTGGCAGATCCCACTTGCAAAGGAATCAGCCAAGTACACTATGTTTATCACACGTTTGGGCCGTTTCACTTCAATCGCCTAACATTTGGAATCGCCTCAGCACCTGAACATTTCCAGTGCAGGATGGCAGAGATCATAGAGGGGCTTGAAGGTGTGATATGCCATATCGATGACCTGCTGGTGTGGGGGCAGGTCCAGGCAGAGCACGACACTCGACTCCATGCTGTGCTGCAAAGACTGGAAAGAGCAGGCATAACACTAAATGTGGACAAGTGTGAACTCTCAAAAACAGAGGTTGCCTTCCTGGGCCACATAATCACAACTGCAGGCATCCGCCCCGACCCCCAAAAGACTGAGGCTATCTCAAAGATGAAGGAGCCTACAAATGTGAGTGAGTTGAGGAGTTTTCTTGGGATGGTCAACCAGCTGGGAAAGTTCATTCCCCAGCTGGAAAAAAAAGATAAGCCACTTCGCGATCTTCTCTCAAAGAAAAACTGCTGGGTTTGGGACGTGGACCAGGTTACAGCGTTCAAAACACTGAAGGAAGCACTGTCTTCTCCTCCTGTGCTGGCCATGTATGACCCAAACACAGACACCAAAGTGTCAGCTGATGCATCATCTTATGGCTTGGGTGGTGTTCTTCTCCAGAGACACGAGGAAGAATGGAAGCCTGTGGCGTATGCATCTCGGTCACTCACTCCCACAGAACAACGGTATGCACAGGGTGAAAAGGAGGCCCTGGGCCTCACATGGGCCTGTGAAAGGTTCCGGGATTTCCTCATAGGGGAAACATTTCTGCGTGGAGACGGATCATAAATCCCTTCTCAGCCTGCTGGGAGCTCAAGCATTGGATCTTTTGCCGCCAAGGATCCAGCGTTTCAGGATGAGGCTGATGTGTACTACATTGTGTATGCGCCAGGAAAGTCTCTTTGGACAGCTGACACATTGTCACGCTCACCTTTCACCTCTAACATGCCTGCAGAAGACAAAGAGCTGATGGAGAGCACCAACATTTATGTGGACTGTGTCATTGAAAACCTGCCCGTCAGCCTTTATACACACAGAACCTGAAGGGGCAGCTTAAACCTGACAGTGTATGCTCACGTGTCGCGGCGTTGTGCACAGAAGGATGGCCGGCACAAACAAAGCACGAGCCAGTGCTGAAAAATTACTGGCCGTAAGGGGGCCACACTCTCAGTGAAGGAGGGCTTACTGCTGAAAGATGCACGGCTTGTAATACCATCAACAATGAGGAACGATGTGCCAGGCTACACGAAGGACACCTAGGTTTAGTGAAGTGCAAAGCTTGTGCTCGTCAGAGTGTGTGGTGGTTTCCCGCTATGTTAATTGTAAACACGCACCCCTCACACATGCTTGGTGAACACTGGTTGGCTATTTATATTACACAGCAAAACCAAGGGTATTTCTTTGACAGTTACTGCAATTCTCTTTCCAATTGAGATAAACAACTTTTTCATCACAAAATGTTTGAATTCCTATTCTAGGAAGCAGGTCCAAAATGTCTATGTTTCTGTGCACATTACAGTGAGTTAAGCTCATTTTCCCGATTTTCCCTTTTTTCTCCTGTCACATGATATAAACCTCAAAAATGAACGTAACATCTATTTAAACTAATTTCTTGACATTCAATGTAAGATTTTGCAATGATTTCATTGTTTGGATGTGTTTGCTCTATTTCTATGTTTATGTGCGCATTACAGTGAGTTAAAGTCATTTTCAGATTTTCACTTTTTTTCTCCTCCCACATGATATAAACCTCAAAAATGAATGTAAAATCTATTTAAACTTATTTCTGGACATTCAACGTAAAATTTGGCAATGATTTCGTTGTATGGATCGGTTTGCTCTATTTCTATGTTTATGTGCACATTACAGTGAGTTAAGCTCATCTTCAGATTTTCACTTTTTTTCTCCAGCCAGTGTAACATTTTGGAATTATTTCATTGTTTGGAACTGTTTTCTGTTTTTCTATGTTTACTTGTGCATTAGACTGAGTTAAGCTTATTTTTTGATTTTCACTTTTTTTCTCCTGCCACATGATATAAACCTCAAAAATGAACATAATATCTATTTAATAGGGCTGTCAAAATTAACGCATTAACGCACTTGCTCACTTTCATCGCGCTACGGGTAGACGTGCAGCTTATGAACAGGCAAGGTGGCGGGCAACTGCTTGGGGCCCCGAGCCGATAGGGGGGGTCCCGACACTCGGGGCCTAAATGCATCAGTGAGCAGCCGCATCCCCGTCTCCCTTAAACAACAAGGGTTGATTTGCAATGACATCTCGGTCGGAAACCTCCCTAAAGGGGCCCCACGTCTCCTCACGTTTACCTGTGTGAAGCTGAAGGAAAATGAAGAGGAGTTATCAATCAGGAAATTAGAAGAGGAAGAAAAAAAGAGGATGAAGAAAAGAGAAAGAAAGACACAGTTGTAAGTGGCGCTACTGGCGCAGATAATGATAAAATCATAACATTAACAGTCACTGTCTAACTTACGGGGACACAGACAGCAGCTAACTTTAGCGTCAGAATGCTAGCTGACGCTAACGCTAACTAGTAGAAGCAGTGCTTCAAATTGCTGATGAGGAATTTCCTGCTGTGGGTTAAGTACCACAAGAAAACTATTTAAATTCTATACTATATTATTTTGTTTATAATGTGAGTTATTTACAGTGCAATGTATAGGTTTTTTTTAAAGTTATTTACAGCATTTTGTTTTTTCTATTCATTTATATTGTCTTATAATGTGGGTTTTTTACAATGTAATGTTTATTTTTTACTTAGTTTGTATAGGTTTTTACAAGTTATTTACAGTATATTATTGTTCTTTACGTTCATATTTTCACATACTTTATTTATCTCTCCGTTCCTACAACAATATAAAGAGAAAATTTGATTTTTTTTTGGCTTATTTACGAATGGTAATTAATCATGATTAATCATAATTAATCCACAGCTACCCTGTGATTAATCTGATTCAAAATTGTAATCTTTTGACAGCCCTACTATTTAAACTTACTTCTGGCCACTCAGTGTAAAATGTTGTATTTATTTCATTGTTTGGGACTGTTTTCTGTTTTTCTATGTTTATATGTGCATTGGAGTGAGTTAAGCTTATTTTTGGATTTTCACTTTTTTTCTCCTGCCACGTGATATAAACCTTAAAAATGAACATAACATGTATACAATGTAATTTCTGGCCACTCAGTGTAAAATGTTGTAATTATTTCATTGTTTGGAACTGTTTCCTGTTTTTCTATGTTTATAGAGTGAGTTAAGCTTATTTTGGGATTTTCACTTTGTTTCTTCTGCCACATGATATAAACCTCAAAAATGAACATTATATCTATTTAAACTTACTTCTGGCCACTCAGTGTAAAATGTTGTAATTATTTCATTGTTTGGAACTGTTTTCTGTTTTTCTATGTTTATATGTGCATTAGAGTGAGTTAAGCTTATTTTTGGATTTTCACTTTTTTTCTCCTGCCACGTGATATAAACCTTAAAAATGAACATAACATGTATACAATGTAATTTCTGGCCACTCAGTGTAAAATGTTGTAATTATTTCATTGTTTGGAACTGTTTCCTGTTTTTCTATGTTTATAGAGTGAGTTAAGCTTATTTTGGGATTTTCACTTTGTTTCTTCTGCCACATGATATAAACCTCAAAAATGAACATTATATCTATTTAAACTTACTTCTGACCACTCAGTGTAAAATGTTGTAATTATTTCATTGTTTGGAACTGTTTTCTGTTTTTCTATGTTTATATGTGCATTAGAGTGAGTTAAGCTTATTTTTGGATTTTCACTTTTTTTCTCCTCCCACATGAAATAAACCTTAAAAATGAACATAACATGTATTCAATGTGACGTCTGGACACTCAGTGTAAAATGTTGTGATTATTTCATTGTTTGGAACTGTTTTCTGTTTTTCGATGTTTATATGTGCATTAGAGTGAGTTAAGCTTATTTTTGGATTTTCACTTTTTTTCTACTGCCACATGATTTAAACCTTAAAAATGAACATAACTTGTATATTATGTAACTTCTGGACACTCTGTAAAATGTTGTAATTATTTCATTGTTTGGAACTGTTTTCTGTTTTCTATGTTTATATGTGCATTAGAGTGAGTTAAGCTTATTTTTGGATTTTCACTTTTTTTCTCCTCCCACATGATATAAACCTTAAAAATGACCAATACATGCATACAATGTAACTTCTGGACACTCAGTGTAAAATGTTGTAATTATTTCATTGTTTGGAACTGTTTTCTGTTTTTCTATGTTTAAATGTGCATTAGAGTGAGTTAAGCTTATTTTTGGATTTTCACTTTTTTTCTCCTCCCACATGAAATAAACCTTAAAAATGAACATAACATGTATTCAATGTGACGTCTGGACACTCAGTGTAAAATGTTGTGATTATTTCATTGTTTGGAACTGTGTTCTGTTTTTCGATGTTTATATGTGCATTAGAGTGAGTTAAGATTATTTTTGGATTTTCACTTTTTTTCTACTGCCACATGACATAAACCTTAAAAATGAACATAACTTGTATACTATGTAACTTCTGGACACTCAGTGTAAAATGTTGTAATTATTTCATTGTTTGGAACTGTTTTCTGTTTTCTATGTTTATATGTGCATTAGAGTGAGTTAAGCTTATTTTTGGATTTTCACTTTTTTTCATCTCCCACATGATATAAACCATAAAAATGACCAATACATGCATACAATGTAACTTCTGGACACTCAGTGTAAAATGTTGTAATTATTTCATTGTTTGGAACTGTTTTCTGTTTTTCTATGTTTAAATGTGCATTAGAGTGAGTTAAGCTTATTTTTGGATTTTCACTTTTTTTCTCCTCCCACATGAAATAAACCTTAAAAATGAACATAACATGTATACAATGTAACTTCTGGACACTCAGTGTAAAATGTTGTAATTATTTCACTGTTTGGAACGGTTTTCTGCTTTGCTATGTTTATATGTGGATTAGAGTGAGTTAAGCTTATTTTTGGATTTTCAGTTTTTTTCTACTGCCACATGATATAAACCTTAAAAATGAACATAACATGTATACAATGTAACTTTTGGACACTCAGTGTAAAATGTTGTAATTATTTCATTGTTTGGAACTGTTTTCTGTTTTTCTATGTTTATATGTGCATTAGAGTGAGTTAAGCTTATTTTTGGATTTTCACTTTTTTTCTCCTCCCACATGATATAAACCTTAAAAATGAACATAACATGTATACTATGTAACTTCTGGACACTCAGTGTAAAATGTTGTAATTATTTCATTGTTTGGAACTGTTTTCTGTTTTTCTATGTTTAAATGTGCATTAGAGTGAGTTAAGCTTATTTTTGGATTTTCACTTTTTTTCTCCTCCCACATGAAATAAACCTTAAAAATGAACATTAACATGTATACAATGTAACTTCTGGACACTCAGTGTAAAATGTTGTAATTATTTCACTGTTTGGAACGGTTTTCTGCTTTGCTATGTTTATATGTGGATTAGAGTGAGTTAAGCTTATTTTTGGATTTTCAGTTTTTTTCTACTGCCACATGATATAAACCTTAAAAATGAACATAAGATGTATACAATGTAACTTTTGGACACTCAGTGTAAAATGTTGTAATTATTTCATTGTTTGGAACTGTTTTCTGTTTTTCTATGTTTATATGTGCATTAGAGTGAGTTAAGCTTATTTTTGGATTTTCTGTTTTTTTCTCCTCCCACATGATATAAACCTTAAAAATGAACATAACATGTATTCAATGTGACGTCTGGACACTCAGTGTAAAATGTTGTAATTATTTCATTGTTTGGAACTGTTTTCTGTTTTCTATGTTTATATGTGCATTAGAGTGAGTTAAGCTTATTTTTGGATTTTCACTTTTTTTCTCCTCCCACATGATATAAACCTTAAAAATGAACATAACATGTATACTATGTAACTTCTGGACACTCAGTGTAAAATGTTGTAATTATTTCATTGTTTGGAACTGTTTTCTGTTTTCTATGTTTATATGTGCATTAGAGTGAGTTAAGCTTATTTTTGGATTTTCACTTTTTTTCTCCTCCCACATGATATAAACCTTAAAAATGACCAATACATGCATACAATGTAACTTCTGGACACTCAGTGTAAAATGTTGTAATTATTTCATTGTTTGGAACTGTTTTCTGTTTTTCTATGTTTAAATGTGCATTAGAGTGAGTTAAGCTTATTTTTGGATTTTCACTTTTTTTCTCCTCCCACATGAAATAAACCTTAAAAATGAACATAACATGTATACAATGTAACTTCTGGACACTCAGTGTAAAATGTTGTAATTATTTCACTGTTTGGAACGGTTTTCTGCTTTGCTATGTTTATATGTGGATTAGAGTGAGTTAAGCTTATTTTTGGATTTTCAGTTTTTTTCTACTGCCACATGATATAAACCTTAAAAATGAACATAACATGTATACAATGTAACTTTTGGACACTCAGTGTAAAATGTTGTAATTATTTCATTGTTTGGAACTGTTTTCTGTTTTTCTATGTTTATATGTGCATTAGAGTGAGTTAAGCTTATTTTTGGATTTTCACTTTTTTTCTCCTCCCACATGATATAAACCTTAAAAATGAACATAACATGTATTCAATGTGACGTCTGGACACTCAGTGTAAAATGTTGTAATTATTTCATTGTTTGGAACTGTTTTCTGTTTTCTATGTTTATATGTGCATTAGAGTGAGTTAAGCTTATTTTTGGATTTTCACTTTTTTTCTCCTCCCACATGAAATAAACCTTAAAAATGAACATAACATGTATACTATGTAACTTCTGGACACTCAGTGTAAAATGTTGTAATTATTTCATTGTTTGGAACTGTTTTCTGTTTTCTATGTTTATATGTGCATTAGAGTGAGTTAAGCTTATTTTTGGATTTTCACTTTTTTTCTCCTCCCACATGATATAAAACCTTAAAAATGACCAATACATGCATACAATGTAACTTCTGGACACTCAGTGTAAAATGTTGTAATTATTTCATTGTTTGGAACTGTTTTCTGTTTTTCTATGTTTAAATGTGCATTAGAGTGAGTTAAGCTTATTTTTGGATTTTCACTTTTTTTCTCCTCCCACATGAAATAAACCTTAAAAATGAACATAACATGTATACAATGTAACTTCTGGACACTCAGTGTAAAATGTTGTAATTATTTCACTGTTTGGAACGGTTTTCTGCTTTGCTATGTTTATATGTGGATTAGAGTGAGTTAAGCTTATTTTTGGATTTTCAGTTTTTTTCTACTGCCACATGATATAAACCTTAAAAATGAACATAACATGTATACAATGTAACTTTTGGACACTCAGTGTAAAATGTTGTAATTATTTCATTGTTTGGAACTGTTTTCTGTTTTTCTATGTTTATATGTGCATTAGAGTGAGTTAAGCTTATTTTTGGATTTTCACTTTTTTTCTCCTCCCACATGATATAAACCTTAAAAATGAACATAACATGTATTCAATGTGACGTCTGGACACTCAGTGTAAAATGTTGTAATTATTTCATTGTTTGGAACTGTTTTCTGTTTTTCTATGTTTATATGTGCATTAGAGTGAGTTAAGCTTTTTTTTGGATTTTCACTTTTTTTCTCCTCCCACATGAAATAAACCTTAAAAATGAACATAACAAGTATTCAATGTGACGTCTGGACACTCAGTGTAAAATGTTGTGATTATTTCATTGTTTGGAACTGTTTTCTGTTTTTCGATGTTTATATGTGCATTAGAGTGAGTTAAGCTTATTTTTGGATTTTCACTTTTTTTCTACTGCCACATGATATAAACCTTAAAAATGAACATAACTTGTATACTATGTAACTTCTGGACACTCAGTGTTAAATGTTGTAATTATTTCATTGTTTGGAACTGTTTTCTGTTTTTCTATGTTTATATGTGCATTAGAGTGAGTTAAGCTTATTTTTGGATTTTCACTTTTTTTCTCCTCCCACATGATATAAACCTTAAAAATGAACATAACATGTATTCAATGTGACGTCTGGACACTCAGTGTAAAATGTTGTAATTATTTCATTGTTTGGAACTGTTTTCTGTTTTTCTATGTTTATATGTGCATTAGAGTGAGTTAAGCTTTTTTTTGGATTTTCACTTTTTTTCTCCTCCCACATGAAATAAACCTTAAAAATGAACATAACATGTATTCAATGTGACGTCTGGACACTCAGTGTAAAATGTCGTGATTATTTCATTGTTTGGAACTGTTTTCTGTTTTTCGATGTTTATATGTGCATTAGAGTGAGTTAAGCTTATTTTTGGATTTTCACTTTTTTTCTACTGCCACATGATATAAACCTTAAAAATGAACATAACTTGTATACTATGTAACTTCTGGACACTCAGTGTTAAATGTTGTAATTATTTCATTGTTTGGAACTGTTTTCTGTTTTTCTATGTTTATATGTGCATTAGAGTGAGTTAAGCTTATTTTTGGATTTTCTGTTTTTTTCTACTGCCACATGATATAAACCTTAAAAATGACCATAACATGTATACAATGTAACTTCTGGACACTCAGTGTAAAATGTTGTAATTATTTAATTGTTTGGAACTGTTTTCTGTTTTTCTATGTTTATATGTGCATTAGAGTGAGTTAAGCTTATTTTTGGATTTTCACTTTTTTTCTACTGCCACATGATATAAACCTTAAAAATGAACATAACTTGTAAATGTTACGTTTTCCCTTTAAAGGGAAAACCTAGATCTTAGGGAGTTGGACCCGAATGCAGAGCAGGACACAGGTGAGTATATATATAATAATAATATTTATTAAAACGAAAACATAAATATATATATACATATATAAACACAAATACAAGCGCTAGAGAGGGTGTAAAGTGTGACAGTATAAGAGAGAGTGAAACAGCAGCAGACCAGATCCTCAGCGACTCCTTCGTGGCAAACACAGTTCGTTCATTCACGTTCCCACGGAACGGACTCACTCGAGGTGTACAGCGAGGAGGGTGTGATGATCCACGAAGGTTGAGGAGAGGTGAAGCCGCGTCGTCGTGGTGGAAGAGACGAATGCGGTAGAGAAGAACAGGAGTAGGCGATTCCAGGAGTGGTAGGAAATCCGCGGAGACTCTGTGTTCTTCTCTCGGCAGGAGACGTGGAGACCTGAATACGGAGATTGAGGTGAGTACTGGAACGTCAGGAATTCTAATAGCGTAGTAGGAAAGCATTTACCAGCTAAGCGAAAACGTGGAACTGACACCAGAGAGACGCGAAGTCCCGCCTTATATGCCCGGATGATTGCTGATCAGGCGCAGCTGGGCAGGAACTGCGCAGGTGGACGTCATCTCTGGCGTCATGTGGGAACTGGGTCAACCACGCCCCCTGCAGGGTGAACACAGAGAGAAGAACAGAGAGCAGCAGGCAACAACAACAATAAAAATAGACGCCATGAAATGTGGATCGTGACAGTACCTCCCACTCAATGGGCGCCACCTGGCGCCAAGGCAGGAACATCTGGGTGGTCACGGTGGAAGTCCTGGATCAGCGTCTGGTCCAGGATGAAGTGGCGTGGAACCCATGACCTCTCCTCCGGACCGTACCCCTCCCAATCGACCAAGTACTGGTGTCCCCGGCCGCGTCTGCGAATATTCAAAATTCGGTTAACTGTAAAGGCCTCCCCGCCTTCGATCATCCTGGGAGGTGGAGGGGGGACCAGATCCGACTCGATCACAGGTTTCAGGAGTGACACATGGAACGTCGGGTGAATCTTCAGGGATTGGGGTAACTTGAGGCGAACGGAGGTGGCGTTGATGACCTTGTCGACTGGGAAGGGGCCGATGAACTTCGGAGCCAGTTTTCGGGATTCTACCTGTAGAGGGAGGTCCTTTGAGGAGAGCCAAACCTTTTGGCCAGGTAAGTATTCAGGGGCGGGGATGCGATGGCGATTTGCTTGCTTCTGGGATTGGAGTGACGCTTTTTCGAGGGATGCTCTGACCTCTACCCACACAGCCTGGCAGCGTTCCATGTTGGCCTGGACTGACGGAACCGCTACCTCCCTCTCCTGGAAGTCGAAGAGTGGAGGCTGGTAGCCCAGGGAAGCCATAAATGGGGAGACGCCAGTAGAAGCCGAGGTGAGAGAATTATGTGCGTATTCTATCCATGGGAGGACACTGCTCCAGTCTTCAGGGTGGCGAGCGGCGACACAACGTAGCGCCACTTCCATGCTCTGATTAGCCCTTTCCGTTTGGCCGTTGGACTGAGGATGGTATCCGGATGAAAGACTGACGGACGCCCCCAGTGCCGTACAAAAAGCCTTCCAGACCTGGGAGGAGAATTGAGGCCCACGGTCTGAGACGATGTCCATAGGGAAACCATGGATCCGGAATACGTGTTGGACCAACGTCTCGGCTGTTTCCATGGCAGAGGGGAGGGCAGGGAGGGGGATGTAATGAACCGACTTGGAGAATCGGTCTACGACAGTGAGGACAGTCGTGTTGTTATTGGAGGGGGGGAGTCCAGTGACGAAATCAACGGCGATATGAGACCAGGGGCGATGGGGAATGGGCAGGGGATGCAGGAGTCCAGCAGGCGGGCGATTCGACGACTTGCCTCTCGAACAGATGGGGCATGCTGAGACAAATGTGGCGACATCCAGGGACATGGTGGGCCACCAGAAGCGTTGTTTCAGGAATTGGAGTGTGCGCGCAGAACCAGGATGACAAACCAGCCTAGAGGAGTGACCCCATTGGAGAACTTCCGAGCGGGTAGCCTCTGGGACGAAGAGGCGGTCAGGAGGTCCTCCTCCGGGATCAGGTTCGGTCAGCTGGGCCTCGCGGACTCTTGTTTCCACCGGCCATGTAGCAGCGCCCAGAATGCAAGACGGTGGTAGGATGGTCCCCGGTTCCAGCTCCGGAGGATCTGGTGAGTAGAGTCGAGAAAGTGCATCAGGTTTCACATTCCGGGAACCAGGGCGGAAAGTCAATGAGAACTTGAAGCGGCCTAGGAACAGAGCCCAGCGAGCTTGGCGAGAGTTCAGGCGACGGGCGTTCTGGAGGTAGGCCAAGTTCTTATGGTCGGTCCAAACTATGAAAGGTTGGGCGGTCCCCTCCAGCCAGTGTCGCCACTCTTGCAGTGCCAAGACCACGGCCAGGAGTTCCTTATTTCCGACATCGTAATTCTTCTCCGCAGGGGATAACCGGCGACTGAAGAAGGCGCAGGGGTGGAGCTTCTGGTCATTGTGGTCTCGCTGGGAGAGGACCGCCCCTACCCCGGTGTCAGAAGCGTCGACCTCGACCACGAACTGGAGCTCAGGATCCGGGTGGGAGAGGATAGGGGCTGAGGTGAACATCTCCTTGAGGCGGAGGAAAGCAGTCTCGGCATCATTGGACCACAGGAACGCCTGTTTGGGAGAGGTAAGTCTGGTAAGAGGTTCAGCAATACGACTGTAATTCTTAATAAATCTTCTGTAGAAATTAGAGAACCCCAAGAAGCGTTGTAGTTGCTTCCGGGTGGTGGGTGTCGGCCAGTCCTTGACTGCAGAGATCTTATTAGGATCTGGTGCAAGACTGCCTTGCTCAACAATAAAACCAAGAAATGGCACAGATGTTGTGTGAAACATGCACTTCTCGGCCTTCACAAACAGTTTGTTTTCTAAGAGTCTCTGTAAAACTAATCGGACATGCTGGACGTGTTCCTCTTCAGTCTCAGAAAATATCAGGATGTCGTCCAGATAAACGAAGAGGAATTTGTCCAGCATGTCGCGCAAAATGTCATTAGCCAGGTGTTGGAATACTGCAGGGGCGTTAGTGAGGCCAAAGGGCATGACTAGATATTCGAAATGTCCCATGGGAGTGTTGAACGCCGTTTTCCACTCGTCCCCCTCTCTGATGCGAACCAGGTGATAAGCATTTCGCAAGTCGAGCTTGGAGAATATTCTGGCCTTACTGAGGGGGTTGAAAGCAGCGTCTAGAAGAGGAAGGGCGTAACGATTCTTCACCGTTATATCATTTAGCCCACGATAGTCAATGCATGGACGAAGGGATCCGTCCTTCTTCTCGACGAAGAAAAATCCTGCCCCTACAGGAGAAGATGAGGGGCGAATAAGACCGGTAGACAATGACTGATTGATATAGTCATTCATGCTTTGATGTTCGGAGCGTGAGAGGTTGTAGAGTCTTCTGGAAGGAAGAGTGGCGCCAGGAAGGAGATCAATGGCGCAGTCGTATGGACGATGAGGGGGTAACGAGAGGGCCCGATCTTTGGAGAATGCCTCAGCCAGGTCGTGATAACTCTCTGGAACGCCGGAGAGGTCGGGAGGCACTGGTGGGACGTCGGCCGTTCTCTGTGGCGACGGTTGAGCAGATCTGAGGCAGCGGGAATGGCACGGGATACTCCAGCTGGACAACCGACCTGAGGACCAGTCGAAGGAGGGGTTGTGGAGGGACAGCCACGGAAGACCCAGGATCACTGACGCGGAGGAAGCCGGAATGAGGAACAACTGGATCTCCTCGACGTGGTTCCCAGACAAGACCAAGGTGAGGGGAATGGTGCGAAGAGTCACTTCAGCCAGCCGATTTCCGTTGAGGTCCGAGATGATCTTGGGTTGCGGCAGGGAGATCGTAGGGATGCCAGCCTGTTCTGCCAGATGCGTGTCGATGAAGCTTTCGTCAGCTCCGGAATCCACCAGGCATGTGGTGGAAAAACAGTCTTGGTTCCAGCGAAGTTGAGCCTTCAGGGATACCCGGGTAGGTGCAGGACAGGAGATGGTCCTGCTCACCAGCACTCCTGCGTGCGCTGGTGAGCTCAGGCTTTTGGGCGATGTGGACAGTACGACATGACGTGACCAGCCTGTCCGCAGTATAAGCACACCCCGGACTGTAACCGTCGTCTTCTCTCCGTGGGCGATAAACGTGTTCGCCCCAGCTGCATGGGTTCAGGAAGGCTAACCACGTTAGCAGAAAAGAAAGGCAGAGAAGAAGAGACGGAAGAATGTGGGGTATCAGGGGTACGAACAGTAGGGTGACGACGTCTATCCATTCGTCTCTCACGGAGTCTACAGTCAATGCGAATGGCTTGTTCGATTAACACTTCAAGATGGGGTGCTATATCGCGAGTAGCTAATTCGTCCCGTAGTTCGTCTGTAAGCCCACGTAAGAAAATGGCCCTTAAAGCCGCGTCATTCCACCCACTCTCCGATGCTAATATGCGAAAACTGACGGCAAAATCAGCGGCAGATGAGTTACCCTGTTTCAATGAAAGTAGTTGGTTTGAAATGTCACTGTTCTGAAACGTTTGGTCGAAAACCCGGCTTAACTCCGTAGCAAACGTAGTATATGAGATGGAGCGGTGGTGATCATCTCTAAGGAAGGCCGTGGCCCACTGAGCGGCTCTACCAGTTAGCAGGTTTACTACGAACGCGATCCTAGCATGACTTGTAGGGTAAGTGCTAGGTTGTAGGTCAAAAACAAGTGAGCATTGAAACAGGAAACTCGCACATTTATTAAGTTCCCCCGAAAATCGTTCGGGGGTAGGAACAAATGGTTCGCGGGAGGCTAGCGCGGGGGCTAACGTAGGGGTAGCTGGTGGAGAAGGAGCAGGTAGTGGAACAGGTAACCCGGAAGTTAGCAGCGGCTGAATGCTAGCAGTTAGCTCACCAACGGCGTTGGCTACGTCTCTTAGCAGGCCCTCGTGTCTGCGTATGGCCTCGCCGTGAGAAGCTAACGCCTGGTGTATCAAGTCCCTGTCTGCCGGGTCCATAGTTGGTCAGTTCCAACTGTTACGTTTTCCCTTTAAAGGGAAAACCTAGATCTTAGGGAGTTGGACCCGAATGCAGAGCAGGACACAGGTGAGTATATATATAATAATAATATTTATTAAAACGAAAACATAAATATATATATATATATATAAACACAAATACACGCGCTAGAGAGGGTGTAAAGTGTGACAGTATAAGAGAGAGTGAAACAGCAGCAGACCAGATCCTCAGCGACTCCTTCGTGGCAAACACAGTTCGTTCATTCACGTTCCCAC
This sequence comes from Microchirus variegatus, assembly GCF_963457635.1. Taxonomy (NCBI): domain Eukaryota; kingdom Metazoa; phylum Chordata; class Actinopteri; order Pleuronectiformes; family Soleidae; genus Microchirus; species Microchirus variegatus. The sequence goes on along the minus strand of NC_139817.1, from coordinate 17,106,549 downwards.
GGAACGGACTCACTCGAGGTGTACATAGAGGAGGGTGTGATGATCCACGAAGGTTGAGGAGAGGTGAAGCCGCGTCGTCGTGGTGGAAGAGACGAATGCGGTAGAGAAGAACAGGAGTAGGCGATTCCAGGAGTGGTAGGAAATCCGCGGAGACTCGGTGTTCTTCTCTCGGCAGGAGACGTGGAGACCTGAATACGGAGATTGAGGTGAGTACTGGAACGTCAGGAATTCTAATAGCGTAGTAGGAAAGCATTTACCAGCTAAGCGAAAACGTGGAACTGACACCAGAGAGACGCGAAGTCCCGCCTTATATGCCCGGATGATTGCTGATCAGGCGCAGCTGGGCAGGAACTGCGCAGGTGGACGTCATCTCTGGCGTCATGTGGGAACTGGGTCAACCACGCCCCCTGCAGGGTGAACACAGAGAGAAGAACAGAGAGCAGCAGGCAACAACAACAATAAAAATAGACGCCATGAAATGTGGATCGTGACAGTAAACTATGTAACTTCTGGACACTCAGTGTAAAATGTTGTAATTATTTCATTGTTTGGAACTGTTTTCTGTTTTTTTCTGTTTATATGTGCATTAGAGTGAGTTAAGCTTATTTTTGGATTTTCTGTTTTTTTCTACTGCCACATTATACAAACCTTAAAAATGACCATAACATGTATACAATGTAACTTCTGGCCACTCAGTGTAAAATGTTGTAATTATTTCATTGTTTGGAACTGTTTTCTGTTTTTCTATGTTTATATGTGCATTAGAGTGAGTTAAGCTTATTTTTGTATTTTCAGTTTTTTTCTACTGCCACATGATATAAACCTTAAGAATGAACATAACATGTATACAATGTAACTTCTGGACACTCAGTGTAAAATGTTGTAATTATTTCATTGTTTGGAACTGTTTTCTGTTTTTCTATGTTTATATGTGCATTAGACTGAGTTAAGCTTATTTTTGGATTTTCACTTTTTTTCTCCTCCCACATGAAATAAACCTTAATAATGAACATAACATGTATTCAATGTGACATCTGGACACTCAGTGTAAAATGTTGTGATTATTTCATTGTTTGGAACTGTTTTCTGTTTTTCGATGTTTATATGTGCATTAGAGTGAGTTAAGCTTATCTTTGGATTTTCACTTTTGTTCTACTGCCACATGATATAAACCTTAAAAATGACCACAACATGTATACAATGTAACTTCTGGACACTCAGTGTAAAATGTTGTAATTATTTCATTGTTTGGAACTGTTTTCTGTTTTTCTATGTTTATATGTGCATTAGAGTGAGTTAAGCTTATTTTTGGATTTTCACTTTTTTTCTACTGCCACATGATATAAACCTTAAAAATCAACATAACATGTATACAATGTTACTTCTGGACACTCAGTGTAAAATGTTGTAATTATTTCATTGTTTGGAATTGTTTTCTGTTTTTCTATGTTTATATGTGCATAAGAGTGAGTTAAGCTTATTTTTGGATTTTCCATTTTTTTCTCCTCCCACATGAAATAAACCTTAAAAATGAACATAACATGTATACAATGTAACTTCTTGACACTCAGTGTAAAATGTAATTATTTCATTGTTTGGGACTGTTTTCTGTTTTTCTATGTTTATATGTGCATTAGAGTGAGTTAAGCTTATTTTTGGATTTTCACTTTTTTTCTACTGCCACATGATATAAACCTTAAAAATGAACATAACATGTATACAATGTAACGTCTGGACACTCAGTGTAAAATGTTGTGATTATTTCATTGTTTGGAACTGTTTTCTGTTTTCCGATGTTTATATGTGCATTAGAGTGAGTTAAGCTTATTTTTAGATTTTTAGTTTTTTTCTCCTCCCACATGATATAAAGCTTAAAAATGAACATAACATGTATACAATGTAACGTCTGGACACTCAGTGTAAATGTTGTGATTATTTCATTGTTTGGAACTGTTTTCTGTTTTTCGATGTTTAAATGTGCATTAGAGTGAGTTAAGCTTATTTTTGGATTTTCACTTTTTTTCTCCTCCCACATGAAATAAACCTTAAAAATGAACATAACATGTATACAATGTAACTTCTGGACACTCAGTGTAAAATGTTGTAATTATTTCACTGTTTGGAACTGTTTTCTGCTTTGCTATGTTTATATGTGGATTAGAGTGAGTTAAGCTTATTTTTGGATTTTCAGTTTTTTTCTACTGCCACATGATATAAACCTTAAAAATGAACATAACATGTATACAATGTAACTTTTCGGCACTCAGTGTAAAATGTTGTAATTATTTCATTGTTTGGAACTGTTTTCTGTTTTTCTATGTTTATATGTGCATTAGAGTGAGTTGAGCTTATTTTTGGATTTTCACTTTTTTTCTCCTCCCACATGTTATAAACCTTAAAAATGAACATAACATGTATACAATGTAACTTTTGGACACTCAGTGTAAAATGTTGTAATTATTTCATTGTTTGGAACTGTTTTCTGTTTTTCTATGTTTATATGTGCATTAGAGTGAGTTAAGCTTATTTTTGGATTTTCACTTTTTTTATCCTCCCACATGAAATAAACCTTAAAAATGAACATAACATGTATTCAATGTGACGTCTGGACACTCAGTGTAAAATGTTGTGATTATTTCATTGTTTGGAACTGTTTTCTGTTTTTCGATGTTTATATGTGCATTAAAGTGAGTTAAGCTTATTTTTGGATTTTCACTTTTTTTCTACTGCCACATGATATAAACCTTAAAAATGAACATAACTTGTATACTATGTAACTTCTGGACACTCAGTGTAAAATGTTGTAATTATTTCATTGTTTGGAACTGTTTTCTGTTTTTCTATGTTTATATGTGCATTAGAGTGAGTTAAGCATATTTTTGGATTTTCTGTTTTTTTCTACTGCCACATGATATAAACCTTAAAAAACAACATAACATGTATACAATGTATCATCTGGACACTCAGTGTAAAATGTTGTGATTATTTCATTGTTTGGAACTGTTTTCTGTTTTTCGATGTTTATATGTGCATTAGAGTGAGTAAAGCTTATTTTTGGATTTTCAGTTTTTTTCTACTGCCACATGATATAAACCTTAAAAATGAACATAAGATGTATACAATGTAACTTCGGAACACTCAGTGTAAAATGTTGTAATTATTTCATTGTTTGGAACTGTTTTCTGTTTTTCGATGTTTATATGTGCATTAGAGTGAGTTAAGCTTATTTTTGGATTTTTAGTTTTTTTCTACTGCCACATGATATAAACCTTAAAAATGAACATAAGATGTAAACAATGTAACTTCTGGACACTCAGTGTAAAATGTTGTTATTATTTCATTGTTTGGAACTGTTTTCTGTTTTTCTATGTTTATATGTGCATTAGAGTGAGTTAAGCTTATTTTTGGATTTTCGTTTTTTTCTACTGCCACATGATATAAACCTTAAAAATGACAATAACATGTATACAATGTAACTTCTGGACACTCGGTGTAAAATGTTGTGATTATTTCATTGTTTGGAACTGTTTTCTGTTTTTCGATGTTTATATGTGCATTAGAGTGAGTTAAGCTTATTTTTGGATTTTCAGTTTTTTTCTACTGCCACATGATATAAACCTTAAAAATGAACATAACTTGTATACTATGTAACTTCTGGACACTCAGTGTAAAATGTTGTGATTATTTCATTGTTTGGAACTGTTTTCTGTTTTTTTATGTTTATATGTGCATTAGAGTGAGTTAAGCTTATTTTTGGATTTTCTGTTTTTTTCTACTGCCACATGATATAAACCTTAAAAATGACCATAACATGTATACAATGTAACTTCAGGACACTCAGTGTAAAATGTTGTAATTATTTCATTGTTTGGAACTGTTTTCTGTTTTTCTATGTTTATATGTGCATTAGAGTGAGTTAAGCTTATTTTTGGATTTTCAGTTTTTTTCAACTGCCACATGATATAAACCTTAAAAATGAACATAATATGTATACAATGTAACTTCTGGACACTCAGTGTAAAATGTTGTGATTATTTCATTGTTTGGAACTGTTTTCTGTTTTTCTATGTTTATATGTGCATTAGAGCGCGTTAAGCTTATTTTTGGATTTTCACTTTTTTTCTACTGCCACATGATATAAACCTTAAAAATGAACATAACTTGTATACTATGTAACTTCTGGACACTCAGTGTAAAATGTTGTTATTATTTCATTGTTTGGAACTGTTTTCTGTTTTTCTATGTTTATATGTGCATTAGAGTGAGTTAAGCTTATTTTTGGATTTTCTGTTTTTTTCTACTGCCACATGATATAAACCTTAAAAATGACAATAACATGTATACAATGTAACTTCTGGACACTCGGTGTAAAATGTTGTAATTATTTCATTGTTTGGAACTGTTTTCTGTTTTTCTATGTTTATATGTGCATTAGAGTGAGTTAAGCTTATTTTTGGATTCTCAGTTTTTTTCTCCTGCCACATGATATAAACCTTAAAAATCAAACTAACATGTATACAATGTAACGTCTGGACACTCAGTGTAAAATGTTGTGATTATTTCATTGTTTGGAACTGTTTTCTGTTTTTCTATGTTTATATGTGCATTAGAGTGAGTTAAGCTTATTTTTGGATTTTCAGTTTTTTTCTACTGCCACATGATATAAACCTTAAAAATGAACATAACTTGTATGCTATGTAACTACTGGACACTCAGTGTAATATGTTGTGATTATTTCATTGTTTGGAACTGTTTTCTGTTTTTCTATGTTTATATGTGCATTAGAGTGAGTTAAGCTTATTTTTGGATTTTCAGTTTTTTTCTACTGCCACATGATATAAACCTTAAAAATGAACATAACTTGTATACTATGTAACTTCTGGACACTCAGTGTAAAATGTTGTGATTATTTCATTGTTTGGAACTGTTTTCTGTTTTTTTATGTTTATATGTGCATTAGAGTGAGTTAAGCTTATTTTTGGATTTTCTGTTTTTTTCTACTGCCACATGATATAAACCTTAAAAATGACCATAACATGTATACAATGTAACTTCAGGACACTCAGTGTAAAATGTTGTAATTATTTCATTGTTTGGAACTGTTTTCTGTTTTTCGATGTTTATATGTGCATTAGAGTGAGTTAAGCTTATTTTTGGATTTTCTGTTTTTTTCTACTGCCACATGATATAAACCTTAAAAATGACCATAACATGTATACAATGTAACTTCAGGACACTCAGTGTAAAATTTTGTAATTATTTCATTGTTTGGAACTGTTTTCTGTTTTTCGATGTTTATATGTGCATTAGAGTGAGTTAAGCTTATTTTTGGATTTTTAGTTTTTTTCTACTGCCACATGATATAAACCTTAAAAATGAACATAAGATGTAAACAATGTAACTTCTGGACACTCAGTGTAAAATGTTGTTATTATTTCATTGTTTGGAACTGTTTTCTGTTTTTCTATGTTTATATGTGCATTAGAGTGAGTTAAGCTTATTTTTGGATTTTCGTTTTTTTCTACTGCCACATGATATAAACCTTAAAAATGACAATAACATGTATACAATGTAACTTCTGGACACTCGGTGTAAAATGTTGTGATTATTTCATTGTTTGGAACTGTTTTCTGTTTTTCGATGTTTATATGTGCATTAGAGTGAGTTAAGCTTATTTTTGGATTTTCAGTTTTTTTCTACTGCCACATGATATAAACCTTAAAAATGAACATAACTTGTATACTATGTAACTTCTGGACACTCAGTGTAAAATGTTGTGATTATTTCATTGTTTGGAACTGTTTTCTGTTTTTTTATGTTTATATGTGCATTAGAGTGAGTTAAGCTTATTTTTGGATTTTCTGTTTTTTTCTACTGCCACATGATATAAACCTTAAAAATGACCATAACATGTATACAATGTAACTTCAGGACACTCAGTGTAAAATGTTGTAATTATTTCATTGTTTGGAACTGTTTTCTGTTTTTCTATGTTTATATGTGCATTAGAGTGAGTTAAGCTTATTTTTGGATTTTCAGTTTTTTTCAACTGCCACATGATATAAACCTTAAAAATCAACATAATATGTTTACAATGTAACTTCTGGACACTCAGTGTAAAATGTTGTAATTATTTCATTGTTTGGATCTGTTTTCTGTTTTTCGATGTTTATATGTGCATTAGAGTGAGTTAAGCTTATTTTTGGATTTTCTGTTTTTTTCTACTGCCACATGATATAAACCTTAAAAATGACCATAACATGTATACAATGTAACTTCAGGACACTCAGTGTAAAATTTTGTAATTATTTCATTGTTTGGAACTGTTTTCTGTTTTTCGATGTTTATATGTGCATTAGAGTGAGTTAAGCTTATTTTTGGATTTTTAGTTTTTTTCTACTGCCACATGATATAAACCTTAAAAATGAACATAATATGTATACAATGTAACTTCTGGACACTCAGTGTAAAATGTTGTGATTATTTCATTGTTTGGAACTGTTTTCTGTTTTTCTATGTTTATATGTGCATTAGAGCGCGTTAAGCTTATTTTTGGATTTTCACTTTTTTTCTACTGCCACATGATATAAACCTTAAAAATGAACATAACTTGTATACTATGTAACTTCTGGACACTCAGTGTAAAATGTTGTTATTATTTCATTGTTTGGAACTGTTTTCTGTTTTTCTATGTTTATATGTGCATTAGAGTGAGTTAAGCTTATTTTTGGATTTTCTGTTTTTTTCTACTGCCACATGATATAAACCTTAAAAATGACAATAACATGTATACAATGTAACTTCTGGACACTCGGTGTAAAATGTTGTAATTATTTCATTGTTTGGAACTGTTTTCTGTTTTTCTATGTTTATATGTGCATTAGAGTGAGTTAAGCTTATTTTTGGATTCTCAGTTTTTTTCTCCTGCCACATGATATAAACCTTAAAAATCAAACTAACATGTATACAATGTAACGTCTGGACACTCAGTGTAAAATGTTGTGATTATTTCATTGTTTGGAACTGTTTTCTGTTTTTCTATGTTTATATGTGCATTAGAGTGAGTTAAGCTTATTTTTGGATTTTCAGTTTTTTTCTACTGCCACATGATATAAACCTTAAAAATGAACATAACTTGTATGCTATGTAACTACTGGACACTCAGTGTAATATGTTGTGATTATTTCATTGTTTGGAACTGTTTTCTGTTTTTTTATGTTTATATGTGCATTAGAGTGAGTTAAGCTTATTTTTGGATTTTCAGTTTTTTTCTACTGCCACATGATATAAACCTTAAAAATGACAATAACATGTATACAATGTAACTTCTGGACACTCGGTGTAAAATGTTGTAATTATTTCATTGTTTGGAACTGTTTTCTGTTTTTCCATGTTTATATGTGCATTAGAGTGAGTTAAGCTTTTTTTTGGATTCTCAGTTTTTTTCTCCTGCCACATGATATAAACCTTAAAAATCAAACTAACATGTATACAATGTAACGTCTGGACACTCAGTGTAAAATGTTGTGATTATTTCATTGTTTGGAACTGTTTTCTGTTTTTCGATGTTTATATGTGCATTAGAGTGAGTTAAGCTTATTTTTGGATTTTCAGTTTTTTTCTACTGCCACATGATATAAACCTTAAAAATGAACATAACTTGTATACTATGTAACTTCTGGACACTCAGTGTAAAATGTTGTAATTATTTCATTGTTTGGAACTGTTTTCTGTTTTTCGATGTTTATATGTGCATTAGAGTGAGTTAAGCTTATTTTTGGATTTTCTGTTTTTTTCTACTGCCACATGATATAAACCTTAAAAATGACCATAACATGTATACAATGTAACTTCAGGACACTCAGTGTAAAATGTTGTAATTATTTCATTGTTTGGAACTGTTTTCTGTTTTTCTATGTTTATATGTGCATTAGAGTGAGTTAAGCTTATTTTTGGATTCTCAGCTTTTTTTCTCCTGCCACATGATATAAACCTTAAAAATCAAACTAACATGTATACAATGTAACGTCTGGACACTCAGTGTAAAATGTTGTGATTATTTCATTGTTTGGAACTGTTTTCTGTTTTTCGATGTTTATATGTGCATTAGAGTGAGTTAAGCTTATTTTTGGATTTTCAGTTTTTTTCTACTGCCACATGATATAAACCTTAAAAATGAACATAACTTGTATACTATGTAACTTCTGGACACTCAGTGTAAAATGTTGTGATTATTTCATTGTTTGGAACTGTTTTCTGTTTTTTTATGTTTATATGTGCATTAGAGTGAGTTAAGCTTATTTTTGGATTTTCTGTTTTTTTCTACTGCCACATGATATAAACCTTAAAAATGACCATAACATGTATACAATGTAACTTCAGGACACTCAGTGTAAAATGTTGTAATTATTTCATTGTTTGGAACTGTTTTCTGTTTTTCGATGTTTATATGTGCATTAGAGTGAGTTAAGCTTATTTTTGGATTTTCTGTTTTTTTCTACTGCCACATGATATAAACCTTAAAAATGACCACGACATGTATACAATGTAACTTCTGGACACTCAGTGTAAAATGTTGTAATTATTTCATTGTTTGGAACTGTTGTCTGTTTTTCGATGTTTATATGTGCATTAGAGTGAGTTAAGCTTATTTTTGGATTTTCTGTTTTCCGATGTTTATATGTGCATTAGAGTGAGTTAAGCTTATTTTTGGATTTTCACTTTTTTTCTACTGCCACATGATATAAACCTTAAAAATGAACATAACTTGTATACTATGTAACTTCTGGACACTCAGTGTAAAATGCGTTATTATTTCATTGTTTGGAACTGTTTTCTGTTTTTCTATGTTTATATGTGTATTAGAGTGAGTTAAGCTTATTTTTGGATTTTCTGTTTTTTTCTACTGCCACATGATATAAACCTTAAAAATGACCATAACATGTATACAATGTAACTTCTGGACACTCAGTGTAAAATGTTGTAATTATTTCATTGTTTGGAACTGTTTTCTGTTTTTCTATGTTTATATGTGCATTAGAGTGAGTTAAGCTTATTTTTGGATTTTCACTTTTTTTCTCCTCCCATATGAAATAAACCTTAAAAATGAACATAACATGTATACAATGTGACGTTTGGACACTCAGTGTAAAATGTTGTGATTATTTCATTGTTTGGAACTGTTTTCTGTTTTTCTATGTTTATATGTGTATTAGAGTGAGTTAAGCTTATTTTTGGATTTTATGTTTTTTTCTACTGCCACATGATATAAACCTTAAAAATGACCATAACATGTATACAATGTAACTTCTGGACACTCAGTGTAAAATGTTGTAATTATTTCATTGTTTGGAACTGTTTTCTGTTTTTCTATGTTTATATGTGCATTAGAGTGAGTTAAGCTTATTTTTGGATTTTCTGTTTTTTTCTACAGCCACATGATATAAACCTTAAAAATTAACATAACTTGTATACAATGTAACTTCTGGACAATCAGTGTAAAATGTTGTAATTATTTCATTGTTTGGAAATGTTTTCTGTTTTTCTATGTTTATATGTGCATAAGAGTGAGTTAAGCTTATTTTTGGATTTTCCATTTTTTTCTCCTCCCACATGAAATAAACCTTAAAAATGAACATAACATGTATACAATGTAACTTCTTGACACTCAGTGTAAAATGTAATTATTTCATTGTTTGGGACTGTTTTCTGTTTTTCTATGTTTATATGTGCATTAGAGTGAGTTAAGCTTATTTTTGGATTTTCACTTTTTTTCTACTGCCACATGATATAAACCTTAAAAATGAACATAACATGTATACAATGTAACGTCTGGACACTCAGTGTAAAATGTTGTGATTATTTCATTGTTTGGAACTGTTTTCTGTTTTCCGATGTTTATATGTGCATTAGAGTGAGTTAAGCTTATTTTTAGATTTTTAGTTTTTTTCTCCTCCCACATGATATAAAGCTTAAAAATGAACATAACATGTATACAATGTAACGTCTGGACACTCAGTGTAAATGTTGTGATTATTTCATTGTTTGGAACTGTTTTCTGTTTTTCGATGTTTAAATGTGCATTAGAGTGAGTTAAGCTTATTTTTGGATTTTCACTTTTTTTCTCCTCCCACATGAAATAAACCTTAAAAATGAACATAACATGTATACAATGTAACTTCTGGACACTCAGTGTAAAATGTTGTAATTATTTCACTGTTTGGAACTGTTTTCTGCTTTGCTATGTTTATATGTGGATTAGAGTGAGTTAAGCTTATTTTTGGATTTTCAGTTTTTTTCTACTGCCACATGATATAAACCTTAAAAATGAACATAACATGTATACAATGTAACTTTTCGGCACTCAGTGTAAAATGTTGTAATTATTTCATTGTTTGGAACTGTTTTCTGTTTTTCTATGTTTATATGTGCATTAGAGTGAGTTGAGCTTATTTTTGGATTTTCACTTTTTTTCTCCTCCCACATGTTATAAACCTTAAAAATGAACATAACATGTATACAATGTAACTTTTGGACACTCAGTGTAAAATGTTGTAATTATTTCATTGTTTGGAACTGTTTTCTGTTTTTCTATGTTTATATGTGCATTAGAGTGAGTTAAGCTTATTTTTGGATTTTCACTTTTTTTATCCTCCCACATGAAATAAACCTTAAAAATGAACATAACATGTATTCAATGTGACGTCTGGACACTCAGTGTAAAATGTTGTGATTATTTCATTGTTTGGAACTGTTTTCTGTTTTTCGATGTTTATATGTGCATTAAAGTGAGTTAAGCTTATTTTTGGATTTTCACTTTTTTTCTACTGCCACATGATATAAACCTTAAAAATGAACATAACTTGTATACTATGTAACTTCTGGACACTCAGTGTAAAATGTTGTAATTATTTCATTGTTTGGAACTGTTTTCTGTTTTTCTATGTTTATATGTGCATTAGAGTGAGTTAAGCATATTTTTGGATTTTCTGTTTTTTTCTACTGCCACATGATATAAACCTTAAAAAACAACATAACATGTATACAATGTATCATCTGGACACTCAGTGTAAAATGTTGTGATTATTTCATTGTTTGGAACTGTTTTCTGTTTTTCGATGTTTATATGTGCATTAGAGTGAGTAAAGCTTATTTTTGGATTTTCAGTTTTTTTCTACTGCCACATGATATAAACCTTAAAAATGAACATAAGATGTATACAATGTAACTTCGGAACACTCAGTGTAAAATGTTGTAATTATTTCATTGTTTGGAACTGTTTTCTGTTTTTCGATGTTTATATGTGCATTAGAGTGAGTTAAGCTTATTTTTGGATTTTTAGTTTTTTTCTACTGCCACATGATATAAACCTTAAAAATGAACATAAGATGTAAACAATGTAACTTCTGGACACTCAGTGTAAAATGTTGTTATTATTTCATTGTTTGGAACTGTTTTCTGTTTTTCTATGTTTATATGTGCATTAGAGTGAGTTAAGCTTATTTTTGGATTTTCGTTTTTTTCTACTGCCACATGATATAAACCTTAAAAATGACAATAACATGTATACAATGTAACTTCTGGACACTCGGTGTAAAATGTTGTGATTATTTCATTGTTTGGAACTGTTTTCTGTTTTTCGATGTTTATATGTGCATTAGAGTGAGTTAAGCTTATTTTTGGATTTTCAGTTTTTTTCTACTGCCACATGATATAAACCTTAAAAATGAACATAACTTGTATACTATGTAACTTCTGGACACTCAGTGTAAAATGTTGTGATTATTTCATTGTTTGGAACTGTTTTCTGTTTTTTTATGTTTATATGTGCATTAGAGTGAGTTAAGCTTATTTTTGGATTTTCTGTTTTTTTCTACTGCCACATGATATAAACCTTAAAAATGACCATAACATGTATACAATGTAACTTCAGGACACTCAGTGTAAAATGTTGTAATTATTTCATTGTTTGGAACTGTTTTCTGTTTTTCTATGTTTATATGTGCATTAGAGTGAGTTAAGCTTATTTTTGGATTTTCAGTTTTTTTCAACTGCCACATGATATAAACCTTAAAAATGAACATAATATGTATACAATGTAACTTCTGGACACTCAGTGTAAAATGTTGTGATTATTTCATTGTTTGGAACTGTTTTCTGTTTTTCTATGTTTATATGTGCATTAGAGCGCGTTAAGCTTATTTTTGGATTTTCACTTTTTTTCTACTGCCACATGATATAAACCTTAAAAATGAACATAACTTGTATACTATGTAACTTCTGGACACTCAGTGTAAAATGTTGTTATTATTTCATTGTTTGGAACTGTTTTCTGTTTTTCTATGTTTATATGTGCATTAGAGTGAGTTAAGCTTATTTTTGGATTTTCTGTTTTTTTCTACTGCCACATGATATAAACCTTAAAAATGACAATAACATGTATACAATGTAACTTCTGGACACTCGGTGTAAAATGTTGTAATTATTTCATTGTTTGGAACTGTTTTCTGTTTTTCTATGTTTATATGTGCATTAGAGTGAGTTAAGCTTATTTTTGGATTCTCAGTTTTTTTCTCCTGCCACATGATATAAACCTTAAAAATCAAACTAACATGTATACAATGTAACGTCTGGACACTCAGTGTAAAATGTTGTGATTATTTCATTGTTTGGAACTGTTTTCTGTTTTTCTATGTTTATATGTGCATTAGAGTGAGTTAAGCTTATTTTTGGATTTTCAGTTTTTTTCTACTGCCACATGATATAAACCTTAAAAATGAACATAACTTGTATGCTATGTAACTACTGGACACTCAGTGTAATATGTTGTGATTATTTCATTGTTTGGAACTGTTTTCTGTTTTTCTATGTTTATATGTGCATTAGAGTGAGTTAAGCTTATTTTTGGATTTTCAGTTTTTTTCTACTGCCACATGATATAAACCTTAAAAATGAACATAACTTGTATACTATGTAACTTCTGGACACTCAGTGTAAAATGTTGTGATTATTTCATTGTTTGGAACTGTTTTCTGTTTTTTTATGTTTATATGTGCATTAGAGTGAGTTAAGCTTATTTTTGGATTTTCTGTTTTTTTCTACTGCCACATGATATAAACCTTAAAAATGACCATAACATGTATACAATGTAACTTCAGGACACTCAGTGTAAAATGTTGTAATTATTTCATTGTTTGGAACTGTTTTCTGTTTTTCGATGTTTATATGTGCATTAGAGTGAGTTAAGCTTATTTTTGGATTTTCTGTTTTTTTCTACTGCCACATGATATAAACCTTAAAAATGACCATAACATGTATACAATGTAACTTCAGGACACTCAGTGTAAAATTTTGTAATTATTTCATTGTTTGGAACTGTTTTCTGTTTTTCGATGTTTATATGTGCATTAGAGTGAGTTAAGCTTATTTTTGGATTTTTAGTTTTTTTCTACTGCCACATGATATAAACCTTAAAAATGAACATAAGATGTAAACAATGTAACTTCTGGACACTCAGTGTAAAATGTTGTTATTATTTCATTGTTTGGAACTGTTTTCTGTTTTTCTATGTTTATATGTGCATTAGAGTGAGTTAAGCTTATTTTTGGATTTTCGTTTTTTTCTACTGCCACATGATATAAACCTTAAAAATGACAATAACATGTATACAATGTAACTTCTGGACACTCGGTGTAAAATGTTGTGATTATTTCATTGTTTGGAACTGTTTTCTGTTTTTCGATGTTTATATGTGCATTAGAGTGAGTTAAGCTTATTTTTGGATTTTCAGTTTTTTTCTACTGCCACATGATATAAACCTTAAAAATGAACATAACTTGTATACTATGTAACTTCTGGACACTCAGTGTAAAATGTTGTGATTATTTCATTGTTTGGAACTGTTTTCTGTTTTTTTATGTTTATATGTGCATTAGAGTGAGTTAAGCTTATTTTTGGATTTTCTGTTTTTTTCTACTGCCACATGATATAAACCTTAAAAATGACCATAACATGTATACAATGTAACTTCAGGACACTCAGTGTAAAATGTTGTAATTATTTCATTGTTTGGAACTGTTTTCTGTTTTTCTATGTTTATATGTGCATTAGAGTGAGTTAAGCTTATTTTTGGATTTTCAGTTTTTTTCAACTGCCACATGATATAAACCTTAAAAATCAACATAATATGTTTACAATGTAACTTCTGGACACTCAGTGTAAAATGTTGTAATTATTTCATTGTTTGGATCTGTTTTCTGTTTTTCGATGTTTATATGTGCATTAGAGTGAGTTAAGCTTATTTTTGGATTTTCTGTTTTTTTCTACTGCCACATGATATAAACCTTAAAAATGACCATAACATGTATACAATGTAACTTCAGGACACTCAGTGTAAAATTTTGTAATTATTTCATTGTTTGGAACTGTTTTCTGTTTTTCGATGTTTATATGTGCATTAGAGTGAGTTAAGCTTATTTTTGGATTTTTAGTTTTTTTCTACTGCCACATGATATAAACCTTAAAAATGAACATAATATGTATACAATGTAACTTCTGGACACTCAGTGTAAAATGTTGTGATTATTTCATTGTTTGGAACTGTTTTCTGTTTTTCTATGTTTATATGTGCATTAGAGCGCGTTAAGCTTATTTTTGGATTTTCACTTTTTTTCTACTGCCACATGATATAAACCTTAAAAATGAACATAACTTGTATACTATGTAACTTCTGGACACTCAGTGTAAAATGTTGTTATTATTTCATTGTTTGGAACTGTTTTCTGTTTTTCTATGTTTATATGTGCATTAGAGTGAGTTAAGCTTATTTTTGGATTTTCTGTTTTTTTCTACTGCCACATGATATAAACCTTAAAAATGACAATAACATGTATACAATGTAACTTCTGGACACTCGGTGTAAAATGTTGTAATTATTTCATTGTTTGGAACTGTTTTCTGTTTTTCTATGTTTATATGTGCATTAGAGTGAGTTAAGCTTATTTTTGGATTCTCAGTTTTTTTCTCCTGCCACATGATATAAACCTTAAAAATCAAACTAACATGTATACAATGTAACGTCTGGACACTCAGTGTAAAATGTTGTGATTATTTCATTGTTTGGAACTGTTTTCTGTTTTTCTATGTTTATATGTGCATTAGAGTGAGTTAAGCTTATTTTTGGATTTTCAGTTTTTTTCTACTGCCACATGATATAAACCTTAAAAATGAACATAACTTGTATGCTATGTAACTACTGGACACTCAGTGTAATATGTTGTGATTATTTCATTGTTTGGAACTGTTTTCTGTTTTTTTATGTTTATATGTGCATTAGAGTGAGTTAAGCTTATTTTTGGATTTTCAGTTTTTTTCTACTGCCACATGATATAAACCTTAAAAATGACAATAACATGTATACAATGTAACTTCTGGACACTCGGTGTAAAATGTTGTAATTATTTCATTGTTTGGAACTGTTTTCTGTTTTTCCATGTTTATATGTGCATTAGAGTGAGTTAAGCTTTTTTTTGGATTCTCAGTTTTTTTCTCCTGCCACATGATATAAACCTTAAAAATCAAACTAACATGTATACAATGTAACGTCTGGACACTCAGTGTAAAATGTTGTGATTATTTCATTGTTTGGAACTGTTTTCTGTTTTTCGATGTTTATATGTGCATTAGAGTGAGTTAAGCTTATTTTTGGATTTTCAGTTTTTTTCTACTGCCACATGATATAAACCTTAAAAATGAACATAACTTGTATACTATGTAACTTCTGGACACTCAGTGTAAAATGTTGTAATTATTTCATTGTTTGGAACTGTTTTCTGTTTTTCGATGTTTATATGTGCATTAGAGTGAGTTAAGCTTATTTTTGGATTTTCTGTTTTTTTCTACTGCCACATGATATAAACCTTAAAAATGACCATAACATGTATACAATGTAACTTCAGGACACTCAGTGTAAAATGTTGTAATTATTTCATTGTTTGGAACTGTTTTCTGTTTTTCTATGTTTATATGTGCATTAGAGTGAGTTAAGCTTATTTTTGGATTCTCAGCTTTTTTTCTCCTGCCACATGATATAAACCTTAAAAATCAAACTAACATGTATACAATGTAACGTCTGGACACTCAGTGTAAAATGTTGTGATTATTTCATTGTTTGGAACTGTTTTCTGTTTTTCGATGTTTATATGTGCATTAGAGTGAGTTAAGCTTATTTTTGGATTTTCAGTTTTTTTCTACTGCCACATGATATAAACCTTAAAAATGAACATAACTTGTATACTATGTAACTTCTGGACACTCAGTGTAAAATGTTGTGATTATTTCATTGTTTGGAACTGTTTTCTGTTTTTTTATGTTTATATGTGCATTAGAGTGAGTTAAGCTTATTTTTGGATTTTCTGTTTTTTTCTACTGCCACATGATATAAACCTTAAAAATGACCATAACATGTATACAATGTAACTTCAGGACACTCAGTGTAAAATGTTGTAATTATTTCATTGTTTGGAACTGTTTTCTGTTTTTCGATGTTTATATGTGCATTAGAGTGAGTTAAGCTTATTTTTGGATTTTCTGTTTTTTTCTACTGCCACATGATATAAACCTTAAAAATGACCACGACATGTATACAATGTAACTTCTGGACACTCAGTGTAAAATGTTGTAATTATTTCATTGTTTGGAACTGTTGTCTGTTTTTCGATGTTTATATGTGCATTAGAGTGAGTTAAGCTTATTTTTGGATTTTCTGTTTTCCGATGTTTATATGTGCATTAGAGTGAGTTAAGCTTATTTTTGGATTTTCACTTTTTTTCTACTGCCACATGATATAAACCTTAAAAATGAACATAACTTGTATACTATGTAACTTCTGGACACTCAGTGTAAAATGCGTTATTATTTCATTGTTTGGAACTGTTTTCTGTTTTTCTATGTTTATATGTGTATTAGAGTGAGTTAAGCTTATTTTTGGATTTTCTGTTTTTTTCTACTGCCACATGATATAAACCTTAAAAATGACCATAACATGTATACAATGTAACTTCTGGACACTCAGTGTAAAATGTTGTAATTATTTCATTGTTTGGAACTGTTTTCTGTTTTTCTATGTTTATATGTGCATTAGAGTGAGTTAAGCTTATTTTTGGATTTTCACTTTTTTTCTCCTCCCATATGAAATAAACCTTAAAAATGAACATAACATGTATACAATGTGACGTTTGGACACTCAGTGTAAAATGTTGTGATTATTTCATTGTTTGGAACTGTTTTCTGTTTTTCTATGTTTATATGTGTATTAGAGTGAGTTAAGCTTATTTTTGGATTTTATGTTTTTTTCTACTGCCACATGATATAAACCTTAAAAATGACCATAACATGTATACAATGTAACTTCTGGACACTCAGTGTAAAATGTTGTAATTATTTCATTGTTTGGAACTGTTTTCTGTTTTTCTATGTTTATATGTGCATTAGAGTGAGTTAAGCTTATTTTTGGATTTTCTGTTTTTTTCTACAGCCACATGATATAAACCTTAAAAATTAACATAACTTGTATACAATGTAACTTCTGGACAATCAGTGTAAAATGTTGTAATTATTTCATTGTTTGGAACTGTTTTCTGTTTTTTGATGTTTATATGTGCATTAGAGTGAGTTAAGCTTATTTTTGGATTTTCAGTTTTTTTCTACTGCCACATGTTATAATCCTTAAAAATGAACACAGGATGTATACAATGTAACTTCTGGACACTCAGTGTAAAATGTTGTATTTATTTCATTGTTTGGAACTGTTTTCTGTTTTTCTATGTTTATATGTGCATTAGAGTGAGTTAAGCTTATTTTTGGATTTTCAGTTTTTTTCTACTGCCACATGATATAAACCTTAAAAATGAACATAACTTGTATACTATGTAACTTCTGGACACTCAGTTTAAAATGTTGTAATTATTTCATTGTTTGGAACTGTTTTCTGTTTTTCGATGTTTATATGTGCATTAGAGTGAGTTAAGCTTATTTTTGGATTTTCACTTTTTTTCTACTGCCACATGATATAAACCTTAAAAATGAACATAACTTGTATACTATGTAACTTCTGGACACTCAGTGTATAATGTTGTAATTATTTCATTGTTTGGAACTGTTTTCTGTTTTTCTATGTTTATATGTGCATTAGAGTGAGTTAAGCTTATTTTTGGATTTTCACTTTTTTTCTCCTGCCACATGATATAAACCTTAAAAATGACCATACCATGTATACAATGTAACTTCTGGACACTCAGTGTAAAAGTTGTATTTATTTCATTGTTTGGAACTGTTTTCTGTTTTTCTATGTTTATATGTGCATTAGAGTGAGTTAAGCTTATTTTTGGATTTTCTGTTTTTTTCTACTGCCACATGAAATAAACCTTAAAAATGAACATAAGATGTATACAATGTGACGTCTGCACACTCAGTGTAAAATGTTGTGATTATTTCATTGTTTGGAACTGTTTTCTGTTTTTCGATGTTTATATGTGCAGTAGAGTGAGTTAAGCTTAATTTTGGATTTTCACTTTTTTTCTACTGCCACATGATATAAACCTTAAAAATGAACATAACTTGTATACTATGTAACTTCTGGACACTCAGTGTAAAATGTTGTAATTATTTCATTGTTTGGAACTGTTTTCTTTTCTTCGATGTTTATATGTGCATTAGACTGAGTTAAGCTTATTTTTGGATTTTCAGTTTTTTTCTACTGCCACATGATATAAACCATAAAAATTAACATAACTTGTATACAATGTAACTTCTGGACAATCAGTGTAAAATGTTGTAATTATTTCATTGTTTGGAACTGTTTTCTGTTTTTTGATGTTTATATGTGCATTAGAGTGAGTTAAGCTTATTTTTGGATTTTCAGTTTTTTTTCTACTGCCACATGATATAAACCTTAAAAATGAACATAACTTGTATACTATGTAACTTCTGGACACTCAGTTTAAAATGTTGTAATTATTTCATTGTTTGGAACTGTTTTCTGTTTTCCGATGTTTATATGTGCATTAGAGTGAGTTAAGCTTATTTTTGGATTTTCACTTTTTTTCTACTGCCACATGATATAAACCTTAAAAATGAACATAACTTGTATACTATGTAACTTCTGGACACTCAGTGTAAAATGTTGTTATTATTTCATTGTTTGGAACTGTTTTCTGTTTTTCTATGTTTATATGTGTATTAGAGTGAGTTAAGCTTATTTTTGGATTTTCTGTTTTTTTCTACTGCCACATGATATAAACCTTAAAAATGACCATAACATGTATACAATGTAACTTCTGGACACTCAGTGTAAAATGTTGTAATTATTTCATTGTTTGGAACTGTTTTCTGTTTTTCTATGTTTATATGTGCATTAGAGTGAGTTAAGCTTATTTTTGGATTTTCACTTTTTTTCTCCTCCCATATGAAATAAACCTTAAAAATGAACATAACATGTATACAATGTGACGTTTGGACACTCAGTGTAAAATGTTGTGATTATTTCATTGTTTGGAACTGTTTTCTGTTTTTCTATGTTTATATGTGTATTAGAGTGAGTTAAGCTTATTTTTGGATTTTCTGTTTTTTTCTACTGCCACATGATATAAACCTTAAAAATGACCATAACATGTATACAATGTAACTTCAGGACACTCAGTGTAAAATGTTGTAATTATTTCATTGTTTGGAACTGTTTTCTGTTTTTCTATGTTTATATGTGCATTAGAGTGAGTTAAGCTTATTTTTGGATTCTCAGCTTTTTTTCTCCTGCCACATGATATAAACCTTAAAAATCAAACTAACATGTATACAATGTAACGTCTGGACACTCAGTGTAAAATGTTGTGATTATTTCATTGTTTGGAACTGTTTTCTGTTTTTCGATGTTTATATGTGCATTAGAGTGAGTTAAGCTTATTTTTGGATTTTCAGTTTTTTTCTACTGCCACATGATATAAACCTTAAAAATGAACATAACTTGTATACTATGTAACTTCTGGACACTCAGTGTAAAATGTTGTGATTATTTCATTGTTTGGAACTGTTTTCTGTTTTTTTATGTTTATATGTGCATTAGAGTGAGTTAAGCTTATTTTTGGATTTTCTGTTTTTTTCTACTGCCACATGATATAAACCTTAAAAATGACCATAACATGTATACAATGTAACTTCAGGACACTCAGTGTAAAATGTTGTAATTATTTCATTGTTTGGAACTGTTTTCTGTTTTTCGATGTTTATATGTGCATTAGAGTGAGTTAAGCTTATTTTTGGATTTTCTGTTTTTTTCTACTGCCACATGATATAAACCTTAAAAATGACCACGACATGTATACAATGTAACTTCTGGACACTCAGTGTAAAATGTTGTAATTATTTCATTGTTTGGAACTGTTGTCTGTTTTTCGATGTTTATATGTGCATTAGAGTGAGTTAAGCTTATTTTTGGATTTTCTGTTTTCCGATGTTTATATGTGCATTAGAGTGAGTTAAGCTTATTTTTGGATTTTCACTTTTTTTCTACTGCCACATGATATAAACCTTAAAAATGAACATAACTTGTATACTATGTAACTTCTGGACACTCAGTGTAAAATGCGTTATTATTTCATTGTTTGGAACTGTTTTCTGTTTTTCTATGTTTATATGTGTATTAGAGTGAGTTAAGCTTATTTTTGGATTTTCTGTTTTTTTCTACTGCCACATGATATAAACCTTAAAAATGACCATAACATGTATACAATGTAACTTCTGGACACTCAGTGTAAAATGTTGTAATTATTTCATTGTTTGGAACTGTTTTCTGTTTTTCTATGTTTATATGTGCATTAGAGTGAGTTAAGCTTATTTTTGGATTTTCACTTTTTTTCTCCTCCCATATGAAATAAACCTTAAAAATGAACATAACATGTATACAATGTGACGTTTGGACACTCAGTGTAAAATGTTGTGATTATTTCATTGTTTGGAACTGTTTTCTGTTTTTCTATGTTTATATGTGTATTAGAGTGAGTTAAGCTTATTTTTGGATTTTATGTTTTTTTCTACTGCCACATGATATAAACCTTAAAAATGACCATAACATGTATACAATGTAACTTCTGGACACTCAGTGTAAAATGTTGTAATTATTTCATTGTTTGGAACTGTTTTCTGTTTTTCTATGTTTATATGTGCATTAGAGTGAGTTAAGCTTATTTTTGGATTTTCTGTTTTTTTCTACAGCCACATGATATAAACCTTAAAAATTAACATAACTTGTATACAATGTAACTTCTGGACAATCAGTGTAAAATGTTGTAATTATTTCATTGTTTGGAACTGTTTTCTGTTTTTTGATGTTTATATGTGCATTAGAGTGAGTTAAGCTTATTTTTGGATTTTCAGTTTTTTTCTACTGCCACATGTTATAATCCTTAAAAATGAACACAGGATGTATACAATGTAACTTCTGGACACTCAGTGTAAAATGTTGTATTTATTTCATTGTTTGGAACTGTTTTCTGTTTTTCTATGTTTATATGTGCATTAGAGTGAGTTAAGCTTATTTTTGGATTTTCAGTTTTTTTCTACTGCCACATGATATAAACCTTAAAAATGAACATAACTTGTATACTATGTAACTTCTGGACACTCAGTTTAAAATGTTGTAATTATTTCATTGTTTGGAACTGTTTTCTGTTTTTCGATGTTTATATGTGCATTAGAGTGAGTTAAGCTTATTTTTGGATTTTCACTTTTTTTCTACTGCCACATGATATAAACCTTAAAAATGAACATAACTTGTATACTATGTAACTTCTGGACACTCAGTGTATAATGTTGTAATTATTTCATTGTTTGGAACTGTTTTCTGTTTTTCTATGTTTATATGTGCATTAGAGTGAGTTAAGCTTATTTTTGGATTTTCACTTTTTTTCTCCTGCCACATGATATAAACCTTAAAAATGACCATACCATGTATACAATGTAACTTCTGGACACTCAGTGTAAAAGTTGTATTTATTTCATTGTTTGGAACTGTTTTCTGTTTTTCTATGTTTATATGTGCATTAGAGTGAGTTAAGCTTATTTTTGGATTTTCTGTTTTTTTCTACTGCCACATGAAATAAACCTTAAAAATGAACATAAGATGTATACAATGTGACGTCTGCACACTCAGTGTAAAATGTTGTGATTATTTCATTGTTTGGAACTGTTTTCTGTTTTTCGATGTTTATATGTGCAGTAGAGTGAGTTAAGCTTAATTTTGGATTTTCACTTTTTTTCTACTGCCACATGATATAAACCTTAAAAATGAACATAACTTGTATACTATGTAACTTCTGGACACTCAGTGTAAAATGTTGTAATTATTTCATTGTTTGGAACTGTTTTCTGTTTTTCGATGTTTATATGTGCATTAGAGTGAGTTAAGCTTATTTTTGGATTTTCCATTTTTTTCTCCTGCCACATGATATAAACCTCAAAATAGAACATAACATGTATACAATGTAACGTCTGGACACTCAGTGTAAAATGTTGTAATTATTTCATTGTTTGGAACTGTTTTCTGTTTTTCTATCTTTATATGTGCATTAGAGTGAGTAAAGAATATTTTTGGATTTTCCATTTTTTTCTCCTGCCACATCATATAAAGCTCAAAAATGAACATAATATCTATTTAAACTTACTTCTGGCCACTCAGTGTAAAATTTTGTAATTATTTCATTGTTTGGAACTGTTTTCTGTTTTTCTATGTTTACATGTGCATTAGAGTGAGTTAAGCTTATTTTTGGATTTTCACTTTTTTTCTCCTGCCACATGATATTAACCTTAAAAATGAACATAATATCTATTTAAACTAACTTCTGGCCACTCAGTGTAAAATTTTGTAATTATTTCATTGTTTGGAACTGTTTTCTGTTTTTCTATGTTTAAATGTGCATTAGAGCGAGTTAAGCTTATTTTTGGATTTTCACTTTTTTTCTCCTGCCACATGATATAAACCTCAAAAATGAACATAACATGTATACAATGTAACTTCTGGACACTCAGTGTAAAATGTTGTAATTATTTCATTGTTTGGAACTATTTTCTGTTTTTCTATGTTTATATGTGCATTAGAGTGAGTTAAGCTTATTTTTGGATTTTCACTTTATTTCTTCTGCCACATGATATAAACCTCAAAAATGAACATAAAATCATTTAAACTTACTTCTGGCAACTCAGTGTAAAATGTTGTAATTATTTCATTGTTTGGAAATGTTTTCTGTTATTTCTATGTTTATATGTGCATTAGAGCGAGTTAAGCTTATTTTTGGATTTTCACTTTTTTTCTCATACCACATGATATAAACCTTAAAAATGAACATAATATCTATTTAAACTAACTTCTGGCCACTCAGTGTACAATTTTGGAATTATTTCATTGTTTGGAACTGTTTTCTGTTTTTCTATGTTTATATGTGCATTAGAGTGAGTTAAGCTTATTTTTGGATTTTCAGTTTTTTTCTACTGCCACATGATATAAACCTTCAAAATGAACATAACATGTATACAATGTAACGTCTCGACACTCAGTGTAAAATGTTGTGATTATTGCATTGTTTGGGACTGTTTTCTGTTTTTCTATGTTTATATGTGCATTAGAGTGAGTTAAGCTTATTTTTGGATTTTCACTTTTTTTCTACTGCCACATGATATAAACCTTAAAAATGAACATAACATGTATACAATGTAACGTCTCGACACTCAGTGTAAAATGTTGTGATTATTTCATTGTTTGGGACTGTTTTCTGTATTTCTATGTTTATATGTGCATGAGAGTGAGTTAAGCTTATTTTTGGATTTTCACTTTTTTTCTCCTGCTACATGATATAAACCTTAAAAATGAACATAATATCTATTTAAACTAACTTCTGGCCACTCAGTGTAAAATTTTGTAATTATTTCATTGTTTGGAACTGTTTTCTGTTTTTCTATGTTTATATGTGCATTAGAGTGAGTTAAGCTTATTTTTGGATTTTCACTTTTTTTCTCCTGCCACATGATATAAACCTCAAAAATGAACATAATATCTATTTAAACTTACTTCTGGCCACTCAATGTAAAATTTTGTAATTATTTCATTGTTTGGAACTTTTTTCTGTTTTTCTATGTTTATATGTGCATTAGAGTGAGTTAAGCTTATTTTTGGATTTTCAGTTTTTTTCTACTGCCACATGATATAAACCTTAAAAATGACCATAACATGTATTCAATGTAACTTCTGGACACTCAGTGTAAAATATTGTAATTATTACATTGTTTGGAACTGTTTTCTGTTTTTCTATGTTTATATGTGCATTAGAGTGAGTTAAGCTTATTTTTGGATTTTCACTTTGTTTCTTCTGCCACATGATATAAACCTCAAAAATGAACATAAAATCATTTAAACTTACTTCTGGCCACTCAGTGTAAAATTTTGTAATTATTTCATTGTTTGGAACTGTTTTCTGTTTTTCTATGTTTATATGTGCATTAGAGTGAGTTAAACTCATTTTTAGATTTTCACTTTATTTCTACTGCCACATGATATAAACCTCAAAAATGAACATTAAATCATTTAAACCTACTTCTGGCCACTCAGTGTAAAATGTTGTTATTATTTCATTGTTTGGAACTGTTTTCTGTTTTTCTATGTTTATATGTGCATTAGAGTGAGTTAAGCTTATTTTTGGATTTTCACTTTATTTCTTCTGCCACATGATATAAACCTCAAAAATGAACATAAAATCATTTAAACTTACTTCTGGCCACTCAGTGTAAAATTGTGTAATTATTTCATTGTTTGGAACTGTTTTCTGTTTTTCTATGTTAATTTGTTTCAATCACTGAATGAAGCCTGTCATATTTGGGAGAATTAAGAGTCATGGCCTTAAATTGTTTGCACAAAACTCTTCATCAGCTCTGAGCAACTACACACTTAAATTTCGAGTGCACAAGTATTATTATTACTATCAGCATTATGGTAAAAACGTAGAAATGGCATATAGAAACAGCGTATTTACTTCCTATCCGAATAACTTAACTTAACAAAATAAAGGTATTAAGAACGGAAAAACTATAATTCTAACATAGATTTAAAATAAAACATGTTCCATCCGAGTGTTTCATCCTCCCATGATGAATAAAAAAGATCAAAGTATATTTACTCTACTAGTGTGTGGAGAAATTTCAAAATAAATGTCCATATTTGACAAGTGGCATATTTGGCCATATTTGAACTACTGTAAAAATATGTTGCACAATAATTCCTGGCTATGGATGGTATCTGTTTCTTCTACACATTTAAGACTACACACACAGTCAATATCAAGCATTTTACTGTACCAATGTGGAGAAATTCAACATTAAAAATCCCTATTTAGTCCTCCAAATGGCATTTTTGGCCATATTTGAGCTACTGTAAAAACCCTAATTCCTCTTCTGTGCCATGGATGTAATACATCCATGTTCTGTGCCCATGGGTCCTAAAATATGACACTTTGCTCCCTCCTGTCAAAACACACATCCTACCAGGCTCAATGTATTTTGGGAAAATCTCAGTTGCTTTATCAGGGTTTCTGTAGTGTAGTGGTCATCACGTTCGCCTAACACAATTGTACTTTATTGTGTTAAAATTAGGGAAAAGATTAAAATAATGTCATGCACATTGTATTTCATATGTGTTGAGGACAGAATTCTATGATGAACGTTTGTTGCTTTCTCTGTGTCATGTTTACATAATAATTTACAATCGTTTTGAACATTTTATTGTTGTGATACTGTATTTTTGATAATGTGGAGGTTCCACTTGGTCACAGCCAGGGGTCAGTGTTGCCCCTCCAGAGTCAGTAATGGGTTTAATTGTCATACTATTAAGGACAGGTGTCAAATGGCAAATAAATACTTCTTTATTATTATTATTTCTTACACATTATTTTGCCACAGTGAGACTTGTTTGTCACTTGCTGAATTATTTGAATGCCTACGCTCGAGATAATTTGATTAAATTACTTGTTTATGACATTTTAGGCCAGATAATTGAACACTTTTCTTAAAGGACTGGGGTATAAAGATACATTATGTCATAAAAACTGGGGATGGAAACAGAAATACACATCGCGCTTCATGAAATCACCTGTGTTTAATTTTAAGTAAAAATGTGCTGTTTTCTTTGTTCCATATAACAAATAATTCATTTAAATCATTTTGGTTTGTGGACAAAACAACACATGCGAACGTTAGATGATAAAATACAATATGATGGTCTTCCTCAAACCCTTCAATTCCATCCACAGGATTATTGCTGCTGCATAATCCTCACTGTGCAGATTATTATAGCCGAGTTTTTCCCATAATCTGAGGCACAGAAGTAGTGTGTCATGGTTGGAACTGTTTCATAACGTGGACCTCTTTTTGGAAACGCCTGCAGATTTATGTGCATACACACACAGACACACACTGCATTCATTCCACAACCGCAGTGTCCTCTGGGACGATGACATCACCGCTAGAGAGGGCTGTTTGGCATGAAACCAGAACAGTTTGATCAGAACTGTTTATGTACAAAAGTATGTACATAAAATATCTTAAATAAAACTGCTTATTGACAGGAAACACAATATAGACAAAGTAGACTTTATAAGAACGCTCTCGTTTGCACCTGAATCCCATTTTTCTCTCCCCCCCAAAAAAGTAAAGAAATGAGGTGTCAAATGTTAGCTTCTTCTCCAGGTTTAACCCTGGCTTCTTGTTGCTCCGCCTCCTTTGTGCTGCACAGCAGCGTCAGCAACTTTGCTGAAGGTCACTGCATGATCCCACAGTATGAAACAGGAATGCTGTATAAATAGCCTGCCAGTGTGACACACCCGAGCCCACTATCAGGACACGCTCACCTTTGACTTCCTCATTGACAGATGATTATGTTAAGATAAGATCATAATTGTAATTAGAGATTAAAGAGCAGAAAATAACTATAAAAATATGGATCAATTCAACCCTTCAACACCGAGCGTATCGCAGACAACACATTTGAGTGTACTAGTGGAAATATTCAACATCAACGTGTTGTGTAATTACGGTAATTTCACTCACGCTGTTGCAAGAAGCCGACGAATCAGCGTTTTTATCACCACAGAGGAGAGAGTTGGAAAAAAGCCTGTACATAGTTATTTTATATACATTTTTATATTGTTAAAATTTCACATTTTAATGCAGTTACTCTAATTCTACATAACTGCCAGATGTTGAGAGTTATTCTGATTATTTTCTGGCCCATTTATGGTTAAAATAAGCCAGACGGACATTTTGAGGCTTATGCTAAACTCAAAACATGTCTGCGCTCTGATTTCATCATTAAAAAAAACCCACAAAGATCAAAGGTTAAGTGTAAAGCAGTAGTGCTGTGGTTTGAGTGGTTTGCTTCTGTAAGAGGAGACGAGGAGGAGAATTTCACACTCACTGATCTTCAGCTCCAGATCTGCCTGTCTGTCCTGTGGAGAAACTAAACCTGTGTTTCTGGACTTTAAATCCAACATCCCTTTTTCTTGGTTTTTAGTCTCCAACAAACCAAATGTATTATCGCAGTTTCGATTATATTAAAAGCTTTTAAATGTCCCTTATTTTGCATCAAAATTAAATATATTTGAATGTTTTCTCACTTGAATTAAACTCTTCAAATGAATTTTTAAAAAGTATTAAACTTTCACTGTATTTAAGTTAAAAATACACAAAACATTGTAATAATAATAATATGTAGTCTAGTAGTGTAGATATTGAGATAAAGTATAGAATAACATAAACATAACATTCATTTGATCCACAATGGTTTGCTTCTCTTTGGTAGTCATTCCTGCAGTTGTCATTATGAAAATATTGATTATAGCTGCTTTAAAGTTATAATTTTAAGGGTGCAGTCTGTAATAAACGAGAAACTTTGGACTTTTTCTTTTCGCTTGATAGGTTTGAAGGTTTTGGCTAAAACAAAGTTACTATTTTGTACTTTCTCTTGCTTCTCTTCACAATAACAATCAGAGAATAAACATACTTTACAACATAAATACACTTTAAAACTCCTCCTTTAAAGCCTGTAAGTGGTGATAATAACAGTAAAGTCTGTTAATGAACGACAGAGTGCTGTATCACTCTCCATGTGTTCGAGTTTTGATGCGAGGACTTTGTTGTGAATGCGTGTGAAGATTCAGACAAACAGTTAAGACTCTCTGCCTTAACGCAGATTTAAAACTGTGTGGACGACTTCCTGACAAAGAGAAGAAGGTTCACTCGTCAAGCTCGTGTCTATATACCAGGATTACCTTCAACCTTAGAAAGTAAGAGCGTAGCCTGTCAAGGTCAGTTTGTCTGTGTCTCTGCAGAGTAAACACTGACTCAGGTGTGTCATCAGATGTGTTTTTGTTGTTTTCACTGGAAAAAGAGGCAACAGTTCACTGAAAAAAGAGGGCGATCACGCGCTGTGCAGCTGTGTATAAAGTACACATAATGTGCATTTTTGTACTTAAGTACAATAACAAAGTATTTGCACTTTGTTCGATTCCAACATGAGCTCCACTGACCCGGTTTAAAGTGGGTCAAACAGGTCCCAGTGGACAGGTTTGGTGTTTGGTGTTGATCCTGCAGGAGGTTCAGAGCTCGATATTCAGTGTAGTGTGAGTGTCACTGAAGAGGAGGAGGGTTTTCCTAATGTGGAGTAGAGGTTCACATATCACACACATCTACGTTTACGTGGGGATGAGACACACACACACATACTGTATTTATATAAACGGGGATTCACAAACACTGGGTCGGGACCCACAGATAGGTCGTGGGAGAATGTTTTTGGGTCCACAAATAATTTTATCTTTGAATTTTCCCAACCGTTAAGTTAATATTGATGTGTATATGTTTAAAATAACATGCATAAAATGTTGTTTACCAATTCAAAACAATATCAGGTGTCATAAATATGGTTGTAACATTTAGTACATGATATCTTGCTGTCCATGATATTTTGCTGTCTATGATATTTTGCTGCTAAAATACAATATGATATAGGGCTGCAACAGTTAATTACTACTACTAAATTAACTGTCTATGCATATAATGGATTAATTAGTTTGGGTATTTCTTATTGTTATTATTATTATTATTATTATTACTATTATTATTGTTATTATTATTATTAATAATAATAATAATAATAATAACAATAATTATAATAATTAAGATAAACAGTCAGATTTCAGACTTCATTCGTCCATGTCCCACTTTACTTATAATTACTTACTGTTTATGCTGTGAAATCTCTTCACACAACACACAACACGTCTTTCTTCCCACAGAGGACATTAATCATTTACTGGCAGAAATTGCTCTTGTGTGTGTGTGTGACTGCACGTACGCCGCTCAAACAGCTCTTGTGTTCAGATGCAGCAGAGTCACCTTCAGTCCTGAGCTGAGCTGAGTGGAGCTGACAACCTGGCATGAAAATAATGAATAAATAAAAATATGTGTGATCAGAGCCAACTGGACTCACAATGACAACAACAGCATCAATGTCTGATCTGGATGTGGGTTTTTCAACCACAAAACTTTGGACCATGGCAGCAGCAGCAGCAGTTGTGCACATGTTTAGTTAACAATTAATAGAGTGAATCTGATAATAATGTCATTTTAGACTCATAACACATTCATAAAGTTATCGAAATTCTGTTATAATATGGATTTCTCCTGATTTTCTTGCCTCTTTTAATTTGTTTTATTCTCATTTCAAAAGCATTAATTTGCTACCACACTTTGCTCTTCAGCAAGAAAGTGGGCGTGGCACCTGGTTCCTTGACTGAACCCCTGAGTCTCATCACCTCATCAACAGCAGCTTATAAACCCTGGTCTCTCGTTCACTCAGCATCAGGTTGTTCTGCTGCTTCGTGGTTTCCCCTCACATGGCTGCAAATCATCCAGCAACACAAACCCAGATCCAGTTTTCTTGTTCACATTTGTCTGCAGACCATAATGTTTCCCCCCTCACCAGAGCCTCGCTATCTTCACAAATAACTGAACTGAACAAGTCTTTAGTTAGCCGCTCCCTGTCTCTCTGTGTCTGCTTTTGTGTCCAGGCTTTATATTAATGGGAAAAACAAGTCAGCAGGACATTTCCTTTACGTGCAGCTAAAGAAAACTTTTAATCTTTTAAATGCACAGCAGAAATCCAATTTACTACCTCAAGTATATTTGTAAGTGTATAATCCATGTTAAAACAACTATTGTTTGTTTTTTCATAGCCTTAATCTAGGAACTTAAAATCATTCTCAATCAGTTATTTCTGTATGGGTTTTTTTTTTATTAAAGGTCACATAGAGTGCTCCTGTTGCACATATATGTTAGTTATGGAGGTCTACTTACATATATTAACTTGTTTTTATGGTCAAAAACCTCCTAGTTGCTGTAAACGAGGCGATTGAAATCCTCTTTTCTGACGGTGTTTCCCAGCCGCGAGATTTGAGACTCAATTCTCTCACCCAGAGTCTTGTGATTGGCCAGTACCCGGAAGTGACACATTCAGCACACCCACTCTCAGAAGCGCAGCTCCCCCCTGTGGATGCACTGCTACTCATTGTCAAAACATTGTTTTAACAATGTTTAAAAATAGCTTCTTCACGACTCCCTGCCGCAGTCCCTTTTATGACTTTGACCCGGAGTCAGACCCAGAGTCAGAAGACACTGTCGCTCGTGAAACACCTCCACAACGGACGTTATTCTTCTTCTGCGGTTCAATGTACCCAACCGGATGTGCCCGGACTAGTGCCCGGAGCAAGAGGATCTGATGTTACGGAGAACTGCTGTTTACGTGACCGGACCAGGTTTTTTCAGAGATCTCGTTGAGCCTGAGATTACAATAAAACAGCGTTCTCAGCAGTGGCTGAACTGTTTGTTTCGAAACTTCAGGGCTTCTTAAACAAGGTAATGACGCAGATACACACTAAAAAACAGCGTTAATTGGAACTTCCGGTCTAGGTCTGCTTTAATACATTGATTTTGCATTATAAATACGTTCATAATGTGAGCTATTTATTATACCATATCAAAACAAACACTTTTATTTTAAAATTACGTGAAATATTCATCATAAATATTGTTATTTCTGTATCTTTTTCCTCAAGAATTTAAACTTTTCTTTTCACTTGAACCAAACTAGACAAACTCATATGAGTTTGAGAACCTCTGACAGTCTTAGTGTAACAACCCCATCCTTTGTGGTATGTGAGGGCCACCGTAGTTCCCCGACACTCTAGGGAAAGAACAGTGTGAGTTTTAAGGAAACAAACTCTCATTCTCGTTTTGTTGTTTGGTAAACTCTCATTTTAATCAACAACATTCAAGAGTAGTAATAACATCAGAATAATTGCATATTGAGATAATCTGAGATAGAGTCGACACTGATTTAAGAACTCGGGAGCAAAACACTGACAGCGTTTTAAGTGTGAGACACAAATCATGTTGAAAAGGCACATTCATAGAACATCAATGGGATGATCTCGCATGCACACAAGCTAGAAGCAGACGGTGTCACAGTTTAATGTTTAAAACACGTGAGATTACCTGAAATCACACCAGCCAAACAGCAGATACTCCACAATTATTGCTTCCATTATTGCTGTGTAAAAGTGAACTATGTGCATTGTATTATTAAAGATTGTTAAGAGGGTATTTAAGCAGCATATGGACAGTAATATGTATATATATATATACGTATATATATACATTTATGTTTACACTTAGAAAAGATTGACACTTTCATTAAGTCACTTTTAAAGCGGAGCAGTTTCAAAAATATTGCCACAGGGAAAAAAATAAAAGTACGTAAAAGCTTCTGTCTATCGATGGCTCTGTGTTCAGGTCACTGAAAATTCTACGTAATCACTGGCTGTTAGAGGGGAATCCTCTTAGGGAAGTCCATTATATTAATTAGAAATTGTCCGTTTATATAAAAAAAAGCCACCAGACTTAGATTAAAGCGTTTGATTTAATGGCTTTTAAGTGCAACCACCAACTCTGAGTAAAATCATTTTCACATTCCAACAAAATTGTCTTGAAATACTAAAAACAATCAAATTAAGCCAAGTTTTAATGCTTCAGTGCATAACTTTTGAATACAAACATATGTAAAACAAATGTTACAGTCACACTACTGTTAAATGACTAGGTCTGGTGTCGGCCGGTGACACTCCCGCACTGCACACAGGAAGTCATTCACACTCGCAATGTGAGACGACTGCGTCCACACGCTTCTTGTTCTACAGTCGGGTCTCATATTTCGATAGTTCAGCGACAAAACATCGGCAAAAGTTACGCACTGTAGCTTTAACATAGGCCTGTAGGCATCATTTTAATCCAGAATATCACATTTCAGTTTTAATCTACTGTATCTTCATTAGGTTCTTCCAATCATTCTGAAATGGACCTGGTCCAGTGTCCAGGACCAAAGCGGACAATTAATTTCACTTTAAGCGTGTTTCCATCGCGTGGAACGGTTCGGTTTCGTAAGTTTTTTAGGTTGGTTTCTTTTGCATTTCCGTTAGGAATAGCACCAAACTAACCGCTCCCTACCATTTCATGTTTTGGGGTACCAGAGTTAAATGGTACGGTGAGGCTAGCTCCACTAACAAGTCAGATGATTGGGCGACTGAAAAATGTCAGTCCCTTGCGTTTGGTGTAAATATTCCATGGAATTCGAGGCAATTTTTCAAAAAACACTCTACCACTCATTAAATCATTGTCATTGTCATTGTCGTTACACCGCTACGACGTTGCACTACGCGGTCATCGGGCACAGCCCACACTCGCCTATCAAGTTCTCAGCCAAATGTACTGTACTGTACCAAAACCGAACTGAACCATGACGAAAACCCAGCTTTTCAGCCACTCACCTCTGCCACTCTTTCATCCCAGTCCTCCTCCTACAAAACCCCCCACAGTTTGTGCACCGTCAGGTCGTCCCCACAGCCTGTATCAAGGAGACGGTTGTCGCACTCCTCCCAGCGACACACCTCGCCGCTGTCCACGACCACAAACTTCCACTCCACATGGCTCTCTGTGGGCAGACTGACCACGGTGGTCCACAGTCCGTCCTTGGCTCTCTCCATCAGGAGGTATTTCTTCCAGTTGCCGAGCTCCTGCTGGTTTCCTGTGACGGCCACCATCTGGTTCGGTGAGTGAGTGACATAGTGGATGCGGAAGGTCACATTAATGTTCTGGGAGATCGGCTGAACTCTACAAACGCCATCTGTGGCGTCTTCAGTTGGACGCTGTCTGGTTTTTGTGTGGTCTTGTGCAGTAGGTGCGATATAAGGGCTCATCCAGGACGGGAATTGGTAGTTAGTGTCCATGATCCATTCGTTATTATCCATCGTCGCTTCCATGATACTGATTTCAGTCTTTTCATTCAACTCTTCCATTTCATTTTCTGCACCAGTTTCCGTTTTCTTTGTAATTCTGATGACTTTTTTCTTCTCCTTAATCTCCATGACCTCAAAGGTGCCTCCTTTCAGGTCTGACAGTTTTTTGGGCTCATCAGCCGAGGTCAAACCTTTTCCTGCAATCTGCATCATGAACTGTTCCAGCGTTGAGTGGTAGTTGCACTCAATCTCATGGCCAAACACGTCCTCGTTGATTGCAAACGAATCATGTGTGTGACGGAGCGTGACACCTGTGACGGATAAGACTATATCATTGGCAAAGAGGCTGTTTTGAGCCTTGGTCGTTTCTTCAGACTCTGGATCACAATCGACCATATCGTCAACGATCATGCCAAAGTCATTAACAGAGTCTTGCACGTCAGGACTAACAGCCAGGCTTGAGATCCCGCTCTCTTCTCCGACACCAGGAGATGGTATGTTGTTGTTGATGTTGACGCTCAACTCGCTTTGCTCAAAAGGCTGCAATTTAATCTGACTAAAGGGAGGAATTAGGTCCTGAGCCACAACAGGAGGATCGTCTTTGTTTTGTATTTGGTCACTTTCTTGGTTTTGGGACAAAGTCCACATGTCAGGGTCGGACATTTCTAAAGACATCACAATATTAACACCTGCGTTAGTCACAGGAATTTGAGTCTCAGTAAAAGTTTCAATAATTTCCTTGCGGTCACTTTTTGGCTCTTGGCAAACAGAAGGGAGGGGAGAACAAGATGTTTCCTCTCCTGTTAGAGGAGCATTTACTGTTTCTGAAGAATCAGGACCACCATTTACCGTTTGGTCTTTGTAAGATGGTGGCACATTAAGGTCAGAGCTTTCTTCTGCAGCAGTTTCTTTCTTTTCGTACTTCAATTCTTTCTCGTTAGATGGCAGGTAAGAGTCAGGAATAGTCAAATCTGTTTCTTTATCCAAAGACGTGGCCAACTCTTCAACTCCACTCTGTAGAGGCTGAAGATCCACTGACACGTCAGGGTAACCTTCTAGGCCTGAGACTTCCTCAAGATGATCAACCTCTATAGGCTCATTGAAATGCGAAGGTTTCAGTTCCACACTTGGACTATCAGAGTCATCAAAAGTTGTTTTTTTCTCTTTAACCTGATCAGCCTCAGTTAAGATCACACATTCATCTTGATCCACAAGACCATGTTCTTCTTCTTGTTCCGTTTGACAAGTCTTTGGTGGACGGGTGTCAAATTTGGCAGCTTGGTCGTCACCTAAATCTTTTCCAGTCTCTTCACAACCTTCATCCGAGTCCAAAACAGGTGGTGTCGCCTCGTCCTGCTGTGAAGACGACAGGTTAAGTACAAATTTGGAGGGACAGGTCTCTTGCCGAGAAACTCGTTGTTGAACTCCACAAGGTTCTTCTTCTGGAAAGGCGTGATTGCAGGAGCGTTCACTGTGATCAAGACTATCTGACTGGTCTTCAGAGTTACACTCTGTGCCATTTATTATCTCTGGTGCAGCTTTGTTATCTTGTTGTCGTCCGTCATTAACAACATTATCATTCACGCAAAGCATTGGGGGGTCAAAGATCACTTGGCTGCTTGACACGCACTGAAAATACTCCTTCTCTTGTTTGGTTTTCTCGTCTTTTCTTCGATCTTCTCCTTCAAATGCCTGAAAGGACACATGAGAAGAAACATGACAGGATTTAGAATTAGATAAGTTATACACAGTGTTGGGGAGTAACGAATTACATGTAACGACGTTACGTAATTTAATTACAACTTACAACAATTACTACGTAATTGTAATAAGTTACATTACTGGGAGAAAATATGTAATTAAATTACAGTTGCTTTTGGAAATTTCAATGATTACAACTTAAGTTACATTTGAAAAATCGCCACAAGAGCTCAGAGTTTTTTCCTCCCCATGGATTCATGTTTGTTTTTAGTTTTTTTAAACTTTTTTCTCCTTCCAAAACTGACGCTTGTGATTGGCTCTCTCTGGTCATGTGCCTTTCGACTCAACTGACAAACCGTACGGCGGCAGTCAGACTCAGCAGCGATAATGTCGGCAGCGCACAAGATGTTCCTGGGCTGGAAATACAAAAAACACTTCATACAGACAGACCAGAACCGGGTCCCGACCAGTTTAATCATAACACCGGCTATAAAAGCGCCGCTGTTTCACTATTTAACTCATTTACAGCTGGCGTCACCAAAGTCCAGTGGAGCTGGATCAGAACTGAGCATTTGTACGGAGGGAGAGATCGCGCTGATCCGCTGCTGTTTACTTTCTCTGTGAGCGTGTCCGCCTACAGATGTTCAGCTGCTCAGCGTCAGGAGGTCATTTATTAGGCTATAGCCTGTTTACCTTTATATACAGTCACCACTGAAAGAAGTTAATTTAAATTTAATTTAACTAAATGTGGCCATGAATAAATTAATTGTTTCGCCTGTAATGTGTTGCCCAAACGCAAATCTTGAGTAGGTCTACTCTGTTTTCTCACATTAAAAAAGGTCTTTGTACAGAGACAACATAATATTTGCTTGTAGCTACAGCACCTAAAAAACCCACCGTTACCTATTTTCATACGCACACCCAGCCTCGCTTTGAATAAAACACACACTGGCATTTTATAATTGTGATCAGTGAAACAATGAAAACAATATAAAACACAGTTTACTCTAGTTTTGCTAGAGTTTGCTCTAAAGGTTCATATTTAAAAGAAGCTCAATGTAGATCTGTCAGAAATTAAAATCAGCCTCTTGTCATATTTGCAGCAACACTGTTGCTTCAGGCTGTGATCAGGCTTTTTTGTATCGCTCATACTCTCTCCATTAAAACAACTTGCTCCTCTTGGCTGAAATCAGCCCATTGTCGCTCCATTTAGTGAGGAAGTGAGCCTCCTAAAGTCAGACTCATAACATATGGTTAAAAAAAAATTGTTTTTATATAGTCTTAAGTACTGCTGAAAGGTTTATCACACTATAGGTCTTAAAATGTGAAAATGGTTAACAGTTAAGAGATTTCATTCAAAATTAAGAAAAGTAATCAAATGAAATCAAATGTAATTAGTTACATTACTTTTACAAAGTAATTGAAATAATTACACTACTATTACATTTTCAACAGGGTAACTTGTAATTGTAACCAATTACATTTCCAAAGTAATCTTCCCAACATACAAAAGGTTTCACAAGACAAATCTGCTTTTAGCCCAGAGAGAGAATGAGAGCTAAATGTAGGTTATACTCAGATGTTCCCGTTGTGTCGGTGCCGCAAATCCATAATGAAATGGTGCAATCAAATAGGACAATGTACACGCATTAGATAAGATGTAAATGTGCTCAGATTGTCCACTTAAAATTATTCAGTGTCTGAAGTGGGAGAAAACAGCTTCAGAAAACAAGTGATAACTGTGGTAACTAGTTAGCTTTGGTAGGCTGATTTTATAACCTTTGGAAAGGGAGCTACTCAACTACCTCTTGGCTATAACATACATATTAATACTAGGGCTGTCAAAATTAACGCGTTAACGCAGGATGATTAATTTGTGGAATTAACGCATTAATTTTTTTTAAACGCATTAACGCACTTTCTCACTTTCATTGCTCTACGGGTAGACGTGCAGTTTATGAACAGGCAAGGCAGGCAACTGCTTTGGGCCCTGAGCCGATAGGGGGGCACCCGACACCCGGAGCCTGAGGGCTGTTGCCTAAATGCATCAGTGACCAGCTGCATCCCCGTCCCCCTTAAAGGTCACCTAGAGTGGTCCTGTTGCACATATATGTTAGTTATGGAGGTCTACTTACATACATTAACTTGTTTTTATGGTCAAAAACCTCCTAGTTGCTGTAAACGAGCCGATAGAAATCTGTCTTTTCTGACGGTGTTTCCCAGCCGCGAGATTTGAGACACAACTCTCACACCCAGAAGACAGAGTCTTGTGATTGGCCAGTACCCGAAAGTGACATATTCAGCACACCTGCTCTCAGAAGCACAGCTCCCCCTCTGGAACGGTGGATGCACTGCTACTCATTATCAAAACATTGTTTTAACAATGTTTAAAAATAGCTTCGTCACGACTCCCTGCCGCAGTCCCTTTTATGACTTTGACCCGGAGTCAGACCCAGAGTCAGAAGATACTGTCGCTCATGAAACCTCTGCAGTTCAATGTACGCAACCGGATGTGCCCGGACTAGTGCCCGGAGCAGGAAGATCTGCTGTTCAGGAGAACAGCTGTTTACGTAACCGGACCAGGTTTTTTCAGAGATCTCACTGAGCCCGAGATTACAATAAAACACAGCGTTCTCAGCAGTGGCTGAACTGTTTGTTTAGAACCTTCAGTGCTTCTTAAACAAGGTAAGGACGCAGATACACACTAAAAAACAGCGTTAATTGGAACTTCCGGTCTAGGTCCGCTTTAAACAACAATGGTTGCTTTGCAATGACATCTCAGTAGGAAACCTCCCTAAAGGGGCCCCATGTCACCTCACGTTAACCTGTGTGAAGTTATCATTCTGCAAGTTGTAAATTAAGCTAAAGGAAAATGAAGAGGAGTTATCAATCAGGTAGTTAGAAGAGGAAGAAAAAAAAGAGGATGAAGAAAAAAGAAAGAAAGAAAGAAAGACACAGTTGTAAGTGGGGCTGCTGGCGCAGATAATGATGTAATCATAACATTAACAGTAGATGACTGCTGTTACTGAACAGTTACTTTGTCTAACTAACGGGGACACAGACTTGAACAGCAGCTAACATTAGCGTCAGAATGCTAGCTGACGCTAACGCTAACTAGTAGAAGCAGTGCTTCAAAGGTGCTGATGAGGAATTTCCTGCTGTGGGTTTAGTACCCCCAAGGAAACTATATAACTTCAATACTTTATATTTTGTTTATAATGTGAGCGCAATGTATAATTTTTTTAATTATACATTAAATTATTTACAGCATTTAATTTTTCCTATATATGTATATTGTCTTATAATGTGGGTTATTTACAATGTAATGTTTATTTTTTACTAAATTTGTTTAGGTTTTTTAAAAAGTTATTTACAGTATTTTATTGTTCTTTACATTTATATATATATAGTTCCTACAACAATATAAAGAGAAAATGTGAATTTTTCTGGCATATTTACGAATGGTAATTAATCATGATTTATCCACAGCTACCCTGTGATTAATCTGATTAAAAATGTTAATACTTTGACAGCCCTAATTAATAGATAAGTGTCTTAAAAGTTCCATCAAAGCTGCATTTATTGATTTTTGGCCACTAGGGGGGCCTTCAAACCATCATAGTTAACTCATATCAGATTATGACTGACCTTTGGTGCTTCTTTATGAGAGTCCTGCTCGACTGTCATTGTGTCTGTGTGATCTGACGCCGCGTGTTTGTCTCCTGTCATTTGGATGTCGCTCGCAGGAGAAGGAGAAGAACAATAATAAAGAGGACGAGCAGCAGGAGTTGCAGCTACATGGCGATGCCTGACTTTTGGATCACCTTCCTCCTTCATACCTGACTGTACTCCATCTGTAGAAGAAAGAAAAAACAATGTTGATGTAAACTGATTCTACAATCTTTGTCCTCTGTAGTGATTTTTTAATCAAGCATCTGATATTTAATTTAAATTAAGAGTATAATGCTACTGCAAACTCTCATTGTTTAATACGTGGTTGCAAATCCTTTGCAGTCAATTCCAGCCTGAAGTCTGGAAGGCATAGACATCACCAGACACTGGGTTTCATCCCTGGTGATGCTCTGTCAGGCCTCTACTGACATGGTCTTCAGTTTGTTCTTGGGGCATTTTCCCTTCAGTTTGGTCTTCAACAAGTGAAATGCATGCTCAATCAGATTCAGGTCAGGTGATTGACTGATAACATTCCATATTTGCCTTTAAAAACTCTTTGGTTGCTTTTGCAGATTGCTTTGGGGTCATTGTCCATCTGCACTGTGCTGACCATGCTTCTAGGTCTATTGGTGTTTCTGAGCTCACCGGTGCATTCTTTCTTTTTAAAAGGAACCCCGGCTATAAAACTTGTAGTTCTTAAAAGATAAATGTTAGTATCAGTTTTAATAAATTGATATAAAAAACCTTCTTGATGTCTTCGTTTTTATAAAATTTGTAAAAATAGTTTAACTCGTATGTCGCCGTTGTTGTTTACGTCGCAATGCACTCTGGGTAGTGACGTAAAAAGGTTGTACTGGGGGCTTCGGGACCCTGTTGTGACTGTTCAGCACAAACATGTAATCTGTTCAGCCTTTTCAATTTGAACCCGAGCGAAACATACAGGAGGAGGACAGCACTGACAATGTTTCACAAAACGAGCATCAAAATGAAGCGCAAGAAAGACGGGATGAGGCGAGAGTGGGACAAAACCGGTGGTGTACGTGCGGCAACTGCGTCTCCATATATGGATATACAGTGACGCGGCGACTGCAGACGCGGGTTGTCTGCTCAGGAGAGCATCCAGCGTCTCTCATCTCTGCCGCTTTTTAACGCGGATTTCACTCCTCCTTAGGCTCCTTATGTGGGAGAATTGTCGGACAGGCATTTGGTTTAAGTCTCCGTTTGTATCCACCCGCTCCGGTGAGGTCTTTTAGCAGCTGTGGTCGACTAAAAGCCTCAAATGCTTATGGCGAAAAATGTCGAGAACACAGCCGCGGATCTTTAGGAAGTTGTCCTTCCACAGGCATCTTCCCACTCCTTTCTCCTCTTGTCAGTGGGAAAGCTGTGTAAACTCACAGCACTTCCCTTGTTGCCTTTCGATAAAAGCCAATCGAAAGTCGCCCACAGCTGCTAAAAGACCTCACCGGAGCGGGTGGATACAAACAGAGACTTAAACCAAATGCCTGTCCGACAATTCTCCCACATAAGGAGCCTAAACGCCCGCGTGAAGCGAGTGAAATTCGCGTTAAAAAGCGGCAGAGACGAGAGACGCTGGATGCTCTCCTGAGCAGACAACCTTTTTACGTCACTACCCAGAGTGCATTGCGACGTAAACAACAATGGCGACCTACGAGTTAAACTATTTTTACAAATTTTATAAAAACGAAGACTTCAAGAAGGTTTTTTATATCAATTTATTAAAACTGATACTAACATTTATCTTTTAAGAACTACAAGTTTTATAGCCGGGGTTCCTTTTAAGAATGTTCGAAACAGTTGATTTGGCCACACCTAATGTTTTTGCTATTTCTCTGATGGGTTTGTTTTGATTTTTCAGCCTAATGATGGCTTCTTCACTGACAGTGACAGCTCCTTGGATCTCATATAGAAAGTTAACAGCAACAGATTCAAAATGCAAATGCAAATGTCAGAACTTTTACCTGTGTCATTGGAGATGAAATAATGAGGAAATAGCCCACAATTGTCCATGAAATAGCTTTTTAGTCAATTGTCCAATTACTTTTGGTCCCCTAAAAAGTGGGAGTCACATATAGAAAGTGTTGTAATTCCTACACCGTTCACTTGATTTGAAAGTAAATACTCTCAAATTAAAGCTGAAAGTGTGCAGTTAAAGCACATCTTGTTCGTTTCATTTCAAATCCATTGTAGTGGTGTATAGAGCCAAAATAAAGAGAACTGTGTCGATGTCCAAATATTTATGGGCCTAACTGTATATATAGAGAGAGAGCGCTTCGATGCTTTCGATGCTTTCGATGCTACATGTAAATATCACTTTTTTTATTGCAAATTTAATTTGTAATATCTGTCAGAAAAACCACAGTCCCATTTTTTTCCAAATTGTTCAACCTTTTTTCAACTAAGTAAAGCGAGAGTGTACATGACAACATTGAACATTTTTTTGCATACATATCTATATGTCTGTACATATAGTTATATATATATACACATATACATATAATATAACCATTTTTGTTTAATCTGACTTGGATTTATTTATTTATTTCTTCTGTTTTTAAGCTAGAGTCGTGAATTTATTGATAGTTTTTGGGTAATTAAATGTTTACATTTTATTATTTATTACATTACGATCCAGTTTAAGGATAAATAAAGGTAAAATATGAGTAAAGTAAAAATAGTAATATTTAAATATTTTAAAGAAAGAACATAAACTGCAGTTCAATCTATTTATATCACAGGCAGCAGAGATTTAAGACTGTTTTTTCTACATATTATAATCATTATTATCATCACTATTATTAGTAGTAATATTGTTATTAGGGACCTCGTACACAAAGGTGGCGAGGAACCTATTGAAATTGCTCAGATTATTATTATTATTATTATTATTATTATTATCATATTCATCATAAAGGACCACCATAGTCCATATTACTGGTTTATAGTGCTATGATAACTCATTATTCCTCACACCTGCTCCACGCGCCAGCCTCGCGCTAGTCAAATCTCTATTTATGTCTCTTTTTTTTATGATTGTTATTATTGTTTTTGTTACCTGTTGACTCCACGGAGCTGCTGCTGCTGCTGCTGCGTGGTTCCTCGGTGTTCGGCTCGTGTCGTGGGCGGTTCACGGGGCTGCCGCTGTCACCGTCGCCTGCTGTGGCCGTGGTCTTGTCCGCGGACGTGGTCGTGGCCTTCCTCCTCCGCGTCCACCGCACGGTCCGGTAGACGATGACAGCCACCAGCAGCAGAGACGCGGCCGCGATCAGAGCCAGACCCATGGCGGGACCGTGGCGTCCGACCATGCAGAAGAGCGAGGCCAGGTCCACGCGTGTCTCTGCAGCCGCGGCGCTGTTGCTGTTTTCCGGCGACATATTTGGAGTCATTTCAGGTGGTGATCATGAAGGAGGCCTGATGGTGGGAATAAAGCTGCTCCTGCTCCCGCTGATCCTCCGCTGGTCCTCCTCCCGTGGACTCCCGTGGATTCCCGTGGACTCTCTCCACCACGCTCCAAAGTGCACTGACCTCTGTCGTGTTGCTGCGCACGGCTGCAGGTGCGAGCTCCCGATTGGCTGAAACAAATGACGACGACTCGGCGTTTATTCATTCATAAAAGAGGAGAGAAGGAGACACGGGAGGGGGTGGGAGCGTGAGTGATAAACCCACTCTGTTTGGTTCTGACTGGATTTAAAGTCTGATCTGATATTAAAGTCTTGGAATCAGGTAAATCCCTCCTAAAGTTCTCTGCAATCAATCAATCAAGCGATGACTTATTTAGACAAGGATGGAGGAGTGAGGAGGGTTTTAAACTGTGATGGAGAGCTTTGAATTGTAGAGGGCAGTGTTGTTCTTCAACAGGAAATTATACTAGATA
This sequence comes from Microchirus variegatus, assembly GCF_963457635.1. Taxonomy (NCBI): domain Eukaryota; kingdom Metazoa; phylum Chordata; class Actinopteri; order Pleuronectiformes; family Soleidae; genus Microchirus; species Microchirus variegatus. The sequence goes on along the minus strand of NC_139817.1, from coordinate 17,063,847 downwards.
GCTAACTAGATGTCTATGTATCTATTACATTAGATAGCTAACTAGCTGTCTATGTATCTATTACATTAAATAGCTAACTAGCTGTCTATGTATCCATTTCGTTAGATAGCTAACTAGCTGTCTATGTATCTATTACGTAAGATAGCTAACTAGCTGTCTATGTATCCATTTTGTTAGATAGCTAACTAGCTGTCTATGTATCCATTTCGTTAGATAGCTAACTAGCTGTCTATGTATCTATTACGTAAGATAGCTAACTAGCTGTCTATGTATCCATTTCGTTAGATAGCTAACTAGCTGTCTATGTATCTATTACATTAGATAGCTAACTAGCTGTCTATGTATCCATTTTGTTAGTGTCGTTTTTGTCAGGCTTCCTTCTTCTTGAGAACACCAGGTGATGAGATGATGACGTAGAATGAGACTCCGTGACACAAGACATTTTACCAAACAAAGAGATCTTTATTCTGTAACAAGTCAAGTGTCAATTCCAAGCGCTGCAGTTGCTCGGGAGTGCCTCAGCCAAAATCCTAAGAAGCACTAACTTCTCCTGAGCAAAGCCACACTTAATAAAGGTTACCTGCTCCTCCTACATCTTCCTATGCCCTTGGTTAGCCATTCGACCTCCAGTCTCCTCTAGGGAGCACATCAAAGGACAAATGCCAGGACCAATGCCTAACCTACACCTCCACTTTATGGTCAACCGATGATTCATCTGAGCAGTACCTGCTCAGACAAAATCTACAGACATCTGTCATAAAACTTAATTGTAGGGCATTGTAAACCCCAGTTCACAGAGCATGTGAACCCACAGAATTATAGTAACATATTTGCTGTGTTAAAGTGTCTAATACACTTCAATAGCTAACTAGCTGTCTATTTATTTATTACGTAAGATAGCTAACTAGCTGTCTATCTATCCATTTCGTTAGATAGCTAACTAGCTGTCTATGTATCCATTTCTTTAGATATCTAACTAGCTGTCTATGTATCTATTACGTAACATAGCTAACTAGCTAGCTATGTATCCATTTCGTTAGATAGCTAACTAGCTGTCTATGTATCCATTTCGTTAGATAGCTAACTAGCTGTCTATGTATCTATTACGTCAAATAGCTAACTAGCAGTCTATGTATCTATTACGTTAGATAGCTAACTAGCTGTCTATGTATCCATTTCGTTAGATAGCTAACTAGCTGTCTATGTATCTATTACATAAGATAGCTAACTAGCTGTCTATATATCTATTACGTAAGATAGCTAACTAGCTGTCTATGTATCTATTATGTTAGATATCTAACTAGCTGTCTATGTATCTATTACGTTAGATAGCTAACTAGCTGTCTATGTATCTTTTACGTAAGATAGCTAACTAGCTGTCTATGTATCTTTTACGGTAGATAGTTAACTAGCTGTCTATGTATCTATTATGTTAGCTAGCTAATTAGCTACTATGTATCTATTACATTAGATAGCTAACTAGCTGTCTTTGTATCTATTATGTTAGATAGTGAACTAGCTGTTTAATATTTACATTTGTTGATGATCGGTTATTTATGCACAGTATATGTTTGATATTATGTACTTATTGTTTTGCGTTTCATATTTGTATGAATATATATATATTACTTGATTCTTATATGAAATGTAAATTGTTGTTGTTAATATATCACTTTAATTTTAAAAACACTGTTTTGCACTTTTCAAATCAACAAATCTAACAAAATCAATTTTTTTCTTATCATATCCTTAATTTCCTCTCAGTAGACTGTCACTGGAATATTATAAACACTGTGGTCAAGAAAATTCCAGTTAACTTGATGATAAATGATATTGATCGGTGTTGAATTATATTATTATTGATATAAAAAAACAGATTTTTACATGCATTGATGATAGTGAATCTTCTATAAAGGAACAAAACATTACTCGGATCAGTTACAGATATTATAATGACTAGAATATTAGTGACATCTAGTGGTGGAGTCCTGCAAATGCAGGAAGCTTCCTGAAAGAACAAGAAAGATCCAGCAACGTCAGGTATCTGTAAAAACAGCTCTACCCAGTGGAGAGGTGGGGTAATGACTGGAAAGTTCCTGAAAACTCTGGAGCTCCTCCAGGTAGAATATAAAAGCGGGGACAGTCTCACAGCTGAGACAGAAGACAACACAAGAATCCAACACAACACATCTCACAACAAGAAGAGGAATCAACTCCAAAGCCACACTGAAGATGCTGTGCTCTTGTGGATTCCAGTCTGGCCTCAGTCCATTGATGCTCGTCCACTTTCCTGTGCGCAGTCTCTGGCCTGAGGACAAACCTCGTCTCTGCCAGCAGCATGGACTGCAGAGACACCTGCAGGAGCTGTGCAGCAGTCTGGAGCTGATGGACAAACTTCAACAGCAGATCCTGGAGGAGGAGGAGAAGAAGAAGTCTGTCCAAAGCAGTGAAGCCTTGCAGCCACTTTCCTTCCAGCTGGAGAAACATGAGGAGAACTTTGGCCTGATCCTGAACACTGAAGGCTTTTCTCCAGAGGACCTGTCTGTCAGGCAGGTGGGCAGGAAGCTGAGAGTCAGCGGCAAGACGGAGAAGAAGCAGGAGGACGGCAAAGGCTCCTACTCTTACAGACTCCAGGAGTTCAGACAGGAGTTTGATCTGCCTAAAGATGTGAACCCTGAAGACATCACCTGCTGCCTGAGTCCAGACGGGAAGCTCCACATCCAGGCAGCCAGAGCTCCTCCATGTGCTGAGGAGGCTGAGAGAGCTGAGCATCAAGAGGAGCACGGAGGAGGAAACACAGCAGAGTTTGTCTTCACACACCTAAGAAAACAACATCAGCAGCAGCAGCAGCTCTGAGACTCAAGACAGCAAACAGGACAAACCTGGACACATGGACTGATCACAATCTTACTGTGTCTGTGTCAAACATCATGTTTTCATACTAATGTTACTTAATGATGGTGGTGGTGATTTTGTACATTGATAAGTCAATGAGTGAAATAAATGTCATAAATAAACACAATTTAAGTGAAATTGTGATTTTTTAATTATTAAAATTATAAATACATTTAGCATTACTATGATGCATTTTACAATGTATCTAAGTCATAAATACATGTAAAATAAATGTACAAACTAAACTATGAGGCATTCACTTTCCATTTCCTCTCAGTTGGCAGCTGTTATTGGGACCACTAAATATATTTTATTCCTATAAAACATACATATAACCAAACACAAATATTGATTAGTTATATACTGTACATGATCATTCAGAAAACACAAACCCTATAGTATTAAAGCAATTTTAATCCTCAAAATAATATTTCTTGGTGTATAACAGCTAACATCTATTTGTATCATGTTTTCTTGTTACTCTCATACATAAACTATACATTATAAATTCATATTTTTCTAATTTTTCTTTTTTGAGATTCAATATTGATATTGTTTTTATTAGCTTCCGTATCATGTGACATGTGTAGGAGTCAATGACGCAGCTTCTTATATTTTATGTAAATATGAATCCATTATAAGGTCTTAAATATCAGTATTATAATTTAAAAAAAAACAAAGACTCTTCAAAGGTAACCATGTCACCATATAACCCACTGAGGACACAATTTGCATTTCATATAAATATTTCTGTATTTTTAACAATGTTTTTAGTAAGTAATTCTTCAAGTATTAAAACAATCCAAATGTTCTATTTCTATTTACCTCTTTAAAAATTCAAAAGGTCTCTTGGTAATGGACGCCTGCGGCTGCAGAAACCTGAGCTGAAGTGTGTGACACTGTGGTGTCAGATATCACAGGAGACACAGACATCGATCAACCATGAAGTCACTGCACTCCAGACTTTACAAAGAAAGAGAAGAGTGAGAATATGACATGACCTGAAATATGTAACGCCAATCTTCTCAAAGTCTGTTTATGACAATCAATAACAACCTTTTAAATCATTAAATTATTACACTTAATATCAAAGAACAAGGCAAGGTTATAATAATTAATAATAATTATATTATTAAACGTATTACAGCTTGTTTAGTGTTTTAAAGGGGAAATAAGTAGTTTATAGTGCCATCTAGAGGAGAGGCTGAAATTTACAACAAAGACCTGCTGCTCTGCTCACCCCTCCCTTCCCTGAGCGCTACGGTATCCACAGCTGGTCAAATGTCGTCCTCGTTGTCTTTCTCCGTGTCAGCAGATGAGGTTCGTGAGGCGAGGGAGAGGGCGAGCTACCACGGCCGTAGCAGACGAAGCGGAGAGAGAGGAGGCGGGACTTCCGCTACAAGTAAAGAGACGCTTGTTTTGTTCTCTCGCGTTTGTCCTTACAGGCTCCGGTAGAAACATGGCGTCTCGCCGCTAACAGTGGCTATGCAACCGCGGTCCGCGGTCATGTTATTTAACATGACTTTTTGAAACACTACGAAAATGAAACAAAAACTATTATACAGCGACTAGACAATGCAGGAGCACATAATATGTATAAAAAAGTGGATTTTGAGTTATATAAACCCATAAATACTACATATTGTACCTTTAACTTTTGATTCCATAGGTCCATGCTTTTATTGTGATTTTATTTTATTATTCCATATTAAAACGGACACTTATTCTGAAATTTTGTAAAGAAAATCAACAAATATGAGTTTAAATTACTGTGTTAAATTTAAAAGAATATAAGACTTTAAAGCAGAAATTAAGGACACAAAGCAGGTGAAAGTATAAGTTATATTTCAGGAAAACAATAATCTTACGTACACATATATATTGAAATGTCGTCCCACTGTGTTACATTACAAGTGTTAAGAAATGTTTTTGATGTCAGAAAAAATTCACGCTGTTATTGACCTTCAGAGTCGATTCACAGGAGAGGAATGTCAAGGCACACATGGAATTACAGATAATAAAAAAAAACAGGTAAAAATAAAAATACTATATGAGAGTAAACGTGACAGAACTAACATGTCTGTACGTGGACGCTCAGATTCTCATCACCGCCACGGACGCATCACAACTTTTTAAAGCTTTACAGATGTGGAACTCAAACAAAAAGGAAACCTGACCCCTAAATCTGTGTTAATAAAAGTGCTCACAAGTCAGAACGTCTGCAGTTTTTTTACACGGTCATAACAAAGGAAAACAATGAGAAATGATGAAGTACATGATGTTAACTGTCATAACCAAGCTATTACTGCGAAAATAACAGTATAATACCATTGTTTTTAAGTATTTGTATTATAGAGAAGATGGTTTTACCACAATAGTACCACCTTATTACAATATCATGACCATAATACAGTCCTTTCAGCGATTAATACTCAATTTTAATAGAGATTAAGGGCTGGGCAATAAGTCAGTAACACTAATTTTATTTATATAATTCATTTACTTCAATAGCTACATTACAAAACTGTATTTATACATCATTATTATGACTATTTATCCACGTAAAGGCACTGACTTACTTGCTTACACACTCCCATAAACAGACCTTTTAAGTAAGTGAAAACCAAGCAAAAATGTTCTCACTTCCTGTGGTTTTTAAGATTTTTTGGTCCTCACAAATAATACACACACACACACACACACACACACACACACACACACACACACACACACACACACACACACACACACAATAACTATCAATATTTACTGATTTAAAAAAAAATTCAATGTAATAAAACCTGCTTTTTTTCCTTCTTTTTAAAAAATAAAAATATTTCCCCGCCCTGTATAAATCTACCACATCTGACTGTCCCATGTGCTCATTTTGAAGCCCCCTGTTGACTATGTTGGGGTATTGCAGCACAAGTGAGGCTCAGTGAAATCAGAACTATTCAGTATATCTGTCATCTACCATCCACAGTTTAGATTACAATGTTTGGGAATCAGGGAAACCAAAATGTCTAAAGCTTCATGTAAACAAAAATAACCTCCCAATATTTCAGTGATGCTGACAAACTGTAACAACTAGATTGTCAAAAGAAGCATTAGAAATGCAATGTAATACCATAATAATCAGGAGCATATAATGGCTTTGTTAAGCTGAGTTCAAAAAGCTTCCTCACGAGAAAGCATCAAAGTGTCCGTATCCTGAGCCTGAACTCTGACCTCTCCCTGGACGGAGAGAAAACAATCACATACGCAGATGGTTTCAATAAAACAACCCCCCCAAAAAAAGAGAAAAAAAAAACAGAAAAGAAAAACAGCTGTGGAGCAGCCTGTCAACACAAGCAACATGGTCAATAAGAGACATAAAACCAGTTTGAACTCGGTCCACCATCGTTTTTAGGTCAGTTAAGGCACTTAAGGGGTTCAGGCTTGTAATTTAGTACAGATGTGACAACATCAGTGAGATTTCAGCGACGTTAGTCATCACAGTGTTCAGATTTCAAACAGTAACTGTACTAAACTGTGTCAGCTGAAGAGAAGGAAAACTGTCACCTCCCATCGAAAACAATACTGAGCAGGTAATTCAAGTAAAAACAAAACAAGCGTCAAGATAAATTCATGCAGTCCAGTCCAGTTCCACCCATGAAAACATAACAATGAAGGATCCACGTCTGTGTTTGTGTCTTTACATGCTGTGTTCCTGTAGAAGGAGGAGGTGAAATGATGAATGAAGTGGTGAAATGGTGAAATGGTGAAAGACATGTAGTGATCACCTCAGAGAGGCAGCCGTGGCCGATGGAGAGCAGCTGTTTTCAACATCTTTGCCGTTCTGCTGAGTTTCAAGATGTTCACAGAGCGTCAGCAAAATCCCTGCAACTGGTACATTCATCAGAGCTGTCCACATTATACAAGAGCTTGTCATTCCACAGACAAGTGGCCTATATTTTTCTACAGAGGGACAGTTTTCTCCCAAACACTCATCCCAGACCCAGGATCCATGACAACATAAGTCTCCAGGGTTGTTTTTTCTTCAGGTGCAGGTCGATTAGATGCCGCTGAGAACATCAATCAAACTCTGCCTGTTTCCCTCTTCAGGCTTTTCTCCCACTTCCTTTAACGCATTTTTGTTTTAGTCCAACTTCACCCTCTCCCTCCTCCTACTGGTCATGGTCATCGTCGTATCTCTGAAGCGCGTCTTCCAGCTTGGCCGTGATCTTCTGGAAGAAACTGATCTGCTGACGGAGATGGTGCTGCATCTGCGCACGGAAGTCCCGTACACGTGTGCGATGGAAATGTTGAATTTCCGCCAGCGTGGCGCATGAAATGATGTTGCAGCGGTCGTGGAGCTCCCCTTCCTGCTTCGGACAGTCCCTCACTTTAGTCAGTGCACCTGAAAGAGGAGGAGAATCAGGTTTAAGAGAAAAAGTCTGAGATTCAAAAATAAAAAACTGACTTAATTTGTAATATTTGTGTGTAATATTCTTATTTTACCAGCCTTTAACTAGCCTTTTTGCTTTAGAAGGTAAAATGAGACAATATCAAACTCACGTGACACAACAAAATAGCTTAGCTTAGCACAACAAATCTTCAACTTTTTTCCTGTTTGCAAATTTAGTAAGCAATTATGATACAAAACAAGTTTTGTTTTCATATAAGTACTGATATGTTTTTAGCCAGTTTTAGCTTAGCTTACCACAGGAAAACTTAAAGTTGTTTTTAAATTTAGTAAACGGTGAAGATGCAAGACCAACGATGAGCCAGTATGAGCTTAGGTCAGCAAAAAAAAGAAGAAAAACTTGACACCATAGAGGTTTTCGAGGGGGTCGTACCTATGTTCCCCGGGTCCTATGTTCCCCGTTTTTCCCAAAAAAGGTCCACTTTGTATGTGACAGGGGAACATAGGACCCTTTTTTTGAAAAAGGGTAGGGTTAGGAGGGACCGTACCTATGTTCCCCGGGTCCTATGTTCCCCGGGTCCTATGTTCCCCGCTTTTTATGTGACCGGGGAACATAGGACCCTTTCTCTAAAATAGGGTCCTATGTTTCCCGCTATTCATAACCCCTAACCCTCTTACCCTAACCCTAACCCTTTAGCCTGGAGCTCCACACCCAGGCTTCCACAAAGTGGGGAACATAGGACCCTTTTTGGAAAAAACGGGGGACATAGGACCCCACTCTCCTCCACCTTCAACAATGTTAAGCTAAGCTAACCATCCACTGTTTCTAGCTTTAGACAAACATGAAATATTTCAAACTAAGTGTGAGTGTGACAGTATTTTTTATGTTTTGAAGTAAAAGTTGACTTCGCAAACCTTAGTTTCCTGATGTGTCTGAGAAAGAGAAAGGTGAACGGAGGAATACTCTGTTACAGTCTGCATTCTTATAGCTTTTTAACAGCAGACATTTCAACTGTGATTCTGTGTTTTTCCTGTCACATCAAAGTCATTGCTGTAAACATACAGCCCAGACTGAAAACTCTTGTTCCTAACTGGTCCAAATAAGGTTCATAAACTTCCACATATGGGCTAAACCCTGCTGTTGATCCAGTATTGGTCCAGATGTGGAATTATCACAGCTGACAGTTTGCTGTATGTGGGTCAAAGGATCTGGCACACATACAAGAGCCTGAATAAAGTCAAAAATGTGGTCCAAGAGTGTCACTCTTAACGTAATTTCGCACATGCACACACACACAAACACATTATAAATAAACACCGTCTCGACACGAGCATGTAAACTGAGAAACAAGTTGGACTTTGCTCTTGTGGCTGCCAAAGTGATTAGGGAATTGTAATCTGAACTCTGAAGATTGGTGAAGTTACCTGAATCCCTTCAGACAAAAATACTTGTTTTTCTATCTTAGTAAGGACATAATGACCTAGCCCCTTGCCCTAAACTTAACTATCACAACAGGTGCCTTACCCTAAACCCTATTCTAACCCTAACCCTGAAGACAAAATGTCCCCACAAGGTCAAAATGTCATCAAAACAATAGGTTTTGTAAAAAATGGACATCAGTGATATAAATACAGATACACACACAACTTCAACCATCCAACTAAAATCTTAATCTCAACCCAACCCAAACCCTGAGCCATCCAAAAGATGTGCTTAAACCCCAAAATACCCCTTAAAAAAGCTCAAAAAGCCCTTTAAATTTGCCAGCCAAAATGTTCTGATAAAGATCGGTTTGAAACAAAATGTGTCCTCACTGCCGTCTACAGACATACACACACATACACACACAGGTGTGTGTAGCTATTCTTCTTGGGACACTACATTGACTTCCAATTCATTAGGACAACCAAAACAATACATTTTTCCTCATGTTAACCCTAACCACAATTCAAATATTTGCCCAAAACTTAACCAGCTCTTCAAAAATGAGGTTCTTCCCCATTAGAACCAGATGTTGGTCTCCATGAGGACTACTGGTCCTGAGAAGGTCAGTTATTTATACCAGAAAATGTCCTAAAGAGGCAACAAGCACACACACACATGCGCACGCACGCACACACACACTACGACCTCCCTCCCTCCTTCTTTCTACTTCTTCCTTCTTCTCTTCAACCACCACCAGGAGGAAGAAGCAAAAGAGGGAGAATAAAAGAGGGAGGAGGGGAAACTAATCCTGAGACTGCTCCATTTTGCATTCCTGCAGTCCCAGGGCAACAGAGTACAAGAGGCCCTGGAATCTGACTCATTCTTATCACATGTAAACTCTCTCTGAGTCCAAACAGTGCAGGAACATTTGGGTGCTCCACAAAAACACAGTTGTCCACCTTTTAGTACCCAGGACTGTAAACATGAGGTGGGCTGATATTCACTGATACACAGAGAGTTTCAGGGAGAAGAAAGAGAATCGTCAAACCTCCGGAGTCTTGTTTCATTCTGTTTGTTTACTGAGGGGCCTTCATCAAAATCAGCTGGTGATGGAAACTGTGGCTTAACTGTGACTAAACTGGCCATTTTGTCAGAGGTAATTGTGACAGGGGTGCAGATTTGCAGATCTTTTTTTCCTTCTGCTGCATCGTGGGCATGTGTTCATGGGCGTTACTCATCAGACTCTTCTATGACAGCAGCCTTGGATTAATCAGAGCCTCTCGCTTTCATCCCTCCACTCACACTGGAATCTTAAATTCCTTTTCGTGCAAGTAATAAACTTTTTTTTAATTAACAGCTACAAAGTCTTTGTTCTTGGTAGCTTTGTGGCAAGATTACTTTGACAGTTTTTAATTAAATCTATAAAATAAATAAATCTGGGTGTGGATATGACAATTTTCCTTTTTTTAGTTGCGTAATAAAGAAGTGAAGAAAGGCTGCTTTTCCTTCTCCAACAAGTGTTTCCTCATAAATCACTTGCAGCTCAGGTTTTCCTGAAATGAAAACCTGGTTTTCCTGAAATGAAAACCAGGTTTTACTAAGTTTGTAGCCGATGTTCTTTGCCATGAAGTCCTGTAAACGCAGTATTAATATATCATATCATATTACACTACCATGGTCTGGTAACAATAGGTTTTTCCTCATCTTTGCTTAATTCAACCTTTTTTACTTTCTTTCTTTTTTTTTTTAAATCACTTACAATGCAAGCCCTTTTTTGCCAAATTATCAGTGTAACAGTAGTGTTGTTCGTTACATAGATGGGTTAATGTGTGTTATTTGTCAAACAGGAAGTAGGTGAGTTGTGTGTAAGCTAAGTCAGTATGGGGTCGTACCTATGTTCCCCGGGTCCTATGTTCCCCGTTTTTCCCAAAAAAGGTCCACTTTGTATGTGACAGGGGAACATAGGACCCTTTTTTTGAAAAAGGGTAGGGTTAGGATTAGGGTTAGAGAAAGGGTCCTATGTTCCCCGGTCACATACAAAGCGGGGAACATAGGACCCGGGGAACATAGGTACGGTCCCGTCAGTATTAGCTTAGCTTACCACAATTAAACTTAAACTTGTTTTTAAAATAATTAGCAAACATAAAAGCTACGTTTTTGAGACACTAGCTTATCTTAGCACAACAAAACTTCAACATGTTTTCAAATTTAGTTAACATCTAAACTAGGTTTTTGAGCCAGTAATGTGTTATTTGTCAAACAGGAAGTAGGTGAGTTGTGTGTAAGCTAAGTCAGTATTCGCTTAGCTTACAACAATTAAACTTAAACTTGTTTTTAAAATAATTAGCAAACATAAAAGCACTTATCTTAGCACAACAAAACTTCAACATGTTTTCAAATTTAGCTTAACATATAAACTAGGTTTTTGAGCCAGTAATGTGTTATTTGTCAAACAGGAAGTAGGTGAGTTGTGTCCATCACAGAGACCACTGGAACCATTCAGGCTGTGTGTTTCCATAGTCAGGCGCTGTGATTGTATCTGGAGAGAGCTGAGCTCTCAGCGCCCTTTAGAAACAGAGCCTCCAGGTTTGGCAAACGTCAGGCGTTTACGTGCCAGGAGTGACTCCCTCCTCCCGACCTGCAGAGCACTAACAAGCTAACTCATCTGCAAGTCCTTTGTATGTGTGTGTGTTTTTCTGTGTGTTTTCAAATGAGCGAGCACAGAGTCTCACAGTATCCAGGCTGTTACAATGGACAGGCCCAGGGTTTCAAGTTTTTCGACTCTGCAGATTGACGTAAACGAAAACAGATGTTGCCCTTGGTTAGGAAACTGGGTCTCTGTGTATTGTCTGCCTTTATGGCAACATAAAAATAGGACGGCGTCTTTTAGGAGCATCATTATTCTTTTAAAGCAAAATAGCTAAATCGGTGCGTCTCTTGTTCCTAAGTCAATTAATGTCTGCTGTTTGGAAAACAAAGAGTGAGAGTCATGGCTCTCAGTTCCTTCCAGCTCCTTTGCTTGGTTTTGCATTTGATTTTTTTCTTCTCACACACATAGTTGGAGGATTACAGGTGTAGTACGATAATACTGACACCTCACCAAATAAAATCTATGCATGCTGACGTCAACAATTTCTGTAGACAATGTTTTCTTGTAGTTTCTTGTAGTTAAACCACCCACTCCCCAAACCAAAGTCCATTAAGAAAATCCACATTTTTATAAAACAGCACAAAGAAGTTCTTGATCTACATCAGTAAGTTCAAATGTATTATTTCAGTGTTTGAAAGTCATTTGTTTGAATTTACTTCAGTGTCACAAACTGACCACACGAGGCAGCAGTAGACCAGACTCTCCTGTATCACCTGAGCTGAAAACACTGATTTTATCAATTGACTTTGGTGCAGGAGAGCGAGCAGTTTATAAAGCTTGTTGTCATACCTCATACAAACTAATTTCCATTACTTTCACACAACTCTCCACATTGCCCTCGTGGCCTCTATGTTAAGCTAGATGTCGCTCCAAACCGCTACCGCCTTAAACAATTGCTCTTGTAGTGGCATGTCGCTTTCACCTGAGGGCGTCGCTCTGTCCTGCTCTGGACATCTCACATTACATATATGAGGAAAAAAACTGTTTCATAAAGAGGCACTAACATGTACTAACATGTACATGTGGCGTGACCTGCTTCAAAACAAAGTAAAAGGAAGCTCAGGTTACAGCACATAGAGTAACTGTGTGACTGTGCTTACAGCAACATTACCTCACTATATGTTTGCACATAAAAAAAACCACATTGTGGTTCGTTGCTATTTTAATGTTTAAAATACGATCTATATTAAACTGGCGCTTCCTGTTTTCAAATTGGGTTAAAAAAAATGTATCACACAAAATTAGTTTTGAACTGGTACTGGCTTCGCTTACCACAACAAAGCTTGTTTTCAAATTTAGTTTGTATTCAGCCAGGATTAGCTTAGCTTACCACAACAAAACTCCAACTTTTCTTTAAGTTAGTAAGTACACACAAGATTCATTTTTAAGCCAGTATTAGCTTAGCTTCCCACAGTTAAACTTAAACTTGTTTTTTAAATAATTAGCAAACATAAAAGCTACGTTTTTGAGACACTAGCATATCTTAGTACAACAAAACTTCAACATGTTTTCAAATTTAGTAAGCAAGTAACATCTAAACTAAGTTCTTGACTTCAAACTTCAAATTTATAAGTTTTATAAAACATACAGGAAAAGTTTACAGGCGGTAATAAGGCAATTATTTGGCTACGGTTAGACTAGGTCTTCCACCTTCATCCTATTGTTAAGCTAAGCTAAGCTAACCATCCCTTAGTTATAGTTGGATACATGTGAGCAGTAAAAAAAAAAATTCAGCAACAATGTTAAGAATAAATTCCATTAAATTCAGCGTTACTCTACCACAAGCCCAAAACTACTTATATTACCTGGTACAATTTTAATGTTTAAAACACTTTGTATAATTAATCTGTGCTCGATGTCCCTCAGACTAATGATGCTATATGGCAGCCATTGTATGTTTGCATTTGCCACTTGAACACAGAAACAAACACACACACACACACACATCCCCACCTTTCTGTACATGGATGATGTCAGGAAAATTGGCCAAGTGTCCTCTGTAGAGGTCCAGCAGGTCAGAAATGGGATCCAGGTCCTGGCGTGGCTGCTCAGCAAAATACTCTCCTATGACCTCGTAGGATTCACCAGTGTAAGCGATGGCCTTGTTCAGACCGGTTGAATACACCTGCTGGTCCAGCTCGAAGGACTGGCCCAGGAGTCTGAAAGACTGTCCCACTTTCTGGTACTCCTTCTTGAACCCGGCCATCTGTTTGCGGCCAAACTCGTTGATGGTGGTGTTCACAACAACGATGTTCTCATCCATCCTTTTGGTAAAGGTCTTGAAACCTTCAATTTTGCTCTCCACCTCCTGGAGGTCCAGAGGAATGTCGGGTGTGCTGAGGAGGAAATGTGAGGAAAACAAGAGTTGGATTTGGTGCTGAGAGTGAGCGTTTTACACCTTTGAATTTCAAGTCAAATAAGGTTGTCTGAATGGAAGATAAAGCTCAAGCAGGCATGAGTTCTTTGTTAGGTTAGCCTCTGGTTTTCCCTTCTGCTCCTGCCAGCAGCCATGTTATCAGTGAAAGGAAGTGTCTGGGTCCCAGGCTGGTTTCACAGAAATGACGGAAAGTGACTGCGTGTCAGTGCCTCGTAGCACCACACTTCAATAATTAAACGGAGCTATGGTTACACAGTGGTTTCATACATAATAGCCTGTTCATTTTAAATATACTGTACAAGTTTCTGATTTCCTGCACGTGCCATATAACCAAAATCCATGACTCAAACTCCTACCTGATTGTGAGGAAGAAATTGGCACCGACCAGTTCGTCCCTCTCCGCCTTCCTCTTGCCCTGTTTCCAGGCTTTCTCGTCTGCCCCGCAGGTCAGGAAATGCTGGAAGACGTCACACCTCGCCAACACAGGGTGACTGGTCATGTGGTTCATCCACCAGATCAAACCTTTCCTCCTCTTGGAGATGAAGTCCTCCTCGAAGCGCCCCGTGGCCTGCTTCTCCGGCAGGTGGGGCACAGAGATGACGGGGAAACGCTCCACTAGGCGAGCGTACAGCCAGTCAAAGTGTTTATACCTGGGGGAACGATTGGAGGGAGAGGGGATGAGAAGTGGGAGGCGAGAAGGTGAGAAGGTGTGAGGATGAAGGAGAAATAATTTTTCTCCCTGGCTGACACTGAAACAAATGAACATGTGTTGAAATGACAGGAAAACAAGATGGAAGGTGCAGAGGGAATCTCAGAGAGGAAACGTGGAGATTTCTGAAGACTCCACTGGGCAAAGGGCCACACTCAACCCTGTTTAACCCTGTAAGACCCATGGTTGTAAAATTACAACGTTACCTTTAGCCATCCCAAAAAACAATCTGTTATATTTTATCTGTTTTTTTACCACATGTACATAGTCATTGAGTCTTATTGTTCAGTCTAACAATGTTAGTGGATGTTACATTTGTTTATAAGTCCTGATTTATGACCATGAACGCACACAACTTTTCAAGATTTCCTCCGAACAAAATCTCTTTGTTTCATTGGACAGGATTCATCAAATTAAAGTAAGTAAAATCTCTCTTATATTTTTTGGATGTTATTACAATGTGTAGAGCATGTACATATTTAGTTATTGTGGAATAGATGCATCAAATTTCATTTAGAGCTTGTTACATATTTGTAATTTTACAACACTGGGTCTTGGTGGTAGCAAAAATAGCAGGCTTGTTGCAGTGGACACAAGAAAGCCAGAAAAAGCCAGAATTTTATCCTGTTTATTTATTTATGTATTTATTCTTAATAAATGATTTCATAAAAATATGAATAATGTGTGATTATTTTTAAATGTTATATACATTTATGGAGCTAAGTAAGCAATCAAACTTGCAAATGAACCCTTAGTTGTTGTGAATTGTTGTTCAGACAAAGTGAGTACAAAATACAGAAATTCTGCTACCACCAAAGCCCAACGTTGTAAAATTACAACGTTTCTCTAAAAACGTACATAAACATTTTTTTCCCAAAAACTCTTTGATTTATGCATCTGAGGCCTCCTACAACAACATCTGAAAGGTCAAATATTTTTTTTTTTAGGTTTTCCTTAATTTGGTTCTTACAGGGTTAAGCTATTTCTTAGGGATAATTGTGGCCACAGGCAGAAACATTTACTTTGAAGGTATAGTGTTCAAAGGGATGAGCTGGTATTGGTCCCATACTCCAAATGAGAGTTTGATGTGATTTGTTATACATTGTTACACACATACAGTAGATAGAGAATAATTTGGTTTGGTACGGTACGATACATATTCTTTCTTGCATCATTAGGAATAGTCCCAAAAAACTGTTCCACTCGTGACACCCTTCTCAGAACCCAGAGGAACCCTTAATCTTAACTGGCCCTCAAAACCAAGTGTTGAGGGTTATTTTGTCACTTAGAAATGGGACACCCCTTAAATGCAGATATGTCTTCAGACTGTGGGGGGCAGAATAACGCGAAAGCTGCGTCCAGTCTGTCAACTCCAAAAAAGAAGAAGAAGAACACATTTACGTCACGATTATTTATTACGATCCGTTTGTCAGTCAAGTTATTAGGTTGTCAGTAAGTTATAAGATGATACTCATACAAATACCACAACCACAGACATATTCAGCTGACAGTTACCACACACCACGGCTTATTGAAAAGTAAACCATAGCAAACGATCCCTTGTCCGCACCGGCCGGCCATTGACAAAAGATTGTAAAATAAAAATAAATGTTACGCAACAATGACGTCAGTAATCCATAATATGGGCCTAAACTAAGATAATACAATGGTTTTCATATTTTTTATATCTCTATTAACAAAGAAAATACTTAATTTGTAGCATACTCGTTTCACTGCTTTCGACGTCATCTTTCTTATGTGAAACCACGCAATGCATTCTGGGTAGCCCTTGCTCCCAAGGGTGGTCTCGGAAAATCTCAATATTGAGGGAGATACAGCCCTTAAACCTGCCCCTCAACTTCATTTTTCTGAGAATCGGGACAGCACTTGCACTAGCGGGAGCACGCATTTTTGAGATTGAGGGTTAATATTGAGGGTTAAGAAAGGAATTGGGATTCACCCTAAAATGGTACGGTATGCAGTCAGCTGATTGGACGACACGCTACGTATCTCGCTGACGCGGCCATAGGCCACAGCTTACCAAGTAAAGGTACTGTTCTCAGTTTATACGCAAGCTCGATCCAGGGCTTAACCGTTCCAAACTGTACTGTACTGAACTGTTCCATAATGGATAACAGGCAGAAGGTTGAGAAAGATTGCTAAGATACTTTGTGGTATGCGAAGGCCACAGCAGTCCTTGATGTGCCGAGAAAGGGAGTGGTATTTGGGGGGAGTTTTTCTTGAGTTGCATTCAGCAGTCCCACCTGGACCTTTAACCATATCAGGACCAGAAGACCCAAGAAGAAGAAGAAGAAGAAGTATTTACCTGCGGTTGACTTGAACGTTTGTGTGCGTGGGGGTCAGGCCGTATGACATGTAGCTCTTCATGCCTTTGAACTTGGTCTGCTTGGTGGGGTCATCAATGGTGCAAGTGAACGGGTACGGGTCCTCCTGCCACTCGGGTCCATGTTTCCCCATTACCACGCAGATCCGGTCCACGTCCTTGACAAAAGCAGAGGCTTCCCCGAGGAGGAAGGCCTCGCCTCCGGACTTGACAAAGGTGGAGAACCTGTTGAGGTTCCTGCCCACCGTGGCCGAGCTCTTGGCCTGCTGGTGGTGGTGGTGATGTTGCTGCTGGCCACTTTCACGCCGCGCCGGCAGGGAGGTGGTGACCGGGTACAGGGGCGGCGAGGTGCCAAACCCCTGAGGAACATCAGTGGCAGGAGAGTTGTCGTCCCAGTCTTCGTCCCAGTCGTCATCGCTGTCCTGGCTGGTGTTGAAGCTGCATCCCCCACTGCCAACACTTCCAACCCCGACTCCTCTCTGGGGATGGGAGTCAGCGGGCGGGAAGGACGTCTGCGTTGCTGGAACGGCTTTTTTTGTTTTTGAGGAGAAGCCGTTGTTGTTGTTGGAGGTGATGTGGTCCCTGATGATCTCCACATAGGAGGCGGGGAAGAGGCCAGCCTGCCCCCTGCTGTTCTCCCCCTCCAACCAGCCCTCCAGCTCCTCCTCACTGAACAGAGTCACCAGCTCATTCTCACTTATGGAGATCTCTCCTGGGTTTTCAGAGTGGAAATCGTACAACACCCTGGCCTTCAGCGCCATAATTCAACACGCTGTGACCAAAAAACCTCTTCTTAAAAGCTTATCCCTGTGTTACGTCCTGATTTTTCCCTCAATAACTTTTTCTTCTTCTTCTTCCTTGGATCAAACCTTTTGAAAATCTCTTGAAGATCTTGGATTATATCTGGATCTAGCAGCAGCAGCAGGAGGAGGAGGAGGAGGAAATAAATAATAATGTTGATGAGAATGAGAGTGAAATGTCTGTTTCTCCAGTGCTGTCAAACTCAAACAGACGTGTATCCGTGCGTTCAGGAACAAGAGCAGGAACAGCAGCAGCAGGAGGAGGAGGAGGAGGCTACCCGACACGCACCTCCTCTCTCTTTCTCTGAGGCTTCAAATATCACTTGTTTCCAATGCAGAACTTAATCCAGGTCGGAGGAAAAACCCTGCCTTTACCAGTGGAGAAAAGATCCAGATCAAAGAACCGGAGCAGGCGAACTTGACGAAGTGAAGCGACTGCGTGAATTCTCCAGATAAGAGTCACAGAGGAGAGGAGAGAAGGGGGGAGGGAGGGGGGTATAAATCCTCTCTCTCCCAGATGCTTGGAACTTTTAAAGGACCAGTCCTAACACGTAGTAGACTGTGTGTGTGAGTAATAGTGGGAGGAGCCACGAGCGAGTTGAGTCAAGTCGTTGGTGGTGGAGGAGTTACTCATGGAAAAAACCCACGTAAACCACAGTTTAAAAAGCCCATTTTCATCCTCTCCATCATCATCATTATCACATTTATCTTCAACACCAACCCTTTTAACGGCAAGATCCCACTATTATAGACTGGAAATATCTCATTATAACACACCACAATTAAAGTAGATGAAAAAGAATCATTTAAAAAGTGATTTAAATACAAATCAAACACAGAGTAAGTTTTTCTCACCTCTCATCTTCAGGAAAAAAAATCAATTCCAGTTGCCACTGACTCCATGACCTGAATGAAGGAGAATCTACACAAACATGACTAAAAAACAGTTTTCTTAGAATAGAATACAATGGACAAATGTGTATTGTATAATAACATATAATACATCTTAATTTAATATATAATATAATGCAATTGTATACACTAGAATGCAGTACAATGTGATTTATGATATAATTAAATATACTCCATAATATAATTGCAGAAGAATAATATAATTAAATAGAGATATTAACCTTAAATACAGTAGAATATGATATAACAGAATACAACAGACAAAATTGACGATTACTATAATTAATATAGGTGTGTTTTGCTACTGCGGTCACCAGAGGTCAGCATTTATCACACAACAGTAGGAAACGACAGTTCCTCTTTCTGTCCAGTTGATGGCAGTAAAGCAACGTGTTAGTTCATCAAACATAGACCGTATGAACAAAGTAACAAAAAGGAACAAAGATATAATAAAGGTATAACTTTAACAAAGTTTTAAACTTTAAGCTCTGTAAATGTTGGAATCAGTGCAGTGAGTGAATAACTTTTTCTTCCTCCTGTCAAATTGATTTGTTTTGGTGCAGCTGTGTGAAACATCTGGGAAAAAGATGTGAGCGTGGTCGAGAATCAGCTGTGGAGCCGTCACAGCCGTGTTTCACAAGACACCGCCAAGGATTCTCATATCTGCAGGAAAAATAACTCATCAGGGACAAATTTAAACACACGGTTTATTGTAGTTTAT
This sequence comes from Microchirus variegatus, assembly GCF_963457635.1. Classification (NCBI taxonomy): domain Eukaryota; kingdom Metazoa; phylum Chordata; class Actinopteri; order Pleuronectiformes; family Soleidae; genus Microchirus; species Microchirus variegatus. Next base: position 17,044,608 of record NC_139817.1, on the reverse strand, counting down.
AGAAATAAAACTGTGTCTGTGCTCATATATTGGCAAAAAAAGCTGCAAATTCAGTAGATACAACACTTTTATTATCCAAAAATCAACACGACTCAGTTACAAATGTTAAAACCTGATGATCGTTGTGATATGGCAACACAGCAGGACGATCTTTCCTCCATCGTTGGATGAGTGAACATGATTTTTCTGCTTCTTTGCAGCTTTTTTAATGTGGAAAAATTGATGGATTTTGTTTTCCCCTGAGATTATTTACAACATGATTTGACAGAGTTTGACTTAAAAAGAGGAAACTGTGAGATTTTTTCTTTCAGGCAATGTGGAGAAAAAAGATCAGGCGGAAGGAGGAGGGACAGTCTAATTATAATAATTGAAATAAAAAGTCATGATTCGGGTTCCAGGCGTGGGAGAACAGGGAGGATGAGGTTTCCAAAGGACGAGTCCTGAGTAATGAAAAAGCCTGAGGAGTGAGTGTGTGCGTGCTGCAGAACACAGAGAGAACACACAAGTTATAGAAAGTGATGAATAACCAGATCCTGGCAGGAATAACACATAAACAATTAAATAGATAAATAAATACAGAAAAGACAGGTAATTGTGAAACTGTCAACACTATATTTATCAAATGAGGCGAGAAGAAATAAAATGAAAATGGACTTCAATAAAAGAAATGTGTTCAAATATATATATGTATATATATATATATATATATATATATATACACACACACACACACACACACACACACACATATATATATATATATAAAGTTCAGTTAAATTATTAATCTTTAATTGCTTTGGTGACTGTGATTCTTTCTTTAAATACAAAAATAAAATACATGCCTAATTTTATGTATTATCAGAATTAAGGTCAGATAATCATCAACAGAAGAGAGAATTCTAAATATTTGATGTAATGTTTGTTGTGATCCTTAAATGTTGCATTAGTATATGTATTTCTGTTTGTTCACTCTTTTCTGACATTTTTCTGGCATTAACACTGACCATGGAGACTAAAAACCTGGTCCTAATAAGACAGAACCTCATTTCTGTGTGTGTTTCTCTCACCTGCAGGGCGGCCTTCTGCTGGGCTGCGATGTGCTGCTGTTCAGCGTTGTCCCTGAAATCCTTCAGACCCAGTCTACAACAACACGATGATGATACACAGGTTAACATTAGACAAATATTGGCTTCACTTTTTAATTTCTCATGATAAAAAAAAAGGTTTGAAAACACCGACAAAAGTACTGTCCATACCTGGCTCCAGGTGTGTTCAGAGATGGATTCTGCAGAAGCCTCCTCCGCTCCTTCTCCAGCTCAGCCAGGATTGCAACACGTGCTTTGTTAGGAAAAGCTGGATTTAAGAAAGGAGAATACAATCATTTAATTTCTCTATATCTGGGAACAATGACTTTGGAGGATTGTGCTGAGAACAAAGTAATCCTGCTTTCGTGTCAAATTTCTAGCAAATTCGCTGTTGAAAAATTGAGAAAATTTAAGGGATCATGCATTCAAACTTTAATAATGTCAAATTCAAGCACTTTCAAGGTTTCCAGTACAACAGTGGCACATGAAACATACATACGACAAACAAAATATTGTTTTACTTACTACTTACTGAGTTTACAATAAAATACATTTTATTTTGCTAAAAACAATCAAAAACCATGTTTGATTATCATCACAGTCACACAAGTGAGTTCCAGATGAACCAGATTTCATTTTATTCCTCCATCTAATATGGGAACTATCAGTCAGACAGCTGTTTATTGTGAAAGAAATTAAATAGTAAGTTTTCAAACCTTGGAAACACAACATTAAAAGTGAAGCACAGTCAAGGATTCAAAGCACCAAATTTAACAGAAAACCTCCAATGATTTTATCTAAAGCTTCACATATTCACATACAATATTCATTAAAGATTCCTAAAATGTGTCTTATTCCAGGCCTTTACTACTGTCGTCTGGTTAACTTTCAAGCAATTTCCCTGTAGAAACGTAAACTTTTTCAATAAAAAGTGACACAAATTTTGAAAAAAATAAGGGGAAATTTAGCTCGAACTTCAAAAATGATATCTGTAATTTACTATTGTACAATATTTATTACAAAAAAATCTTTAACGGCTGTAAAAACAAAAACCTCCCCCTTAAGTCTTTTTCTTGTCTCCCACGTCATCGTTCATGTCAAATGTTAAATTATATTTACTGTAAAAATGTTATCAACGGAAGCCTTGAAGGCATCGCTGCCTCTATGTTGCCTTCATGGCACACGGAATTTCCAGCTCCACTCTCTTGTCTGAACAAACTGGCCGGTAAAGACGAAATAACTTCGGTGCTAACATTGTTTTAGCGCTTAAACTTTAACCATTACCTTGTCCTGGAGGATTAGCAGCCATGACGCAGCGCGTTTAGCTCAGGTCTGTTTATGTTTGTTTCTTTTCTGCTCGGCTAATGTTGTACAGGTGACTGTTAGCGAACAACGATTAAAAAAAACAAAAAAAAACCTCACTCTGTGACGAATAAAACTGGAAGCTGCTGGATTAACAACACTGCGTTTCTTTTTCGTGTTATTATGTATTTTACCAGTTAAGCGTTTTTCTTAAAAATGACGACAAAAGGTGTCGATTATGAGCAGGACAGTCCGTCTTATTTCATCGTGTACTCGGACCGGTTTTTGTGTTAAGCGAAGATATAGTGTTAAAAAAGACAATGTCTCACTCCACTCCCCTTTTCCGGAGCCTTTTCTGATAACATCATGAGCGGCACAAAAACCTAGAAAACTAATACAATGAGTGGAGAATACTACATAGAAATTAGCTATATGAATTATTATCAAAACGTGTACAATTATAACTTAAATGAAGCCTACCTTTTCATCCAGTTAAGAAAAAATGCATTTGAATGTGAGCATTGGTGTCCTTAAAACACAATTTCCTCAAAGCTTTAAGTTTAAATGCTTAACAAAATGACCAGATGGGTTTATTAAAGAGCAACAATACATGCGCACATTTGTATCTAAATGCCTCTAGCGTATTATTATTATTACTGTTGTTTTGAAACAGTAGTTAGCGCTATAATGGCAACATCAATAGAACAGACACATGGTCATCCTTAGAATAAAGGTATAAATACTCACAGTTATTCAAAACAATAAGATGGAAATGCTCATGTTGACCATACAAATCAATTTGGTAGAGGTTTAGATCAAGTGACTAGTGTCAGGGGATACGAGTGACTCAGTTATAATTTTTTAACGATTTCCTTGTTGTTTGCTCCATAAAACGTAAAAGAACAAAAAAACAAAATGGTTAAAGAAAATGTCAGTCAGTGTTCACCAAACCTCGTTAGAATGAAAGTATACATTATGGTAATTAAATCAATAAACGAGAAAGAATAGTCAGTCAACAATGAGTTCTGACAGTTGCTCAACTTGGTTTAAATGAGCGGGGTTGACTACTGTCAATAGACGATCTTTGAAGGGCAATACTAGTCACGTGACGCGTATGTTTACATCCGGGCCCCCGGGGTTGAAGTTCCGCAGCTGCGCAGTGTGAGTCAGCTGACAGCAGCAGCAGCGGCAGCGGATGTGAACATCTCAACCATCATCCAAACACCAGACTCTCTGCTCAGTCTCCGCTGACCGTTACCAGGCACGGAGAACCGGACCGCCGTCCCCCACTGTGCGGCCACGTCTTCCCGGCCTCCCGCAGGATGAGTGTCGGTGCTCCGAGAGGCCTGGCCAGCTCGGGGCAGAAGCCCATCTCGGAGATCCTCCACCCGCTGTGCGCCGCGGAGGAGCCGCTCTCCCCGGGGCCAGATGTCACAGTCAACATCGATGGGGACAAGGTAGGTTCCTCTGGGGCCGAACCGAGCCAGGCGGATAGAGGCCAGTGACCCTGAATAAGTCAAGAGAACCAAACTGTTCTCTGTGTACAAGCCTGTTTCCAGTCAGTGTTTACATGTTAAATAAACAGGGATAAATCATTAATTAATACTTTCTCTGGTCAATGTTGGGTATTTTGTGTGTATTTAAGGTTTACTGTGTATTGACTGGAGTAGATATCGAACTAGAAAAGAAAATGTCCTCTCAAGGTCGATTTTATTGCGATAAACATTTAAAAAGTGCTTTAAATTCCTCTGTTTTGTTCATTAATGAATACATGAGCTTGGGCATCACCTTATGTCCATATTTACCAGCATTTGATTTCTTTTCATATCCTAATTTTCATATATGGACACAAGAAAATTTGACCAATGTCTTAAAAATTACTTTTACATTTTCCGAGTGTTCTAAAATCACGCTGCTAACATTCGAAAATAAATATTTACATGGTTGGACAATATTGTAATGTTAGCAAAATTATGAGAAAACAAATAGCAAAATGTTTTACAAAATCATGTTACTGATGTTACGTTAAAAAAATAAAAATATATACACTAAAAAATGACTTGCATAATCAAAAATATTGTTATAAAATCATGTTACTTTACTTTTATTGTCGGAACATGTTACAACATGTGAAACATGCCACTAATTGCAAAAACAATGTTTAAATAATATTGTTACTAATGTTACAAAAATAATGTATGTTATCAAAAATGTTAAAGGTGCATTATGTAATAAATCTGAAGCTACTGGCCATAAAATCCTCCTAATATGTCACAGAGAATCAGGATTAATGTTCATATAACAAACTGAACTCACCATCAACAACAGTACAACCAAAATATTTGCATTTCAAAAATATTTTGCAGACTGCAAATCATGTTTATGTTTTGAAATCATGTTTTGGCATGTGGCGCCACCTACCGCCGTCTACCAAACATGCAGTCAGTAGAGGTCTCAGCTTCCGAGCAACCACGGGTTGCCAGTTACGTCAAAAAACGAAACCTAAAAGACCTCCCCTTTGAATTTGAATGTAGTAACTGTTTTTGGCCAAATTCTTACATATTGCACCTTTAACGATATATAATGTTCATCCAAAAATTTAAGAAATCAAAATATAAGTGTACATAACATACAGGTTGTTTTTTTTATAAAAAAAATAATCTTAAAAATATTTTTTTGACTGACTGGAAAGATGTGGCTCCCCCTTGTGGCACTTAAATCACTTAAATAACAATAAATCACTTGCACTGTATCACTCATGTAAAATATTTGCAGAGCTCTCCGTTCAGGCTTTGCACGAAAATGCTAATTCCCGATTTTAATCGTGGTGTACGATAAAATCATCGTTGAGCCTAAACCGTCTGAATATCTCGATGAATTACAACGTTATAGAAACTCAAATGTCAACGACATAATCTCGAACTTGCAAAGCAACAGCAAAACCACCGACTCGAGTTTATGGCATCGTTTTTGGTCAGAAAACCGATTTCAGGCTTGTGCTGTGTAAACACAGATGGGTGGACAGAGCAAACACTTGACCAAAGCTTTTACTCCACCTGCTGTTGTTTTTACTGCAGAGCCATAACCTTAGCAACCACTGTGTTGTTTTTGTTAGTTAATAATTACCTGTAGGAGATGCTATAATCCTCCACTGCCCTTCTATAAAGCCAGTTTGCAAGGTGACTGTTTTATGCCGAACATTTTGATGATGGTTTTATTTTTTCATCATCCTCAGGGAACAAAACAATCTCTACCCTCACATTAAAAATGTCATGTTTTTAACCAGAGCATGAATAAAGTTCTGATTTTAACCATACAAATCAATTTGGTGGAGGTTTAAATCAAGTGACAGGACACAAATTATAAATTTCTTGGCATGAAAGTGTTGTTTTATAGTTTAATTATTTATTCAGATTTGCACTGTTCTTTAAAAGCTTGAAAGGTATTTTCACGAACAAGGACACGTTTTGATGACTGTTTGGTCCACAAAATGTAAAAAAAATTCTAAAGAAGTATAGAAATCTGATAATATTCACCTATAACAGATTAACAAGACTTTTGGCACTTTTAATTTTTAATTTAAGCTTTATTTAACGTTATTTGATGTTAAAATGCGTTTTTCCTGAGAAAAAAAAAACTGGCCAAAATAGCTCAAAAGAACCATGACTTATAGTCATATACGAACTATAAAATAAATGTAATAATAATTAATAATTATCCCATAATTGTTGTGGCCAGACCCGTTTGCACAGCCCAGAACTATGACATGTGACTTTGTTTACTATGTCAATAATGAGCTGTTGTTTTGTGCGTTTACACATAATATTGAATCATATTCCACGCTTTGATGTCAGTGAGTGAAAGATTCACGTGCGGAACAGTTTTTGTACGTCTAAGAAGGAAAAACACTGGGGTAAATGATAAAAATAATGATAGTTAATTTCCATATAGAGTATCTATTCAGTTAGAACAACAGTGCACACGTTTGTCACTCATTATCTTTGTTTGTTAAAACAGTCTGAACAAAAACATCTGCCATAAACATGCGACACTTAGCATCCTCCATGGTTTCAAGATGAGCAGAACACCACATGGTATCCCCTCCCCGTGTGAATACTTCAGATTCCTCCTTCCCGTTTGCCTCAGCATGGTCGCTCGTCCGTGTCTCTGTGACCCGGTTGTTCATTGCACGCTGATGCAACGCGACACAATTATCCGAGCTGTGATTATCAGAGCAGGTTACTGTAGCACTGCTGTGGGAAAAAAAACAACACACACACAAATAAAGCACTTAGAACGTCAAGTGCAGCGAGTGTGAGAGACAGAGAGTGGTGAGAAAATGAGTGTGGTCAATGGGTACAGTTAGAGAGAGTGTGTGGTGGAGTGGGAGAGGAGAAGAGGAGGTGAAGCACTTTTGAATCAGGAAAATGTGCTTGTTTACACTAAGAGTGATTTAGCTTATCTGTTTTAGATATGCACTTAACTAAAAAACCTACCTACCTCCTGAACTACCTATGCACCTGACCTTCTGACCTACCTACCTACTTACTTACCTACCTTCCTATGTACCTACTGACTTTCTGACCTACCAACCTACCTACCTATCTACCTTCTGAACTACCTACCTCCTGACCTTCTGATCTACCTACGCTATCTATGTACCTACTCACTTACTGACCTACCTATGTACCTTTCTTTTGTTTGTTCGTTCTTTTGGACTGGTTTTAAACGCAGGAAAAATCTAAAAAAGCATTGATATCGTCTGGGTCAGGCAAAGGTGGCTGTATATATTATACACTATATCAGCAGGGAAACTAAGATCGTATGGAGTTAGATTTGTGTCTTTATTATTCAATCAAAAAAAAGTTTGCTTCAATCAAAAACATTTTTTTCAATCAAAAAAACATTCACTTCAATCAAAAAAAACCTTTTTAATCAAAGAAAAAAATTGTTTGGATGCAAAAATATATTTGAGACTCAAAAAAATGCATTTGAACACTGTTTTTTCTTTGATTGAAAATGTTTTCTTTGATCGAAGTGAAGGTTTTTTTGGTTTGAAGCAAGTTTTTGATTGAAGTAATGCTGTTTTGCGTTTGGGCCATATTATGGGTAGGACAGTTGTGTCTTAATTATTCAATCGCAAAAAAAGTTGCTTCAATCAAAAAAAATATTTTCAATCAAAGAAAAAAAATTAAGTGTGGTTGTTTTTGATTGAAAATGGGTTTTTTTTCAATTTGAAGTGAAAAAAGTTTTGAAGTCTTTTTTTTTGATTGAATCATTTTGACACAAACGTTCCACAGTCGGTGGGTGCTACCCCATTGGTCAGACATGTTTGAGTGACAAGTGTCTACACCAACGATGTCTTTCTGACAAGCAAGTCATGGTCACCAGCAAGTAAGGTCGCAGTGCAGTGGCAAAACAGTATTAAAATGATTTGTGTCGTGTTATTATCCCACTCTGTTTGATATTTCGATTAAACATAAAGCTTGGTGTTAGATATCTCACGCCGTCATAGTGCACAAACGGCTAGCTGATAGCGTTAGCCCATGGCTCCGCTCACTGCGGAAAGTTTGTGTCAAAATTATTCAATCAAAAAAAAAACTACTTCAAAACTTTTTTCACTTCAATCAAAAAAAACATTTTCAATCAAAGAAAAAAAAGTCTAAAATATTTTTTGCAATCAAACACTTTTTTTCTTTGATTGAAAATTATTTTTTTGATTGAAGTGATTTTTTTTAATTGAAAATATTTTTTTTTTTTTTGAAGCAACTTCTTCTTTGATTGAATAATAAAGACACAAATCTAACTCCATAAGATCGCAACATCAAATGTACATGGAACACAGCATAACTGAAGGATATTTTTCTCTCGCCTAAATTTTTTTTGCATTTTAAAGCAAATATCACCTTTAAAATATGCAGGAGGAACTTAAAAACACATGGAGGTCATGTAACAAAATGTGGACATGAGCTGTGCAAAGTCTGATGTTGCTGAAATGAAGCAGAGTGAAATTACAGAGGTTTTAGTGAAGATATGTCTGGGCGTTCTCACTTTTGGCACAGTTTGGCACCATCTGTGCCATTTGAGATTTCTTAGCTACCAGATTATTAAAAACCCATTTAATTTTATTTATATGTCACTACAGGTCTAAAAAGAACTTGTTTTGAAAAGAAAGAAAAGAAAAAAGAATGATAACTCGCTGTAAATCAATGCTTCCCGTGCGGTGCGTAATAACAACTCTACGCAGCGCCATAGCTCTGGCTTACCTTGGTCAATTTGTGTGATGGACAGCTCGTTTTAAACCTCTAAACCGGTGGAATCAGACCCCGGTCTCCAAATGCGTGTGAATCACTTCATTAGCGAGTCAAAAGGACATAAATGCATGTGACGCATTTGTGCGGACATTCTCCCTTCTCTAATCAGAACGATTTAATATCGCTCTGTAATGATCAATCAGACCGGGATTTGTTCCCAAAGCATGCTGGAAAGTGTAGTTCTTCATTAGAAGTGGTTTTGTTCCGGTGGAAATAACTTGTTTTGATAAACAGCAAAGGTAAGACAACATTTCTGCTTGTATTTCTTGAAAGTCAGTTGTTGTTTTGCTCTTATTTTGGGGCTGGATCTGTGAATTTTGGTTGTAGAGTGATAAAAATGGTACCACTGGAATCTGTTTATTCTGCGCTGTCCAGCCGACACATGTTTTTTTAGGGCTGTCAAAATTAACGTGTTAACGCAGGATGATTAATTTGTGGAATTAACGCATTCATTTTTTTAACGCATTAACGCACTTTCTCACTTTCATCGCGCTACGGGTAGACGGGCAGTTTATGAACAGACAAGGCGGCGGGCAACTGCTTGGGGCCCCGAGCCGATAAGGGGGGCTCCCGACACTCGCCTAAATTCCCCAGTGAGCAGCCGCATCCCCGTCCACCTTAAACAACAATGACATCGCAGTCGGTAACCCCCCTAACCTATTTGTTTATAATGTGAGTTATTTACAGTGCAATGTGAAGTTTAAAAAAAAAGGTTTTTCAAAGTTATTTACAGTATTTTATTTTTTCTATGTATGTCTTATAATGTGGGTTCTTGACAATGTAATGTTACTAAGTTTGTATAGGTTTTTACAAGTTTTTTACAGTATTTTATTGTTCTTTACATTTATATTTTCAAATACTTTAATTATCTCTCCGTTCCTACAACAATATAATTAGAATTTTTCTGGCATATTTACGAATGGTAATTAATCGTAATTAATCCACAGCTACCCTATGATTAATCACGATTAAAAATTTTAATCTTTTGACAGCCCTAGTTTTTTTGTTTACATAATCACTGCTCTTATATTAACACAAAACTCTAGCTACCTATTTTTGCTTTTATGAATATTGTTATAATATGTGTTTTAATTGCTCATATTTTAACACAAAACCCATTGGCTAGCAAGCTAGCTGGTTGCTTTTATCGATATTCTTCAGCACGAACAAAGTTTTCATTATACAGTTAGGCCCATAAATATTTGGACATCGACACAGTTCTCTTTATTTTGGCTCTATACACCACTACAAAGGATTTGAAATGAAACGAACAAGATGTGCTTTAACTGCACACTTTCAGCTTTAATTTGAGGGCATTTACATCCAAATCAAGTGAACTGTAGGAATTACAACACTTTCTATTTGTGCCTCCCACTTTTTAGGGGACCAAAAATAATTGGACAAACTAAACAATCATAAATCAAACTTTCATTGTTTAATACTTTGTTACAAATCCTTTGCAGTCAATTCCAGCCTGAAGTCTGGAAGGCATAGACATCACCAGACGCTGGGTATCATCCCTGGTGATGCTCTGTCAGGCCTCTACTGACACGGTCTTCAGTTCCTGCTTGTTCTTGGGGCATTTTCCCTTCAGTTTGGTCTCCAGCAAGTGAAATGCATGCTCAATCAGATTCAGGTCAGGTGATTGACTGATAACATTCCATATTTGCCTTAAAAAACTCTTTGGTTGCTTTTGCAGTATGATTTGGGTCATTGTGCATCTGCACTATGAAGCTCCGTCCAATGAGTTCTGAAGCATTTGGCTGAATATGAGCAGATAATATTGCTGGAAACACTTCAGAATTCATCCTGCTGCTTTTGTCAGCAGTTACATCATCAATAAACACAAGGGATCCAGTTCCATTAGCAGCCATACATGCCCACGCCATGACACTACCACCACGATGCTTCACTGATGAGGTGGTATGTTGTGGATCATGAGCAGTTCCTTTCCTTCTCCACACTCTTCTCTTCCCATCAATGTGGTACACGTTGATCTTGGTCTCATCTGTCCAGAGGATGTTCTTCCAGAATTATAATGGCTTTTTTAGGTGTTGTTTGGCAAATTCTGATCTTGTCTTCCTGTTTTTGAGACTCACCAATGGTTTCCATCTTGTGGTGAACCCTCTGTATTCACTCTGGTGAAGTCTTCTTTTGATTGTTGACTTTGAAACACAAACGCCTACCTCCTGGAGAGTGTTTTTGATCTGGCCAACTGTTGTGAAGGGCTTTTTCTTCACCAGGGAAATAATTCTTCTGTCGTCCACCACAGTGGTTTTCTGTGGTCTTCCAGGTCCTTTGGTGTTGCTGAGCTCACCGGTGCATTCTTTCTTTTAAAGAATGTTCCAAACAGTTGATTTGGCCACACCTAATGTTTTTGCTATTTCTCTGATGGGTTTGTTTTGATTTTTCAGCCTAATGATGGCTTGCTTCACTGACAGTGACAGCTCCTTGGATCTTATATAGAAAGTTAACAGCAACATATTCAAAATGCAAATGTCACTCCTGGAATCAACTCCAGAACTTTACCTGTGTCATTGAAGATGAAATAATGAGGGAATAGCCCACAATTGTCCATGAAATAGCTTTTCAGTCAATTGTCCAATTACTTTTGGTCCCCTAAAAAGTGGTAGGCACATATAGAAAGTGTTGTAATTCCTACACCTACACTTGATTTGGATGTAAATGCCCTCAAATTAAAGCTGAAAGTGTGCAGTTAAAGCACATCTTGTTCGTTTCATTTCAAATCCATTGTAGTGGTGCATTGAGCCAAAATAAAGAGAACTGTGTCGATGTCCAAATATTTATGGGCCTAACTGTATATAGCTTATAATAGCAATACAAAAATCTACTTATCTAGTGACCGGTGTGTGTTTTATTACTTGTATATTAAAGATACCATAGAGTGGTCCTATCGCACATGAGTTATGCAGGTCTACTTACATACATTAACTTGTTTTTATGGTCAAAATCCTCCTAGTTGTTGTAAATGAGCCGATACAAATCTCTCCTCACTGACGCTCTCGTCAGTCGCACTGTTTCAGATTGAAATCTCACCCCCAGAAGACAGACTGTGTTGTGATTGACCAGCCAGCAAGAGCTGTCCCAACTGTCTTGTGATTGGCCAATACCTGGAAGTGACGTAATTAGCACACCAGCTCTCAGAAGCACAGCTCCCCCCTCTGGAATGGTGGATGCACTGCTACTCATTATCAAAACATTGTTTTAACAATAGCTTCGTCACGACTCCCACTGCAGTCCCTTTATGACTTTGACCCGGGGTCAGACCCAGAGTCAGAAGACACTGTCACTCGTCAAACACCTCCACAACTTGGGGCGGTTCAATGTACGCAACCCGATGTGCCCGGACTAGTGCCCGGGGCAGGAGGATCTGCTCTTTAGGAGAACTGCTGTTTATGTAACCATAACTGTTTTTTTCAGAGATCTCGCTGAGCCCGAGATTACAATACAACACAACGTCCTCAGCAATGGTTGAACTGTTTGTTTCTAACCTTCAGGGCTTCATAAACAGCCCAATGGCGCAGATACACACCAAAAAAACAGCGTTAATTGGTACTTCCGTTCTATGGGCACTTTATCACAACACCCATTAGCTAACAAGCTAGATGCTAGCTTTAACCCAAAACCAGTGTATGAAACTGCAATTATATCAACACACACATCCCATAAATCAGTGCTACATTATGTGGTGGTGTGTGTTTATGAAAATGTTTTCCATCTGTTTGATGACCATAAAATAGTCTCACCCATTCATTTGGTAAAACCAATAAAAAGTGGTGATTAGCAGTTTTGTGTTATTCAAATGCTCAGTGTGGAGGATAACATGAGGTTTTAAGCGCAATGATTAACCGTTTTTGTAAAAGAATGAGCTTGAATGTATGCGTTATTAACATGTGAACAGGATGTAACGAAACAGAAAACAAAAGTACAAATTGGTCAGATTATACCAAACACCGGATGAAGATTATATCAGGGAAAAAGTCTTTTCTTCCTCTCGTGTGAAGTGAAGTTTTTGTAGCAGTCGTGATTATGCGGTTCTGCTGCTGCCTCAGTGTTTTTTTTCCCACCTTCCTGTTACAGAGTTTGCACTTTGGTCACTGTTTGCTTTCAACATTCTGCTTCCTGCTGCTCGTCTAATGAGATCTTCAGAGTCCTGTCTTAATGTGCGGGAGAAAAAACCCCAACAAAAGCCATCATCAAATCCATCATGTTTTTCACTCCCGAGTCTCTTGCAGTAATGTATTTCTTTAATACCCTCTGTGATCTATGAGTGTAATGGAGATTAAATACTATTTAACCACTAAATTCTCTTTTCTCCTACAGTCTACAGGTCGTGTCTTCAGTTTAAGAGACGTAGTTTGCACTTTTGTCCAGTTTAAAACTGTATTTATTAGGATATATCATTTTCTAAAATGGCAATATCACAACAGGTTCAATACATGTTGTCATAATTACTTTAAATTCTGTATCTCTGATGTGTGACATTTTCATAGTTTTATGTCCGTAAAAGAAGATTTACCTCTTCTTCACGGTTGCCCCCGGTACCGGGGGCAGCGTCAGACGCAGCGACAAAAGCGTCATAGAACCATATCTAACTTTAACAAACACAGACATGCTGCATACCCACAGAAAGGTCAGAAACTCAGCGAAAAGCTCATATAAACCATTCTTATGTTCACCAAACAGTTAAAACACCCATGGATCAAACAGCAGGAGCGAAAAAAACCGTTACAGTGCACACATTGAAAAGCGGCACCGGAGCACCAGCGTGATTATGTAAACAAAAAAAACCATGTGTCGACTGGACAGTGGAAAATCTACATATTCCAGCGATACCAAGATTCACGGATCCAGACCCAAAATAAGAGCAAAACAACAACTGACTTTCAAGAAATGCAAACAGAAATGTTGTCTTACCTTTGCTGTTTATCAAAACAAGTTATTTCCACCGGAACAAAACCACTTCTAATGAAGAACTACACTTCCCAGCATGCTTTGGGAACAAATCCCGGTCTGATTGATCATTACAGAGCGATATTAAATCGTTCTGATTAGAGAAGGGAGAATGTCCGCACAAATGCATCATATGCATTTATCTCCTTTTGACTCACTAATGAAGTGATTCATACGTATTTGGAGACCGGGGTCTGATTCCACCGGTTTAGAGGTTTAAAACGAGCTGTCCATCACACAAATTGACCAAGGTAAGCCAGAGCTATGGCGCTGCGTAACTGAAGACGCTGCAGAGTTGTTATTACGCCTCGCACAGGGAGCATCGATTTCCAGCGAGTTATCATATTTTTATGTATTTATTTTTTTAAGTTTTTTTTAAAAGCAAGTTCTTTTTAGACCAATAGTGACATGTAAATGAAATGAAATGGGTTGTATATACACAGATGGTGCCAAACTGTGCCAAACAGAGAACACCACGACATCTCTTTACTAAAGCATCAGACTTTGCTCCTACTGCATATTTTAAAGGTGATATTTGCTTAAAATGCGATATTTGTTTAGGCGAGAGAAAAAAAATCCTTCAGTTATGCTGTGTTCCATATTTACTCTGACACGGCGGCATCTACAGTGAAACTTACACCTCTGGTGGAATCTCACAGTGTTATCTTTATTTTGATACCAAGATAATTCACATAGAGCTTGTAACTGCGGAGATTTACTCTATTCAGTTTGGGCATATCATATTCAAGCAGGGACTCCAAGAGGGTCAGGGAAGAAGAGGTTAAAACCACAATTTATTGCTTTCTTCGATTTTCCCTGAAGATTAATCATGAAAACTTTCAAAATCAACTAATAGCATTTTTTGGCAAAGTCGTCCACATCTCTAGTTATTTGCAAATGCTGTTGTTGAGCTCATATCTGTTCTTTTGCACACAGACAGTAGATGCAATAAAATAAATGTTTAATCTTTAAAATCTGCACATTTTGAATGTGTGGAGAAGAATGTACATTACCTGAAAATTGGGGGTTTCTTCATAGAAATATTGTGAAATATTATGTAAAAAATCTGATTGTTTGGTATTGTTAAACCAGTAAAATGGTTTGATGTCTGTCTTCGTCAAATGCAAACACATTTTACTTCTCATCCATCATTCAATTAAATAGGAGGGTGAGGGTGGTGTCAGATGATGTGTGTGCGTGCGTGTGTGTGTGTTGTATTTGTTACCTCTTTAGGACCTGTTCTTACATAAACACTGACCTCGTCTCGACTAATAGTCTTCATGTAGACCAAAAAACCTGGTCCTAATGAGGCAGGACCTCATCTCTGAAGAACTTAAGGGCAAAGATTACGCTTTGTGTTGACTTTCCAAATGAGTGGAAGTCAATGCAGTGTCTTAATAAGACTAGCTGTGTAAACTTGTGTGTGTGAAGCCTAAACAAGAGCATCATTGACGCGACCGCTTCACCGTCAGCTCCTCTCTATCGGCTCTTTGTCCTGCGTCCGAATATATGATTTCACTTGTTATCCCACACACAGGAAGCGGTGTTGACCAATGGGATGCCTGTGGAGACATCCAGCCCGGCCTCGGCGTCCTCGCTCTTCAACCGGCTGCAGCTGGACGATGACCTGGCGGCGGACGGCCGCGACCCGTACATCTCCACGGAAACGCAGGACCTGTTTGTCACCGTGGACGACCCCAAGAAGCACGTGTCCACCATGGAGACCTACATCACCTACAGGGTGTCCACCAAGGTCGGCCATGTTGTTACACACTCGTATTTACTGATAAAACATGATGATGATGTACATTTTTATTTCAATTATTCAAACTTGTGTTGATAATTTCACTTTATTCAGTGATTTTCTGTGTCTCAGTTGAGATGTGTTAACCAGCTTCTGTTTCCCGTGGCCCCGTCTGCTGTCAGATTGAGGTTAAAATTATAGAACATGGTATAAAAGTTGTACATACTCATACTTCTGGTTTGCTGGATGAGGCAAACCCAGTCGTAATAATACACTGAATAACTACTGAGGGGCGACTCAGCTGGTTGCCGAAAAGAACTCCGTTTGAGTGGAAGGTCTATGGGAAAATCAGCTTTGACAGTAACTCTTGCTTGATTTAAAACAAGAGTTGATGGCTATTTTAAACTGTTCTTTGGAGGAAAAGTGATTTTGATTTTCTGTTTTGCTCTGACTTACCTACCTACTGACTTGAAAATCAGCTTCTACAGGCCCTCTGACTTAATTTAAAACAAGAGTTGATGGCTATTTTTAAAGTGTTCTTTGGTAGAAAAGTAACTTTGAATTTCTGTTTTAGATTTGCACTTACTGACTTACCAGCAACCAAAGAAACTGTTGGTCGACTAAATCCCTGAAATTTCGTTTAAAAATCGACTAATAGGAGGGCTGTGCTTTGCGGGTGGGGCTCTTTTCAAATTAAAAGAGCCGCAGTGCGCCTGTGGCTGGAGTTCAACAGAGTCTGACGGTTTTGCATTACGTGCATCTGTGCAATACCATAGCCTGTGATATCTTAAAATAATGTAATATGTCAACTTGTAATATCAGCACAATAACTGTTGAGGAATATTTAGATTTTGGATCGTTACCTGCGAAACACGGGTGCTCTAAAACACCCCTATTAGCACTTGGTACTTTCCGCCTAATGAAATTCACCATAAAAAAAACGTATAAATAAAAAAAATAATCGAGTCAACCAATCACAGTTTTAGTCGAGCCAGAACGTGTCGACCAATTTAATCGACCAGTCGATACCAACCTACCTATCTACCTACCTATGTACTGACTTGAAAGTAAGCTTCGACAGTACCTCTCACTTGATCTATAGTGAGAGGAGTTAATGGTCTCAATCAATAGTTTCTGGTCTTTTTCTTTAAAGTTATGTTTCCATTTAGAGAACAATTGCTGATAAAGTTGGGCACAGCCCCGTGTGACTGAAAGCTAAATATCAACATTGGTTTCCAGTTCTTCAAAACTGGAAACCAATGACTGGATCATCAAAACTCGTTTGTACTTATTTTACATTTTTCTTAACATTCTTCATGTTTCTTCAGACGACACGGATAGAATTCGACCTCCCTGAATACTGCGTGAGACGACGATACCAGGACTTTGACTGGCTGAGGATCAAGTTAGAAGACAGTCAGCCGACTCACCTCATCCCTGTAGGTTCACCACACTCACATTCACTGCTGTTGTTTTCCACTTACAACATGTTTTACTTACCTTTTCCACTCTCCTGTCTCCTCTGTGTGTCTCTGTGTCTTCAGCCGCTGCCAGAGAAGTTTGTGATGAAGGGTGTCGTTGACCGCTTCTCAGAAGAGTTTGTGGAGACAAGGATGAAGGCGCTGGACAAGTTTCTGAAGAGAGTAGCAGACCATCCTGTCCTCTCCTTTAACCCACACCTGAACACTTTCCTCTCTGCCAAGGTGAGACTGCATGAGGACAGGAAAGTCCCTTTTTTCTGTACCTTTTGTCCTATTTATCACTCGGTACACTGTTCTATCAAGCCTGGTTCACACAAGACTTTGTACCATAGACCCTTGTAGGGGTGGGATAAATAATCGATTCTTCGATGCATCACGATTCTCTCTAGAACGATTCCGAATCGATGCGGATAAGTTAATAATCGGAATTAAAAAAAGTGTATCATAAGCCTAGCGGGCCGCCAGGCTTTGCGTTGCTTGTTTATTTATTTAAAATAGATTTTTTTATACACCTCAGCTTTTTCTATACCGGGGAACAAGAGCGCACATTCCCCCATGTAATCCGCGCAGCGCACGCTTGTCCAGGTGCCGATTAAAACCTAAGTCACACTATCAAGTGCGTCATTATTATGGTTACATTGTTCTTGTCAATAAAGATATTATATTTAGGGATGCACCGATAATTCGGCGGTCGAAACAGAGCGAGTTCACGGTGGAATATCCCCTGTTAAACGCTGGAAAGTCTCTGCGCAAAAGTGAAACTTGGCTGCGTGCGGCACAGATTATGAACTCCCCGCGATATTCACTTCACAGCAGAGAACCTTTTCTCTCTTTGAGCAGTTAACTAAAGACATCAGCTCATCTGATGCATCTTTTATTCCCGTAATTGCAGCGTTAAGGCGTCTTCTTTCACAAAGATTAAGACCACGGAGCTCTTCAGAGTCTGTCACCACGTTTCACTCAGATCACCTGCACTTCATCGCGACTTTACTCCATCCTCGTCATGAAGATCATTATTTTTATGTGGGGATAAAACACGTAGAGAAATGATCCAGTCTGATTTAGATCAAATCAAAATCAAATGAGCGCTTGGAGACGCAGGAGCGACGAACGGCGCAGGAGAGGGAGAAGAGAACATCGCAGGGGCGGTGCGCAGAAATAAAAGGACTGTCTGCACCAGATGAGGCAAATGAGGGGGAACTACCACATTTATATTTATGTTGCTTTATCTTACTTTTAAATGAGTACTTAAGTATTAAAGTAAAAAATTGTTGCATCGAGATGGATCGAGATGCATCGATAATCGGTTTAGAATCGTTGAATCGTTGACCTCTGAATCTTAATTGAATCGAATCGTGAGGTGCCAAGAGATTTCCACCCCTAGACCCTTGATCTCATTTTCCTGAGCAGGAAAACTGAGTTTGATCACAGAGAAGAAGAAATCTAAGATATATAAGAAGATAGGAAAAAGATACCTGGAGTCTTTAGTAGATGTAAACTCATAGACCTTATGTGAGAAATCACTGTTTTAATGCCTTGAGATTTGTGATTTGACTGATTTTTTTTTTAAAACCAAACGTTCTTAGACGTTGCCTACAACCCTAGCTGTCAATCACTTAGTGTCTATTACTTTGTGTTTTTATTGTCTATTTTAAATAGAAGAAGATATAAAACTAGCAATTTAGACCATTAACTCCTCATTTATGTTTAAAATCAAGTGAGAAGCAAAACCTTATTAATTTCTCCATTGCAACTAGTGGATTCACCCCCTGGTGGCAAACTGCTACCTTTCATCTGGCCTCCCATTTCAAACTGGAAGTATTCTTCCAGTATGTCTATTTTATGTACGATATATGCGGGAAACTTGCCAATCAATGCCTTAGGAGGGTGTATTATGTATTTTATACACAGTTTATGGCTGAAACTAAACAAGAAAACAACAGCAGTTCAGAAAGAATAATAATAAGAAAATACAACCATCTAAAGAAGAAGAAGAAGAAGAAAAACCAGTGCAGCTGTAGAATTAAATCTAGGTTTTCCACTTTATCTGCCATCACTTGTGTGATTCCGTGATGAGACACATCAGCCGGCGCCTCCTCCTGGTGAAAGACGGTGTAGCATGTGAGCCTCGCCACAGATCTTCCAATCACATGACATCGTGTCGTGTAGTGTGGTGTGGGTTTTCCACAGCAATTTCTGTACTGTGAACTTGGCTCCACAACACGCTTTCTTGTATTACTCAGCTTTTCCTGCTGGGTTTTTTATTCTCCTGCCTGTCCAATACAAATCAAAACTCTGAGTCCTTCCAGTCGGATGCACAATCACAGAATGCAGGGCTGCTTCCTCTGCCTCTCGACTTGGCTCACGATTGTTGCCACGTCTTACTGCAACCACAAATTCAGCCTCTAAGTAGTGAGAGAGACGCGAGACAAGACTCTATTGATCCCTACGAGGGGAAAACCTGGCAGTGAAGGAAGAGAAAGCAGAGCATGAGCGACAGTGTAACATGGCGAGTTTCTTCTGTGACTGCAGGACCTGAACAAGCGTCAGGGTCTGGCTCTGCTGACCAAAGTGGGCGAGTCGGTGAAGCACGTGGCCGGAGGCTACAAGCTGCGAGCACGGCCGCCGGAGTTCTGCGCCATGGGCGAGTACCTGGACACGTTCACGCAGAAACTGGGGACCATTGACCGCATCGCTCAGAGGATCCTCAAGGAGCAGTCAGGTAACAAAGTAAAACTACTTTATAAAACTAAGTATGTTACCAGAAAATGCGTTTTTTTTCTTGGTGCCGCCGTGAACATGTCAGTGTCAACGATAATGCACATTAGATTACATTATCATTTCCATGATGACTGACGGAAAAAAAGATGCGCGTGAGGTCAAGTGCCTCCCGATTGTTAAAATTAGTCTCTAAAGTAATGCTAAACTTTAAAAAAAGAGACACACGTACGCAGTACACAGGAACGTTGGTTATTTGTAGCGCTGCTCTTTTTGTTTAAAACGGCCATAGGACGGATGTTCCACTGTGTTGTATTGTAATCTCGGGCTCAGCGAGATTTCTGAAAAAAACAGATCCGGTTACGTAAACAACGGTTCTCCTGAGCAGCAGATCATCCTGCTCTGGGCACTAGTCCGGGTACATCCAGTTGCGTAAATTGAACCGCAGAAGAAGAATAACGTCCGTTGTGGAGGTGTTTCACGAGCGACAGTGTCTTCTGAATCTGGGTCTGACTCCGGGTCAAAGTAATAAAAGGGACTGCAGCGGGGAGTCGTGAAGAAGCTATTTTTAAACATTGTTAAAACAATATTTTGATAATGAGTAGCAGTGCATCCACCATTCCAGAGAGGGGAGCTGCGCTTCTGAGAGCTGGTTTGCTGAATATGTCACTTCCGGGTACTGGCCAATCACAACACAGTTGGTAAGGCTCTGCGCTGGCTGGCCAATCACAACACACTCTGTCTTCTGGGTGTGAGATTTATGTCTGAAACATCGCGGCTCAGGGCAGCGTTGGAAAAGACAGATTTCTGTTGGCTCGTTTACAGCAACTAGGAGGCTTTTGACCATAAAAACAAGTTAATGTATGTAGACCTCCATAACTAACATATGTGCAACAGGACCACTCTGTGTGAGCTTTAAAACAATGTTTTGATAATGAGTAGCAGGAGTAGGAGCTGGGCTTCTGAGAGCTGGTGTGCTCATTACGTCACTTACAGGTATTGGCCGATCACAAGACAGTTGGGAAAGCTGTCTGTCTTCTTGGTGTGAGATTTCAGTCTGAAACAGTGCAGCTGACGAGAGCGTCAGTGAGGAGAGATTTCTGTCGCCTCATTTACAGCAACTAGGAGGTTTTTGACCATAAAAACAAGTTAATGTATGTTAGTAGACCTCCATAACTCACACATATGTGCGATAGGACACCATATGGGAGCTTTAATAAACAGAGCTCCTGTTCGATTGTATGTGTGCTCACGGCACTAAAGGAGATAACGGAGCTAACTGGTAAATTGAGCCTGGACATCGATGCTGCTGCACATAAACATGACGTCACGCACATCTTTTTCCGGTCAGTAGCGATGGAAACATGTCATGCGTTAACGTGCGTTAACGTTGTAAAAGTAAAAGTCTTAAAGTATTATGACATTTTCTGTGCTTAAGTATCAAAAAGTAATGTCTCGATTTTTGCTCCAGAGTACCTGACAGAGCAGCGTGAATACGGCTCCGTGTACTCCAGCTGGGCGGGCTCGGAGGAGGAGCTGCATCGCCCCCTGGAGGGCGTGGCCACCACCGTGTCAAAGTGCTGCTGTGCCATGGAGGACCTGAGCGAGAACATGAGCCAGGACTTTCTGCCTGTGCTCCGAGAGTACGTTCTCTACGTGGAGTCCATGAAGGTGAGACGCTCGAGAGAGAGAGAGAGAGAGAGAGACAGAGAGAGAGAGAGGGAGAGAGAGAGCGAGAGAGAGAGAGAGACAGAGAGAGTTTTCATGTGAAGGTACACAATGAAGGTGAAGGTTTAAAGCAGTGCTCATCTCTTACTTTCATTACATTTGTTCGTTTTTCCGCACAGATTTGTTGTTAAAGCAGTAAAATATGTTAAAGAGAAGCCGTCCTTAGACCCGTAATCCTTTGACACACACACACACAGATGCAGACGTGTTACTTTTGACCCCTCCTAAAATGGAAGTGTCATCTGTGAATTCTGCTCATGTCACATCCTGTTCTAACTCATGACTCAGCAGATCCTTGCTATTAATAACATGCGACTCTGATGTTTGATTACAGACTGTTTTGAGGAAGAGGGACCAGAGCCAGGCCGAGTACGAGGGACGGCTAGAGGCGGCCATACTGCGCAGACAGGAGGACAAAATGCCTGTAAGCGTCTCCCTGTCCCATGTGGACGTTTTTAAAATGGCTGCGTTTTCTTTTCACATGTCCTTAAGTGTCTTTACTTTGAAGTTATTTTCACCCAAAGTGTCCCTGTTGTTTATCCAGACCAGTGAACCAGAGTTGATTATTCACCACACTGTTTTAATTTAAATTTAAATGTGTCTAACTGACACATGAAGACATCAAGGTGCACTGAAGTGTAATGTTTTAACTCACACATGTGTTGTGATTCAACTTAGTAATTGGTGGGAAAATATTAACACAAATGATTAATTATTTTATTTGAGAAACTGTTACTTTACAACCTTCAAGTGTCTCTTGACTATCAGTTATAACTAATTAATGATAAGTATATTAATATTAATTAATAAATAACAAAGAAGGTGTGAGATCGTACACTGGCTTCTTTCAATTACCCTTTGTTACAAACAAGCAAGCACAAAAGACAGAAACGGTACTTTTAAAGTAAAGGTTCAACATTTATTAAAGCATTCAAATTAATTAATAACAGCAACAAACAACAATCCCTTAATCTAAAATAACTGCTGGTAAAAACGTTTCAATATAAAAGAAAGAAAGTAAAATAAAAAAAAAAGGGGTATGGAGCTGAGTGCAGGAATGTGTGTGTGTGTGTGTGTGTGTGTGTGTGTGTGTGTGTGTGTGTGTGTGTGTGTGTGTGTGTGTGTGTGTGTGTGTGTGTGTGTGTGTGTGTGTGTGTGTGTGTGTGCGTGCGTGTGTGTGTGTGTGTGTGTGTGTGTGTATGTGTGAAAAGGGGGCGTGTCACTTTAGCAGCAGGTAACAGGAAGTGAACAAAACAAAGCCAAAGTAAAACAGGAAGCAACAAACAAAGCCAAAAGGTAAAGGAAGGAGGGGTCTCTGACGTGACGGTTGTCACGGCGACGCGCCTCCCACTTCCGGGTTACCAAAAGTTACGTCACGTGAAAATGGCGTCACTCGCTGTTACCGTGAGGCTACGCGAGATGGCGCTCGTGCTCTGATTTCTTCACTACGCTCTTCCGTCTTTCACCAGCGGAAGCGCTGAGTAAAAGAGGAGAGTTGAAGGAGGAAATGAAGTCAGCAGTGACGTGGAAAATTTAAAGGTAATGGCGGCAAGAAGTGAAATAGACAAAGGAACGAGTCTGATCAGAAAACTTCTGTAATCACACAGTTTATTCGGCTTGTCCGACTTAAACTGTGGTTCTTACAGATCACGGAAGTTTCCTCTCAATGAGTGATCGCGGGCTGTGTTGAGGACACAGGATCGCGATACACGGGGACACCTCACAGTACACAAAGGGGGGATCACATGGGTGGAATAGGAGCCAGATTCAACCACACAGGTTTAGCTAGAGTTTATCTAGTAAGCCTGTAGTTTTACCGGTCGAATGGGGACTCCTATTACAATCGCGCTGTTGGTGCGCGCGTAGCGCAAGACACAGAACAGGAAACACTCAACAGTTGTGCAGATAGCTCCGCGACTTAACATCAATGAGTTAACTACAGTTTACTTAATACATCAACACTATTCTAACAGTACAGCCGTGTGTGTAATGCGCACGGCGGCGATGAAGAAAACAAAAGTACGAACAATAAACAACAAAATTAAACTACCGGGGTGCACTCCCGTGTTTATACCAAGTTTAAATAAGCTAATTGAGTGAGTTGCCAAGCTTCGTTGAGTTGCCTTCCACCGAGTAAGAAAGGGGGTGCTGGGATCGCGTTGTTCGATTTTGCTCCGTGCGTCGGCTGGTTCTGCCGGAATGGGAGAGACGAAAGTAGCGCCTTGGTGCGCAATTCTGCTCCGTGCGTCGGCTGGTTCTGCCGGAATGGGAGAGATAAGAGAGCACTTGCATGCGCGGCTCTAGAGCTGTGTTACTCGTAGTCAACCGACTCACGGTAGGAAACAGCAGGTCGACGGTGGTTAGGAGTGTGTATAGCAAACACGATCTCCTCTTCTGCAGGAATGATGAGGAATAACTCGCAGGGAGTTATTCGCTCAGTCTTTGATCAAAACAAAAGAAAGCAAAAAGGGAAAAAACCAAAAATGGAGTAGGAGTGAACAAAGAAAAATCTTCAAAGCTTGGCCAGCAAGGATGTAGATGTTCTTGATGTTTTCCTCTTCTTAAACACATACATCCACTCTCGCTAGGAAAATATGGTGAAGAGACCGAACTCTGGGGTCCGTTCAGTTTTATTACCTTTGCCTAGGGGGCGGGGCATCCTGTGGTGTCCACCAATGGGTGAACGGCTGACTGCCGTGGACGTCATCTGCCGCAGTGGGTTGTGGGGGATGAGTGCCTCACAGCTGGACGCCTTGGGGGAAAAGATTCCTTCTCTTTTGTTCTTCCCATGTGGCTCCTGGGGTCTTTCAGACCGCCATTTTAGGTCCGGGCTGCATTCAGGTTTTCCCAAAGAGGACAGTGAGGCCTCACAGTCATGCTGGGCCCAACACATGATTTCAACTCAGTTTTTCTGAATTAAAGTTGAAGTAAATAGTGTATAGTGACATCTAGAGGAGAGGCTGAAATTTACAACAACGAACTGCTCCTGCGCTCACCCCCTCACTTCCCTGAGCGCTACGGTATACTCAGCTGGTCAAATGTCATCCTCGTCTTCTTTCTCCGTGTCAGCAGATGAGGTTCTAGTATTTATTCAGATGTATAAGTGTGTCTTTTGTATATCGCTGCAAAATACGTGTGGTCCTCTATTCTAAACACGTAAAAAGATCCGCTCTCAGCCTCTTCTCGACCAGTATTTTCCACTCTGTTTATACCTCAGACTTCTGCTCCGTCAGTGGAGGCGGGACTTCCGCTACAAGTAAAGCGACGCTTGATTTGTTCTCTCAGGTTTGTCCATACAGGCTCCAGTAGAAACATGGCATCTCGCTGCTGAACAGTGGCAATGCAACAGCGGCCCGTGACCATGTTATTTAACATGACTTATTGAAACACTACAAAAATGAAACAAAAACTTTTATACATCGACTAGACAATGCAGGAGCACATAATATGTATAAAAAAGTGGATTTTGGGTCATATAAACCCATAAATACTACGCGGTGTCCCTTTAACAAAAAAAAATCCACAGATTTATCGATTAGTTGTTTGGTCCATAAAATGTTGTGAAATTTAAAAGATGTTGATCAGTTTTATTTATTTGTAACAAGGAGGAAAGCAACTCGAAAATATTCACATTTAAGGAGCTGAAAAATCGAAAACTTGTTGTAATTATTGAAAAAAAAAAAACGACACTCAATTATTAAAGGTTTACAGCCCTATTTCAGATCAATTTTTCTTGAATTTTCAAAATACATTACCCCCAGTAAACTTCAGTTCTGTCATTCTGGATTAAAGATATCATACAAAACCATGAGAAAATCCCACCTGAATTAATATAAGTAATGTCAATGAAATAAAGAGTTTCTTGATATTTCAGAAAAACAGAGCTGAGATTTATTTTTTTAATGAAAAAATGTCTACATAATTTGGGAAAATAGAGCATACATTTTTTTCGTAAAAAAACTGAGCTTTTTTTTATTAATAATAATAACAATAATAATAATAATAATAAAAAGCTCTGTTTTCCTTCAATATGCTTCTGTGAACCAACAGTCCACTTCCATACAACCAGCCACACACTCTCCCTGTGACCATAGTAAAACGCAGTGTTGTATTATGTCCCTTCAAACCCCCCGTAGCTGTAGTTTTCTCTGTGTCTCTGTAGATGCCCGTGGAGGTGGAGAAATGCCAGGACAAGCTGGAATGTTTCAACGCTGACCTGAAGGCCGACTGGGAACGCTGGCAGAGCAACAAGCGGCAGGACTTCAAGCAGCTCCTCACCGGCATGGCCGACAAAAACATCAACTACTACGAAAAGGTACAACTCGAGTAATAATACTTCAGACTTGTAATTGCACCTGCATCCGGCAGCTTTATATGAGGTCAGATATATTCAGTCTGTCAGGTTCTACGATTTAATACAGCCAGTATACAGCTGCATCTCTGTGGAGAGTTTTCCTGCCAACATGGTGGTGAAAACAAACTGGTAGCTTGATAATCCACACACACACAGTTTCAAATACACCAGAGATGAGTTCAATCAAAGACAGATATAAAGTCAGACAGACCTCTCTTGTAAAATGTTCAGTGTAATTGTGAACACCAGTGTTTCCATGAGTTTATTGCCCAGTAGGAAAAGGTTTCCACATCTCGTAGGGCCGTGTAATTTGTTTAAAACACTCCAATAAATGTTAGGAACGGTTCAATGTTAAGCAACTTAAAAGTCAGGACAAGAAACTGAAACTGAAAATGGTATCAAATGGTCTTCGTCCACAGAGTCAGGCAGCGTGGGAGTCGCTCATCACTCTGCTCCAGGACAAACAGACTGAAGACAAACGGAGTGAGACGAACTGAGAGACAACACTTCTCCTCCTCCTGTTTCTGCCTCTGACTTTTCTCTCTCTCTCACACTCTCTGTATCACACACACACTCAATGTCACGCCAAGGAAAAGGAACAGCCGAGCAGCCGCTCCTGTTCGCTGAGATGATTGTACAGCGGGTGACATCGTCACCATCGTCCTGCAACAGAGGTAACAAACAGTGCGTTCAAGGACAGCAGGGACACGGGACATCTCTGCTCAGTGTACATTAACTTTTTCTACTTCTTATTTTCTGTCGGTTGCCAATGTTTTTTTGTTGGGTTTTTTTTTGCGTGTGTTTATTTAACCGCAGTTTATTTTCCATCCATTTTCACATTGAGCCAAATGTGAAGGGTGAACAATTAAGCTTTTATTTTGAAGGCAGACTGAACTGTTCTTTGGAGAGGATGTGAAGTTCCTTAAAGGACACTAAAACGCTCCACTGATACAGAAATTATTCTGAAATGCGTCTCATCTGCTATAAATAAGGAAGCTAATGTTATACTCCACATCCACACTTGTTATTCTTGCATGTTTTGTTATGGTTGATCATTTTTCTACTACTTCTTTTTTCCCTTCCACTATTGTTAAAATGTACAAAAAAAAAGAAGCTAATGTTTTCGTGGTATTAGCGGTTCATGTAATGAGAGGCAGCGAGTGTAAGAAACAGTGACATCTAGTGGTGAGACTGCAGAAATCTGCCCCTTTCTTCATGAGAACCAGGGAACTACGGTGGCCTTCACAGACCAGAAAGGACATCATTATTTCCTTATTTGAATAGGGGGGATTAAAAGCTTAATCTACAGCTACTTAAACCAAATTTTCTCCTCAATTTTAAGGATTATTTCTTTGGAGGCAAAGATGATTTTGACAATGATGGCAATGGTGTGAATGTCGGAGTCGAATACCTCGAGTCTCCTTGTTCTCTTTTATTTAGTGTTTCGTTGTATGTCTGTGTTGTAATTTAAGCACAGTGCGGCAGCGCCACCTGGTGGTCAAACTCTGTATAGTGTCCATGCTTTATGACCAATGGTTTTTGTGGACTTCTGCTCTCAGTTGGTGATAAAGAGACACAATTACAATTGAATTTATCCAGTTTTTTTTTTTTTATTCAAATGCCATTTTCTTGTAACTAAACACTGCTTTCAAAACATCTCCACTTCCCATTATTATAATATTTTTTTTTTTTGGTTATAATTTAAATAATTCTCTCTGCACACGTTGGGTTTATTGTTTATGCCTGTTGGAATGGTACATTTAAAGGCACAGTGTGTTTGATTTTCTATTTGTGTTTTAAACCCTTATTGTCTGATTTATCTGCATATATTGGAAGTCTCTCTGTCAGGGTCTGCCACGTTGCTACATAAGCCCCGTAAAAGAGAATCTATTCTGCAGTGTCAGCACTAGATGTGACTCAATCCTGGACGTGGGGGATATAAAAAAAAAAAAAAAAAAAAAATGAATGACACTTGATTTCACATATAGACTTAAATGAGTCACAGATCTAGACGTCTGGTAATGTGATGTCGACTCGTATGTGTCACATTTGTTGTTGGGCTCGAATCGAGCTCATGTTGTTTGGCCTTAATCTGTGATAATCTGACATCAATGACGGTGACTTTTTCTGAGATTGTTGTTGACTGTAGAGACTGTAAGTAAGTGAGAGTTTGAGCATGAATGACACCTATAATGTCAACAATTTAATCCTATATCCTCCATATTTGACTGGTGATTCTCGAGCAGGTGATAATTTACCTGACAATCACGTGTTGTGACCTTAAAAAATGGCAGAAATGTTGCATTTTTAAATCCCACGGTCATAATTTCTGTTTGAAAATATCTCTATAGCAGACTTTTAGACATCAGGGGCAGCAACATTGGTAGTTTTTTTTTCTTTATTTAAAACATAAAACAGCATTATTCTCTTTTAAATCATGCATTTTTGCTCTTTGCTTTAATTTGGAGCTAATGTTGCTTTCCTGAGCCATGGTTAACTCAATTCTCCTCCCTGTGTCCCTCGTTCTGCTTTAAAGACACAAATGTTGTGTATGTAATGGAGTGCAGAGAAAGCAGCAGGTTGGATGGAGGCTGATGCTAAAAAGGCTAAATAACTGTATTTACATGCCTTGAAATGACCATAATGCTACTTTTCCACTCTTTGCATTCTTTTAATTGTTACAAGTTTACATACATGCGTGTGTCGAAAATAGATTGGATTTACACAGTATAAATGAAGTAGCTGAGTGACGACAACTTTTGTTTCGCTTTTGTTTTGCTCTAATGATAATATTCTGTATATTCAGTTTACCCCAATGTACAGCGTAGTCTATTTTTGTATCAAAAAAGGGATATTGTAAGTTGTTCTGATGAGAATGTGAATATTATCATTTTAGATGGGATTCTTTTGTAAATCTGGCAAAAACAAAGTCGGTAAAATTTTTCTTTATTCTTGATGCTCTTGGTTTTTTCGCCCTCTTAAACCATAGCCATTGTAAAAGCCCTGTATTATATCTATATATACTGTGTGCCCGCTCATTATTGTTTGCACTATATATATTTATATATATATATATGTATGTAGCACCACCTCCTGTCAGAAATGCCTGATCAAAATAAGAAATCAGTTCGATAACCTGCCAAAAAAAAAGGAGAGACATATTTTGTGTGATTCAGTGATTGATTCAGTTTAGATCTGCTAAAATGGCCGCCACTGTATACACCTATAAAATGGACGACTAAAATGGATGCCACTGTATACGCCTATAAAATGGACGCCACTGTATACGCCTATAAAATGGCCTCCACTGTATATGCCTACAAAAGGGAGGTCTAAAATGGCCGCCACTGTATACGCCTATAGAATCGATGACTAAGATGGCTGCCACTGTATACGCCTATGAAATGGACGACTAAAATGGACGCCACTGTATAAGCCTATAAAATGGCCACCACTGTATATGCCTACAAAATGGAGTACTAAAATGGCCGCCACTGTATACGCCTATAAAATCGACGACTAAGATGGCCGCCACTGTATACGCCTATAAAATGGCCGCCACTGTATATGCTTATAAAATGGTTGACAAAGATGGCCGCCACTGTATACGCCTATAAAATGGTCAACTAAGATGGCCGCCACTGTACAAAACCTGTAAACGGAGGAAAAACATTGACATTTCCTTTTTTCTAAATGTACAAATCGATCATTTTTAAGCCAAATTTCCCGTTCTTTATGTCCCGTCCCATCTTCCTTGCACACTCTTTCTCGCACATGAAGCACAGGAAAAACGTGAACAATCAAAGTGGGGAACTTATATATAATTTTAAACTCATACGACTCGTGAACGCGTGAAATCCAGTCTTTTTGGTCTTTCTTAACTTTCTGTTCTGTTTACGTTCAGAGTTCCTAATAATGTACATTTGGATGTGAATAACACCTTGTTGTAATTATAAATACGCTTGTATATTTGATGTTGTTTTTGATGCAATTTATCTTTACCTCAAATTAATTTCTTTTTTGGATATATTGGACCAATAATAATAATAAAAAAAATAATGAGTTCATTTGATATTTCTCAGCTGCTCTGGTGTGATTTTTGTTTTTCCTTTGTCGCATTGTACTTATGGGTTTTCAGCTGTTGAACTTAATAGCTAAGAAATCACACTTCTGTGTGAAATCTGTGAGAAATCTGTAAATAATTCGAAATGTTCCTCGGCAGACTTGTTCTTGGTTTTGTCATGGCTGGCCATATATGCATGAAATGAAGCTGTAGTCTATTTTTTCATTTATTTCACCTTTATAAGTAGAATTAAGATGAATTTCAGTCGATATATCGGAACAAGAAAAAGTAAAACCCAATATGATTTTTCAACCTTCTAATCTCAGAGTTCCCATTTTCTGACTGTAATCTCAGTGTCTGTGCATAATCAAGGTTGTGATATTTGTTTCACACAAAGAAGTGGTATTGAGGTATCCAGGATTTATTTCTTGAGCAACAAAGAAAGTAATAAAAAAAACTTTTATTAAAAAGAAAAACAACCTTCATGATTAACTAGCCTACGCTGTCGGGGGCCGACAGCAAGGGGTATATCCGTGAACTTGTCCAATCCTCAACCTTCCAATATACCCAAAGTATACGCACTCGCACCTGCCACTAACTGTTTTAATTAATTATTAATAAATTCAACAAAATAACGGTTAAATATTATGATATAATGCTGACTACACTTTATACATGTTCAAAGTATCCATATAAACTCGATTTTGAACACAGAATACCTGAACTCATACATTTCTCTCTAGTTTTTAATAAAATTAGTTAACCTATTATACCTTGTTAAATATTATGAATATTAAAATGCTAACCACACCTGCCATATCTTCAAAGTGTCCAAATTTCATGAAAAAGCATACACTATGTTTATTAAATTTCATGAAAAAGCATACAATATGTTCAAACTTTCCATTCAATGCATTAATAAAGAAATGGAGGCTGAATCTTTTTTTATATGATAATTAATAAATGTATATTATAATGTAATAAATATTATGAATAAGTGCTAAATAAACCCATGATATCCTCAATGTGTCCAAATGAGCTCAATAATAAAATAAATAAAAAATGCCTTAACTATTTTTTCTGTGTTCACTAATAAGTTAACCAGTTAACTTATTATGTAACTATTACCAATCATAGCCAAAGTAATAATGATTGTACTTGTAGATAGTTGTTACATGAATCATTGTACAACATTTGAAGGCAATATCTCTATCAGTCTGGAAGATAAAGCCGAAAATGTGTTTTTAGCATAATAAATTAATTAATTTGCTAATTAATAATAAAGCTACAAAGATAGGGATAGTTCTCAGGTGGTATGTGATGCCCATGCAAAATTTGAAGCCAATACCTGCAATACTTTGGATGATACAGGCGAAAATATGGTTTTTATATCATTAATTAATTAATTAATTAATTAATTAATTAATTAACTAATTAATAATAATGGTAGACAGCTCAAAATCAATAGGGATCATCTACAGGGGGTATGTGACCCATAAATTTTTTTTTATCTCAAACGCCTTTCCAGTTATCGCGTTAACGGCAAAAATCTGCGGACACGGACGACGACGACGCGCGAGACCGATTCCATAATATCCGCGCGAATTTCTCGCGGATATAATTATTACTGCATACTTAAAAATGTCCTTTTACCCCAAAACATAAAATGATGTAGTCACAGGAGCAGCGACATTAATGCGAAAAACTTTTACAAAATCATAAAAACGTGCTTTGCAATAAAATGGATGATAACATAAAGTGTATTTTCTTCCCTTCTGCTCCACAGTTGTGTATAATAACTGTTAAAACTGTTAATCATGGATTATTACACTGGAAGTCAGGGGAAAAAAGTAACAGTATTGCATGACTTTTTGTTATTGATATTTAAATTAGTGAAACAATCGAACTGTGCACGGTGAAACAGATTAAAACAGATTAAAACAGCTCAAATAATAATACGTTGGATACAAATAAAAGTATCCAACGTGTTCCAAAATCTCATTTTAAATCAAAATCTTCAGCATTTCCTGGCCTGCAGGTTTTAACCCGTCACCTAAAAATACCATAAAGTGCATTTTATTTAAAAAAAATTCTATTCTACAGCTGCAACTTAATCCATAATCTGCACTTGCAGTTAATGGTTTAAATCCCAAATTTTAGCATAATTCTGCAAAATAGAATAAAAAAAACAGATAAAAAAAAAAAGAATAAAAAAATAAAAAAAAGGTGGTAACATACAGTAACTTCCTAACATTACCTAACATGTTTAGTCTTTATACAAAACACATCACAAGATTATGCAGGTTATATCAGCATGGGTGGATATTACAGTAAATCCAACTGGTAAAAACATTTAAATCTCACTTTCATAATCCTGTTGTATAACAGAAGCTGTTTCATTTTAATCCAACAAGTCCAACAAACTATTCATAGTACTTTTTTATTTTATTTTTTTAAGGCACTTGTTTAAGAACCATAATCCAGTATCTTGGTGTCAGGGTTTTGTTTGTTAACCTGTGTCGCTCTCACAGCTGAGGGCAATCATCAGTCTGGATCAGGAGATAAAAGCAGTAGAGTGAGAGAAATGCTGCTCATTTTGTTGTCATGTCATGAAGGTGCTGACTCTCTGTTTTTAAATCATTTTAATCTGGGTTGGTTGTGTTTTAAACTTTGTTGTCTGTAATTTTGGGCTTAGCATGTTTGTTCAATTATCATTTGGAAAGAACTACCGGGTGAATTTGTAGACTTTTTCTTAGAAAAAGAACAAACTATTTGAAGCAGAGTTTTGTGATTTTGTTAGTTTCCCAAACAACAACAAAACAGAGGTCACTTTGTAATAATAAATCATACATGACATTAAAAAAAATTAAATTATTGTGCAGAATGGACTAAAATCAGAAATAAGTGCAAACATGGGCTAAATTGTGTAAACTAAGTGCAAATGTGTGCTAAACCTGCACTGAACTGAATTATTTTGTGGAATTGACTAAAATCAGACTGTAAAATAAGTGCAAACGTGCTAACTTGCACTAAACCTAATTGTCCTGTGGAATGGACTAAAATCCAAGTGAAAAACGAGTGTAAACGTGCTAAACTTACACTAACTTGAATTATTGTGTTGAATGGATTAAAATCAAACTGTAAAATAAGTGCAAACGTGTGCTAAACTTGCACTAAAACATTACTCGGAGTCGGACAAACACATCTGGCTTAACTACTAGTGCATTCACCCACATACCTCCAGTTTGAACCACCGCATTTGAGAAATGACACACAAAGCTGGAACACACACAAACCAAGAAAAGAAAAGCAAGAAAAACATGGCAAGAACCGTGTTTTTTTGTTTTGTTAAACCTTTAAAGAATGGGATATTTTAGATAATGGGGGAAATACTGCCACCTAGTGTTTTGGAGGCAGAAACACATGGATTAGGACAGTGGCAACTGTGTCTCATCAGGGACTTTTACTTTCTTTATGTGTGACGTCTTCACCACAAAGTCTACTTTATGTCGAAATCACTGAGGGTGTGGAGTTGTTGTTGTGTCCGGGTCACTGACCCCTGTGAGTCCCTGTGGACCGAGGTCAGAGTTTGTCTTCATGTGCTGGGGGTCATGAAAAGGTCATGGACACATTTCAACAAGTTGTGTTTCAAACCCACAGCGGCAGCATCACCTCTGTCTCTTAATAAAAATGCTCTTGTAAACATAAAATTGAACAGCGTAAGTTTACAAAGGAAGTGAGTCTCCCCCACTTTTTTTCCCCCTAGTTCCATGTTTCACTTCCTGTTGTATCAGTCAGTGTGAGCTCAGTCTCCCTGAATCCTCTTGTAGCGTTGACTGTGAGGTGATCTGCAGCCCATGATGCTGGAGGGAGAAAAAAAAAGACAAAAAACAAAGTCCATTTCAGGTTTTATCAAAAACCTTTGTGTGGCTTTAGCTCCCACTGTGGATGTGTCTGTCAATCAAAACTATAAAAAAAAGTTTAACAAGTTTCTTTTGGAGTTCAATCGACTTTATTTAAACAATATTAGCAGTCAAATCCTAAATTGTTTTGTTTTTAAAGCATTTTTTTTAACCACTTCCTCATTTTAAAGGGACACTGTGTCGTATTTATGGGTTTATATAACCCAAAATCCACTTTTTTATACATATTATGTGCTCCTGCATTGTCTAGTCGCTGTATAATAGTTTTTTTTTCATTTTCGTAGTGTTTCAAAAAGTCATGTAAAATAAGATGGTTGCAGGCCGCGGTTGCATAGCCACAGTTAGCAGCGAGACGCCATGTTTCTACCGGAGCCTGTAAGGACAAACGCGAGAGAACAAATCAAGCGTCTCTTTACTTGTAGCGGAAGTCCCGCCTCCACTCTCTCCGCTTCGTCTGCTACGGCCGCGGTAGCTCGTCCTCTCCCTCGCCTCACGAACCTCATCTGCTAACACGGAGAAAGACGACGAGGACGACATTTGACCAGTTGCGGATATCGTAGCGCTCAGGGAAGGGAGGGGGTGAGCAGATTTTGTAAATTTCAGCCTCTCCTCTAGATGGCACTATAAACTACGTACTTCACCTTTAAGTGAGGGTCCTTCATACGTTTAAACCCACACCCTAAAACAGCTGTGAATGCTGTAGTGTCTATGCCAGGCCTGTGTGTGGTGCTGTAATGCCGTGAACAAACAAACGCCCTTTCTCTGACGTCATGAACAGAAGTGACATTTTTGACCAATCACAGAACTGCAGTGTGTCTAGCTCTGCCCCTTTTTATGTGCCAGACAACCCCTCCTAGAATGTTGCCAAAAAGTGGGACAGCATGGATCAGGACTTTGGTACACGCGTTTATTAGGTTGGGACGGACAAAAAAGCCAATATACCAATAATATTGCAATATAATACCTGATATATGGTCCAAGACACCAATAACATTGCGATACGTTATGCGATACATGGTCCAATATACCAATAATATTGCGATACGATACCCGATACATGGTCCAAGATATCAATAATATTGCAATACGATATTCAATACATGGTCCAAGATACCAATAATTTTGTGATATGATATGTGATACATGGTCCAAGACACCAATACTATCGCAATGTGATAGATGCTTCAAGATACCAATAATATTGCAATACGATACACGATACATGGCCCAAGTTACCAATAATTTTGTGATACAATATGTGATACATGGTCCAAAACACCAATACTATCGTAATGTGATACATGCTTCAAGATACCAATAATATCACAATACGATACCTGATATATGGTCCAAGATACCAATAATATTGCGATACGATATGCAATACATGGTCCATGATACAATAATATTGCGATACGATATGCAATACATGGTCCAAGATACCAATAATATTGCGATACGATATGCAATACATGGTCCAAGATACCAATAATTTTGTGATATGATATGTGATACATGGTCCAAGACACCAATACTATCGCAATGTGATAGATGCTTCAAGATACCAATAATATTGCAATACGATACACAATACATGGCCCAAGATACCAATAATTTTGTGATACAATATGTGATACATGGTCCAAGACACCAATACTATCGCAATGTGATACATGCTTCAAGATACCAATAATATCACAATACGATACCTGATACATGGTCCAAGATATCAATAATATTGCGATACGATATTCAATACATGGTCCAAGATACCAATAATTTTGTGATATGATATGTGATACATGGTCCAAGACACCAATACTATCGCAATGTGATAGATGCTTCAAGATACCAATAATATTGCAATACGATACACGATACATGGCCCAAGATACCAATAATTTTGTGATACAATATGTGATACATGGTCCAAGACACCAATACTATCGCAATGTGATACATGCTTCAAGATACCAATAATATCACAATACGATACCTGATATATGGTCCAAGATACCAATAATATTGCGATACGATATGCAATACATGGTCCATGATACAATAATATTGCGATACGATATGCAATACATGGTCCAAGATACCAATAATATTGCGATACGATATGCAATACATGGTCCAAGATACCAATAATATTGCGATACGATATGCAATACATGGTCCATGATACCAATAATATTGCGATACGATATGCAATACATGGTCCATGATACCAATAATTTTGTGATATGATATGTGGTACATGGTTCAAGATACCAATAATTTTGTGATATGATAAGTGATACATGGTTCAAGACACCAATACTATCGCAATGTGATAGATGCTTCAAGATACCAATAATATTGCAATATGATACACGATACATGGCTCAAGATACCAATAATGTTGTGATACGATACGCGATACATGGCCCAAGATACTAATAATTTTGTGATACAATATGTGATACAAGGTCCAAGACAACAATACTATCGCAATGTGATACATGCTTCAAGATATCAATAACATCATGATACAATACGTGATACATGCTTCAAGATACCAATAATTTCGCATATAGGATACATGGTCCAAGATACCAATAACATCACAATACGATACGTGATACATGGTCCAAGATACCAATAACATCACAATACGATACGTGATACATGCTCCAAGATACCAATAATAACGTGATGCGATACATGATACATGGTCCAAGATACCAATTCTATCGCAATGTGATACATGCTTCAAGATACCAATAATATCACAATACGATACGTGATACATGGTCCAAGATACCAATAACATCACGATACGATACGTGATACATACTTCAAGATACCAATAATATCGCAATGGGATACGTGATACATCGTCCAAGATACCAATAACATCACAATACGATACGTGATACATGGTCCAAGATACCAATAATAACACGATGCGATATGTGATACATGGTCCAAGATATCAATAATAACGCGATGCGAGACGATATGGTCCAAGATATCAATAATCTTGGACCATGGTCCAAGATACCAATACTATCGCAATGTGATACATGCGTCAAGATACCAATAATATCACGATACGATATGTGATACATGCTTCAAGATACCAATAATATCGCAATGGGATACGTGATACATGGTCCAAGATACAAATAATAACGCGATGTGATACGTGAGACATGGTCCAAGATTCCAATACTATCGCGATGTGATCAAATAATTGCCCTGGAGTATAGATTATCGCATTGTGCACGAGGAAGGATATATCATTTTTATGACCCCAACCCCTTTAGTATTTTAGGTATTAAAGTTACCTGATGGGAATCATTGCCAGGACGGTGAAGACACTGGACAGCATGAAGACAAAGCCCGGGAACCAGTCCAGTGTCCCCTGGTAGATCTTCGTGAAGGCGGGGATGTAGGCCAGACCTGCGAACTTCAGAGCCAACTGCAGGGATGTAAGGATGGTGCCTGATGGGAAGGAAAGAGGGAAAAATGGTTAAAGAAGAAGAAGAAATGACTCCTCTCTTTTCTTTGACTAAATGTTCCACAAGTTCTCTCTAAATATGGAAACTTTTTTTTTAGTGCAGATGATTCATGGAACAAAATACAGAAAACTTCTGGTAACAACCAGGGAGTAACGTCCAAAAAAATAGTACAATTATTTTCAATGATTTCTTTGTGATGTGGAGCAAAGAAACCCAGATAATATTCACATTTAAGAAGCTGGAAAGACTATTAATCATTTATAAACACGTATAAATATACTTATATACACATAAGTACTTGGCGATTGTTAAGGCTTTTACAGTCAATCATTCATGTGTCCGACATTGTTAATTAGCACAATGAGTAACAAACAGTAATTCAATCAAAATATGTACAAAACTTTGAATGTTTGACCTCAGATGTATATTTTTAAACCATGATGATGATCAAATGGTTTCTTAAGCTTTCACTCTGGAGAAATAAATGTTCAAAAATGTGAAATTATTGCATTAATGATGGACAACTGCTGAAGATCCTCTCTGTGCAGGTAAAGACTCAATAAAAACGGTTATTTTCTGAAATCTTCTTAATGTTATGTGCTTATTTTTTGATTAAAGGTACATTATTTAAAATGTGTAACTTCCTATGTGTGTGAGTTGACGGGAAAGGGTCACAAGTGTTTGTGTAGGTGTGTGTGTGTGTGTGTGTTTGCATTGATGAGCGTCACATCAAAGCAAACATAATAACAATATAATAATATAACCCTGGTCTGTTACAGTTTTTCTCGATTGTTCACACACATTTTCTGAAACCTTGCCTCATGCTCTCAGAACTCTACACACAAAATCCAAAAAAACACACACAATGGGCAAAACCACTCAATTCTCCTGCAAAATGAAACTTACAGTTTTTTCTGAATGCTTAAGCGCTAATCGTGATTCTTGTAGCACAATTTCTAAAACTATTAATACGTATAGCAAAACCTCTCACTGAGTTTGCAAAACTAAAAGCACAAACCCTGCTTTAAACTCAGTTTGCAATTGTGTAACACACACTTTGCAAAACTGTAGGCACAATTCACTGCACAAC
The DNA here is from genome assembly GCF_963457635.1 of Microchirus variegatus. Lineage (NCBI taxonomy): Eukaryota > Metazoa > Chordata > Actinopteri > Pleuronectiformes > Soleidae > Microchirus > Microchirus variegatus. The sequence continues at coordinate 17,006,326 of NC_139817.1, read as the reverse complement.
ACCCTTTTTGCGGAACTTTCAACCCAACTCACTGCTTACACTCAATTACCAAATTTCCAACACACTCGCAAGAGACCCATATACAGTGTGAGCCTTTCTGCACTAAGTCGTGTACTTGCGCGCCACAGAATAAGAATGAAGCAAATTTACAGAGTTCCTTTCGAGAGAAACACTGAACGTGTAAATCTGGAAGTGCATGCTGTAGTGCTGTGCATGGGCCTGATGTGTTGCATTTGTTTTGTCTTGTCCAGAGAGTGATGGAACTGGAAGCAGATGCCATGGGACATGAGCTGTTTTTTGGAGATGAGGCCGGTTTTAACCTCAATAAAACAAGGAGACGTGGCAGGAACATTATTGGACACCGTGCCATCATCAATGTCCCAGGACAACGTGGTGGTAACATAACCATGTGTGCAGCTATAAGCCAAAATGGTGTTGTTCACCATCATGCAACCATAGGCCCATGTAACACTGCACACATTATTGCATTCCTGGACACCTTACATGACATGCTCACTGTTCAGAGACCAGAGCATACCCGATATGTCATCATATGGGACAATGTTAGTTTCCATAGGGCTGCTTTGGTCCGCAACTGGTTTACAGACCACCCACCCTTCATGGCACTCAACCTCCCTCCATACTCTCGATTCTTAAATCCCATTGAAGAGTTCTTCTCTGCCTGGCGCTGGAAAGTGTACGACGTCATCCCCATCAACAGGTAGCTCTTTTACAGGCAATGGAGGAAGCATGTGGGGATATTGACTATGTCAGGCCTGGAATACGGCATTCAAGGAGATATTTTCCCCGGTGCCTTGGACTGAATGATATCGCATGTGATGTGGACGAAATTTTGTGGCCGAACCCAGAGAGGCGACATGATGTAGGCTGATTGTCTTTTTTATTTGTGAAATTACTATTTTGTGTTCTGACTTTGTCTTGGTTTTGATGAGTGTGAATAAACACCAATACTTGAAGTTTGGATCCTTGTATGTTTACAGAACTATGACAAAAGTATGACCTCAAATTGACATCTGTGCACAGAGAAAGCAAAAGCCAGATGTGTTTTGTATTCATACCATCAGTGTGTAGTTGGCACATTGTGTGCTTAGTAGATGATGGCTTGTGTTTACTGTTTGATACAAAAACACAATTTTTACGAAGGTGTGAAGAGTTAATCTAGCTGTGTTCGCTTTTGCAAGAGAAGTACAATGTTTTGCTAATTTGGTGAAAGGTTTTCTTATTTGTGTGTAGAGTTTTGCAAAAATAGCCAATAGTTACAAAAAATGGGTTGGAAAAAATGCAATCAGAAAAAACTGTAACACTCAAAACAATGTTATTTCTTCTCAAAATGGTATTTTGTTTTCAAATGACACACACAAACCATAATATCAATAGACATTTATAAGAACCAGTTGAACACTGATGTGATCAACGTAAAACACTATGATGAATGAAAAACACTTCTTCTTCATCGATCATAATGACTTAGGCCTTTTTTAGTGTTTAGTGTTACACTTAAGACAGACAGTACATACATAAGTGTATAAAATATTTTAGAATATTGTTTCTATTTCATCCTAACTGACCGCCAGAGGCGGTGCTTTAGCACTGAATGTCTCCATCTTGCGCATGCGCAGGTCGAGTGTTTATACCAACAAAGTCACCCATGACCCCTGATGACGCCGGCTAGCCTATATCTTCCGGTGACATCAGAGGATCTGTTCCTTTTCATCTTCTCGCTTTCGCAGGTAGACGCATGTCAGCGAAAAGCTAGCTGAACTTAAAGCGTCCATTGCCGCTCCGTCGCTGGTAGCCTTGTGACAATCTGTCGGAGCTGCGAGCTGCTCGCCCTCCAAGGGCTGCGACGAGCGGCGACGAGCCAACTTGTGGCTTGTGGCAACTTCTATTTCGGGGTGTTCACGGCGGTTTGCCGTGAACACCCCGAAATAGAAGTTGGATCAGCCAACGCTACAACTGACTGAGTATACCAGGCGTCTTTCGCCTCCTTTGAGAATATGTCTTCTCTGTAAAATTAAGTCAGTGAAGGCGTTGTGCTCGCTCTCTCCCGACATTTCTGTGTGTTAGTTACGGGCGCTAGCGGTTAGCATTGCCTGCTCGACCTAGCGTCTGTATAATCGGTACACAGCTGATCGTACCCGCTTTGTTGCGGTCATATGTTGGTGAAGAAAGTGTACTTGCACCCTCTCCCCACATCTGTACTTCTCCTATATCTGTGAGTAATTGTACAACTTGTACCGTTTTTTATCTGTACTTATCCATGTTATGAAGACAGCATTGCTTTAATCGCTACACCGACGGTTGTACCCACCTTCGGTTGTACTTTATATGTCGGTGAAGCCAGCGTACTCGCTCCCTCTCCCGACATCTGAACTTCTGCTATACCTGCAGAGGCTGACACAGAGTCTGTGTAATTGCTACACAATAAGTTGTACCCGCCTTTTGTTGTAGTTGTATGTCGGTGAAGCCAGTGTATTCGCTCCCTCTCCCGACATCCGCACTTATGCTGTATCTATGAGTAACAACGTGTACTGCCTCTCTCCTTTTTATTGTCATGTGTCAGTGCAGACAGCGTGTGTGCTCTCTCTTCGACATTTGTGTTTTAATTACAGGCACTAGTGTCAGCACTGCTGCTTAATCTAGCGTCTGCGTAATCTGTACATTATACATGTCAGTGAAGCCAGTGTACTCGCTCCCTCTCCTGACATCTGTACTACTCTTATCCGTGAGTAACTGTACAGTGAGTACCGTTTCTCGCTTTGTTTTTTTCTTTTCACGTGTTGGTGAAGACAGCGTGTGCGCTCTCTCTCCCGACATTTGGTTGTTGCGCTGGCGGTCAACATTGCTTGCTTGACCTAGCGTCTGCGTTATCGCTACACCGCTGTTTGTACCCACCTCCAGTTGTAGCTTCAAATGTCGGTGAAGCCAGCGTACTCGCTCCCTCTCCTGACATCTGTATTTCTGCTATATCCGTAAAAGCTTGACCTAGAGTCTGTGTAATCGGTACACAGCTGGTTGTACCCGGCCCGCCTTTCGTGGTGGTTGTATGTTTGTGAAGCCAGCGTACTCGCTCCCTCTTCCAACTTTGTACTTCTGCTGTATCTATGAGTAACTGTACGATGTGTACTGTCTCTCTTTTTTACTCTCCTGTGTCGGTGAAGACAGCGTGTGCGCTCTCTCTCCCGACATTTGTGTTTTTAGTTACAGGCGCTAGTGTCAGCACTGCTTGCTTGACCTTGCGTATGTGTAATCGGTACATTATACATATGTCGGTGAAGCCAGTGTATTCGCTCCCTCTCCTGACATCTGTACTACAGTTATCTGGGAGTAACTGTACAGTGAGTACCGCTTTTGCTTTGGGTTTTTACTGTGTTGATGATGATGATACACCGTTGGCTGTACTCTTCATTCTAGTCCCCTGTAGTAAGCAGACGTGTGCCACTAAGGCTAACTGCATTAGATACCTGTTTGTGAAGGCAGTGTGTTCGCTCCCTTTCCCATCGCAGGTGTATACTACTACCTCTAGTAAAAGCCACATCTTGAGCTGTGTTGCTAGGCAGGATGGTTGTATTCGGCGCAGCAAGCCGACCTTTTGCTGGTGAAGGCAGTGCTCTCGCTCCCACTCCCAGCATAGGCGGCTGCTGTTGCCCTCCAGTTAGCAGAAGTGTGAAGAGCCCACTAAGGCTAACTGTATTTGTCTGTGCGACACCTGTTGGTGAAGGCAGTGCGCTCGTTCCCTCTCCCATCACAGGTGTATGCTACTTACTGTCAGTAACAGCCACATCTCGAGCTGCGTCTGCTCGGTGGCGACGGTCTGTATTGGCGCAGCAAGCTGACCTTTGCCGGTGAAGGCAGTGCTCTCGCTCCCGCTCCCAGCATAGGCGGATGCTGTTGCCCTCATAGTTAGTGTGAAGAACCACTAATCCTGACTGTATTCGGCTGTGCGACACCTGTTGGTGAAGGCAGTGTGCTCGCTCCCTCTCCCAGCATCTGTTGCTTCTCCCACTCTACAGCCGCCGACTGTCACCATGCTTGGTGACCACTCCTGTGCGACCTGTATGGCCTCCCTGCAGCCGGAGGACGGTCATGATAGGTGCCCTCCGTGCCTTGGCCTCGAACACCTGAGGGAGGGGCTGTCGGAGGATCCGTGCATGAACTGCAGCTTCATGCCCAGGGCAGTGCAGGTTGCCAGACTGGCTGAGGTTGAACACCTGCTGGGTCATGTTCCGGAACCGGACCAGCCGACCCCAGCCCAGCGACTGCCACCAGCACAGCCTAACCGACCTAAGCGTCGGGCTGCAGAGGCTCTGGGCGCCCCCTCTGGGAAGAGGGTCGAGGAGTCTAAACTGGCCTCCAGGGTGGACCAGCTGACTGAGGAGTTAAACTAGATGAAGACCCTCTTCCTAGCCGTCCAGTTCTGGGACCGGTGCAGTAGACGCAGGTTTTTCCGCTTCCCCGCTGCCACGGTCGAACCGGAGGAAGATGTGCTCTCCGTGGTGGCTTCAGCCACCGAGTTCACCAACTATGGGGCCAATGTGGTTCCCCAAGATGCTGCCTCGCACACCTCTGGGGTGAGCTCCCGCTCTCCAGCCAGCAGTGGCGGGTATAACTCCATGGGTGCCACCATTCGCATGGCCCCACAGGCTCAGCCGGCTCCTGCCAGTGCCTCTTCAGGCGTGAACCAGCCCAGCTCCCCCACTGTTTAGACTCGCCGCCAGTGGCTAGCTCAGGGGAGAGTCCGGGGCTGATTATCGGCTTCTTTTTTCCAGCAGCAGCTCAGCTACTGGACTGCTTTCACCACAGGCCCTTAGGTGATTCCACCTTAACCCCACGGGTACAAATTTCCGTTCCGATACCCCCAACCTACAGCCTATTATGCGCGACCCGGCAGAAAAAACCCCTGTCACCAGGGGGTTCACCAGCACAGGAAGCTTAAGGCATCACAACGCTGCCTCCTTGGCCTCCTGCCTCCTAGGCCTGCTCTGGCCCCACGGAGGGTGAGATGGTTTCTTCCTCAGGGCACGCCCATGGGCTCCATTACATCCCTTCGGGAGACTGTCACACTGATGTATCCCTCACAGCTACGGGAAGTGCACATGGCACTGCAGCTTTTTCTTCAGTTCCTTCAGTAGAGGCATGTGCTAGTACGGTCAGACAATGTCTCAACCGTCTCTCTGACGTAATTGCACACACTCTGATGTAGAGGTGGTATTTAATATCTGGGATGTTTTTTCGGCAGGGCAGAGGTGGATCATTTTGCCACAGAGGAGTCGACCCATTGCCCCCCCCCCCCGGTTCTCCTTGAAAGAGAAGGCCAGCCCTTCTCAGCCGCGAGGATGCTCTCGCCCACGATCGCCCAGATGCTCTTATCTATGCCTTCCCACAGAGCCGCTGATTCCTCCAACACTGCAGAGGGTCCTCCAGCAGGGCCACAACCTGCTACTGGTGGCCCCCTTTTCTGGCCAGGGATGACATGTTTTCCTCTGCTGCACAGGCTCTGCTGCAGCTCATCGCGGCGTCTCCCCGACAGGTTGGATATCCTGTCTCAGTTAGGGGGCCAGGTCTGGCATCCTGACCCTCATTGCCTCCAGCTCTGGGTTGGCCACTGCAGGGCACGACCTCCGGGCAGAGTGTTCAGACACAGCCCAATGTACCACACTGAAAACTATGGAGCTTTCTACCCAAATGCAGTATGTGAACAGGTGTAAACTGTCTGCCTGGTGTTCCGACAGGGGCGAGGACCCCGTCTACTATACAACTACAACAATTCTGTAGTTCCTACAGCCACTCCCGAATGGCGGACGGGAGGGCTTATGTGGCGGGCTTTTCCTCTCGACACACTCAAGTTGATGACAACACCGTGGAGTGCCACAGACTCGTGTCTTTTTCCTTAAAGGGAAGCCTCAAGGCTACAACTACCAAGGGTACAGAGAATTCTGTACCCCCTTGAGTTGAAGACTGCCTTTCTCCTCACCATCACTTTAGTAAGGAGTGTTGAGGAGCTACATGCTCTCTCTGTGTGGGACTCATGTCTGAGGTCGAACTCAGACTCAGATGGCTCAGGGGTCACTCTGTGGCCGAATACGGGCTTTTCTTCCTCAGGTTCTGTCATCGTCAAACCTTAAAAACCTGGCACAGTTTATCCTCCCAGCAGGGGAGGAAAGGCCATGACGGCCGTGCCCTGTCCAGGCCTTAAGAGTCTATATAACTTCGACCGCGAGCTTGAGACGGTCAGAACAGCTGTTTCTCTACTACGCCGTCCTAATAAGGCCGTGCTCCCTCCAAACAGCTACTCTCACACAGAATTATGGACGTCATCACTCAGGTGTACAAACACGGTGGTTATCCCCTGCCATCCGGGGGAGGTGCCACTCTACTAGGGCTGTCGCTACATCATGCTCTGCGCGGCGTGCCCCTGGTGGGCATCACCAGCTTCCCTCTCCAGATTCTTTAGGGTGAATGTGCCGCCTCTACCCTTTACTCTCACTGAGGTACGTACAGGCATTCCTCGTGACTTTGTTGTTATGGGTCATCCAGTGCTAAAGCACCGCCTCTGGCGGTCAGTAAGGATGAAATAGAACGAAAGTTACGAATGTAACTACGGTTCTATGAATCCTGGATGACCGCCAGAGCGTTCTGTCACTCAGAATCCTCGTGGTTTCGCGAGAAGATTCTGCAGGAACAGATCCTCTGATGTCACCGGAAGATATAGGCTAGCCGGCGTCATCAGGGGTCATGGGTGACTTTGTTGGTATAAACACTCAACCTGCGCATGCGCAAGATGGAGACATTCAGTGCTAAAGCACCGCCTCTGGCGGTCATCCAGGATTCATAGAACCGTAGTTACATACGTAACTTTCGTTTTATAGGCCCTGTGATGGACTGGTGAACTGTCCAGGGTGTGACCCTAGAGATCGCCCTATGTCACCCTGCGACCTTCCGCTGGAGGATGAAGCGTTAGATAATGGATGGATTATTTTTATACTCAAAACACACAAATACACAGTAACAAATATATTTTATTCCTATATATTTCCCACAAAAACAATGTACACAGTGTACATCCCAACCAACACAAAGTTGCACAGTGGTCTGCACAGTGGTCAACAGAACCCTTTTATGCTAACGCACTGATTGCACATTGTAAACCTGTGTCACAGGTGTTTTCCCATGTGATGAGTCAGTTTGCATAGTAGGGAAATTAACTTTAGAATTTTGAATGACAGTGTGTTCCTTGTGAAAACAAGAGATTTTCTTCATGTGCCAAATGCAGATAATTGTGTGTATTGTTTTGAAAAAAGTGTGTTTTACAACTGCAACTTGAGTGTAAAGCAGGAATTGTGCTTGTAGTTTAGCAGAGTTGGTGAAGGGGTTGGTTCATGAGTTACCTGTTGTGGTCATTGTGTCTCAAGTACCAGAATTTGTGTGTAAACAATTAAGAAAAACTGTAATGAACAGTAAACTCAGTGTGTGTGTGTGTGTGTGTGTGTGTGTGTGTGTGTGTGTGTGTGTGTGTGTGTGTGTGTGTGTGTAAAAGGCTGTGAGGACAAAACTGTCTCTGTGAGGACTCTTGAGCTTGTCCTCGCAACTTTAAAAGGATATTTTGAGCATAAAGACCTGGGTTTAAGGTTAACATTGGCATTAAGGAGTTAGTGTGAGTACTTTGTGACCTCTTTAGCACCTTTTCTGTCATAAACAGTATCCCTGTCAGGACCAGTCGTCCTCATTGAGACCCAAAACCTGGTCCTAATGAGGCAGAACATCATTTCTGAGGAACTGGAACTAAGTTTAGAGCAAGATTTGGATTGAGATTATAATAATAATAATAATGCATTATATTATGGTTAAGGCTTTGTCCAAAATGAATGGAAGTCAATGTAGTCTCCTGAGAAGAATAGCTGAGCAGACCTGTGTGTGTTTGTAGTACAGTTGAGGACACAACTGTCTCTGTGAGGACACTTGAGCAAATTTAAAAGGACATTTTGAGGGTTAAGACCTGGATTTAGGGTTAAAATTGAGTTAAGTTAGTGGTAAGAAGTCAGTGTGTACTTTGTGACCTTCTTATGACCCTTTTCTGTCATAAACACTGTTCCTGTCTGGACCAGTAGTACATGTGACCAAAAGCTGGTCCATGTTTTTTCATATTTAAACGAGTCTGACTGGCCTTACATTCCTGTACGCTGCCACTCCTCTGAGTGCCAGCGAGTCAGCTGATATTAAAACAAACAAACCTCAACAGACACCCCGACAGAATAACAACACTGGTGACATCACTGAGTTGGAAAATCAATCCACAGTCTGTGGGAAAACTGCTGTTCAGAGGAAAACATGGAGAATACTTTATATCAGCACACTACATCGCATTAAACACGTTTTGGTTCCTGTGACTGTTGTTTTTTTTGGAACAAATACGAGACTTAAATAATGAATTGAAGTGTAAATTTAAAACAGCAGCGGTGAACACTGTAAATAATAATTCCACACAAACTCACCATACGAGGTCGACTGCACCTGCTGTGAGAGCAGAGATCTGATCGTCGGCATTGGGATGAGAGCGAAAAGGGTGAGCAATCGAGCTGCAGAGGGGAGATAATAAATGCAATTTCCTGCACAGTCAGCAGTTTCACAAAATAATTCAGTCACAGCTGTGTAATATGATGCTGTTACAGGCAGCTAAATGAAGCTTAGTTGGTTAAAAATGTTCAAAAGTACGAAGGCAAAAATCTATCAAGATTGATGCCTTAATATGTCACAGATAGACATCTATCCAATAAACAGATGATTTAAATCAATGACTTATATACAAAAGAAGGTTAATAACAGTTTTATTTCAGTCAATTTAACTGTTTTGAAACCCACATTTAATCCAGAAGTATTTAGGAATAAACCTTAACAGTTAAAACCGCGTTTTAGCTCAATTCTCACCGAGGTAGAACATATACGTCACCGTGACGAAGGACATGAAGTAGATCCCCGTGGCGAACGACAGCATGCCGATGAGGATGAGCATGATGTCGCTGCAGCAGCGGCGGAACAGCATGACGCCGAGGAAGCTGGTGAGGAAGATGGTGCAGCCTGCGGCGTTTCCATAACCAACCTGAGGACAGGGGGTCAAAAACATGGACGTGAGTCTGGCGTTTCTGGCACTGACTGATTTTCTTCTTTCTGCATTTAAATGATGAACTTTTTGCCTCTGAATTCAATATGTTATGTGTTATTTTTCAATGTTAAAAGAAAACAGGGTAAATTAATTTATAATAATTTAGTGTGACCCACAAAATTGAGAAATTAAAAAAATCTCAGATTTAAAGTTGATTCTGAATCTTATTTATCTAAAATTTAGTTAAAAAAACACCTTTACATTTCAGGATGTTGGCTTTTTAATGTTGCAGCAGGTTATATGTTTACTATTTGAATGTTTTTAAACCTTGAATTATCAAAATAAAAGATATTTGAATACTGAAAAATTAATGTAAAAATTACATTTTGAATTACTGGTTGAATTCACAGGTGTGAATGTGAATGTATCCTATTCAAGCACAGTGGATATGAGTATGATTATTTGAATATTTTAGACCTTGAATTTGTTGAATTTCTAATTTTTAACACACAAAAAATAAGAAAATTACATTAAACAAATGATGTTAATATACCCCCATATTTTTAAGCTTGTTGAATGTATATGAATCGAATACTTTAAATTGTTGTGTTTTCAACAACAAATGATGCTGAAAAATAAAAGTAAAACTGTGAATTATACAATTCCAGGAGTCGATTTAAAAAAAAACAAAACAAAAAAAAACTTAAAATTCAAAATCGGGTGAGACAAATGTTTTTTCCAGACAAAACCAGTTTGACAGAAGAAGAAGAAGAACATTGAGTGTCACCTGCGTGGCCGTCCAGCTGAGTGGCTCCTTCAACACAAAGATGCCCAGTATCTCTACAGCTCCGCCCACCGCAAAGTCGTACAAGATGGCGGCGGCGAACAGAAGAACCATGTTCACCTTGTTGATCACAGCAGGAACTATGACACCGTCGTTGTCTCCATCATCGTCGTTATTGTGAGACAGGAGGTGACTGTCCTCTGACTCTGACGAGGACACTTGTTTGACCTTTTAAAGACAGAGACACTGTTTTTAGGGACTCAAAGGGACAGTCATTGTATTTTTTTCCTGTTTTTCAACAGAAAAAAAATACATATTCAAGCTTTTGAGAATAAATGAGGAGAAAAAGGTGCAACATTACGAGAATACAGAATAATATGAACACACGCACACACACTGACCTGCAGCAGGACGATGGAGAGGATGAGGATGAGCAGGTGAATGAGTGAACTCACGATCAGCAGAATGATTCCTTGTGCCAGTTTGACCGTGTACAACAGGAACAGATGACCTGACACTAAACTGCCCACCACACCTGCCGCTCCGTACAGCAGCTCCACCCTCATCATCACCTGACACAGAGGTGAAAGTGAAGGTCACGGACGTGCACAGATGGACCACATTTTCTTTTCTGTTTTTCTATTTATTTTCACTTTAATTTGTCTTGTACATGTAGAAACCTGCCACCTCTGAACTGGTGACTGACTACATCAGGACATTTGCCATTACATTATTATTGTCTTTATTAACGTAGTTAACACACTTATGAAAGCAAACCTTAATCTTTCAAAATAATATTAGCTCTTGGTCTTATTGCAAACATTAACAAACTGATATTTCATTTGATAAATTCTTATCTGTGCAATATTTGCATTTTCAACAGGATTTTTAAACTTTATGAACTTTGTAACAGAATATGAAACAATGTAAAAAAAAAATGGTAATATAAAATCAATAAATCACATAAACAAGGTCAATAACAAACAAATATATACACAGTATATAACTTTGCTTTGAGAATTGTTATCCAGTTTATTACTGTTATCTTATTATTATTATTATTATTATAGTGTTCTTAATGTTGTAGCTGAAGGTGATATGTACATAAAATAAATTAATGTGGTATTTTGCAAGGATAATTTGATTAATCAATTACTAAATTAATCATCAACCATTTTGATAATAAATAAATGTTTATGACTTTCCAGCTTCTTAAATGTTAATATTTTCTTGCTTTTTTCCCCCCATCATTATTATTATTATTACATTTTACTTTTGATTAATCGAGAAAATAATCGCCAGATTAATCAATTATGAAAATAAGAATTAGTTGCAGCCCTAACACTACACATTAACTTTTAATTACGCTTTTATTCCTATAAACATTTACAAAAACTCTCTCTCTCTATATATATATATATATATATACTATATAATATTGCCCATAATAACTGCTGTTAAATCAAACTAAATCACTGACCTTGGATCGGTCCGTGGCTGTGGATTTCAGCGACACCAGCGTCATCACTCCCGGCCAGAAGGCGCAGAATCCTCCGGAGAGACCGAAGAGAACCGCGGCGCCGTACATGAGCTGCAGCGGCAGCCGGAAGAGGAGCACCATGAGCAGGACGATCCTGGAGAGCAGGTACCCGCTGAGCGGCACCACGATGGGGGCTCTCCTCCAGCCGCGGTCGCTGAGTTTGGCGAGCAGAAGCGCGGGTAAGATGGGCACGAGGCGGATGATGAGGTTGTAGTTCATGAAGAAGTCCGCCATGGCTCTCTGCTGACTCTGCTCCGGGGACCCCCCGGGATAAGAGACGTTCGCGTACCGGTCTTTGACCACAAGCTGCAGCGCGGTGTCAAACAAGGAGTTCCCCAGCTGCTCGAGCACGATGATCGGCTCAATGTGGCGGAGAACCGCGAGGGTGGTTTGACACAAGTTCAGCAGAACCATTTTCTTTTCTTTTTTTTTAAATGTGTTTTTAAAGTAACTCGAAGTTTACACGTGAAGCGACAGACGAACTGAGGAGAAACACAGAAGTGTCTGTTGTTATAATAAATGCGTCACTCCCACTTCCTCTTCATGTCCACAGTGTATGAGGGACATATTTATATGTGGACACAAACACACTTAACACACAGCTGTTCCTGTAAAATGACCCCATTTAAAGACTGAATAAAGCAGATTTTTCAACAAACACAACACTTCCAATGAAGTTTATAGGCCATAGTTATCCTATGGTTAGCTAGAATCAAACCAAAACAACTTAAGACAACGTTCCCTAAATGTGGTAACCAAAAACTGAAACCTTCTACGTGCGGTTGTATTTGTTTGATTGTAAAAATACAACAGATATTTGAATATTTGTATGAAGCACGGAGGTGTCACCTTACCTTCCAAGTCCATGCATCAAAAAGTCCAGGAAGGACATTTACATGGGGATAAAAACCCTCCCATTCCTTACTGTATTCCTGTAAATATAAACACCAAATGATACTGTTAACCTTATTTAAATCAGTAAAGAAAGCAGATTATAGGCTACCCTACTAGCACCAAAAGTTAGCCGTACTTTCTCTAAGGTTAGTTGGAACAGTAATGCTCAAAGAACATTCTCCTAAAAATAATGTTAGCCCGTGGTTCTCCTAAAAAGAATGTTAGCCCGTTGTTCTCCTAAAAAGAATGTTAGCACATGGTTCTCCTAAAAAGAGTCTTAGCCCATGGTTCTCCTAAAACTAACGTTAGCCCGTGGTTCTCCTAAAAAGAATGTTAGCCCATGGTTCTCCTAAAACTAACGTTAGCCCGTGGTTCTCCTAAAAAGAATGTTAGCCCATGGTTCTCCTAAAACTAACGTTAGCCTGTGGTTCATCTAAAAAGAATGTTAGCCCGTGGTTCTCCTAAAAAGAATGTTAGCCCATGGGTCCCCTAACGTGAGTTTCAACAAAATGTTTAAAGAATGTTAGCCCATAGTCCACTAAAGTTGTCAACAAAAATAGAACGTTGTCCAGATACTTGATACTTCCATTTTGGAATCCCGTGGTGGGATTTGTGATGTTGGAAAAGCATCCAGAGGCGGCGTTCCAGGTAAAATTTCTGGTACTGGAGCTATAGACAGAGGCGATCCTAGACTGATGTGAGAAACACATTTTCTACTTTTAACAAAATAAGAGAATGAACCACTCAGACGTCTGACATCTCCATGTTTTTGTTTTTAATGAGAAAATATTCATATAGTAGGTGTATAACTGTGAGCCGTACATGTGCTATAAAATAACAAAGCAGAGTATGAGTACAAGTACAAGTGGTTAAAATATGGGGGGGTCAGAGGTTATGCTCGCATACATGATTGACAGGATCGCTTCGTCACAGGCGTCACAACAGGCAACACCAGCATTTCAAATGATAAATAAATCGTCTCTGCACCATCAATTCAAACAACAAAAGCATAATAGTAATAATAATTATTATAATAAACAACACAATTATAGCTCCTATAGTGTCCACCATGTCTGATAGTGTTTTTTATTTAAGTGTTTGTGTGCAACACTTACTGTGGTGTAAAACTAGGTGCTGTAATTAAACGTAATTTTGGAGTGATTGATTGATTGACTAAAGCAGATTAGGCCACAGTAAAAACAATCATTCAAGACACGACCTGTTTCATGAAAACAAAAGCTCATGTTACGACTAAAATCTTATATTTCCCACCAGAAAACAACAATGACGAGTGCTTTTCTTTAATTTAAAACATCTTTAGTCAGCTTTAATCCCGTTCCTCTTCCTGGAAAAAACGCTTTGTCGTCTTGTGTCAACATTAATCTCAAATCAGCAACGCTGCACTTCTGTTCCATCAGTTATTGCTTCAATGACACTTCCGTTACATTTAACACCCCCCCCCCATAAAAATATATATTATTAAAGGTTTGTATAAAAAACCAAGAACATGTATGTTGATTCTTTGTTTCAAGGGGAAATGATTTCATCACAGAGGCAGAAGTCGTTGGTTTTCACTTCTGTTCAGTTAAAAGGGTGGCACCACGTTTTCTCACAGAGACAAACTTCAAACTCATAACTGAATAAATAAAGCACAGAAGTATATGGTCCTGCTCTGCACTTTTTTATATTTTCTGTAAGTTCATATACATTTTGTATTTTTTATTTGTTTTTTTGGCATACGTGAGCAGATGAAGGACTAAAGACTGAAGGACACTTGAACAGGAAAAACTGCACTAATAAGGAACTTAAAAATACTAAAATTGGTAACTGAGCGAAGTTAATTCAAACTAAATTGAGCGAGCTGTCATCTAAAAATGCAAATTTTATCATTTTAAAACTTCCCATTTGGTGAGGAAAATCAAAACTCACATTTCCAATTTTCTTTGAATTAACTTAATTCATTAAGTCATTTTTAAGAGTAAGATTTTATTTATTGTGTTATGTTAAGTGTACACTTTGGTTTAAAGGGACAACAATGTCCAGAAACACTGAAATAAAAGTCACATTTCTACTCTCTACCTTTTAGTTTGAATGAACTTATTTTAGTTTGTTACATGTCACCAATTTAAGTCATTTGGTTTACAGGGACAATAATATTTAATACTAAAGGCTTGATTTTGTCCAGAAACACTGAAATAAAAGTCATATTTCTACTTTTGTTTCACTTCCTTTAGTTTGAATGAATTTATTTTAGTTCATTAGTTTTCTTTAGGTGTCAACAATTGAAGTTATTGTTTAAACGTTGATGAAAAAACATTTTTCAGTGTAACCTTTGGTTTACAGGGGCAAATACATTCTAATACTGAGAGAGAAATGTCAAAGGCTTTCAAAACACTGTATTAAAAGTCCACATTGACACTTTTCTACGTTTCACTCTTAGACTTGTAGTCTCAAAGGTGACAGTTTTGTTTTTCCATGGATTCTATCAGGATGGTCCACAGTATCATCAGAAAACACAGGAAAATAGTATCACATCCTCCTCATCATCAAAGCTCATAATACTTTATAAAGACACAAACCACAAGTCCTCTGTTTGTCTGTGCTTGTTTTACATTAGGAAGTAAATCAAATGCCATGCACACTATCAGTCTTTTTTTCTTTTCTTTTTTTTTTAAAATAGACATAAGAACTAAGGTTGACCATTGACTGTTTTGGTTATCACACACACACAAAAAATCATATTTTCTTTAAATATTTCTCACCAAACTTTATCCTCAGCTCGCGAGGTTTAGTTGACAGATGGCAAAAAAAAAAACCTCAACTTTACATGTTCATAATATATCAAATACACAGTCCTACCTTAGTATAATACATTAAAAAAACAAGCTCTCTGAACCAAGAAAGAAGCACAGGTCAACGACGACAGCGAAAGTAATATAAGTGATTTCTCTTCATTTCTTTTTAAAGAATATAAAATCCCCGGACCCAGCCCTTTTCATTACACACTGAGTGAAGTGACACAGCCACGACCTACAGTTACGCTCACTTCCGTGAAGTCTACGGAGAATCTATCAAATGTGGCAGCTAATATTTTTCTTCTAAACACTACTCAAAGTGTAGTTAATACGACGATAGGTAAAGAAGGTAAAAAATACATCATACGTATCATGCGTTCAAACGACTAGTGGCTCTGAGGCAAAGTCGCACACCTTCTGTGGAACCGGCACTTATGATTGGACTTAACGCAGTGAAAGCGTGAAAGGAATAAACAAAAATGTGGGGCAAAAAAAACAACCAAACATCACATGCTTCCCGTAGTGTCGTCAAATTCCCAAATTACGCACAAAAAAACTCTCTCTTTCTCACATTTTTAAAGGTCCAGTGTGTGAGACATCTACTGGTGAGACTGCAGATTGCGGTCTACGTTCGTCCAAATGCGACAGGGAACTACAGTGGCCTTCACATACCATTCGCTCTGCCAGTCCTCTTTCAGAATTAGTTGCTTTGCTAAAAAAATTTAAATGTGAAATGGACGTCAGTGGCGGCACGAAATGGCCGCCTCCATTAAGCAAGACCCTTGCCTTAAAGCAGGGGTGTCAAACTCATTTTCACTGAGGGCCACATCAGCATAATGGTTACCCTCAAAGGGCCAGATGTAACTGTCATACAGAATAAATGTAACTAAATGTAACCAAATATAATGTAAAATAAAGGTAACATATTGCTAAATAACTTTCTGTATTTATTACTTGTTCAATTTCACTCGTCGCATGATGCATATACAATGATACACTCCGATCTAGTGGCGTTGCTGTCACTTTGCGGGTAACACAATCGCCATGCATTGTGGGAAATGTAGTTTATGGTCAAGGCATGCCTTAAAGCAGCATAGACCTATTTTAACATAGATTTTTAAGACCAATTAATCACTTTCGGGCCACATAAAATGACGTGGCGGGCCACATCTGGCCCCCGGGCCTTGAGTTTGACACATGTGCCTTAAAGGCTTACTCTGAAACTACATAAACCAATTTTTACCTCTATTTTTACACAATTAAACACCAGGAGAAACACACGTACGAGTAGAATATTCTAGTCGATAATCCCTCCGACAGTAAATGTTACACACTGGACCTTCAGAGAAACTTATTAAAACGCACATTCCCGACACCATCAAGGCTCAGTCAAATCTGTCAAAGTAAAAACCCCTTAGTTTGATTAGAAAAAAACACATTCTCTGAATACTTCAGTCATTCAGCGTCAACCGACTCTAGTTTTGTGAAAAACCTTCCAGAGTGTCTCTTCCATCACTTCCTCTTCAATCTCACTTCAACACGTCATGCTTTTAGTCTTTAGTAACATGCTCAAATCTTCAATCCTCGACGATGCGGTCGTCAGAATACTTTTCGTAAAATAAATACTGTTTCCTTTCTTTCTCCTTCCTTCAATCCTTTTTACCGTCTTCTTAAAAAATAGGAGATGTTTACTCCTCCTCTTCCTCCTCCTCCTCTTCTCCTTCCTCTTGTTCTCCCACTCCATCCTCGTTAGTATAGATACCGGCTTCCCACCTCAGCGCCATGTCACTTTTCCTCCGTGTGACGCGCGTGGCCTCCAGAACCTGACCAAAACAAACAATAAATCAGCTAATTTCACTACCAACTCGATTGAATCCATGTTTTTTCCAAGCTCAATCACAAAAAAAACAACCCCACACCACTGTGACTTTAATAAAAACATGCAGTGCTTGTCAAACGCTGAGGGAGCGCTTGGTTTAATCACCCTGCAAGAAAAGATGTTTCCCTTTTTGTTCAAATCAACCACCATAAATGAAGAGCACCTGCACCATTTGACAGTAAAACACACAAACACACAATCACACGCCCTTAAAAACAAGGATGGGGGAGATTCAGGGTGAAGGTGAAGTAAATTCTGTGGTGTGTTTTAAGTGTTAATATCTGACATTATGGCAAATAATGGTAGACACTAACAACCAAACCGGACTTTCCAGGACCAATATTCTCAAAACACAAAGACATTAACATTGTGGACACTACACTTTTTTAATTATTTAGGGGTTCGGATTAAGGATCTTCCACTTTACTTTATTATAGCTCTCTTTTAATAACCTCATTTTAACTTTTACATTCAGTTTTTTGAGTTTTACATAAGGAATTGTCTCATTTGTGTCACTATTTGTGCTGTGAATATTGACCAGGAACTCCCTGGAAGAAAAGATCTTGTAGCTCAATGGGAACTTTCCTAAATATAAAAAATTATTGCGAGTCATATTAGCATCACAATAAAAGTCATCTTCCAGTAAGAACCATTTTGATCCAAGGAACCTTTTAAAACCCCTTTCCTGAATAAAGGGTTTTAAAAGGGACAAGGACAAGCCGAAGAACTTATATGGTTCTACTTAGCAATTTTATTTCTAAGAGTGTATGCCCTAACTGAGATAATGTGTGTTTACCCATAAAATGTATTAAATTGATCTGATTTTTAAATGTATTCTTTGTAAATATTGACTTTTATTTAAAATTATGTCATTTAATAGCTGTTTAATACATTTGGACAGATGCTATAGGTGTAAATGTTTGTGTACTCCATTTTAAGGTGTTTTAAAGTTGAGGTCACACACGCACACACACTCCCACACACTCACACACCCACATAAATCAGTGGACATGCAGCACCAACACCACAGAGCAGAACAACAACACCGTGAGACCTGGCACCACTTCATACTTCCCCATGTATCATTTTCTGCACTGGTTTCAAACATACTGTAGAAGAATGAGTGAAAAGACTCATGTAACCAAACAATCATCCAGAATGTGAAGCTTTTCCACTGAGATAGAAACGTTTATGTTGTATAAAAGTAGAGTTGACACAGTGATATTACAGCTGTATGGAAATAGACACAGTGCAGAAATGTACACATGAGTGTATTTGATTGTGTTTGGCCCAGGTCTGTGTGTGTGTGTGTGTGGACAGGTGAACGGGTGAACAGGTACCTCAGTGGTTACCTCATTAGCCAGCAACAAGCGGGCGTACTGAGCGAGCGAGCGGCAGGAGAGAAGCAACAGTACACAGATGTCAACATGTGTGATGTCATCATGGACAAACAACAACAAAAACAACAACACGGACAGCTCCATTCAGGATTTAATCAGTGAGAAATACTGAAAACAAAGTGTTTTTTGTAAATGTGATTTCTGAGAATATACAGGACCTGAACATCCTTTTTTTTAAACCTTTATTTTGAAATTAAAGGTCCAGTGTGCCACATTTTAGGAGGAGGAATTATTGGCTGGAATTGTAAGTAATGTTTGTGTAAGTGTATAAATGCTTTAAAATATGTGCTAAAAATGTCACTAATTATCACTAACTCGACCAATGCCAAAAATCTTTAAAAAAAAACCCACTTAAAAGGAGATGTTGTGTGTCCCTGACTTTGTTTCAGGTTCATGTCAGGTTTCAGTCTGGGCATTTCCCTTTGGTCTCTGGTGTTGTACAGTATTAGCTCATGTCAGTGAGTCACAGGCGCAGGGATTCATGAACTGCGGTTGACTCCCTCTGAGCTACTTTCACTTTACTTTTTCTTGTTATTTGAGTAACACTGAGGAACATTTTGAAATATTTTCTCTCTGTCTGTCTTCTGACAACAGAAGCTAAAGGAGAAGCTTTATTATGTTGTTTTTTTTTATTGCAGATTTCTATGTGACGTTTCAATATTTGGGAATTTAGTGTCTAAGAAAGTGTAAATAAGGGAAAAAAAATTAAAGCTCCCATAGAGTGGTCCTGTTGCACATATATGTTAGTTATGGAGGTCTACTTACATACATTAACTTGTTTTTATGGTCAAAAACCTCTTAGTTGCTGTAAACAATCTGATAGAAATCCTCTTTTCTGACGCTGTTCCTCAGCCGCGATATTTCAGACTGAAATCTCACCCCCAAGACAGACTGTGCTGTGCCCAGCCAGCAAGAGCTGTCCCAACTGTCTTGTGATTGGCCAATACCTGGAAGTGACGGATTAGCACACCCGCTCTCAGAAGCACAGCTCCCCCTTCTGGAACGGTGGATGCACTGCTCCTCATTATCAAAACATTGTTTTAACAATGATTAAAAATAGCTTCTTCACGACTCCCCGCCGCAGTCCCTTTTATGACTTTGACCCGGAGTCAGACCCAGAGTCAGAAGACACTGTCGCTCGTGAAACACCTACACAACGGATGTTATTCTTCTTCTGCGGTTCAATGTGCGCAACCGGATGTGTCCGGACTAGTGCCCGGAGCAGGAGGATCTGTTAGAACCCGTGTTTACGTAACTATAACGGGATTTTCAGAGATCTCGCTGAGCCCAAGATTACAATAAAACACAGCGTTCTCAGCAGTGGCTGAGAAACTTCAGGGCTTCATAAACAAGGTAATGACGCAGATACAGACTAAAAAACAGCGTTAATTAGAAGGTCCGCTTTAATAAAATGTCATTTTATTGTAAATATAACTGCATGTATTATTACATTTTTGTCATACAGCTTTGAGAAAAAAACATATTGTATGCTTTTCTTCACTTTTTGTGTCACCATGACATCTAAAATTGTGAAATACTGCAAAGTAATGTCTTACAGGAATGAATAGAAAATCTGGTGATAATCAAAAACCCAGCGTGGTATGGAGCCTCTCAGTGTCGTCAAACTTTAACACATTGTCGCGTTTTTTAATTTAAACACCTCACAAGACGTGAGACTTTTTTCACTTTAATTTGTGTTTTGATAGCTATAATAGTTTTTTACTCATTTGCAGGTTTTATAATGACTGTGTATTATGCGGCTCTGAGATCCATGAAAATAATCACAAAAATATCTCTAGTTACAGTGTTGTACCATAGTGTTATTTTGATTCTCATGACCTTTTTAGTTTTTTCTTAAAATCCTCGAAGCACAGACATCTGACCAACTTCTGTGTTGATGAGTCATTGTCAGCTGTGAATACTCACACTGTTGTCCTCCAGCTTCTCCCTCCTCTTCACCTTGTGTGATTCATAGTCTTCCATGAGTGTCTGCATGAAGTTTCTGGGCCGCGAGCCGACCGAGTCCTCGCTGCCGGCGTCAGACAAGGCTCCGTCGGATGGCGAGGGTGAGACCGGTGGCGCAGGTCGAATCTTTTCGATCTTTCCTGCGAAATTGCACAAAGAGTTACCTTAAGTTTTTTTGTGGGATTTGACCAAAAGTTTGGGGTAACTTAGAAATGTCCTTTTTGAAGGAAAAGCACCTTTTTTCAATGAATATAACATTTAATGAATCAGAAATACACTCTATACATTGTTAATGTGGTAAGAGTTCCGCTTTCTGATAAAAATGAAATTTGAGAAGTTGCACTCACCTGGTGCTGTCTTCGTCGTCAGGGAGAGTCTCGATGGGAGGCTGTTGCTCTTCATCTTATCTGCAGGTGTGGTGGTGGTTTTCCGCACACCCGTTCTCATCTGTCCCTGACTGTCTCGCACGGCGACTGCCGGCTGCGTCTCCCGCTGCTTCTTCAGCTCCTCCTCCCTTTGCTGAGCCGCTCGGATCTCCTCCTCGATCATGGACAGAGTTCTCTGCTTCTTGGAGCGCAGGCGGAACGGCCCACTGGCCTCCACCTCTGGGCCTCGTGGAGCCACCGCTGTGCTGCGCAGCTCGGCTGCCTCCGAGTACTTGCTGAAGTAGCTGAATTCGTTTTTCTCTGGGCCTGGTGGGGAAGGTGGACGGTAGACCGGGGTGGGCCTGGGGACCGGAGCTGCTGAGGCCAGAGCTGGATCTGGAGCTGGAGCCGTAGTCGAGGAGGCAAGTGCTCGGGCGTAAGAGGACTGGATTTTGATCCTGGGGCCTCCGTTTCTGGGTCTCTGTGGAGGTGAGACAGGCTGAGAAGCAGGAGGAGAAGGAGTCTGGATCTGTGCTTCCTGTGATTCTGACAATTTCTCCTGGGAAACATCTTCGGACAGCGCAGGACTGGAGGACACAGGCGACTGAAGACTTGGAGTTCCACTGGAAGACATTGGGGTGAAACAAGCTGGTAATGGACTGCTCGTGGAAGCTGAGGATGGAGACACAGGAGTGCTGAGCTGTGAAGAATCCAAATCTGATGGCTGCCAGTCTTCGCTGCCGCCGTTCTGAGCAGCCAGAGCATTCTGGATGGCGTTTTGGACGAGAACCCCGGCGCGGTACTCCAGATCGTCATTTACTGGACTGCTGCTGTTCTGACCGTTGACTGGTGTGGTGGGCTGTGGGGTCGGAGGCGACACTGGGGTCAGTGGTAGCGAAGCCCCGCTATCGGAGATGTTATCCAAGCTAAACACCGTGGTGTCCTGAGAGCGGAGAGACAACTCGTCCAATCCTGAGTCAGACTCCTCTGGGTGAAAAGCCAGGTGGAAGTGACCCTTCCCTTCTTCCTCGTCAGGCAGGATCGCCATCACGGCTCGTGCGCACGTGAACTCTCCGCCAATGCCTTCGTCAGACCACGTCACGTGACTTTCTCCGGTCTCTGCCATGATGTCGCTGCTGACTTGGTTGCTCCTGGTTACGGATTTGGAGAAAGGCTTAGCCGTGTAGATCTGAGGAGCCACGTCTTTCCTGTTGGTTTCTGCTTGTAGAAACTGCTTCCTGGCAGCGGAGAAGTCGATCTGCTTCTCCACGATGTCCTCTCGCAGCTCTGGATCCAAGGACACCACTGTGGGTGGACCGGTCACCTGTGGCTGCAGAGAAAAACAGACACCTGGCTTTTAACCGACACCAGAGCAAGACAACTGATTTTAGCTTCATTAGATTGAGGCATCTGTAAAAGATAAATCAATCCCTAATGGAGATAATATAAAAGCTATAAAATAGTGCACCACCATTCAAAAGTTTGCAGTCAATTAGAAATGTCCTTGTTTTTGAAGGAAAATCACTTTTTTAAATGAATGAATTAAATTAAATGAATCAGAAATACACATACATTGTTAATGTGGTAAACGACTATTCTAGCAGCAAACGTCTGGTTTTTAATGGAATATGTATATAGGTGTATAGAGGTCCATTTCCAGTGTTCTAATGGTACATTGTGTTTGCTAATCGCGTTAGAAGGCTATTGGATGATTAGAAAAACCTTGTTTTGGAACAGTTTTGCTGGTTCTTTGACGAAAGCAAACTTTGAAGGGCAAATTATTATCTAGAATTAAAAATCATTATTTCTAATCTTGTCAATGTCTTGACTATATTTTCTATTAATTTTGCAACTTTTTGATGAATAAAAGTGTGACTTTTAATGGAAAACACAAACAAATTGTATAGGTGACCCCAAACTTGTGAACTGTAGTGCTATGTGTGTATATATACAGTATTGTTACTACTGTGGCAGCTCTATGGCGCCCTCCTGAGGACAGTTTGACAAAATACTTTTGTTTCACCTGCATTTTGAACACACATGATTTCACAGGCCATATTTACAATTATGGATTTTCAGTTGAACATGGCTGCAAACCATAAATCACGATGTAAAAGATGTGTATGTATGTTACCTGTGTGTATGTATAGGTGTGAATCTGTTTCTGTTGCTTCCTCTCCTGGTATTTCCTCAACGACTGGAGCTGCTCTGTTTCCAACTGATCCTCCAAAGGAACCTTCAGAGATATACCATAAATAAAGATGTACCAAGTCAGTCAGTTGGTCAATAAGCCATTTATCAATAATGTCAGCAACAAACAGTTGAAGGGAATTGAATGGACAACCACCTCCTGAGGAGGGTTCCACCAGCGCTGGGCGATCCCGGGGTTCTTCTTCACTGCCTGGTCTTTGATCAGCTCCTGACGCTCGCGCTCCAACTCCTGAACCTGAACAAACCAGGACAACAACTTAAGCTCAATGAACTCAATGAATTTAATTTACTTTTCGTTTTTCGGCGACAGCAGTTTGGTGGCTTCCCATGGTTACTGTGTCTTTATCTATGAGAGAAAAACGTGACCTTCTTACCAACCTTTTGACCACGGCTGTTGCATAATTTCTTACTCAACTATTTTGATAATCGTTAATCGGTTTGAAGCTTTTTTCATGATTAAAACAAGATTTCTGATTGTTTTAGCTTCTTACATGTGAATATTTTCTTGGTTTCTTGGTTTTTGGAACTCAAATAATGGTATAGAACAAATTAACACAACATTTAAAGTAGGATTAATTGTTTTTAAAGTCACGTTATGTTACAAACCAGTCAGATCTTACATATTGGACCTTCAGAGGATGAATGACTTTCGGGTTTTACCTCCTCTGAAGGCCGTCTCCTCGTCACCCTGACCTGCTGCTCCTCTCCGGGCGTGAACAGTTTCGCCGGCCGCCGTTCCTCCTGAAACGCCCTCAGCTCAAACTTCGCCCGGCCGTGCCCCGGCTCCTCCCCCTGCATGTTCCCGTTGGTCCTGACGTCGGTGTCGTTGTGGTGGACAAACGTCGTCGCTTGTCTCTGGCCGTCCACGATGACGGGCCAGTGATCGATGGGGAAGGACGAGGACACGCAGACGGAGGGGGATATTCCATCAACACTGAATTGTTTAGTGTTTTCTGACGGCGAGGAGTTCCCGTTTTTGGGCATCTCGGAGGCTGCGTCTAACACCTGGTCCAGATAACGAATCTCCTGTAGACACAGTAGATGCTCTGAATGCTGTAATATACAACAATATTTATAAAACTCCTAATATCAGATTCAGTGGTTAAAATAGAGAATTTGTTCATATTCCAGGAAAAAAGTTGGCAACATTGAGTCCTCGCACTGAACTACGTTCACAAATTTAAAAAACTGCAGATTAAGAAGTGGGTGAATCATAAATAAATACAAATTTGATCCAAATACTAATTTTATTTAATCCTGATACATTATTGCAGAGTTGAATCAAAAAACTTTACTTTTAATTAATCAATTAATTTCTCTATGTGAGAGAAGTTGAAGATATGTTGAATATTTATTTCTATGTATTAAAAACCTGAAACAAAAATCATTTGTAGGACAAACAGTGTCTTGAACAAGCCCAAACATTTTGATGTATGCATTACTGAAATAAGCTCCTACACATTTTCCATTTCAAAATTCCGTAATTTTCCAGACTCAAATTTCCAGACTTTTCTGGGGATTTTTCAGTCAATATTAAACATCTGAATATCAATTGTTAGATGCTTATTATGTAAATAAATGGTTTTAAAATCCTTCACTCATTCTTCATGAAGCCAGCCCTTGGAAAACTTGCTGGCTCGACGACAGTTATGGAAAAAAATTCAATAAATGAGAATTGCAGTTGTACGGCGAACGGTAACCAAGCTTGATTAGTCCCTTTTTCCATACCAGACCTGGAAATTACTCAAATCTCAAATTAAATTCCATACTTTTCCATACTGCGTAGGAACCCTGGAGCTGAAAACTGTAAAATGAGATGGTGATAAAAAATGGACAGAAGATGATGACTCAGCATAACCAACTAATAGAAACTAGAGCATGTGCATTTCTTCAGAAAATGCCGTTGGGAATACTGAGTTGTGCTGAGTACACATGCTGTTGCCCTTGAGTAGTGCGTGATATCCAATATATACACGTGATATCCCACACATACGTACATATATATATATATAGATATATATATATAAAATAGGTACACTGTCCTTGGACTTAATTAAATAAAACAGAACCTGCGTACCTGAACCACTTCATTGTCTGGAGTCTCGCCTTCACTGTTGCCTCGGTTACGGAGGCAGCCATGTTGCATGTGCTGGCTCTCCACTTCCATGGTCGTAGGTGTGTCAGTGATAACGCTGACCGATTCCTGGAAACTGACGCTCTTCAGGGCTTTCTCTCTCGGCGATGCGTCACTGGCATCCTCGGCTGCCGGCCACGATTTCTGTGTCAACAAAAAAAACAAAAAACAAACAAACACTTTAACAACGATTAATATATTAACACATTTTACAACCAAATATTCACCCAACACACAAACTATAATATAGTTTGTGTGTTGGGTGAATATTTGGTTGGTATATGCAGACAAATTGCACAGTCCTGAAGAGGATTAGGGCCAAATGTAAAAAATATATAAATTGGAAAACAACCTGACTTCTCAGATGAAAGTCAGAATTCTATTTATTTGCTCATAATTCTGACTTTTTTCTCAGAATCCGAACCCTAACCTAAACCAAATTGTACTCCTAACTGTAAACACCTTTGTGAGGGTCCTCACAAAGGTGTTTACACGCACACGCACACGCACACGCACACGCACACGCACACGCACACGCACACGCACACGCACACGCACACGCACACGCACACGCACACACACACACACCCCCCCCCCACACACACACACGCACACAGATCTGTCTGCATTGCAGTACTGTGTGTTCAGTGAAAACTCTGCAGCAGAGTGTGTTCTGACTGGTTACCACCACTAGGGGGAGCGATGCATATGCTTTTTCTTTCCCTGACAGACCACAAACAACCTAATATAATATTAATAATATATGTATATATATTTTTTTCTTTCATTAGCCAGTGATTATATTATTTCATTAGCCAGTGTGGTATAAAAATATGTATATGTATATGTATATGTGAAAAAACTGGCTAAAACGTTTACTTCACATCATGCAGCTATAGAGACATTTAGGATGTGAGAGACTTTCTCTTCACATTATATGTCTCTGGATTAAGTTGCTGGCTCGAGGACACAATTCTCATTGATTTCTAAAAAATTAAAATGTCCCCACTGAATTAGAGACAAAGCCTGTTGTCCCTGATTGTATAACAGATAAATAAGCTGTCAGAATGCAGCACAGTGTCCATCTAAAAAGCCTCAGAAACAAAATGAAGTCTGTGACTGTTATGTATTAAAATTCAAAGAACAAATGCAAGAGATGTTGGCGCATTACATTTTGTCTTGTTACAGTTTTCTCTGGTTTGATTAAGTAATAATGACAAATTGCATTTACCCAGTATGAATACTATAGCAGAATTAAAAGTAAAGACATTACATTATTATATTATATTATAATTACAATGTATTATTAATATTTCTATGGTATTTTGTAGAGATGCTCCATCTTGATTTAAATCTATAAAACAGTAAATACTGAACATAGGCTACAGATTTCACCAAAATGTGTTGTATATGTGATGTATTATTTGAGAGAAACCAAGATTTATGTCAGAGAACACACTAGAAAACGCAGTGAAGTACAGGAATTACACATTCCAGAGGAAAGTCTTTCTCTTCTTTGTCTTTTCTGTTTTCTACACAAACAAACAAACAAATGGTTTTACTGCCTTGTACTTATTACACGTCCACTCAGAGGGTGTTTGCCTCCACGAGGAACTGTTGACCCCAGTCTTTGTGACATGCTTAAGTGTGTGTGAGGGGATTTAATGAGGAGCATTCTTTGTTTAGTTACTACACGCACGCACGCACGCACGCACGCACGCACGCACGCACACACACACACAGTCACAGGGAGGAAACACTTTTTAACATACTTTTAAACTTGAAAGAACTTTAAAAAATGCTTCATGGGAAACACTTGCCAATTACATGGCAGCAAATCAATGCATTTAGGCGTGAAGGTCGTTGGTGTCTAGTGGTCGACCAATATCGATAGATCATTCCTATTTAATGAAGCAGATAACCAACATTTTATCTTAATCAACAAAACTGTTGATTAAATCAAATTAATAAATACAAAATCATAAATGCAATGGTGTGTAAGCTGTCCTCTAATTCTGGACCTGCCCTCTAATGAGCTAAATTCAAAAATATAACCCTATTATTCTTTTGTTGTTTTGTTTATTTTGTCATTTATATGGAGATTTGGTAATGGATTCTAATTACCACTGAGAGCACTTTGTAAGTACTTAATGATATGTTGTTAGTATAAGTGGTCGAGCCCTATTGGTGTCAGTTGTGTTGATTATCGAAGGTTTACAGAGAAAGATCTGAACGATCGAATAGACATTTTTTAAAACCAATTCCAAATAAATGTTATTTCTAATTCACTAATCACACTTTTTTCTCACATTTTTTTTAATTGAAACTTTACTTCATCTCTCTTGTTCTTCACTACTCGTGCATCTGTTCCTTCCTCGCTGGGACTTTTCAAGAGAAGGAACAGTAGTCAGTGGAGTCACGCTGATCCATCTGAAAGTCACATGCAGGCCGCTCGTCTTTCACTGTCTCATCAAACCAAAATGTGGCGCAGACGTCAAAATAAAAGCATCCCCTTCAAGGAAAACACTGCAGCAGATGTGCAGTTCAAATCTACTGAAGTTACAGATCCATGACATTTTAATTTCACTGCTCTTAGGTCAGCATTTATTAGATCTGTTTCGACTTCAGAAAAAGGTTTTCTGAGCTAGTTTGTGAATTTCTGAGCGAGTATGTGATTGTGATTAATTTACTATTTTATAATGGGCATCTCCTGTAGCTAACTGGTAAGGTCTCCTGTTTTTGTATGTTACATTCTTACTAAAGCATTCTGGCCTTTTTATACGTAAATTGAATTTATTCACTATATGTATTGATGTGTGTGACAACTAATCATCATTTTTAATCATCGATCAATCTGTAAATACATTTGGTCATTAGATTTCGCAAAATGAAAATTCCAAACCTATAAATGATAACATCCTTACAATCTGAATAAAAATAGCAAAGAACCCAGAATATAATCCAATTTAAGAGGCTGAAATCAGACAACTTGTCAAAAAATAGTTTGAAGTCGATTAAGTTAATAATATGTGCTGGAATGTGTAAGTGTAGGAGTGTGTGTCCAACAGCAGGACAGTACAGAGGGGGAGGATATCCTGTTACTGCCTCAGGAAAACAGTACAAGAGGACAGGAATGTCTCATATGCAATGCTGCTCCGCTGCACACACACACACATGCAGAGGTAATGTGTATGGGATTGTAGTTGTGCATCAGTGTGTCTTGTAATTGTAGCAGGTGTGTGTCAATGTGTCCGTCTGTGTGTGTGTGTGTGTGTGTGTGTGTGTGTGTGTGTGTGTGTGTGTGAGTGTGTGTCTCTCGCTGCGGTGAACAGACATTCCAGGAATACCTGTCTGTCCTCAAATCTCTGAACTTAATACAAGCGATGAAGGGAACTGTGCAGCTGTGTGTTTTTAATGTTACACAGTCAGAATGGCAGGGTTAGGGTTAAAGGTCAAGTCTCCTTCAGTCTATGTTTGGGACATTTTGATTTATGGTGATATACAGCATCGATAGTGATATATTTTAATTTGTATTTTCATGCTGTTTCAACGCTGTTTGTCTGTCATGCTTTTATTTTGTAAAGCACTTTGGTACATTACATTACATAATGGACCTGCAGGATCACCACGATCGGCTGTGGTTTGAGATTTCTTCCAAAAAAGGGAGAAAAGTTGAAGGTAAATCGTTTCTTGGCAGCCGGCGTGAGGCCTTTAAGGTTTTAATTTTAGAATCTGTGTACATTTGGTTGAAGAAGTAAGATCAGAGGATTTGGTTCAGGCTGGGGTTGGATCTTGGACGGTTAGTTCGCTTGATTATTGAATTGATTATATGGAAGTCACAGTTGGACACAGATGTGATCAAAGTTACAGACTCACTCTTTACATAAGAACACATCTAATGAGAAGCCGTGAGAAAGGAGGAGATCAAGAGTTTGGCCGCTGATATGAAAAGGTCCTGAAACAAGCCTGAGTTTAAAGATTAAAAGTCATGATGATTAATGATTTCAATGTTACATTAAGCAAAGAAACCAGAAACATTCTCATTCAATGCACTGAAATAAAAAAAATGGCCAAAAATTTAGTAATCAATAAATTGATTAAAGTATTAAAGTAAAATATTCTGAGCAACAGACATGGATGTTAAAGTCTTCTAAAATCAGAACTTCACAACAGAGATAATAGTTTAGTTTTTATCTAATCATGAAACACTCAGGGAAAACAATGAGTATCTAAAACTGTTGAACTAATCAGAGACCAGGGGTAGGATTGGGTTTCTGACATCAATAGTGATGGATAATTAGATTTTATCAATTGGATATGTATACATATATATATATATATATATATATATATATATATATATATATATATATATATATATATATATTTCACAAAAAGCAGAGCAAAAAATGCAAAATAGAAAAAAGGAACTGGAAATAAAGCTCAGTTACTCACATTATGATTAATCTAGAGTTGGTTTATGCTGCGCTGGAGGTTTTCTTTTATAGGTACATATCTTTAGAAGGCGCACAAGTTAGTTCAGGTATGTAACTGTGTGCATGGGGTCAGTAATATCAAGAATTAGCCAATGAAGTCAAAAGAGAGTCTTCAGTAATACAAAAGTGAGTCTGTCAGAGTCAGCTGACTGTTTCTTGTCTAATACTCTGTCCATCTGCTGTCTCATTCTCTGTCTGAATTCATTTCCATCACATCTGGAGATACTTAGACTCTGATGCACAAATATTACAAAATACACACACGGACACACACAAACTTTAAGCATACACACTTGGCTGCATGCCACAGACGCTTAGGGGGATTCACGAGCGCAAAACACTGAAAATAAAACTGAAATAAAACTACATCACAAATACAAATCCATACGACGTCTGACAGACACCATCATTCAGGTTTCACAATTCGAACGTTCCTTTAATACCACGTCATACAGTCGTGGTCTGTTAAAGTGCTCACCCACTGTGGACAGATGTAAAAAAAATAAGAGCCTGATGATAAATGTCTACTCACACACACACACACAGAGAGAGACAGAGTCAGCGTTTCCCTCGTCTCTGTCTCCTGGTTAAATACGATCCTGTGCAGTAACTGGAGCCCCGGTGCTCCACACAGAACCCTGACAGTGCTGTTGTGTACTTATTCATGATTTCAGTGTGGGTCTGCTTGAGTAACAGTGATAAAATACATAATTGGCTGAGTTGACAGAGTGTTTATCTGCTCGAGAGGCAGGAGGACAATCTGAGGAAAAACCCAAGAGCGATGGGATTTGATTCCGCTCCATGTTTTTGCTCTTATGAGGCCTGAAAACAGAAGTTGTCCTGCATTAACAAACAGATGAGCTGATGAGTCTCGTCTTCTCCTTCAGTAATTCTGATTCAGGGAATACGTTATACGTTATTCAAAAGGTTTCGTTTCAGTTCACTAAAGTGCAAAACTGAACGTAAACTCAACTTACTGAATGTTGCAACCCCCAATCGAACTGAGTCTAGTGGATTATTAGGTGTAACAATGATAGCGGTGACCTCGTGTCACCCGGCGACATCCCTGTGTTGGACACTTAGACTATCACTTTTTCAAAAAAAAAGTAAAGATGTTTCAACCAAAATATTTTTAAAAACATTTGGATATGCCGCTTGATTAGGGTGGCGCTAACGGCTAAGCTAATGACTACAGATTTGTTCCTTACAGATAGATGCTTTACTGTCATAATTGTCCGCTCAGGAGGAAAGTTTAGTTTCCTTGTGTTCGCCCCATTTTCAAAGCACAAACCCAGTGTGGAGAGCAATATTGTCACTAGTTTGGGTTTCCATTATCCATAGAAATGCGCAAAACCTAAATATCGCTGTAAAAAACAGCTACATTTCAAGAAACCTCTCAAATATTGCTAAAAAAACGTTGTGTCTCTATAAAAGTTTATCACAAAAGTGATCTTTTTACTGCATTTACACATCAGTGGATATGACATGGCCAAGACTACTGTCTTATCTTTCTTAACGATTCAAAGAGGATTACTTCAGATGGTCTGATGCACTCAGGCTCTTTGTTTTAAACACAAAAGTGACACAAACTCAAAATAAGTGTTTTATGTCAACATTTTTGCTGTCCTGCTGCTGTATACACACAAACACTCTCTCCGTCAGGTCTGACACTTTTGCTTGACTTCAAGTTACATCATTCCAAACAGAGGCAGAATGATAACATCAACACCAAAAATAAAATCACCACTCAAACAATACATTTGTTAAACACTGTCTTTTCTATATTACGACACATCCTCCTTTTTCCCATTACAGTTAATCCAGTTCCCTCTGTGGCTAAATAGGGAACAGCTTAGAGAGTTACAGCTTTTCCAACACTGGATTCAAAAAGAAGAAGCGCAAACTGAATTATTTTCAACAGAACAGCTGTTAAACTACTGCTCCTCTTTTTTTCCTCATCAAAACAGACTAAAATCAGTGTATTGATAGATAAACTGATTTGTAAACTCCATAAAGATGATCAGTACTCACCTTTTGCTCTTACAGGTTTTGTGATATCAGTACATCCATGGTGTCATTCTCAAAAATGAGCCTCCTATAATCCTATAATATGACATGAATTATTAAAAAAACAAAAAAAAACACAATAACGATGTGCTTCCTTTTCTTAAGCTTCACCCTGTTTCCCTCACTCAGCTCTGCTCACTTCAGTCCGTCCTGCTCCAGATTGTGGGAGTGCTGGACTTTTTCCCCCAGCCAAGCCTTTCTTTCCTACTCTTCTTCTCCTCCTTTTCCTGCCCTCCCGTCTCTTTCCTCTCCTCCACAAAGCCTCTCCTTTCTCAGTAAAGGAGAGGCTCTCCAGTAAAGGAGAGGCCTATTCTGCAGGCTGTGATGTCATGGGCCCAGTGTGTTTTGTGTGTGTGTCCAGATGCCCTCACCCACAAAGACCCCTCTGTGGAGGACAACATCCACCCTGTAACTCCCCGCTCCTCCCTTCCTGTGTATGACCAGTCCTTCTCCTCCACCTCAGCCCTGTGTCTGTCTCTTGCCCCCATGTTTTCCCCTCCTTTAACCTGCAGCTCCTGTCAGAACCCAACAGTTGATGAGGAGATGATGAGTGACAAAAAGAGGAGGAGGACACGATGATAAAGCCATCATCAGGACTCATATTCTGGTTGTATTCACATTTTAATAACAACCTAATCATTTCTGTGTATTTTATTATTATTAGTGCTAGGTTAAGGTTACGTGTGTGTGTGTGTGTGTGTGTGTGTGTGTGTGTGTGTGTGTGTGTGTGTGTGTGTGTGTGTGTGTGTGTGTGTGTGTGTGTGTGTGTGTGTGTGTGTGTCAGGTCATAGGATCAGGCCGGTGGAAACCAGAGCTGAACCTGAGTCATGGTTCACTCTCACTGCTCACAAATGCAACAACAAGGGAGACGCAATGGAAGTGGAAACACTTTCCTTCCAATTTACACAACCGGTTAGCGATATTGTGTCGCCGGCGGTTGAATAATGCAGCTACGAAATTCAGTGCAATCGATAATACATTTTTATGACCCTGAAAACAAAAATGTACAACACGTCTCTCTTTGAATTGCCTACATTCCCTCGTCCAAAAATATTGATATATGGATCTAACGTTGGTATTGATATTGATCAATACCAGCGTAATAATATCGATACTTCAGTTCCTGTCCTGTCCGGTAATTTGTTACTTTAGCCAACTCAAAAAAGTGTAAAGTATGCCAAGACCTTGAAATAATACACTTATCCCATTGAATCATCCCTTTCTACTTGAAAGAAAATAATTTGTTTGTAACATTTGGTGTGCAATGCTAATTTACACTTTGTTATTAATTAAGAAAATAAGTGCACTGAAGGAAGATAATTTGTTTTAACTTTCAATTTCAAGTGACAATTGTGTGCACTGTTTTAAAATATTTTACTTATAAACTGTCCTGAAAGGATTACTATTAACTAATTATTAACTCACTGAACATCCCATTATTATGCTGTTATAAATTAAACTTTTCTTGTCAAAGATAATTTATTAAACATACCAACATTACACTGACCTACAGTCTTATTCTGAAATTATGAAGAAGTTAAGAAATGTTAGCAGCAACTTTGTTGCTTAAGGTATCAATACATTTTCTGACTATGATGCCAGTGTAGCTGATTGGAATCGAAAATGAACAAAGTTTTTATTACTTTCATTACCTTTTAAAGAGTGCTTTAAGAAAAGGGCTTTGCTTTAATAGTCTGCCATATGTGACCCGCCACGGACTACGCGGGAACAAGTCGGCAAAGCGCAAAACGAGAAAAAACAGGAAAAAGTTTTTTTTTCCAAAATTAGGGATTTCTGTTTTTTTCAAAATTACACAAGTTGAAGTTTTGAAGAAGCCACTACATGCTTCAAATCACAGTATTGTGGGTCTTAAAACCATAAACTTTGTGTTTGAATTAAGGTTGTTTTATCGCTGTGAATCGCTCCTAGTTTGGGTGTGGCGATCTCACATTCCAGAGCCTTTGTTGCTTTTTCAGCCAATCAGCTGACGAGATGGAGAATACACATGGCTAATTAATATGCACGAGGGGGAGAGATTGTCTGTCCAGCAGTTGTGTGTGTGTTGGCGCAGTATGTGTGTGTGCAGTGTATGTGTGCAGTGTGAAATTCAAAAATCATGATTGTCATCAAAGCAGTCATCATCAAAGCTTTGTTGAACAAAGGAAAACAAAGAAAACTGGAGAATAAGTCAGCTGTGGCACAAAGACAGAGACAGCAGAGAGACGGCTGGTGTGTGGACTGTTAGCATTTTAAGCTAGCGATCTTTATGCTAACGTGTTAGCAGACTTCATCGTCACAAAAACAACAAACAGATCGATTATTCAGCGGCTGAAAGAGAGCAGGACAGACACGGTAGTTGTCTGAGATGATGAAATGACGCCAGCACCGCTCTATCTCCTATCTAATTGGACATTTGGAGGCGAACAGACGTAAAACTGCGACGAAAAGGAAGCACGCCTGGGCCTCTTATCTGATCGGAGGCACTGAAGTCTGCCCCATAAGAAACTGAAACATGTTTCAGTTTCTTATGGGGTGAGTTTTCATTAACGTTGTTTATCTATGTTATGTTAGTGTTCATTCAAAGTCACATACAGACGCACATAGGGACGCTGTCTTTTAATAATCCACTGTGCGTTTCATAACGCCGTTTGGCTACATTGTTATTAGCTGTGCCTGCTTAGCTCCCTAGCTTGCTAGCTCGGCACTCGTATTATAAGCTACGATCATCTGATCGATATGTACGGGAGCATATGACCTCTGCTGTGCAAGAATAACGTGTGGATAACACACTTCTGGTGCGTTTCAGAACGTTATGTTGCCATAACGGTTATTAGCTATACAAGAGATTGGCTAGCTCACTATTGGTGTGTTAAAAATAATACCGTAAGGGGAGCATGTCACAGCCCTCTTTGAGATTTTGTACACCCGCAGGTTCAGTTTGATAATTCATATGCTTTGAGACGATCTCCCGTGTTCGAAACCTAACATTGCATTGAATGATGTGTGAATGCCACACCTTTGCATGCATGAATCACACATTGTGTTAATCACGTGTGATTCATGCATGCAAAGGTGTGGCATTCACACATCATTCAATGCAATACTACTGATCAATCTATACTGATTCAGTGATAAAGTGCCTGTTAACATGAACCATGATCTGAAACAAGTATTTATTTTTTTTCAGAATCCTGGGCATAAGGATTGGCATGTGAAGTTGCTGCCAACCCATGTGTCCAAGACCTCAGTGTGGCGTCTATACATGAGGCTAAGGCTCTAGGTATGTGTAAAAATTAATTTCTAAACAATAGCCAAATGCTTATATTGACCAGTAACACTATGAGCCATTAGAATGAACATAAACATAATATTTGTCTTTTCAGGTGAACGTGCAGTTTGTAAATCAAGCTTCAAAGCACTGTCGTCAAGTAAAGGGAGCAATGAAGTCATCAGCTACATGCATCATTTCTTCAGCAACTTTGGAGTTGGAGAAACAGATGTGGATCTTCATTGTGACAACTGCAGTGGACAAAACAAAAACAACTTCATGCTCTGGTACGGTGCCTGGCGTGTTGGACACCAAGCTTCACTCCACGCTCAGCATCCACTTCCTGATTGTTGGCCACACCAAATTTGCCCCCGACTGTGGCTTTGGACTAATCAAGCAAGCATTCATGAGGACCAGAGTCAATACTTTGGCAGACATCGCTCAGGTTAGTTCATTTTATTAGACTGCAATATGTAATGTGTACAATGTGATTTTTTTTGGGAAAAGTAAAATAATTATTTTCATTGTGGTTCTTAGGTAGTGGAACACAGCTCTCCTGAAAGTCGCCTCAATATTCCACAGCTTGTTCGAACGGCAGATGGCAGAGTGATAGTAAAGACCATCGACTGGCAGACACATCTGAGTCCCTACTTTGGAAAGCTCCCACAGATCAAGAGTTATCAGCCCTTTAGGTATTTATATTCAAACTTCTGCATTTTATAAATAAAAAAATCATGAATGGACATAATAGTGTTCCATGTGAACAGTGAGCCATGTTTTAAATATCCTGTTGTGTGCTTCTATTCTGTCACAGCTTTGATGTCAACAGACCAGGTGTGGTGCTTGCTCAAACTCACGAGTTTCAGCTACTGCGCAACTCAGGAGTTCTGCCCCCTGTTGACAGTCTTCCCGTCCTGGCCCCACCTTGACTGACCATGGACAGGCAGACGTATCTTTTTGAAAAAATCAGGCCTTTCTGTTCTGATGAGGCAAAAGACTTCACATGCCCAGCACCAAAGGTTACAGCACAGAAGAGGAAGCAGAAGAGGGTGGCAGAATAATATTCTGCCACCATGAAAGGACAAACAAGGAACGTCTCCACCCATTTAAACCCCAATACACGAACCAACCAAGAAGAAGCGTCTCGAGTTGTGTGTACCAGCTTCTGTATCGTTTGTCATCAATTTGGTAAAGCATGAAAGGCCGTCACAGTTCAGTCCCCTACATTTTGGTGCCGAAACCCAGGAAGGGACAGATCGCTGTAGTCAATAGCCGATGTCTGTGACGAGCAAATCAATAATGGGTGAAATCATGGACTTACACAAGAGTTTGTAACGAAGCTACTGCGGGCAATTGAAGAAGAAACTTGTGAGGATGACGTGTACTAATCGCCTGTGAGTGCGAGTCGCCATGTTGCCATTCTTGGGGTTCTCCTCACAGTTTAGGCCCCCCAGAAAAGTGCCTGATTTATCTATGTACCCAGTAGATCAGCCCCTGCTTCTCTGTAACTTTGCATCTGCGCTAAAAACTGAATGAAATGGTGGCAGCGTGAAGGATATGAGCAGGGTGGTCTAAAGGTCAGAGGGGTTATCCTACATCGTAGCTGCAGAGGAAAACGCCACGTGTGCCCATTTTTAGCATTATCCCCTGTCAGGAGTGCATCACACTGCTGCTGTCCCTTTACATCTTCCTGTGATTTTCTAAGGGAAACATTAAAAAAAACAACAGGGGAACAAAGGAAAAATAAATTAGAATGTGAGCTGTGTCACACCCCCCCCCCCCACATTCAATTGTCTGGTTTAAATAACAGATTCCGAGTTCTTAGTGAAACTCCCAGGATAGCATTATCCAACCACATGACAGTGAGCGAGAAGTTGGTCACAGAAAATCAGGACAGTGACCTAATTACTGTATGGAAGATTTCAATACCCCGAATGGCTCGTAACACACAAAAGAGACCGGTGTCATTATCCCAGCACGAGCGGTTTTACAGGGAGCAAAAGATAATGACTCGAGAGTTACTAATGTGTGACGGATGAAAAGGCATCGTTGTCAAAGTCACACTGAAGAAGAACTGTGTGTGACAGCTGATACACGTGTCTGTGTGAATATCTGTAACTGGGTCAATGCAGTCAGGTCGATAAAAAACAAAGCCCAGAGCTGCTTTATATCACGGAGGCTGATTGATTAGAAACACAGCAGATGACACAATTAACCACCACACATGATCCGTCTTGACAACTTCCTGCACCACCCTTTTAAATAGGCATTGTACAAAGTTAACCTGACCTTTTAGCCTCCAATTAATTGAGTATGCCCAAAAATGACCATATTTTTTATATTCTATAGGCTACCATTCAAAGGTTTGGGGTCATCTATAGAATTTTGTTCTGTTTCCCATTAAAAATCACACTTTTATTCATCAAAAGAGTTACTAAATGAATAGAAAGTTATGTCAAGCCATTGACAAGATTAGAAATAATGATATTTATTCAAAATAATAAGTTTTGCGCTTTTGTCTAAGAACCAGCAGAACTGTTTTCAGCTGTGCTAACATAATTACACAAGGGTTTTCTAATCATCCAATAGCCTTCTAACGCGATTAGCAAACACACACAATGTACCATTAGAACACTGGAAATGTGTACTTTTGTACAGGTGCTACCAATCTTTGAACACTGAAGTTGTACTGATTCAGATGGATTTTAAGCTCCAACAGTGAGGGTGGAGAGGAAAGAATGTTGGTTTGGAGGAATCTCCACAACAGAGTATGAGTTATTATGAACTATTCACATTTCAAGCCAAAAGAAGGCGATAAACCTGCCACTTTAGCCTCAGTTTGTTAAAATAAAAAAGAGACATATTTCAGTACCATTTATAACAGTTAAAAAACTATTTTTAGAGGACAAACCAAGGGTCTGAGTTTGCAAGAAAATTACCATTCCTGTAACTGATGTAATGACTGTCTGGAGCAAACTCAGTTGCATATAATTGCTTTTACGAAGGCTATAAAGTCAAATCGACGCCAACTCCTTCACACAAAATTTACCAAATACAGAGTTCACACAATCTTCAGTGAATCCTTGTAAACTCTTCAGTCTTCACTCTCAAAACACTCAAATCTTTCTGGAGGATAAAGACGGTGACAACAAAATAAAAAGAAGGGCAGTGGACACGCCTTGAGAGAGACTAAAACAAATGATGCTGCGAAGTAAAAAGGAAACGACTGATTGGATAAAAGCCTATCAGAGCACTCAGGTTCATCTAAACAGGAAACCAGGAAGCAGCGCTGACTTGTATCCACGGAAATGGCCCTCAAGGTTGGAAATGCACCAAAAACTAGAGGCCACCTCTGCCAGGACTAACAAAAACACAAGGTGCTGGCAGCATGCTGTGAAGTTCACTGAGGTCAATGTTTGGGAAATAGAAACAAAATGAATCGATGGATTTGATTTTTTTGGTTGTTGATAATGTTATTATTCTGGTCTCTGTCAGGCAACACTATCAGAAATGAAGCATTTCATAGAAGCTTCTTTGTGTTTTCAGTCAACCAAGGGTTCCCACACCTTGGTTGATATCAATGTCAAGGGCCTTTCAAGGACTTTCTTGGACCAATTCCCTCAAATTCAAGGCCCAAATGTTCAAGAGATGGGAGGGCAAATTGTAAGAGCTGCTTCTCCCATGGCTGCCACATTTGCAGCACGCTCTACGTTCGGACAAGTGATCGATCTTCCTTGGGATCTTGGTCAATGTCAGTCTTTTGTATTTCCCATGCATCCCGTCGTCATTTGCTCGCTCTTGCTTAAAGGGACACTGTGTAGTATTTATGGGTTTATATAACCCAAAATCCACTTTTTTATACATATTATGTGCTCCTGCATTGTCTAGTCGCTGTATTATATCTTTTGTTTCATTTTCGTTTTGTTTCAAAAAGTCATGTAAAATAACATGGTCGCGGGCCGCGGTTGCATTGCCACTGTTAGCAGCGAGACGCCATGTTTCTACCGGAGCCTGTAAGGACAAACGCGAGAGAACAAATCAAGCGATCCCGCCTCCACCCTCTCCGCTTCGTCTGCTACGGCCGCGGTAGCTCGCCCTCTCCCTCGCCTCACAAACCTACGGTGGCCGACAGGGGCAAATGCACTGCAAACCCCAAAACACCAGCAAATAAGAAAACGCCAGCATATAAGAAAACGCCAGCAAGTAACAAAATGCCAGCAAATAAGAAAACACCAGCAAGTAACAAAACGCCAGCAAATAAGAAAACACCGGCAAGTAAGAAAACACCGGCAAGTAAGAAAACACCAGCAAATAAGAAAACGCTGGCAAGTAAGAAAACACCAGCAAGTAATAAAACGCCAGCAAAAAGAAAACACCAGCAAGTAAGAAAACACCGGCAATAAAGAAAACACCGGCAAGTAAGAAAACACCGGCAATTAAGAAAACACCAGCAAATAAGAAAACACCGGCAAGTAAGAAAACACCGGCAAGTAAGAAAACACCGGCAATTAAGAAAACACCAGCAAATAAGAAAACGCCAGCAAGTAAGAAAACGCCAGCAAGTAATAAAACGCCAGCAAAAAGAAAACACCAGCAAATAAGAAAACACCGGCAAGTAAGAAAACACCGGCAAGTAAGAAAACACCGGCAATTAAGAAAACACCAGCAAATAAGAAAACACCGGCAAGTAAGAAAACACCAGCAAGTAACAAAACGGAAGTGCTCCGGGTCTGTGGGGGCGCTGTCGTGCAGGTCTTCGACCAACCTGTTGACTCGCACTGTTGGAGTAGCATCCAGCTGCAGCCCCGGAGACCAACACCCTGGCGTGACAACAACACCCTGGCGTGATAATAGTGGTTTAATGTACGGGATTTTTTTCTAAAAACTTTATATACACACCGAAACGACGGGAGTGGTTTGACAGAAGTGATTTTTATCTTAAACAAGAACAGAGGAAGAATATAAAAGTATGTTAGCCTGTCCATATATTGAGCGCCACAGCAGGGACAACAACCACCACCTAACCGCCTCCCTGGAGCCCCAGAGCGGATACAACAAGCACCACATACACACACCCCCTGGAGCTCCGCTGTTATACTTTTTTCACCGTTTTACACATTTTTCACACTATTAACTAATAAAACCTTGTCAGATATCAATGTTTCTTCCCTATACTACTACTCATTGTTTATTTGTAAAACTAACTAAACTAAATCTTAAAAATAAAATTTAAAAAATTGTCATGTCGTAATTTTACAATAAAGGTTTCTATTTTTTATTGTTTGAACGGTGATTATTGTTGTAAGTTTGTTTGCAAAACTAACTAAATAAAATCTGTCACGCCAGGGTGTTGGTCTCCGTGGCTGCAGCTGGGTACTATCGCAGTGTTGGGTCAAAACTTTTTTTTTTTACAAACTTTATTTAAACTTTTCCAGTACACATATACACATATACAAAATACCTCAAAGGGAATATAAAATTGCATCTTGTCATTTAGAAAGGATACCTCGAGTGTAACCTTTATTGCCTTGTTGTGATTGATTTGTTTTCACTGTTGTATTTATTCTCAACAAAGCCTTGTAGATTTTATTTATTTTATTTTATTTTATTTTTGATATAAATAGATCGACGAGATGCAATGTCGGTGTTTTCTTGTTTGCCAGTGTTTTCTTATTGGCTGGTGTTTTGGGGTTTGCAGTGCGTTTGCCCCTGTCGGCCACCGTACAAACCTCATCTGCTGACATGGAGAAAGACGAGGAAGACATTTGACAAGCTGCGGACACCGTAGTGCTCAGGGAAGGGAGGGGGTGAGCAGAGGAGCAGTTCTTAGTTGTAAATTTCAGCCTCTCCTCTATGTTACTATAAACTACTTACTTCACCTTTAACTTTACTCGCTCATTGTTCTGCATGGAATCTAACAACAATGGCGAAGAGAGTAGACATAGTATCCACAACACTGCTAGTAAGGCCTACTCTACGTACATCAAGCAATGCAGGGCATGCAACAGTAGGTGGCGTCGTAACAAACCAGGTAGACATTTACCTAAATATCAATCTGCACAAAATACAAGCACTTGCAAGGACCCATGTCTAGGCAATCTTCAAAGGGCCTTGACATAAAACTGTTGTACTGAGAAGAGACAGACAGATAGACTCAATCATTGCGTGATATCATTTGACAATAATGCAACAGGACTTTGTTCATATTCAAAAGTTAAGCCAAATCAAAGCAATCGTGACAAAACCCACACTGACTTGTGTGGAGTTAACACATGGCAGCCAATACCAGAAGCATTGAGTAATTCCCGGTCTTGCACAATGACAACACACTGCAGTGCAATAAGAACGAATAAGAATGAAGCTGATTTTTCACCTACCCACTGCCAGAGAGCCTGAAACAACAACCAGACTGAAATCATTGTCAGGTGCCTTTCTGAAGTTTGAGTGTTACAGAGGAATGCACGACATGCCTGGACTAATGGCCACTATTTTAGTGTCCCTTCTTGAAGCCTCTCATCACACCACACACAGAGTCCAGACCTCCTGCCTGAGACCCTTCACAGAACAACAACAAAAGGCTTGTTGGGCTCTTCAGCGAGGACTCACCAGCCTGAATACTAATGCTGCACTTTGCTCACAAACATACTTATCTTTCTCAGCTACGAGGACACTCATTGACATAATATCTGCCCTCTTGCCTCTTCATCCAAACCATAATTCTAACCTGGACCTTAAACTATGAGTTTTACCTAGTGTAGGGACAGAGGTATTACACACACAAGCACACACACACACACACACACACACACACACACACACACACACACACACACACACACACACACACACACACACACACACACACAACACTCAGAGATGCTTTCACCAAAAGGACCCTAAAAAAGGGTCCTATGTTCCCCGGTCACATACAAAGCGGGGAACATAGGACCCTTTGGGTGAACAGCGGTGAACATCTCACTCTCTCTCTCTAACCCAAACCCTAACCCTAACCCTAACCCTAACCCTTTACCCTGGAGCTCCACACCCAGGCTTCCACAAAGTGGGGAACATAGGACATTTTTTGGGAAAAACGGGGAACATCGGACCCTTTTTTTTAAAAAAAAGGTACGACCCCGAACCAGATTAACCCTTGAGAGAACAAGAGCAAGGAAGAGCATCCCAGAGAAGCAGCAACACTGACCTGCCACATATCTTTAAGAACTTTCTGGTGTTCTGTCAAAGCAGTAATTGTATCGCTCTTTAAATAAATCTAGGACCTGGATCTGTGCACACAGTACAGGCTCTCCCAAAAAAAAGGGAACCAATCATAAACTGGTGCTAAAGTCGAGCTTAATGGAATGATGACATGGTTTTGCCGGATCATTCATCTGATTGGTTGTAGATTTGTCCAATTACTTACTTACAATCTAAAATGAGATTGAAAAACAGTCTGGCATTAGTCAGGCAAATGATTGGCATGCAATCTTGTAATAAGTAATAAGAGTGAACTTTTGTGTGTGATCCACACACAAATTATTGATTAAAAATCGAAGATTAGAGATGTATTCCTGTAAGAATCAAGAAGCCTGCAGAGAACATATCCAATTCACATGTTCCTGCCCTTTGTTATGTAAAAGTTTGTAGATATGTCATGAAGTCAGAAGTATTTAATTTCCACAGCCTTTCTATCTGTCATCATATCTCTGATTTTCCACCTTAAACAGGAATAAGAAAATGTCACACCCTTTCAAATAACTTTTTTTTTTTTTACAAGCTGTACCCTTTCCTTCCTTCCCTCGGCCTCCAATGGTTACATAACTGTTCAGTTCCCCCCTGCTGTTAATCAAGCAGGACACAGAGTATATGTCAGCTATCACTCCCTTTGTTTCATATCAGATGACACACAGAAACACTCGGTGAATGCAACAAATCAAAAAACACAATCCACAATCCAGAAAAGTCATCTCAGAACAAGACAAATGAGTCTCATTAGAGTCAGACATTATTAAAAAACAAAGTGTAATGTCTCACATGATCTTACTGGATCAGGAGCAGACACATGGATGACTGAGCATATCATTCTAATCCTTTTCTTTACATGAATCAGGCGATTTTCGTGTTTGGTCTCAAGGCTTTCACTCAAGAGACCACACAGTGATTCTACAAAAGCTCAACAACCTCTATTTCCAAGCATCAGTGACAACCAGTGCTGCAATTAACGCTGAACTGAGTACTTATTTAGTCCATAAAATATCAGAAAATGTTGCTCAGTATTCCCCAAACCTGGACATGATGATGTCCTTGAATGTCTTGGTTTGTCCACCAAACCAACTATTCCATTTTAGTGATTTCTTTGTTATATGGAACAAAGGAACCAGAAAATATTCACATTTAAGAAGCGACTGGAACGAACAAATGATAAGAAGCAAGAATTTACAGTGCTCACTTAAGCATATGTGTCATCAAGCTGTATCCCATTCACCAAGGTGAATTTCCAAGCATAACTTCCTTTATCACTAGGCGACAAGCTGGCGTAGTACGAGGAAAACATCTCCTTCCTCCAAGAGCCCTATATTGACAAA
This sequence comes from Microchirus variegatus, assembly GCF_963457635.1. NCBI lineage: Eukaryota > Metazoa > Chordata > Actinopteri > Pleuronectiformes > Soleidae > Microchirus > Microchirus variegatus. The sequence continues at coordinate 16,962,825 of NC_139817.1, read as the reverse complement.
CATAGTTAAACAATAGCTGAAGTAGAGTCCAACCAATTTATCAATTGGCAAAATATACTGCCAAATATGAAAACTTTATAGTTACAGAGTAAACACTTAAAAGATATTTTGTGCAGTCGGAGACGACGCAGAGACTCTACGACAGGCTCTGCGTCGACGCAGAGGGCTCTGTGTAACCTACGCAGAGCACTATACGCAGGAGTAGGAATTGGGCTTGAGAGTGAGCTGCTTCTCAGTGCTAGCTCATAGCATCAATAGCACTGCTGTGGCTCACACTGAGTGGAGCAGCCTGTTAACCCTGTAAGACCCACGGTTGTAAATTTACGTTAACTTTAGCCATCCCTAAAAACTATCTGTTATATTTTATCTGGTTTTTTACCACATGTACATAGTCATTGGGTCTTATTGTTCAGTCTAACACTGTTAGTGGATGTTACATTTGTTTATTAGTTCCACTTAATGGCCATGAACGCATACAACTTTTCAAGATTTCCTCCGAACAAAACCTCTTTGTTTCATTGGACTGGATTCATCAGATTAAAGTAAGTAAAATGTCTTTTATATTTTTTTTGGATGTTATTATAATATGTAGAGCATGTACATATTTAGTTATTGTGGAATAGATGCATCAAATTTCATTTAGAGCATGTTACATAATTGTTGTAATTTTACAACACTGGGTCTTGGTGGTAGCAAAAATAGCAGGCTTGTTTCAATGGACACAAACATGTGATATTCACTCCACAACACCACTGCCTGAAACAGAGGATTTTCTTTATACATGAACAGTATACATTACATACATTATACCCTTGTGTTGTGTTCTGGTCAAATTTAACTGTTTTTAAAGTTTTATGTGTAGTTAATTTGATCAGACTGAGCTAAAATCCCCTGTCTTTGTCCACAAAGAGGATTTCAACAGACAATTCAGTTCTGGGAAAGGTGTAAATGTTCCTGAATGTGGGGTGTGGATGTAAGTGGGGGTTTGCATGCTTTCTTTTAGTATGATAAGTAGTGACCATAGGCTAAGACAATTACATTTACATTTAGGGCATTTAGCAGATGCTTTAAGCCCAATTTATACTTCTGCGTAAAGTGCTCTGCGTAGGCTACGTAGAGACTCTGCGTCGACGCAGAGACTGTCGAAGAGCCTCTGCGTCGTCTCCGTCTGCACGAAATATTTTTTAAGTGTCCGTCACTCCGTCAAGGGACAACGGAGACGGCAAGAGCTGCGATTGGTCCTCAGGACAGGCCGAGCGAAGCTGCTCTGTGCCGGCTCTCAGTGCGCTCCGGGCGTCCCGACAGAGGCGGAGCTGATCCCCGCCGATAACGCCGCTGCCGAACTATAAATACGTCATATCTATACACACACAGCACATGTTTAGACCCTAAATGGCCAATTTCTCGCCTCAAATTATCTTAAAACTGCGTTCCGTCACACAGAAAAGTGAGAAACGGCTACTGTTTCAACAACAACAGTCTTTCTCTCTCTTTCTTTCTCGGACGCCATTGCTCACTGTAGCCAGAAGCACAACAACCTTGCGCAGCGACCCCTACTGATCGGGCGGGAAATTGCAGCGAGTGTCCGTCACCACGACGCAGAAGTATAAATGCTCGAGGCGTCTCCGTGGTGACGCAGACGGATAACGCATACGCAGTCGGAGAAGTATAATGTGGCCTTTAGTCCAAAGCGACTTACAATCAGCAGACAGTATTGTCTGCCTTGAAAGCATTTCTACCCAGAGGACTTGGTCTATCACCCTATCTATTCCTTCAGGTTATGTACTACAATATACAAAGCATATTTATACATGTTAATTCATTGCTTTTTTTCCCCAGAATGCCACCAGCAAGGAGAGAGCCATGATACAGTGTGCAGGATGTGATTGATATCATCCAAACTGGAGAGAGTGAAATTGAGATGGAACTCAATGACACTGATGAGAGTGATGAAGACTCAGATGAAGATGTCTGTCAACAAGTGGACAAAGAAAACCAACCACCCATGGACTGTCCAGCTGATAATTACGTGGACATCGAGCCAAAAACACACAAACACACCATGCACCGTGACAGGTGTCGCTGGCCGAAGAAATATTTCATCAGTCACAATACAGATTTTTCTGGTCTGGATAAGATCTTCAGGCAAAGAGAGCCCAGCAACACAGACAGTGACATCATGAAGCCTCTGAATGCTCAGAAGAGACCATCCAAGAGATGTGCACACCTGTTATTGGATGAACACAAGGACATGAAGACAGGGAGAGGATGCTGCGATAAAGGATTCACCAACACACAATGCAGCAAGTGCCTTTGCTTTTCAGAGGACAAGAACTGTTTTTAGGACTTTCACTAACAATGAAAGTTTGTCATGAAAAGAAAAAAAGGAATGAAGAAGTTGCTAGAAAAAGATAGAGTTTTATCCTGTTTATTTATTTATGTATTTATTTTTAATAAATGATTTCATAAAAATATGACTAATGTGTGATTATTTTTAAATGTTATATACATTTATGGAGCTAAGTAAGCAATCAAACTTGCAAATGAACCCTTAGTTGTTGTGAATTGTTGTTCAGACAAAGTGAGCAAAAAGACAGAAATTCTGCTTCCACCAAAGCCCAACGTTGCAAAATTACAACGTTTCTCTAAAAACATACATAAACATTTTTTTTCCAAAAACTCTTTGATTTCTGCATCAAAGGCCTCCTACAACAACATCTGAATGGTCAAATAATTTTTTTTTTAGGTTTTTCTTAATTTGGGTCTTACAGGGTTAATCACTTGTCTATTTCCGGAAACTGGCTCATTAGGCTGCAGTAGTAAGACAGAGGAAGGAGGAAAGCAGCCTGTAACAGCAAACATGTCCTATTTATGCTGTATTTACGCTAAAGCTAAGTGTTCGTGTTTGTGTCACCCCCTGGTTTAATCCCCAGAAAATCCCCCATGTGTCATATCATCATTTTCTATTACTTCATAATAGACAGCACATTTTAACTCCAGCTGCAGCTGACCAGGATTTGAACTGAACTTTAAAGGAACACTCCCCGCAAAATGTGTTTAACACAGAGTCCACCACATTCTCTACATTCCAGTCATTACATATCTGTCCAGATTTTTACTAAACTGCTTACTACAGCTCAATAAACTCCCCTCTGGGAACTCTGGGAAGGGTGACCAGAACAAGTACGTCAGACAATTCCAGTGTCTTTATGAAGTTTTATTTCACACACTAGGTTTCCAATAGGTTGGAAAGTTCTACACATCCCACTTGGCCTACTGATTCTTGAATCAAACTAGATGTAAACTGTCCAGATTTCACCTGCTGGAAAGTTCTACAACTTGTCAAGACATTGACAAGATTAGAAATAATAATGATTTTTTTTTTCAAAATGATAATTTTGCCCTTCAAACTTTGCTTTCATTAAAGAACTAGCAAAACTGTTTTCAGCTGTGCTAACATAATTGCACAAGGGTTTTCAATGGTTTTCTAATCATCCAATAGCATTTTAATGTGATTAGCAAACATGTACCATGGTTGCTGGAAAAGGGCTGTCACGATCTCACCTGCACCTTCCTCTCAATTTTATTATTATTGTTGTATTGTTGTGGCTGCTGCTCTCCTTCCCACTCTGACTCTGCAGGAGGCGTGACTGATCTACTGCCAGACACCGGTGATCGTCTACACCTGCGCGGCTCCGCCTCACCTGCTCCGGATGAGCAATCAGCGGAGCTTAAAGGCGGAGTCATTCCTCCTCACCGGTGTCAGATCGTTCTCGTACTTTCATGGGTAAAGTCATGCCATTGCTCGCTCGCTATACTTACCTTGAAAAGATACTCACCACTCCGTCTCCGCTCCAGGTCGTCACGTCTCCTGCCGGTCGTCTTCTCCTGGCTTCTCTGGTTTCCTTCTCCCCTGGAATCTCCAAGCCACGTTGTGAGTTAAGACTTCCTCAAGCTGGACTCTCCCTGCGCCCTGAGTCAGCTCCCCTCGCAACCGCTGCAAAGACTTTATTCTTTTCCACTCTTCGCACTATCCACTATCACTTCCCCATTTGGGAAGTCGTTTTGTGTTACCCCCCTTTTGTAATAAAAGTATTGTTTGAAATAACCTGTCGTCATCGTCTGCTTTCGGGTCCACGCCACCAACCGTAACATAGCGATCTGACCAAAATGGACCCGGCGGACTTTGACACTTTAAAACAGGCCATTTCCGCTCAAGGCGTTTTAATCGGGCGCCATAGTCAGGCCCTCTCGGAGATCACTCAATCCCTCCGAGAGCTAACTGCTAACGCCGCTAGGTTGGCTAATTCCCCGGTAGCTGCTTCCGCTTCCGCTTCCGCTATTCCCGAACAGGCTACTACTGCTAACCTTAGCCAGTTAGCTCCCCCCACTAGCATGCCACGGGAGCCGTTCGTCCCGATTCCCGAGCGTTTCTCGGGTGAAATAGGGCGGTGTTCGAGCTTCCTTTTCCAATGCTCTCTAGTCTTCAACTTACAACCACGCACGTACCCGGATGATCACGCTAAAATCGCCTTCGTTGTGAATCTGTTGTCTGGACGAGCCGCTCTGTGGGCCACGGCGTCTCTCGCCAATACGGCACCCGGCTCCGTTAGCTACGCATCCTTCACCAATGATTTATGTAAGGTCTTCGACCATTCGCCCCAAGAATCAGATATCTCCACTAAACTAATTAACACCGAACAGGGCCGTTCATCAGTGGCTGACTTCTCCATTCAATTTCGTATTCACGCGGCACAAAGTACCTGGAATGATTCGGCGTTACGTGCGATGTTCACACGCAATCTAAGGAGGGAGATACGGGATGAGTTAGCGACGCGAAATAACGCCTACGATCTTGATTCCCTGATTGAGCTTTGTATTCTCTTGGATAACCGCATTCAGGAACGAGACCGCGAAAGAGCAGCTCATGCCCGTCACCCCACTAACCACTCACGCCCCGCTAATCCGGTTCCTTCTCTTCACCCTTCTCTTCCTACTTCTCCTGGTTCACCTGAACCTATGCAGCTGGGGCGCACTCGACTCACCTCCGCAGAACGGACGGTGAGAGTTCGGAGCGGAGCCTGTCTCTACTGCGGCGAACTGGGCCACCTCCGTGCCATCTGCCCAGTTCGCCCAAAAGACTAAGCCGCGGTGCCGTTTCCTGTGCCTCCCAGAAAGCGTGTGATCCTCCCTGGGCAACTCCGGTGGGATCAGCACCTAGTTAATGACGTTCTGCGTGACATGCTGGACAAATTTCTCTTTGTGTATTTGGACGATATTCTCATATTTTCCAAATCCGAGGAGGAACACGTCCAGCATGTCCGCATGGTGCTGCAAAGACTGCTGGAGAACAAACTCTATGCCAAAGCGGAAAAATGCACCTTCCACGCTTCCTCGGTGCCCTTCCTGGGGTTCATAGTCGACCGAGGAAAATTATCACCGGACCCAGCCAAGATCAGCGCGGTGAGGGACTGGCCCACACCTTCCAACCGCAAACAGTTACAACAGTTCCTGGGGTTCGCCAACTTCTACCGTCGTTTCGTGAGAGACTATAGCAGGGTGGCTAACCCTCTCACCCAACTCACCTCCCCCCGGCAACCCTTCCTCTGGTCCTGCCAAGCCGACGCAGCCTTCCAAGAACTCAAGGTACGATTTACTTCCGCACCTATCCTTTCACACCCTGACCCCTCTCTACAGTTCGTCGTCGAGGTCGACGCCTCCGACACTGGAGTTGGAGCTGTCCTCTCACAACGCTCCACTACCGACCAGAAGCTTCACCCATGCGCCTTCTTCAGTCGTCGCCTATCCCCTGCTGAAGCCAACTATGACGTGGGCAACAGGGAGCTATTGGCGGTCATTCTGGCCCTACAAGAGTGGAGACACTGGCTCGAAGGTGCGTCCCTTCCTTTCATTATCTGGACCGATCATAAGAATTTAGCCTACCTAAGAGACGCTAAACGCCTAAATTCTAGGCAGGCACGTTGGGCCCTGTTTCTAGGGCGATTCTCGTTTACCCTTACTTTTCGACCTGGGTCCCGGAACGTTAAACCTGATGCACTGTCTAGAATATTCTCACCTGATCCACCTTCTCTATCCCCTGAGCCCATTATGTCTCCTTCCTGTATCGTGGGGGCTGCTTCCTGGCCAGTGGAGGAGAGGGTTCGGCGGGCCCAACGGGAGGAACCGGACCCGGGGAACGGTCCGGCCAATCGACTCTTCGTGCCCGGTGCGGCTCGCTCGGAGGTCCTACAGTGGGCACACAACTCCAAGCTCACCTGTCACCCCGGCAACAACCACACCCTCCAATTCCTCCGTCAGCGGTTTTGGTGGCCCTCCATGATCCAGGACACGACCGAGTTCATCCGTGCCTGTCCCGTCTGCGCCCGGGGTAAGACCTCTAACCATCCTCCTGCAGGTCTTCTCCAGCCACTCTCCATTCCTCGTCGCCCCTGGTCCCACATAGCAGTGGACTTCGTGACCGGTCTACCGCCGTCTCGCCTCAACACCACGGTCCTGACGGTGGTGGGCCGGTTTTCGAAGTCTGTACACTATGTGCCACTTCCCAAGCTTCCTACATCCATCGAGACGGGGGAACTCTTGGTCGAACACGTCTTCCGGCTCCACGGATTCCCACTGGACATCGTTTCCGACAGGGGTCCCCAATTCACCTCCCAGGTCTGGAAGGCATTCTGCTCGGCGATCGGAGCATCCTCCAGCCTCACTTCAGGGTACCATCCACAGTCCAACGGCCAAACTGAACGTGCTAACCAAAGCATGGAAAGTGCCCTCCGCTGTGTCGCTGCCCGTCACCCCGCCTCCTGGAGCTCCATGCTGCCGTGGGTGGAATACGCCCATAACGCCCTGGTCTCTGCTTCCACGGGCGTCTCCCCCTTCATGGCTACTCTGGGCTATCAACCGCCGCTCTTCGACTTCCAGGAAGAAGAGGTGGCCGTCCCGTCCGTCCAGACTTACCTCCGACGGTGCCACGCTGTTTGGAGACAAGTCCGGTCTTCTCTCCAACGATCTTCCAACCGAAGCCAGAGACAGGCCAATCGCCACCGCGCCCCGGCTCCCGACTACAGACCCGGCCAGAAGGTATGGCTCTCTTCAAAAGACCTCCCCTTACAGGTCGAGTCCCGGAAGTTGGCGCCCCGGTTCATTGGTCCATTTGTCGTGGAGAGGATGGTCAACGCCTCCGCCGCCCGCCTGAGACTCCCCAGGTCCTTAAAGATCCACCCGACCTTCCACGTCTCCCTCCTGAAACCGGTGGAGGAATCGGACCTGGTCCCGCCCTCCAACCCTCCTCCTCCACCCAGGTTCATCGACGGAGGAGAGGCCTACACCGCCAGGCGCATCCTGGACAGCCGACGCAGGGGTCGTGGCCACCAGTACCTCGTCGACTGGGAGGGGTACGGTCCGGAAGAGAGGTCTTGGGTTCCACGCCACTTCATCCTCGACAAGGACCTGTTGAGGGACTTCCACCGGGCCCATCCGAACAAGCCTGGTCTAGCGCTCTTTGAGGGGGAGGTACTGTCACGATCTCACCTGCACCTTCCTCTCAATTTTATTATTATTGTTGTATTGTTGTGGCTGCTGCTCTCCTTCCCACTCTGACTCTGCAGGAGGCGTGACTGATCTACTGTCAGACACCGGTGATCGTCTACACCTGCGCGGCTCCGCCTCACCTGCTCCGGATGAGCAATCAGCGGAGCTTAAAGGCGGAGTCATTCCTCCTCACCGGTGTCAGATCGTTCTCGTACTTTCATGGGTAAAGTCATGCCATTGCTCGCTCGCTATACTTACCTTGAAAAGATACTCACCACTCCGTCTCCGCTCCAGGTCGTCACGTCTCCTGCCGGTCGTCTTCTCCTGGCTTCTCTGGTTTCCTTCTCCCCTGGAATCTCCAAGCCATGTTGTGAGTTAAGACTTCCTCAAGCTGGACTCTCCCTGCGCCCTGAGTCAGCTCCCCTCGCAGCCGCTGCAAAGACTTTATTCTTTTCCACTCTTCGCACTATCCACTATCACTTCCCTGTTTGGGAAGACGTTTTGTGTTACCCCCCTTTTGTAATAAAAGTATTGTTTGAAATAACCTGTCGTCATCGTCTGCTTTCGGGTCCACGCCACCAACCGTAACAAGGGCCTCTATACACCTATGTACATATTCCATTAAAAACCAAACGTTTGCAGCTAGAATAGTCGTTTACCACATTAACAATGTATAGAGTGTATTTATGATTAATTTAACGTTTTATTCATTGAAAAAAATTTGCTTTTCCTTCACAAATAAGGATATTTCTAAGTGACCCCAAACTTTTGAACGGTAGTATCTACTTTGATGTCAGTAGATATTCGGGGTTGTGATATTGGTAATGTTACGGATACAAATACTGGTATCACTGCATCTCTACGGCGTTTCCTCGAAATTAAAAGGACACAAATGTTCATGTCAGACATTTTTCCCACTGAATCCCATGTATACAAACCAAAACCATAATACAGAGCCTCAAAGAGGATGTCAAAAATGTAATAACTCCCTGTAATTCTGACTTTGAGTGTCCACAGCACAGAGTTCTTTCAAGATTATGAAAACACAGCCCCGCACAGTACACCCACATTCTGGAACACCTAGAGCCCACATGGCATGCTGACATTCCAGTCTGAAGCTGGAATGTGATAAAAGAGACTTTCAGCTTTTCAACACCAAACACGGCGCTGTGTGTTGTGAGATGAGGCCCTGACATTAGAGGTCAAACCTCCCCGCTGACTTCCCCGAATCACAGAGTCACTGAAAAAAGTATTTGCTTAAGGTTCTGCCAGTTTGTTGTGAATTCTGAAGATAAATACTATCCTGCTCGTTCTCCTCCTGTCAGAGAAGTACAAGTTATGTGGTAGCAAAGAATGTTAATGTCTCTCATCCCCTGTCATTTTTTGCTGCCTCGGTACATGTTTGTTGTAAACATGGTGTTTGTGCAAATAGGTGGTATGTGCTTCACTTTGAGTTCAATGAATGGCTTCTGTCGCGCGGCACAACAATAGTCGGTGGATGTAATGGACAATAGTGGGTGGTGGAGCTTTTGTGTAATGGAGGCCATCACATGGCCGAGTTTGTATTGTTGCATTTCCTGTATCCCTCCTATTCTCTTCCTCTCTGGAACGCAAACATCTCGCACAAAAAAATTAACAAAATTATTTCCTATGATGGAATGTGACAAAGTGATTTGAGTTAATGATATGGTGGCGGCACCGAGCAGGAAGGTTTTTGGTCCAAAGTCGGGTTTGTTCAGGGCCATTCATGTTTGGAGTCTGCATGTTTTCCCCATGGGTTATGTCAAAGATTATGTCAAGAATATTTTTTTTTGGAGATATTCCCAATGATACTGACCTTCTTTTCAGAGATTTGTAGATCGATTCATAGAATCCTTCAATCCTGTATCCTCTGCACAAATGTCATAAGACTTTTGTGGTCACACAAGACTTGACGGCGATAATCTTGAATATCTTCATCTCTGATTCTATTTGTTTTGCTCTCTTTTTAAAGGAAGGAAAGGATCTTAATTGTCATGACACAAATTACGAGGCCAGATGGAGGATCCACATCTGTGAAAACAACTGCGCCAATAAAAGCTTATAGCCAGGATGAATAAGTCATCTGCATAGAAAGCTTGGCCTGGATGGGACTAATGCACAGTGTTAGACTGAATCCTGAAAAGCATCTGCCATCGTGATGCATCATATCCACTTCATCCTTAAATGAAGTCAAGCTCATTATGGTTCATTTCCTTCTCTCACTCACAGCATATAACACAAGTGCAATCATCTCTTCAAGCTGGTCAAGGTGACCTCTATACACAGTATGATCAAGTCAAGTTACCACACACAGACATGGGGAAACCACTGCGTCTCTTTATCTCTTTGAGCTGTCATCGAATTCCAGCGAACTCTAGCCACAAAGTGTCAGACACAAATGAAAATAACAATTTAAAATTCCAGCGACATCAGACTTGAAAAAAAATTACTTTCAAGCCTCAGTCTCGCAGGAGCGCTCACGTGACTTCCAAGCACAGACAAACAGAAGACATCACGTCTTATTTCTTACTCCACAGAGAAAGACCCGCATTAGAACCCGGGATCTGAACCAGCTGTGAGGCAACAATACGAGCCACTGGACCACTGAAATATACCAATTCTTCTTGACATTCAAACAGCTTTGAAGAAGCAAACTGCTCTTTAAAAAGTTTGCACACTACTAATATTGTCCTGGCCTACATCCATCATTCTACAGACTGAAGAAAACATCTTTGTTTCTCACAGATCAGCACAAATATCACTCAGTAATCACTTCAAATGAACATTTCAATCAAAAATAATCGCAATTAGATATTTATTCAGAATTGTTCAGCCCTGATGTGAAAGTTTGGGACTGAATCCAGGCGGTAACACAAGGTGGAGTGAACCTCTCTTCCTGAAAGTCAGCCAGCAGAGGACCATCAACGGATCAGCCACTCAAAGGCCATCGGGCAAGTTAATGTCAACAACACTTGGAGCTCAGTGAGACTGAACAGACTTCCTACAACCCTCCCCCTCCTCCTCCCTGCCTCATGTTGTCCTCCCTCGCCTTGCTTCAACTAACCCCCAAACACACTAATACTTGCACCTCCCTTCACCCTCACTTTAAACCCATACATGTCAGTCGTTTTACCTTCACAATTCCACCTCCCGTGACTCCGCTCAGAAGCTTCAGCATCATTGACCACACGGCTGTTACGTAACCTGCGATTATGTGTAATTCAGTGTGTGTGATTTCCTGGAAGAGGGTGTGGTTCAGAGGAAGACGACATCATTGATAACTCCTGTTGTTCCTCGTCAATGTTCCCACACTATACGAGAGCAGAGGACGGAAAATGCACGTCCACCAAACACACACAGAAACAGTGACTGACCGACAAGTCAATGTGTGGCTGGTTCCTCCTGTCATTACCCGGCCAATCAAATTAGAGAGCTGGCTGTGATTGTGTTCTGTCCCTGGGCCGAACACAGTTATTGGCAAATGCTCAGTCTGAATCGGCAGTTTGCCGCTCCGGTTCGTTATTTCCAGAATCACCTCTTGATGTCAAATGATGAACAAACAAAAACAGTGAGTTCTGTTCTAAAAAAGACGTAAGCCTCCACCAATGACTTTGTTTACATCTCAGTTTTTAAATGGGACTGGTACGAATCTCATTATTGGATTGTTTCTGCCTCATAGCAGTCATCTAGTTTAAGATTACTGACGTTTTATTAACATTTCAGATTTAATCTGTTTAAAAGAAAAGGTCTCAATTCATGTCCTTCATCCACAGAACCAAATGACAGGCAGCAGGACAGTGTCCCTCGCTTCATACAGTTAAAGTTGCTTGGCAACAGTGACAGGGGTTGAAAAAGAGACTGAATATCAAACACACGATAATCTTGAGCGTAGAATAAAGTCTGTGCCAGGTATTTCTTCGGTGTGGTCGGTGATAGCACATGTTTGTGACAAACTCCTCTTTGTAAAAAATTTTTTTTATTATTGTTATATTAGCAGGAGTATATATTATATTGTTAGTATAATACCATTATGACACTTATTGATCTAAATGCACTATGAATTAGTCAGTGGTGTGTCCTTTAATGTTATAAATTGCTTTAATTAAGCTGGTATGCTGTTACTTCCTCACATATTGAAACTCTTTTAAAAGACTGGCAATACTCATTTAACTCTAGCTTCTTAGCAATTATCAGCTAGCTTTTCCCGCTAATTTCCACCACGCTGTCCACTAAGAGCTGCAATTTTCCCCACAACTACTAGAGTGAAGCACTATAGTGTGCATGAATGTCAGACAGACACTTGATATTTCTAATGGCAACGTTGTTTGTTCATGCATTAAAACCTCACTTTGCCCCACGTGAACACAGCCACAGGTGGGTTGGTCTGAAATGATTCATTTTAAGTGCATCACAATTGAAAAGTGAAGAATCATCCTGCATTAACACGTTTCCTCCATAAATTATATCATCACCCGTCCATCAGCTTGTTCTCTAATGGAGAGATGCACGACAGGCAGCATATAAATTATAATACCATTATGGGCTTTAAACAGTGATAATCCAGCTAAAACAGCATCGTAACGATGTTTGACAGAGAATATTGTGACAGCAATAGCAGCAGCAACAACAAGTTCTGAAGCATGTGGAGGACAACAATCAGGTTAAGGTCACATCATATGTGAGTTAAAGTGATGCAGAGGAGGAGAAGGAGGAGGAGGAGGAGACACTATACTGCAGCAAACTGTCTGGTCCACTGACCTCCTTTGGATCTCTCTCTCTCTCTCCAGTATCCAGTGTCCTCCTCACTTTAGAAACAATCAGTGTAATTACAACCTGTGTTTCTCCACACACACACAAACACACACACACGCTTTTCGTGCCTGTTTTAACTTTAAATGTCATCCAAATACATTTTAAATTAATTTAATCTACCTGTGTGAAGAAGAACACAAACAGCAGTTAATCCCTGTGAGAGCTTCTTAAACCACAGGTTAATAATAACCGGGGATTAGTTTGGCGTAACCGACCTGCGCACCGCACTTCTTCTCCTTCTCCCTCTTCTCTCTGTCTTTGTCCTTCTTCTCTTGTCTTGCACGACCGGAATAAAAGAAACGCGGCTGCAGATGCTGCACCAGGAGGAGGAGGTTACATGAAACAAACGGAGAGGAGAGGAGGAGCAGGAGGAGCGGATGTAACGGTGACCACAGCCTATGACTGGGATGACATTGAGCTCCCTTTACGCGCCAGCTTTTCCAACAACCAGCACCTCCTCTCTCTCTCTCTCTCTCTCTCTCTCTCTCTCTGAGAGGCACGCGCTCTGAATAATGCAGGGGGCTCGTGAGCTCCCGGGAGTACTTTCTGTCCCGTTCCACAGATAATCAAAAGAGCGCTCACAAAGAGGCCCCGAGCCGCGAGGATCGGGTTACAGCTGCCTTTCATTCATTTATTCAGCTGCTAAACAATCTCACTGCACCTCCTCCTCCTCCTCCTCCTCCTCCTTCTTTTTGCCCCCCTCTGTCTGTCCACTTCCACATCCAAACCTTTCTGCTCTGCTGGTGTCTTCACACAATAGAAACAAAAGAAAAAACTCCAGAACACTCCAGAAACAGGTGGTACCTAAAAGAAATGTACTTAGTTTTGTGCTTTAAACTTTCATTTTAAGGTGAAGTAGGTAGTTTATAGTGACATCTAGGAGAGGCTGAAATTTACAACAACGAACTGCTCCTCTGCTCACCCCCTCCCTTCCCTGAGCGCTACGGTATCCTCAGCCGGTCAAATGTCGTCCTCGTCGTCTTTCTCCGTGGTGTGGGCGTACGGTCAGGTACTGGTGTTCCTTTTATCTGCTGTAAAATACGTGTGCTCCTCCATTCTAAACGCGTAAAAAGATCCGCTCTCAGCCTCGTCTCGGCGCTCGTTTTGTTCTCTCGGGTTTGTCTATACAGGCTCCTGTAGAAACATGGTGTCGTGGCAATGCAACAGCGGCCCGCGACCATGTTATTTTACATGACTTTTTGAAACACTACGAAAATGAAACAAAAAATATTGTACAGCGACTAGACAATGCAGGAGCACATAATATGTATAAAAAAGTGGATTTTGGGTCATATAAACCCATAAATACTACGCAGTGTCCCTTTAAGTTTCAATATTGTATCACTCTGTTGTCATTGGGACAGCTCCTTTTTAAGTGTATTCAAAATATCAAGACATAAAACAAACAATCAACATATAACAACACAAAAAACAATAACAATTCAAAAATAGTCTACTGTTTCAAAAACGAACAAAAAAACAAACAGATAACCTTCAAAATAAGAGCTGAAAACAAGTAAACACCACCGCTGCCGCCATGTTGGCAGGAAGTCACCAGCGCTTTCCTAGTGTTGCCAGCCAGCACATTTACTGTTGCACATTATTCTCATAGATTATCGCACTTTTGACCAACGTGAAGTCATGTCAGACTTTACAGAGATTACAGGGTTCAGCAGGGGTGTGGCAGTTAGGAAACAAAAGCCTGTTTTTGTACAGTCAGAAATGTGTGCTATTGAATCATAAAGTTACCATGCTACGTCACCAGAGATTAAGGAAATAAAGTCAATTGAAATGCTGAAGTGCAGCCTGTTAATTCACAATTTTATATTAAAACAACTGGCTTTAAACTGTTTTAGTCTGTTTAATCGCACTAAGGTCATAGTCTGACTAAGAGAGGCAATTGGACAAATTGCCGAGTCTGAGTATACATACGAAGGAGAAACCTCAGGCTTTGTACCTGTGACTCCTATAAACTAGTGTGTATTGAAAAGAGCACAGTTTATACTCTGTTTATATTATCTGGGTCAAAGTCCGACTCTAGTCCGACTAAGGGCCAATTCCAATTCCTATCAATTCCAATAACCCTCAATCTTAAACCTCAAGCTCAACCCTTAATCTTAACTGGCCCTCAAAACCAAGTGTTGAGGGTTATTTTGTCACTTAGAAATGGGACACCCCTTAAATGCAGTTTGTCAGTCAAGTTATTAGGTTGTCAGTAAGTTATAAGATGATACTCATACAAATACCACAACCACGGACATATTCAGCAGACAGTTACCACACACCACGGCTTATTGAAAAGTAAACCATAGCAAACGATCGCTTGTCCACACCGGCCGGCTATTGACAAAAGATCGTAAAATAAAAATAAATGTGACGCAACAATGATGTCAGTAATCCATATATGGGCCTAAACTAAGATAATACAATGGTTTTCATCATTTATATATTTATATTTATATCTCTATTAACAAAGAAAATACTTAATTTGTAGCGTACAATTGTTTGTAGCGTAATCACTGCTTTCGACGCCATCTTTTTTATGTGAAAATACGCAAAGCATTCTGGGTAGCCCTTGCTCCCAAGGGTCCCAACTTAATTTTTCTGAGAATCGGGACAGCACTTGCACTAGCGGGAGCGCGCATTTTTGAGATTGAGGGTTAAGCAAGGAATTGGAATTCACCCTAAGCGTATACATGTAGGAGTAATCGGATTATAAATCACATCATCCAGGTATAGTCTGACTAAGGCTGAATCCCAATTCCACCCCTTAGCCCTCCCCCTTCCCCCTACCCCTTTGTCGGAGTTCCCCTTGGCCCTCAAAACAGCGTTGAGGGAGCGAGGGTACGAACGTTCCCCTAAGAAATGTGACACACCTCCATTACGTCATCACGTCGTCCGGACTTGACGCTCGCGGACTGCTACATCAACAAGCCGATGCGATGCTTGTTGATGTAACAATCCAAAAATGCCGTCCTCACAAGTAATGTCTGTTGCCTGGGCTATTTTTCTGTTTTTACGACTGTCAGCTGCTAACCAACTACATCGGCGGCGACGCTGTGAGGAGTGTTCACACACACAGTTACAGCGACTGCAGACCCGCTGCATTACCATAGCCACACACACACACGGTGCAGAGGGAGAAAGCTGCTCGCAGACAGAGCGGAGGAGAGCGGGGACAGAATCTCCTGTTCTGTCCTGAAGACGTAACTGTGCACTCCGGCACAATTTGTTAATGTTAAAAAAAAATAGCGGTAGCAGCTAGCTAACCACTTACGAAAGGAACGCCGGGATAGCATCGGCTACGACTAGCTAGTAATTCAAAACAAACTTGACTAGTGATTCAGAAACACCGTTGACAATTGAAGAAGACCACAATACAATCATTACACATGACTGTCGTGATTAAAATACTGAAAATACATTTGTGCGAGTCTTTAAGGGCCGGCTTTCAAACTTCGCTGACAGGTGACGCGGCGGAAGCTGCGAAATTCCTCAAAGCCCTCCGTTTCAAGTGTGGTCCTGAGGAAGCTTCGTTTCGAGGGCTACGTAGCCCTACGGCTTGGCCCTAGCCCTTAACCCTTATGAGAAATGAGACAGCCCTACCCCTCACATGAACGCGCAAAAACAAGGGGTAGGGGGAAGGGGGAGGGCTAAGGGATGGAATTGGGATTCAGCCTTAGGACTAGCTCGATTTGAGTCGGCCTAACGTGTTTACATGACATTAAGAACAATAAATTATTATTATGACTATAATCAGACTTTTAGCTGACAGTGAGCTGCAGCTATGAGTCAGAGATGCCAAACATAAAACTACTCCTTTCAAAAATGTCTCAACCCATGGACAAGCAAAAAAATATGGTCTGCAGTGAAGCTGCACTAAAAGTGTACCAAGCTGAAAACACACATTACCACACAGTATTCCCACAAAGAAAATGCACTTTTGTAAAATAAAAATGTTGCTTATTACTAAGTCACAGCAGAAGAACAACCTGTTTTGTCCTGTTTTCTCACAACAAAAGTAGTAGATAAAAACGTAGATAATGGATATGATCTCTTTTAATCACTGCATGACAACAGTTTTTTTCCTATCAGACAGCTGATAATGCAAGTGCGTGTAATCATGTACTTCTACATTGTCCAAATACAGCAGACAATGCTATCGAAATGTATAATATAATCACACAAAATGACAGTCACAGACGACTCACCATGGCAGTGTGAGGATGTCTGGTCAGAATGGGAGCTTGATGGCCATTTTCTGTTGTCACGGCAACCTCTGGTGTTTGATCGAACCCTGTGAGAAAACAATTTATTATTATTATGATTATTATAATAATTATTATTATTATTATTACCATCATTATTTTTGTCGTTTGTACTCAGCAGTTTTTTCCACTGTTCTGTACACAAGTCTGACCCAGTTCTACCGTGAGAACTTAAGTTCATGTGATTTCTTCTCTACTCATCCTCAAACCTCCTGACACACACACTCACACTGCAGGAACAATGCAGCAGCAGCAGAAAACACGGACATCAATGAGTCTAACAGTACATCACTGTATGCTTTTGCCTTTTACTGCTGCTACTGTTTCTTTCATGTATTTATTGGTTTATTGTACTCTTATATTCAACATTAATAAACATTTCTGTTTATACAGAGAACACAGACTGCTTGTTTGTATGTGTTCTGTGAAAATAAAGGTAATAATAAACACAATTTCAGACTAAACTGGCTATTTTTGGTTGATTTTGTGTTGATATCATTAAAACAGATTCTGCACCTATATATTGAAAGCAGACTATTACTGTGTAAATTATGCAGCTGATTGGTCCTGCACAGAAAGTTCCAGTATAAAAGGCCTGATGGTCACAGCTGACTGCAGTAGACATGTTGTGCTTGTTTTTTGTTTTTTTTCTAAAACTGATGTGTCAATTCCTGTGTATTTCAAGCACTATTTGAGTTGATAAATACTTGTAAAAAACAGCACCTGTATCAGCCCCCTGCATTTGTGATGGAATATTACAGTATATATTTTTTCTTATTTAAGATCCTTTACTTATACAATACTTGTTATAATTTACAGAAACCCAGTGAAGAGAAAGTAGGCCTTTTATTTTCTTTGAAGGAAGTGTTGTTGCGGTAACCTGCTGACGACTGTCTTAAAGAAAGTAAGAACAAACCTTGTTTACCCTCGATGACCTACTTTATACACCTACAAAAGACATTTCCTAACTCAGACACAGTCAGTGTGCTGTATTTTTATTTTATAATCTGATCACTGGATCATCTCATGACCTCAGATACTGTTTTTGAGTGTGTCTTTGTTGACTGTAACAGGAGCAGCAGTGGTGCTATACTCTTTGAGGATACCAGGAAATTAAACTTGGCTCATGTATTAAACATAAACTAACATAACACAACTCTCTCGCTGTTTATTTCCTTGTGTCATTTCTGTGAAAAACACACACACACACACACACACACACACACACACACACACACACACACACACACACACACACACACACACACACACACACACACACACACACACACACACACACACACACACACACACACAGCATGCAGTCTGTAATCATCTCCAGATTAGATTAAATCAGTTAGTGGCCGTTATTAGAGTAAACATGCCTGTGTCCTGTTTGTGAGTGTGTGAAATGGCCTTCATTTTGTTTTTGTTTTTTGTTTTTTTTTCTCAGGAAGATTCTGTCATCTAAGATAAACTCACTTTTGTCAGATATAAAAGATGACATGAAACAACAAATACAGTCTTTATTGAACTGATTCTTGTAGGAAACGTAGATTGATGCCGTGCATTAAAGCACAATCTGTGTTTCTCCTGACATTTTTACAATCAAAATTCAAACAACTTCAACACAATTTGCTTTTAAAAATGTGGTTATTGACATTTTTTTTTTACTCTGTAACTGCTACATCTTGTCTCTAGAGCCACGGGGAAACAAGGACATTCATTTATAAGCTAATTAATTTTGCTATTTATTTATTTACCAACTCATTTTCTCCTTTCTTTTATTCTCCCTTACCTTAAACTACCTTCCTATCTTGCCTGTGCCTATGTGCCTTAAATACTTATTTATTACAAAGTGTGAATAAATCACATGAATTTCCTCTTTTATTCTTGTATTTTTCTTTAAATATTCCCACAAGTATACCAATATTTTATGCTTATACTGATACTATATAGCAGGTTGAAGTTTTACACTCTAATATTAGTCTCACAGGTTATTATTGTACTCTAATACATTTTTAATTCATCAATAATGACAAAAACAAAGCATATTTAGGTTATTAAGGGCAATTTTCTGCATTTCATCCATGTTTTCTTGCTGCCTTTTAACACATATTCTTATTAATATTCTTAACATTAAAGTCACCTCAATAAGATAAATCTTTGTGATTTAAAGCAGATTTGTCACTTAATTCAGCTGTGAGATAGCAAGTTGTTGCATCTTTGTGAACAAAATGTCCGCCCGTGTCCACATTTGTTTTCACTCTGATTTTCAATCCTCTTAATTAAACGCGTCTGCACTATGTGAACGCTGAACGTCTGCCATCGGTGTGGGTTTTCTTCTATTTTTCTATTGCAGTGATAAAAAGTGTGATTTATTCGAGTGTGTGACTTTAGTGTGTATAAGTGATCATAATGAAGCACAAGACAAGATAAAACCAGTTAAACTGATGTAAAATGTGTTTTTTTGAGGCTCCTGTGAACACACTCACCTTCTTCTTCTTTGTGTGTGTTAGTTAGATAGGGATGCAGTGAGAACAGCTTGTGATTTATTTATTATTTTTTTGTCAGCAGCTGATGAAAAAGTGAATGTTATAGAGCGAGAGATGGAAAGAACAAGCAGGAGACAGCAGAGGGGCAGTGGAGCAACTCAGCTTTATTGACCAAAGAAGATACGGACATCAGAGAGGGAGAGAGAGAGAAAGTGAGTTGTTCATAAAAGAGGAGAAAGAGTCAGAGAAGTGTGAACAATAGGAAATGGCGCCTTTTTTTCTTGTTGTTTTTGTTTAAACAGTCCATACAATCATGATGAGGGCAGAAGACAGAGAGCGAGAGAAACAGAGCGACCCCTACGTCGTCAGAGAAGTACTGCAGGTGTGGCAGTGGGGCTAGTCCACCTTAACACACCTGTTCTCCTTATAGACAGACACGCACGTGCGCGCTAGCACACACACACACACACGCACACTAGCCCCTTACCCTTAACTTTAACCATCACAACAAAGTGCCTACACTGCAAAAAAAATGGTTTTCAAGAAAGTAAAATCATCTTCATTTCAGGGAAATTGTACTTACATAATTCAATTTAAAAAAAAAAACAATATCTAGGTTTGTCTTAATAAGATATTACAGCTGAATTTAAGCTTTAATTTCCTATAACAAGCTGAAACTTTGGTTTGCAGTAAACATTTCCTACATTAGAGAATCTCTTTGCTGTCATAAACATGAAAGTCTGACAGCGGCTGCAGATTTACAAGCTCGTTTTTAAATATTCCAACCAGGCAAAATTTACTTACACCATTGGCACCAGATTATTTTTCTAACTAAAAAAGTAAAATAATATTTGGCTAAATGTCTAGTAGGGCTGTAACCTCATTCTAAACTAAGGCTGTGACATTTCAAAGCCAACTTTTTTATTTTCATAATCGATAAATCTACATCTGTTTGAGTGCTTTTTTCATGATTAAAACAAGCTTTCTGATTTTTTTTCAGCCTCTTAAATGTGAATATTTTCTGATTTCTTTGCTCCACATAACAAAGAAAATTATTCAAACTGAATAAATTTGCCAAAATGTCCCCACAAATATACACAAACACACACATACACTCAAACAAGCAAACGTGATCAGTCGAGCTCCACTAAAATTAATCTCAGCCTCAAATTTTTCTTTTATTGAAACTGTGACCATATTTATTTTATTTTTGTACAGTAAGTGCTTTGTCGTTCATTGCACATCACGTGTGTGTTTGTGTGTGTGTGTGTTGGGGGTAAAACTACACACTAAACACACAATTTTATTTTCTATCTGCATAGTCTGCGCATGCAATAAATAAACAATTTGTCTAATCTGCTAACCCTGCAGGTCGTCAATCAACAACCTCTTCCATGAAAGAACAACAAAAAAATAAAATAAATAAGGGGAAATAAATAAGTGTTTACATTATCATTTAAAGAGAACAAGAAATCCATGATGAGCTTCATGGATTCCTCTGGTGGCTCATTGTAGCTCATTAAAGGTCCAGTATGTAACATTTCAGAAGGTTCACAGGCTGAAAATGTAATATTCTACTGTATAACTACTTTTTTTTTTTTTAATTTAAAATATTTTTACACTTGTTGCATAAACCTCATGATATACTTTCTGGCATTTAAAGGCCACCATAGTTCCCTGACATGCTTGGGGGTGAAATGGGAGGGACAGGTGGAAGAAGTGTCCTCCTCCTCCTCTGTATGCTGCAATCTGCAGCCTTGCCACTAGATGTCACTAGCTCTCACACACTGGACCTTTAACTCCCATGCAAATCTGTGTGTATGCTTCATTTAAGCTGGTGATGGTTCGGAGGACGTGTGTGAGGGTTTAGACTGTGGTTAATTGTTAAATTATACACGGCAAAGCAGTGAAATTAGAGAATGAAACGATGCAATGTCATCACATGGCATAAGATCTCTCGCTATATATATATTTATATGTTATATATATATATATAGATAATGGAAAATAAGAATCATTCACTAAATAGAATATAGAGTATATTTACATTCTTTATCTACACAAGCGTGGTGGGCGTGCTCGGCGACCCATGGGATCTCTTGATTAAGACACACACACACACACACACACACACACACACACACACACACACACACACACACACACACACACACACACACACCTGAGCCACAAAATACTCCCTAATTCCTTCCTTATTTGGCTCTGGTGAGACTCCAGCCGCCTCTGTATGTAAATGCAGAAAAGCCCCATTATCGTCGTTTCGAGTGGGGGAGAGCGACAGTGTAACGCTGTATGTAAATATACAGCACGCGCGATGTTAAAATGGCACCCAGACCACACTTTGTGAAGCACCCTTGTAAACGAGGGCCCGGCTGGTGACTATGGCACAAGCTGGCAGTGGTTTTTAGTCTCTGAATTGTAAAGGATGTGTGGCAGCGTCCTGCAGCTGTGTGTATTTGTGTAAATTTAACGGGGCGTAAATGAACGTAAATTGCACAGAATCTAAAAAGGCAGTCCTTATTTATATTCATTATTCAGTATACCTTTGTGCCCAGGCTTGTTTGTGTTTAGCCATTGTTTGTTTTTCAAAGCTTGGAAAGGTGTTTTTCCTTCCACCAGAGCCACAGCGTCAATCATTAAAGCTGCCATTTAGCTTCCTGTGCTCTACAGTGTTTAGACAACGCTGGGGGGGAGAGAAGAAGTTGGCGCTTGTAGAAACTAAAGTGGCTGCCAGAGAAGGTGTTCCATCACAGCTTCGGATTGGCTGCTGAGTTAGGAAGTACTAGAATAGGAGGACATGACCTCAGCAGTGGAATAGCTGGAGTTTTGAGAGAAGCTCAGAGAGATTTAAGAGAGAAAAGCTTGATTCCATTTCACCCCCTGCCCCTAAAACTTTGCCCAATGCCTCTGTTTTAGCATGTTTACAGCATGCTCGTAGGAAGTAGTTTCTTGATATTTGTTGAGGTAGAAGGGAAGGATGACATGTTGTAGCTGTAGCTACGATAACCACAACATGCTTAGCATAATGTGTAGTTATGATAACCACATGTTTAGCATGCTGTGTTGCTACAACCACAACAACCTTAGCACATTGTGGAGCTACAATAATCACAACAACTGTAGCATACTGTGTGCTAATCAAACCACAACATGTTTAGGATGTTGTGTAGCCACACTTGTAACAACAAATTTAGCATAATGTGTAACGGCGCTAACAACAACATGTTTAGCATGTTGTGTGGCTACAACCACAACATGTTTAGCATGTTGTGTGGCTACATTTATCACAACAAATGTAGGTTGTGTAGCGACACTAACCACAACAAATGTAGGTTGTGTCGCTACATTAATCCTAACAAATTTAGCATGTTGTGTAGCTACGCTTGTAACAACAAATTTCAGATGTAGCTGCACTAACCACAACAAAAGGATGTTGTGAAAGTATGCTAACCACAACAAAACTTGTTAGCAGTCCACCGTACATAACATAAACTGGTCCATCAGTAGTCTCTGGGGCTGAAGACGTTTTCTGACAAGTCTCCACTTTGCTGGACACAATGTCCAACGTGGTCAATGTTAGTGATATAATGACGAAACTGAAGTGACTGACGTGTCACGTTCTTTAAGTGGTTTTCTTAATTAGTTGAAGATTCCAACCACTATCTCTTGTAACTCAAATCCAAGGGATTGAGACATTTAGGAACAAACTGTGAAATGGGACCAGGCTAAAAAGAGAAAGATAGAGTTGAGGGAAAGGGTGAGAGTTGAATTACTACAAACTACAGTGTCAAAAACCTCAGTTTCCCCATGGAAACAGGCGTTCTAACAATTCAATATACTTTTTAAAAAGTTTCATAAAACGAAATGAAAATGTTCAGATAACAACAGCAAACTGAAATAAAAAGATCTAAGCTATCTCTAATCTTAGTCAATGTGGAAGAGTGAAGAGGCACATAAAGAAACCAAGGCAACAAGTAGTTCCCTCCTCTCTGCCCGAACCAGACAGAGTACAAGTACAAGGCAGGGTCTTAATGTGTGGTGTGTGTTTGGATTAAAAAAAACAAAAAAACAAGTGTCTGTGAAGAGAAATTAAAAATAAATGAGTCCGTGTTTGGCTTATTAAATGTTTTATAAATTGGCTTTTTTTTTTCTTTTTCTTTTTTTAAAGTGGTGACCTTGTCGATATTCCTTGGAGCCAAACTCACACAAAATGGCAAAGTGACTGATTGTCCGCAAAGTGTCACCGAACCTTGTTTGAGCTGTCTCTAAAATAAAAACTGAAACTTTGTTTCCGTCTGTCACAGACACAGCAGCACGAGAACGGCTTATTTTTCCTGTCGTAATCTGAATTCGTCAAATGTACCGTGTTACTGTGGCAGGAGAAGGGAAGGGAAGCGTGACGGCAGAGCGCCCCCATGTTGACAGAGTGCGTCATGACAGAGCAGAGGTCAAAGATCAGACAAGAGTTTGTGTGTGTGTGTGTGTGTGACAGCTGATCAGTGTCCAGAAGACGAGGAGGAGTAGGAGGAGGAAGACGGGGCTTCTGTTAGTAATCATCCAGACACAGAGGAGAAGGAGAGGGGTGTTGTGGGTAATAATAAAAAGCGTGGAAGAGCGGGAAGACTCAGTCACATGAGGATGCAGCACTCGCAGCGTTTCCTCTTGTCTGTACCTGTGGCAGGGGTGAGGCCCGGCGGCGGCAGTGCCGCGTTGGCGTCGGTGTTTGCCGGCGGCGAGGAGGCGCTGTCGGGCTCGCGGCCGTCAGACGACAGTTCAGTGCTGGCGCCCTCTGATGTGGCGGGCCGCCCTGACACGAGGTCGGCCGCCGTGCCGTCGGCGATGGACATGTCGGTGACCGTCTTCTCACGCAGGGACTTTTCGTCGTCGTCGTCAATCAGGACCACCTCGGCCTTGACGGCGCCGTTGAAGCCCAGCAGACGCCTGCTCTCGCTCGTGTCCTCAATGTCCTGGTAGCCGAGGAACACCATGGTGACCGGGTGTTCTGCGGTGGCTTCGGGCTGGCACGTGTGGCCAGAGGAGGCTGGCTGGGTCGTGACGGGAGCAGACGGCGGCATCATGCCCAGCTTTGTCTCCCTCTGGAGGACGACCTGCGCTGGCGGGCTGGAAGGGATGGATGGCGGGGCGCAGGAGGGCGGGGACAGATCATCGAAATCCGCGCGTGTCGCCGGAGTCACTGTCACCTGACTCCTCCCACCGCTATCTCCTCCTTGCGCGGCAGGCCTGGCGGCTTGCTGGATGAGCTGGTCCACCTGCGCCAAGCTCCAGCCGTTCTCCATCGCGGCAGTGGTGGTGGACACGCCGCCCGAGGACGTGACCTTGTAGACTACCTTCCTGCCGTCGTCGTAGACCTTGACGCCGCGCGTCGCCGCGTCCAACGGGTTCACGCAGTTGGCTGAGAGGATGCGCTGCTCGCAGGTGTGCGGGTCGTGCTGCACGTTGATCTCCATGGCAAACATGGCTGTTAGGGAGGGGAGAGGAGGGGGTGAATGGGGAGGGAAAAGGTGAAGGGAGTGAAGTGTGAGGATGTGGAAACATTAGTTTCACATTCAGAGTGTTATTAATCAAACTGACAGAAGAGGAAATGTTACATTTAGGCTCAGTTCAGACTGTAGGAACATTGGACTTTTGTCTCAAATCAGACTGTGATCCAGAAATACCAAACTTTGATTATGAACTCAGCAACTGGTTGGAACGAGTGACTGCTTTCAGTGTCTGCAGCTCTGTTTTTTTAACACAATTTGTTGAGAGTGAAGCAAAACTTAAAAACAAAACAAAAAATAAAAAAATATTTGATTCTGACAGTCTGAACAAGGCCTTGAAACTAAAACCATGGAAACAAGAAACTGAACTAACAAGAGGTTACTTCTGGTCAACTCTTTTGATCATTTAGTATTTAGAAGCAGGTGTGAAAACTCAAAAGTGAGTTATAAATCTCTACATTCTGTTGTTAAATCTGCACAGTAGGCAGAACTAAGAAAGTCTAATTCTAAAATCACGCTGGCTCCATTTTGTGGAGCTTCACCCCAGAGCTGCAAAGTCAGCAGTAGTACAAAGACACATCAGCAGATAACAATAGACCATAGTGTCAGCGAGTCACTGAAACTTAAGACTAAAACATGATGAAGAAATACAGTAAAAACTCATATTAAACCAAAATTAAAGTAAATATAATGCACATATATAAGCATAGAAACATTTTAAAAAGTGATCATATCATGGAGGCTTCTATTAGTTTTCTTGTATTGTCTCCACATTTTTGACCAAATAAGTTTAAATAAATAAATAATGTGTGACACGTGTGAAATTGTCCACTTGACTGCAGCCCAAAACCTTCCTTCCCTCCGTCCTTGTTTCCTCTCCCCTCTCTCCTTCCCTCCCTCCCTCCCTCCCTCCGTCCGTCTTACCAGGTCTTGGTATGGTGTGCTCTGAAGAGGCAGGTGGGCAGCTCCGGGGCTGCGTGGCCAGGACGAGGCGGCGGCTGGGATCGGGCTCGACCGTGTAGTCGGAGAAGGGGGCGGACGTGCAGCAGGTGGCATCTAGCGAGCAGGAGCACGGGAGGGGGAATGACACATGGTCAGAGAAGGCCCGAGAGAGGACACACACACACACACACACACACACACACACACACACACACACACACACACACACACACACACACACACACACACACACACACACACACACACACACAACCCAGCCTCTAAACAAAAAAAACAAAAAGTGACCACACCCCTAAGTGACCCTGCCCGCCCCCTTTTCCAGTACTCACACACTTTCAATGCACTGAAACCTTAACAGTTCCTCTGAAATGATGTTGTGCGGACATTAGGACCAGGTTTTAGTCTCTATGAGGACTACTGGTCTTGCTAATTTAGTGAGGAAACTCAGGGACCTTAACCATAACACATGGACATCTAACCTTAAAACCCCCGAAACCAGGTCTGACAGAATGTGATGTCCTCACTTTTAATTTAACTGTCCTCACTTCCTGTTGTTTATACTTTTTTTTCATCCTCACACAAACACGCACGCACACACACCTCTTCTGTTTCTATGTCCATAGCAACTCTCGCACCCCTGAGGTCCACTGCTTATGCAGCAGAAGTGAGTGAGTGCGCGCGCGCGCACGTGTGTGTGTGTGTGGAACAAAGCTGCAGTGGCTTACAGGGCTCACAGATGTGAATGGTTGCAGGATAAAAGGCTGCCGGCCTCAGGCTGCAGAGTCATGGCCTTGCGTGTGTGTGTGTGTGTGTGTGTGTGTGTGTGTGTGTGTGTGTGTGTGTGTGTGTGTGTGTGTGTGGTGTGTGTGTGAGAGAGCCTCAATAGTCTCGCTGACCTGTGTGTGTCTGTGTGTGTCTGTGTGCGTGTGTGTTTGGGGGTTTAGTTCCCTGGCCTGTGTCTGTCCTGCCTCAGCGAGACTATTATCAAATACACACACGAGGATACAACAGTAACTCAGATGTGTGTGTCTGTGCGTGTGTGTGTGTGCGTGTGTTCATATACCTCCATCCTGGGTCATCAGACTCTGAAAGAGAAACAGGAGGAAATTCATATGAGATGCAGTGGAGTGAACAAACAATAAAGATTAAAAAAATTCAAATAAAGATTTTCTATTAGAAATTACACTTCTAAATGATTTAAATACAACATACAATACAACTACAACAGAAAAACAGTTTAAAATGTGTACTCTCTCTGAACTCTCACAGATTTTTACTCTGGCTTTCGACCCAGTATGAGATGTTGTTTTGTTCTTTTTTATACTTTTATTGTGTTTATTTGTGTTGTTTTTATATTTTCGACAGTATTTTGTATTGTTTTATTGTTTTTTCTTTGGTCTATTAGGTCACACATTTATATGTATGTTTGATTTGTTTTATTTATTTATCTCTGATGTACAGATGTACTTTGTTTCAGCTGTTGTTGTTTTTATATATATAAGTGCTTTATATATAAAGTTGGATTGGATTGTAACTCTGCATCTGCAGCAGTAAAACTACTAAGTCCGTTTTAATCAATGTTTCACGGCGCAATTAAAATGTAACAACTCTGTTTTGTCTACCAAAAGCTCTGTGTGTTTGCAATGAGAAAGCAAAGCTCCATGTTGTTTTTATCACTGTAACACAGTTATAATGGTGCAAATAAACAGGGGTCACAACTAAACATCAGATGAAAATCTACTTTATGCTTCCGAGGACAGCGAGGCTACGACACAAGAAGAACAAAAGGTTCTTTACCTTCTGCAGATCTTCTATGGAGCGCTCGGTCTCCTTCAGACGCTCCCGTAGAACCTGCTCTTTGGCGGAGATCAGAGACTCTTCGCTTTCCAGTGCACCAATGTCAGACTCCAGACTGTGGACACAAAACCAGACGAGACCACATCTTTAGTGAGGGAACTCAGAGTCAAAAACATGCGGGGAGAGAGCAGAACGTGTCATGTGAAGAGAAGGTTGTGTCATGAGATACTTTATTACTACATTCTCTCTTCATGATGGTCAGTTTAATGTCGGGCTCTCAAACTCAGTGTCCAGTTTGGTCAGTAGTGGGCTGGTCAAGTAGAAAAAAAGGCACATTTTTGAGAAAAAGACTATCAAGGATATATAAAAGATAATAAGATAATAATATTTATCATGATTCTTCAAATAATTTCAAAGTTAAAGTTTTTTGTTTTGATAAATAGTTCACAATATAAATGTATTTATGATGTATAACAAATCTATTCATAAAAAACAACAACATTATAGCTTGACTCAAACAGCAGGCCGCATGGAATCAATTGGGTGGCCGCAGGTTGGGAACCTCTGGTTTAAAGTGTCCAATTAACCTCTATATGTTTTTGGACTGTGGGAGGAAGTTGGAGAACCTGGAGAAAACCTCCACACTGAAAGGCCCTCGGTCAAATCCTTGACCTTCTTGCTGTGTGGCAACAATGCTAGCCACTGTGCGGCCGTGTGGCTTTATTACGACAGGTGTAATGGTTAAAATGACACAGGTCTATGCAGTCATACATCATCTGGTTACAATATTATACTGTGTATAACTCACTTTAGTCCACCTCTCCAGACCATTAAACTCCAGTTAGTTCCCACCGTCTCTTAGGCTGTTTACACTCAACTATTCATGTACAATTCTGACGTGATGTTATCCAGATGTTCAGGACATGACATGACAGAGATCGTACATCTGGACGAACACGTGGCCGAGATATTTGCCAGATGGGAAAAATTTAGATCAGCATTTTTGTTGATGAATGCGATACAGAATGATGACCCACTTTTATGGCAAATTACATTTACACTTTAAGAAGCATTGTTCATTTTAAAAACTGCATTATGTTATTATTATTATTATTATTATTATTTTTCTACAAAAAAAACTCCAACTACATTGTGTGTCGTCACTTTAAACATGAAGCCAATGTCACTCAGTATAGTTTACATGCACAGCTTAATCAAGCTAAGGTCATAGTCTGACTATGACAGACAGTTGAACAACTTGCAGAGCATACATGCGGGGGAGAAAATTGATTTATAGGCCATGTACAATCAATCTCGCTAAGCTAGTGTCAATTGAATAAGTTTCCTGAAAAACAAACGATGAACAGAGAGATGGATGGAAGTCCGACTTCAGTTCAAATAAGTATATACATGCAGGCGCAACTATGAATCGCATTATCCAGGTGCGCTAGTCCGACTAAGACTAGTTCAACTATTTTAGTCGGACTAACGTGTTTACGTGACATTAAGAAAACCGAATGATTGTCTTAGTCTGACAAGTCTAAAAATCGGACTTTTAACATGCACAGTATATGAACACTGATACCATCCAAAAAACCTATATATGGTAAATAATAAATAAATAAAAATGCAAAAGCATTTTAGCTGAGTCATGTTTGGGCCATTTATTTCTACACTATCATTTGTTACGCAGTTGAAATGACTCAGCACAATTGTCATAGTTCATAAATGGTCTAAAATTTAGACCATTTATGAACGATGAGGTTATGAACTGTGAGTCATTTTAGACTCTAAAACGACTGAATTGGACTGATATCGGTAAAGATATCGTCCCATTCTTATCACACACACACACATTCACAATCACACACACATTCATAAGGTCATTTAAGACATGGATGTAACAAACAATAGTAGGAAGCAGTAAGGGAGGAGGACCAGAGTCGCTTCCTTACCGACTGCCAGAGAGCTCGTACCACTTCAGAAAACTCTCCTCTGGGATACAAGGAATTTGTGCGTCACTGTATGTGTGTGTGTGTATAACAGAGATATTACAGTTCATAACAATGCCATAAATGGGTGTGTGTGTGGTGGTATGTTGGGGGGGGGGGGGGGGGGTGTCTTCCCACAGTTGTCCACAATCACTATTTCACTGACCATGACCATGTACACACGACACTGCACTGTTCACTGTTTGTTTACTGGAAGCACTTTGAGCAAAAATATGGATGTTCATGTTTAAATTGAGACTTGGGGCCAATTCCAATTCCTATCTTAACCCTCAAGCTCAACCCTTAATCTTAACTGGCCCTAAAAACCAAGTGTTGGGGGTTATTTTGTCACTTAGAAATGGGACACCCCTTAAATGCAGATACTTCTTCAGACTGCGGGGGGCAGAATAACGCGAAAGCTGCGTCCAGTCTGTCAACTCCAAAAAAGAAGAAGAAGAACACATTTACGTCACAATTATTTATTTATTATTTTATTTCAGTCAAGTTATTAGGTTGTCAGTCAGTTATAAGATGATACTCATACAAATACCACAACCACGGACATATTCAGCTGACAGTTACTGCACACCACGGCTTATTGAAGGGTTAACGATAGCGAACGATCGCGCGTGCGCAACGGCCGGCTATTGACAAAGGATCGTAAAATAAAAATAAATGTTACGCAACAATGACGTCAGCAATCCATAATATGGGCCTAAACTAATATAAAACAATGGTTTTCATAATTTTTATATCTCTATTAACAAAGAAAATACTTAATTAGTATTGTTATTAGTAATAAGTATCGCACTGGCTTCGCTGCTTTCGACCATCTTTCTCATGTGAAAACACGCAATGCATTCTGGGTAGCCCTTGCTCCCAAGGGTGGTCTTGGAAAATCTCAATATTGAGGGCGATACAGCCCTTAAACTTGCCCCTCAACTAAATTTTTCTGAGAATCGGGACAGCACTTGCACTAGCGGGAGCGCGCATTTTTGAGATTGAGGGTTAAGATTGAGGGTTAAGCAAGGAATTGGAATTCACACTTGGTCCGGTCCGACTGTCAGCTGTGATGATTTAAGACCACGGGATACATTTGGATCTGTTGGAACAGAACAGCAACAGAAGAAGACACTGGCGCTCTGGTGTCGATCAGTGGAGTTTAACGACTTAAACCTGCACAGTTTGCATGTCACCATCTGCCCCCGTGTTTCTACTCACAGTGAACAAAAGCCCACATTAAACAGACAGTCTGCTTATATTAAAAAAAAAAAAGAAATACAGTAAAGGACATGGTTTTCTTGTTTGGAATCTGTAAATTGGAGGGTAGCTATTAGTCAGTGGTGGACGATGGTCTACTTTTTTACCTAATTTATAACATTAGGATACGTTTTTATTGAGAGGAAATTAGACGATAAAGCACGCCACAGAGTGCGGATCAAATCTCGAAGACCACGTCTGGGTGATGAGAGGATGAAGAATCCAGGTGGGATTGAGAGAGATGAGGATGAAGGAGAACTTCAAATTGTGATGAAGAGACGAGAAAGCAGTCGGGGAAAGAATGTTAAGCTGCGTTGAAGAACTTTGACCTGTGATAAAGAACTTTGACCTGTGATAAAGAACTTGGAAGGAACTGTGATGAAGAACTTTGACCTGCAGGGGGCAGCATTATTATTATGGCCACCAAACGTTTTTTTACTTAATTATTAATCTGTGTCATTTTTGAGGGGCTTAACATGCATAAAAACTCTGGAAAATGCAATATTAGCAAAGTGTGTGGACCTGTGCATTGGCATTATGGCTCAACAGCGCCCCCCCAAATGTAAGTAGCAATTTTCCAAAGTTGGTTCAATTTGAACTAAACTTGTTGACTGTGTTGCCCACGCTCTAAAATGCCTCCCTGTATTATTTTTAATTTTTTTGGGATAATTTTGACCATACAGGAAGTCAACCGTTGGATTTGCGTCCATCTCAAACACAAACAAAGACTGTAATAACTGTATAATAATAAAAATAAATGTTACGCAACAACATAAGACATAAGTAATCCATAAAATGGGCCTAAACTAAGATAATACAATGGTTTTTATCTTTTTTATATCTCTTTTAACAAAGAAAATACTTCTAGTACCACTACGAGTACTTGTTCCGCTGCTTTCGGCGCCATCTTTGTTATGTTAAAACACGCAATGCATTCTGGGTAGAACCTTGCTCCCAAGGGTAGTCTCAGAAAATCTGAATATTGAGGGCGATACAGCCCTTAAACTGTGCCAAACGATTCATTGTGCCGTGCTGGAGCAGCTGCGGGGTTTAAGCGAGAAGCTTTTATTTGCTTCATCTGTCGCCCGCCGTTGTTTGTCTCTGCCGAGCGCCTTCATGTGAAAGAAAGTCTGTTTACATCTGAGAGATGTTTAAACAAAAGCACGAGTGAGCACCTCTTTCTTATTATAACGCCGGCCTTGTTTGGATGCCGCTCGCTCTGCCTTGAAGCCATTGTCTGTGAGTATCCTAAACCATCAACAACAACACGAGGTCAACTGTTATTGTGTTTTGTTTATCTTGGAAAATACAACATGTCAAGAGTTTGACGCTGAAAAACAATCATGGACGGCCTTCGCTGAGAATGTAACAAATATAGCAACGTGGTTGAAAAAGCCACAGAGAGAGAATGTTATCAGAGTCTATTATTCAGTAAAAAGCTTATCGAGATCAAACTGGACCAGATCTTAACCTATAAATCCATAATAATTGACATTTAGCTGTCATTTTTAATCTGTTTGCTCTTCTGTGACACTAGAAATAAAAGTTAAAGTCCAGTCCACTCACATTCCCCAGTACACCTCCACCTTTGTTTCCCTTTCAGGCAATAAATGGATTTAACTTCTGCTTCCTGTGAAGTTTCACGAGTTCTTGCCAACATGGACAAGAATCGATTGAAGACCCTCCTTAATCATTCAGATGCAGTTTTATAAATACACACTAACAAAAAGAATAGATGTACTATTTTGAAAGACAAAAGTCCCAAGTTTTCAGGGTTACCAAATGTTAGTTGACATCAAATTCAAGGACTTTTCAAGGTCTTTGCAGGACCAATTTCCCTCAAATTCAAGGACCAAATATGCTGATACAGATTAAGGGTGAATTCCAATTCCTTGCTTAACCCTCAATCTCAAAAATGTGTGCTCCCTCTAGTGCAAGTGCTGTCCCGATTCTCATGAAAATTAAGTTGAGGGGCAAGTTTAAGGGCTGTATCGCCCTCAATATTCAGATTTACTGAGACCACCCTTGGGAGCAAGGGCTACCCAGAATGCATTGCGTGTTTTAACATAACAAAGATGGCGCCGAAAGCAGCGGAACAAGTACTCGTAGTAGTACTAGTAGTATTTTCTTTGTCAAAAGAGATATAAAAATGATAAAAACCATTGTATTATCTTAGTTTAGGCTCATTTTATGGATTACTTATGTCATTGTTGCGTAACATTTATTTTTATTTTACGATCTTTTGTCAATAGCCGGCCAGTGTGGACAAGCGATCGTTTGCTATGGTTTACTTTTCAATAAGCTGTGGTGTGTGGTAACTGTCAGCTGAATATGTCCGTGGTTGTGATATTTTTATGAGTATCATCTTATAACTTACTGACAACCTAATAA
Source organism: Microchirus variegatus (assembly GCF_963457635.1). NCBI lineage: Eukaryota > Metazoa > Chordata > Actinopteri > Pleuronectiformes > Soleidae > Microchirus > Microchirus variegatus. The sequence continues at coordinate 16,929,760 of NC_139817.1, read as the reverse complement.
CTTGACGGACAAACGGATCGTAATAAATAATCATGACGTAAATGTGTTCTTCTTCTTCTTTTTTGGAGTTGACAGACTGGACGCAGCTTTCGCGTTATTCTGCCCCCCACAGTCTGAAGACGTATCTGCATTTAAGGGGTGTCCCATTCCTAAGTGACAAAATAACCCTAAACACTTGGTTTTTTGAGGGCCAGTTAAGATAAAGGGTTGAACTTGAGGGTTAAGATAGTAATTGGAATTGGCCCTAAGATGTGGAGGACAGCTTCGTCTTCATCCATGGCGTCCATTCGCAGCATGCTCTGCATTTGGAGAAAGTGACTGTCCAGGAGATCTTGGACAAAGTCAGAGACTCATTATTTCAGTCCAATACGCACAGATAATGTATGTACAGGATAAGGGAGCATACGCCTACAGGACTGTCAGATTAGATTTCAGTCAATTAATCTTCCACTTTATGAGGTGCAACTGGTTATTGACACTTCATCCTGAAGTTCAAAACGAGCATCAACATGGGAAGAAACGAGATTTAGGACAGAGAGTTTTCTGGGTAAAAATGCCTGGATGATGCTCAGATCAGAGGTCAAACACCACACTGACTATGAAGCAGAAGACACCAGGTGACACTGTACCTAATAAAGTGGCTGCTGTTTCAGTTAAAGAGGTGAACACAGTGGTCATACTGTACTTGTGTCTGGCGCCCTCTAATGGTCAAGTGTCAGAAGTGGAGCTGATGGAGCAGCAGCGTTTTAATCAGTGGCAGAAAGTGACAGTTTAAAAATCTGAATTTTGGTAGACATAGTATAAGTATGATGTTTTAGTAAAATTTTGTACCAAAAAAATAATAATAATAAAAAATCGAAAAAGTTTTCCAGCCCTTTTTGCTCTGGGGCTCCACCTGCATTTTATGGTACTACAACCAGTAGTTCTTTGTAGATGTCATTCATGAAGTAGATATTTGTAATTGTGTTGATTTATAAAGTGGAAATGCTGGTCCTCACTTTGTCAGCAACCCAGTCCTCAGTATGCAACAAGTACAAGAATGTGTGTGCAGTGTTGGGAAGATTACTTTGGAAATGTAGTTGGTTACAATTACAAGTTACCCTGTTGAAAATGTAATAGTAGTGTAATTATTTCAATGACTTTCTCAAAGTAATGTAACTAATTATATTTGATTACATTTTGATAACTTTTCTTAATTTTGAATGAAATCTCTCAACTGTTAACCATTTTCTCATTTTAAGACCTAAAGTGTGATAAACCTTTCAGCAGTACTTAAGACTATATAAAAACAACATCATAAAAGACTCTTTAAAGACTTTTTAACCTTATGAGTCTGACCTTAGGCCTTAGGCCTGTACTGTGAAGGAGGCTCACTTCCTCACTAAATGGAGGAGCAGGTTGTTTTAATGGAGAGAGTATGAGCAATACAAAAAAGCCTTAAGCAAAAGTGTTGCTGCAAATATGACAAGAGGCTGATTTTAATTTCTGACAGCTCTACATTGAACTGGACTTTGGTGACACCAGCTGTAAATGAGTTCAATAGTGAAACAGCGGCGCTTTTATATCCGATGTTATGATTAAACTGGTCGGGACCAGGTTCTGCTCTGTCTGTATGAAGTGTTTTTTGTATTTCCAGCCCAGGAACATCTTGTGTGCTGCCGACATAATCGCTGCTGAGTCTGACTGCCGCCGTACAGTTTGTCGGTTGAGTCGAATGGCACATGACCAGAGAGAGCTAATCACAAGCGTCAGTTTTGGAAGGAGGATGTTGATTTGAAAAAAACTAAAAACAAACATGAATACATAGGGAAGAAAAAACTAATAAATCCGAGCGTTTGTGGCGATTTTTTTTTCAAATGTAACTTAAGTTGTTATCATTGAAATTTCCAAAAACAACTGTAATTTAATTACATATTTTCTCCCAGTAAGGTAACTGATTACAATTATGTAAATTATGTAATTAAATTACATAACATCGTTACATGTAATTCGTTACTCCCCAACACTGTGTGTGTGTGTGTGTGTGTTTGTCAGAAACAAAGAAAAAAAGTGCACTACATGTGACTGTGGTAAAACTGTTTTTCTTGAACATGATCCAGATTGTGAGGATTAGGATTCTGACAGCAACATTTCACCCTGAAATAAATAATAGGCGCTGCACATGAGCATTGACTTAAGTCACTTCACATGAGGATGGTATGTGTGAGCTGTGAGGTAACCAGACACTCTTGGGCAGTTGCCGCCGTTGCTGCTGAAGGTATATTTATATATATATATATGCGTACGCTTTCTTCTGCCCCCATTGTTTAAACTTTAAAGCCTACAAGGCAAAAATTAAAGGATGTGATGTGTTCCTATTCATCTCAGCAGTGAGTTGAGTGAGTCTTTTATTTCTATTTTCTGTTTCTATTAAAGGGAAAAAAGGCAGATCATGTTTGTGTGTGTGTGTGTGTGTGTGTGTGTGTGTGTGCTTTGTTGGTGGGAATGACCATGACACACCACACTATCATCTCTGCTCCACATGTATGAAAAGAAAAATTGTTTTGACATGAAAATAGATACCAAATGTACAGCGGTTCAAACACAAACTGAGCTCTGACATTTCCTGTAAACTGAGACAGCGTTTGATGTGACTTTTCTGTCCAAACACAACGGTGTCTTCATGGTTAAAAAAAAGCAGTTGTCTCCACTTTTGTTTGAAGTGCAAATAAAATCATCTGTGATATGAAGATAAGCTTCTGGATCTTGTCCTCGTCCTCGTCCACTCACACTCCATTTGTCTTTTCCTGCTCTGGTTTGTGATTGATACTTAGATTAAAGTAAATTAAATTGTTATTGATCCACTGTGGAGGAATATGTGTCAGTGCTGAGCCTTATATGATAGTCTTACAGCACACAAATAAAACAAATTATTATAAATGTGATTTATTTTGCTATTGTAGGACAAAGTTAATATCCCCTATATAAATCATATTAATATACTTTTGTTTGTGTCTCTGCTAATTTCTAGAATAAACGCACACACACACATACAAACACACACACACATGGTTGTGAGGACGTGCTTCTGCATGTGTATCTGTGTTTACTTTGCCTGTCCATGTAATCATAGTGAAATCTGTAAAACTACCACTGCTGCTGCAGAGCCACACACTCTGCAAAGTCAGCACACAATGGCCGCCACCGTTTCTTCTTCTTCTTCATCAAACTGGGTCAAAACAAGAAGAAAAGAACCAAACAAACTGCCTCATTTCTCTCTGTCTGTCCACACTCAGTGAGCTGACATACAGTACAAAGCTCTCACTGTTCACTTCCTCTCTCACACACACACACACACACACACACACATTTCCAGTTTAAGGTCGACAGCACGCAGCACACAAAGACGCCGCTGTTGTCCTTGTGTGTCTCTGTTGGCTAAAATGTGTTTTCTATTAAGTTAACGTATTACACAGATATTATGAAAGGGACTATTGTTCTTTTTTCCTTTTTTTTAAAGCTCCATTTGTTCTGTTCTGACAAAACACAGCTGTTTGTGCTTCTTTTTGTCGAGCGTAGACGTCTAAGCCTCCACTTGTCTAACAGCCATAATAAGCAACTGTGGGACAGTGTGGAGTGGACAGAAGCCATATTTTGTAGGAAATCCACTTCAATAACACACACACACACACACACACACACACACACACACACACACACACACACACACACACACACACACACACACACACACACCCATAGTAACTCTTCACTTCTGTCCCTATCAGACTCTGGATAACAAGATATTCTAACATGGTGTGCCACAGAGCGAAAATATAGATGCCACACCCTCTCGTAAAAATGTTTGTATGCACGCACGCACACACACACTGATCATTTTCAAATGTGAACAATTATTTTTTTGGCCTTTCCACTTCCACTTTTCAAGATAATTCAGTAAACACAACTTTGTTATAAGGGTTTAACAGTTTAATCCCAGACAGATTAACCCCTCTTCAAGCAGTTTCCAGAAAAAAAAATGTAATTTCCTCTTTTATTTTGGCAACCCACATTCAAATCACACCACTTCCTGTTTTTTCCCACCCTTTTTGAGACAAGCTGCTAATCCTCAATTAGTTTCAGTTAAGACTCCTCAGTATTTAACCACAAGCTCACCTTTCACTGCCTGCGTCAGTTAATCTTAATGTGAGTGCAGTCAGAGTCAGGAGTGTTTAGTTTGTGTTTTCTTCATCGCGTTTCACCTTCTTTGTTTCTTGATAGACTTATGTGTACAAGTTAAAGGGATATTTCACCGTTGAGAAGATGGATATCTATTAAAACTAGGTCATCTATGTAGTATAAATGTGAAATAATATTTGAAGCAAGTGCCTTCTTGGCTGAGAAATGCAGAAAAATGTATTTATCGCTCATGTACACGAAAGACAACAACTCCCAGAATGCACGGCGCTCGCTTCCTCCGTGACTTCGCTGGCAGAAGTTCCGCCATCTACCTGGCTCCGAGAGAAACAGACGTGTCCATGAGCAGACAGCGTGACACACAGCACAAATCCCGAGGGGAAAAGCCTTAGTTGGCAGATACATCAAATATAGGTTACACAGGATTGTTCTCTATTGTGCTAAATTATACCGGGACGTGCAGTAAAAACAAGGAAAGGACAAGCAGTAAGTTCCCATTCTCAGAGATTCTAAGCTATGCTAAGCTTGTTTGGAGTGTTGTAGAAGTCACCGAAGACAAACCTGGAAACTAGCATGACGCTGAAGTTGGCCCCACATTCGCCTCCGATTCTCTTTAAGTTTCCGTTCCACCTTAAAAAATGCAAGTTTCGGCCACTGGGTGGCGAGCTATTCTGCAGAGCACACGGCTGTTGCTCGGGGTGTTTTTTTTGTTTGTTTTTTTTTCAAAAATACTTGCCAGCATATACAGGTGCATACACATACAATAGATAAAAACACTTGTATTTATTAAAAAAAAACACAAATTAAACACTTTAGAAGAACAGCATTCAATAATATTTACTCATTTTAATATTTAATCATTACTAATTTTGATATCTTTTTAGTTCTGTCAGGGGGATATTGTTGATACAAACTGTTATATTGTTACTGATACAACACATACATATGTCCATATTTACTGTGAAATTTTGGAGAAAATCCATTTCAAAAATCATAATTTTGACGTTTTTATTGCAACAATTGCTGACTTTGCAGTGCCACCTAATGGACAAATAAGGTTTCCCGTTGAATGTCTCACCTGATTCGAATACTACAGCCTTCCCAGTGATAATGTGTGACATTCAACGAGAAACCTTATTTGTCCATTAGGTGGCACTGCAAATTCAGCAATTGTTGCAATAAAAACGTCAAAATTATGATTTTTGAAATGGATTTTCTCCAAAATTCCACAGTAAATATGGACATATGGGGCATAACTGGGAAGGTGAGAAGCTGTAGTATTCGAATCAGGTGAGACATTCAACGGGAAACCTTATTTGTCAATTAGGTGGCACTGCAAAGTTAGCAAGTGTTGCAATGAAAACGTCAAAATGTTGATATTTGAAGGGAAGTCTCGTCCCCCTGTGGGTGAGTCTAAAAAGTGCAGAACTAGAGTTGTAGTTTCAACACTGAAACTAAGAACCCTAACACACGTGACACAATCGCGTCAAATGACGCGTTGGTTTGTCACGTGTGTTAGGGTCCTCTTGGAAAAGGGAAAACGGATTCTTTACAGCTCAGTGAAAAACTGCGGGAGGGAAGCACATTTTCTAAAAAATACTACCCCTATTCTAGCAATACGAAGCCACATGCAAATCAGTGAAGTATCCCTTTAAGGGAGAAAATGTCTGGTTATCTGAGTTGCAGTGAACGTTTGGTCTGTGAAGACGGACAAACATTATATGAACGCCCGCGTTAAAAGTTGGGAGACTTTATAACCGACTGCGCAAACAAATCCTTTTGACTTGAGAAGCTCAGGTTTGGAAAAACAGAGTTAATTCACATTATCGTTGTCCACAGGTGCAAATAATGATTTATTTTTCGTGTCCTTTAACTTTCACTATCAGTGACACTTTTTCACTGCTTTTCCTGTCTAAACGTCTGCAGAATTCAGTGCATTAACAATAAACTGGTCACTTTATTAGGTACAGTGGCAGGAGTAGCACACAGTGTGGACTTCTGCTGCTGCTGTCCGTCTGCTTCATGGCTTTGACAACAATGTTCAGATTTCTTTCTTTATATCAGTTCACAGTTGCCTCTCCGTCATTTCGAGCCAGTACGGTCATTCGACTCTGACCTCTTGATTTTTTTGCTGCCCACTTTTTTAGACCATACTCTGTGACATCTTGTCATAGTTTTGCATGAAAATCCCAGTAGATTAGCATTTTCTTAAATTCTCACAGCCTTGCCACGTTCAAAGTCACTTAAATTACATTTTCCCCTTACTTTGATGCTCAGTTTAAACTTAAACAGGTCGTCTTGACCATACATGCTTAAGTTACTTCCATGTGACTGCCTGATCAGATGTTTCTGTTAAAGAACAGTAGACCAAGTGTACCTAATAAAGTGGATAGTGAGCAGATTGAACCATTTCAGTTTGTTTTTAATTTACTGACATAACCTAAGGAACTAAGTGAAGTAAGATTTCACCACAGTGAGGCCCACAATGTAAAAACAAAAAAAACAAACCGAGTGAAACCACACCATAAACTGGTGTTTCACTGTTATCGTTATGATTTTCGCTTTTCGCAATTAATTAAAACCACAAAACGCCACCATCTCGCTCTCCAGACAGTGAGGTCTATTGAGCGGCGGCTGAATGAAGTGATTCAAACAATCACAACTGTCCTCTGCTCGACAACACAGACCATTCACTGCTGCTCTGTTTACACACAGACACTGCTCAATGTTGATGTTATTTAAAAAAGGAAAAAGAAAGAAGCTGGTGATAATTTACAGTACAGCCTTTCATGGAGAGGTTTGATAAACGAGGAGGTGGAGTCACCATCGATCAAACCGAGAGGAGAAAATCTTTCTTCTCAGGCCTTTTATCTCCAAATAGACCACAGTGCAGACACAATCCAAATAAAGTAATCTATTTATTCATTTATTGAGTGTTTTCTCACTCGATATCAATTAACTACAATTCCCCTTAGGAGAAAAATATATTAATCTCCTGTAAATATTAAAAAACACAACGGTCAGAGCTGTTTACTGTGAGGTTTCCACACCAAACAATGGCTTTCAACACCCTCATGGTTGGAAAAGCAAACGAGTCACATGGAAGAAATTTCAGCACAAATGTGGTGAACAATTTAAAAGAGTATATTTAAAGCAGACTGTTGTGTTTTTCTGTAAGAAAACCAAACTGCAACAGAGAATTATATGACATACTGACATAAATATGACATTAAATCAATTTAACTCTATCGTGTGAACATCCTGTGCACTCTTTACCCCTAATTTGACTTCCTAAAGCTTGTTTGGTTCCATGGTAGCAAATGTTTGGAACATCACACAGCACACGGAGCTGATTAAATCACACACTGCAATGATTTGCGCCACCATTTCTTATAAGGAACACATCCCAAAGTGCTAAGGAAGCTACTGGAAAACCAATCCCTGATTCCATACAAGTGTAAATAGCTCAATCGCTGCTGTGTGGTTATTATCATCACAATGCTTTTTTTGGTTCTGTGGAAACTGAAGCGTTGAGATCTTCCTGTCACTTAATTCACCAATGATCTCATCTTCATTGGGGGTATGAGTGAGTGAGTGAGTGAGTGATCTCACAGTGATGCTCGGTGGGAGAGTCAGGAAGCTCCTCCCAGGGACACAAACGCAGGAAGTATCAGAATTACTCTCTTTTTGGGGTTTTATGTTTTGTCTTTTTTCCACCTTATCTGTATCTCACCCTCTTCCTCCATCAGTGACGCCCCTGAAACTCTCCAACCTCTGAGTTTTATACGTGACACAAGTTGTAAAGCAATTGTTTTGGCTGTAAGTGAATCATTAGAATCAGTTAGTTCAGAACTGAACTAAAATAAATACAACGTTGTGATTCAGATCATGATCAGCGGCTTTCAGCAGCACTGTCACTAAATACACCAGACTATTGATATTTTAAACATTGTTAAATGTTGGAGATTAACAAACATTTTCAGGATGTTTTAAGTCTTTTCAACTTTAATCGACACTTCGGCATTGTTCACTCATGACTCGATGTCTGTAGATGTCACATTTTAGTAGCTAGCTTGACTATATCGTGGGAAAAGCCGGGGTTGTACCTATGTTCCCCGGAACCTATGTTCCCCGTTTTTCCCAAAAAAGGTACAATGTTCCCCTCTTTCAGGAAGCCTGGGTGTGGAGCTCCAGGGTAAAGGGTTAGGGTTGGGGTTGGGGTTGGGGTTAGGGTAAGGGGTAGGGTCCTATTTTCCCGGGTCCTTTTGAGTGAAAGCGGGGAACATAGGACCCTTTTTCTAAAAAAAGTTCCTATGTTTTTTTTAGAGAAAGGGTCCTATGATCCCCGGTCACATACAAAGCGGGGCACATAGGACCCGGGGAACATAGGACCCCGGGAACATAGATACGGTCCCGGAAAAGCCACTTTAGTTTCTAGTTTTCCACTGGCACTTAGATGAGATTTTAGTCTAAACTTACAAAATTGTTAGATTCCAGAGCACAAATCAAGTTACACTCACACATTTTCTTTGTACAGTTAAGTCAAGTTGCGGTTGTAGCTTGACTTTTGCCTTGCTAGCACGGCTAATTGCTAACGTGATGAGTGTTACAGGCCAAGCTTGTTGTACCTTGTTGTACGCTGCAAAATTTTACACAAATCAGCCAATAAACTTTATCTACAACTCCATGCCAGTGTGCCAGTGCAGACGACTGGGATGTACGACTACAAAGACAGAAGCCAAGAAGAAGAGGAAAATTTGATTGGTATTTCTTTTTTTTTTTTTTGAAAATATGTCTATTCAGTTTGGAACTGACAACACTGAATGAGGGAATGGGGAAAAGCAGATGTGTGGTAACAAAAACAGATGTGAGATCAGTTTTTACTGTGCACATGTGTTGTAAACGGTAAACAATGTACCTGTGTATCAGCAGCTCCAGCGTCTTCCCCTGCTCTTCGTCCAGCTCCAGCTGTTTCCGTCGAGCCTCCTCAACCCCCGCTCCCATTCCCTGGAGGAGCCATCGTTCCCGCATGGCTTTGGACTGAGGAGACAAAAACACACACACACACTTAAAGCTGTCGTACGTAACTTTTTAAACGTAAACAAATGTCTGTTACGATCAAAGCAGTGTCAAGTCTAAACAACTTTACGTGACTCTCTCTGCGTTTCTCAGCAGAGGAATGTTTAGATTTAGTCGTGACATTCCATTTCTGCACACAGGAAGTGATCTTTTTTTATGTTTTGACAAACGGCAAACTAACAATGTGGCAGCACAGGTAGGTTAAAGTTTGAGTCAGTAAATTCTTAAATATACTAAGCAGTTTGGTCAGTATACACGTCTGGTCTCCGCCCGCCTGTGCGCTGCTGCTGTATACGCACAAAAGCTCCATCAGTCAGGTCTGATTAAGTCAGATCGACACCAGCTCATCACTCCTCGACTAGCCTGTCGTGGTGTAACGTTAGACTCTATTAACAGTTTTATTATTGACTCAAATCTGTGGGAGATTTACAAGGTGTCTGCTAAGCACAAACACAGCAGCCCCAGTAGTTCTTATATACAAACACATTAACTCTACTACTACTGTTTGCCAAAAAAAAAGGGGAATAAGGCAATACTTCATCGTCATGATGTTCAGTCTTAAGAGGCTAAAGCCCAATTTATACTCCTGCGTAAAGTGATCTGCGTAGGCTACGCAGAGTCCTCTGCGTCGACGCAGAACCTGTCGAAGAGCCTCTGCGTCGTCTCCGGGTGCACGGAATATTTTTTAAGTGTCCGTCACTCCGTCAAGGGACAACGGAGACGGCAAGAGCTGCGATTGGTCCTCAGGACAGGCCGAGCAAAGCTGCTCTGTGCCGGCTCACAGTGAGCAGCGAGCGTCCACAGAGGGCGGAGCTGAAGACCGCCAACTTCGTCGCTGCCGAACTATAAATACGTCATATCTTAACACACACAGCACATGTTTAGACTCTAAATGGCCAATTTCTCGCCTCAAATTATCTTATCACAGAAAAGTGACAAACGGCCGCTGTTTCAACAACAACAGTCTTTCTCCCTCGGACGCCATTGCTCGCTGTAGCCAAAAGCACAACAACCTTGCGCAGCGACCCCTACTGATCGGGCAGGAAATTGCAGCGCCTATCCGTCACCACGACGCAGAAGTATAAAGGCTCGAGTGGTCTACGTGGTGACGCAGACGGATAACGCATTACGCAGTCGGAGAAGTATAATGTGGCCTTAACTCTTCCTCATTTTCTTAGAAATTTCATGAGAGGGGAAACGTCTGCTTTTCTATTAGATTTTATTTTAACACAGAGTAAAAGAAATTCTGAAGCGATCGTTTCATGGCTGAGTAAGAAGAAAAAGAGGTTAGAGTTAAGTGAAATAATCTGTTTTCCAGGCGGCACCTGAGGACCCCGTAAAACTGTCAATTTCAACAGGAAATAGGCTAAAAAGAAACTTTTCCTCTCACTTTATGACTAAGTTGGACGTATAAACGCATTTTTTGGAAGTGGCCCCATCATTATCACAAGAGCACAAAAGACGACATGCATGAAAGTATCAGTCGTATCATCTGTGGTTTACGCTCACTAACGTCTCCAACTCTGTTTCGTTTCCACAACAGAGTCGAGAGTTAGCGACACTTAAGCTTCACCTTTTGGCTGTTTACTGTCAAACTGGAGTTTAAACACGCACACACACACACTGAGCTCTGCAGAAAATGATTCCTCAGCATTTTACCATGTGCTGTCAGAATGTGGCAACTGGGTTTGTTTGTGTCACTGGGTTTGTTTGTGTAAGTCAACTGGACTCAATTTAGACTTAACTTGATGTCGCCACTGACTTTCAAGGTCCAGTGTGTTTGAATTAATGACCTCTGTTGGTGAGACGGCATATTGCAGTAACAAAGGTAACTATGGTGGCCTTCACATACCAGAAAGGATGTTGTTCTTTGTCATTTGCATTTATACAAAAGGCTACAAAGACCAAATTATTACATGCATACTTCATTGAATAGAATAAATGTGACCCGCCACTGACCAAGCGGGAACAAGTCGGCAAAGCTCAAAACGATTAAAAACAGAAAAAAGTTGTTTTTTTTCAAAATTAGGGATTTCCGTTTTTTTCAAAATTACACAAGTTGAAGTTTTGAAGAAGCCACTACATGCTTCAAATTACAGTATTGTGGGTCTTAAAACCATAAACTTTGTGTTTGAATTAAGGTTGTTTTATCGCTGTGAATCATTCCTAATTTGGGTGTGGCGATCTCACATTCCAGAGATTTTGTTGTTTATTCAGCCAATCAGCTGACAATCACGGAGAATACACATGGCTAATTAATATGCACGTACAGAGAGAGAGGGAGAGAGTGAGTGTCTGGAAATTTCCAGCAGTTGTATGTGTGTGTGTGCAGTGCAAAATTAAAGCGTGATTGTCATCAAAGCAGTCGTCATCAAAGCTTTGTTGAACACAGGAAGGCAAGGAGAACAGGACAATAATTGTCTGTGGCTGAACATCTTCACAAGGACAGAGAAAGCACAGAGACTGCTGGTGTGTGGACTGTTAGCATTTTAAGCTAGCGATCTTTATGCTAACGTGTTAGCAGACTTCATCGTCCCAAAAACAACAAACAGATGGATTATTCAGCGGCTGAAAGAGAGCAGGACAGACACAGTAGTTGCCTGAGATGATGACGTGACGCCAGCAACGCTCTATTTTCTCATGGGTGAGTTTTCATATACATAACCTTAGTATTCAGTCACATACAGGGACGTTTTTTCTTGTTATTGTATGGGGTGAGTTTTCATTAACGTTGTTATATATTTATGTTAGTGTTCATTCAAAGTCACATACAGACGCACATAGGGACGCTGTCTTTTAATAATCCACTGTGCATTTCATAACGCCGTTTGGCTACATTGTTATTAGCTATGCTTGCTAGCTTGCGTAGCTTGCTAGCTCGGTACTGTATTATTACAATGAGAATGATGCGTACATCAAAACTTGTGTTCGATCAGATGATCGTATTATAAGCTACAATCATCTGATCGATATGTACGGGAGCATATGACCTCTGCTGTGCAAGAATAACTTTCTTCTGGTGCGTTTCAGAACATTATGTTGCCATAACGGTTATTAGCTATACTAGAGATTGGTTAGCTTACTATTGGCGTGTTAAAAATAATATGCACTTCGAAACTTTTGTTCGGTCAGATGAGCGTATTATAAGTCCCAAGGGGAGCATGTCATGGCCCTCTTTGAGATTTTGTACACCCGCAGGTTCTTATTACAATTCTTATGCTTTGAGACGAAACTCCCGTGTTCGAAACCTAACATTGCATTGAATGATGTGTGAATGCCACACCTTTGTATGCATGAATCACACGTGATTAACACAATGTGTGATGAACATGTTAATTACACGTGCGATTCATGTACATAAAGGTGTGGCATTCACACATAATTCAAGCAATACTACTGATCAATCTATACTGATTCAGTGATGAAGTGATAAAGTATAATTTTTTTTTTCTTTCAGAATTGGCAAAGGCACTCTGACTGACATAATCAAACACTGATGAACGTCCTGGCCCCACCTGGACTGACCAGGTATATATTAATTAAAAAAAACTCTCTTTAGTCTGTGTTTTCACCAGATTTAGACCATTGTCTGATGAATCCTGCAGAATGTTTTGGATTCTTCCAAGGCAGCAGAAACTGTTCAAAAGTTATTCCAGAGAGAGAAGAGAACAAGAAAAGATAAGAAGAGAAACGCAGTACAAGCAGCCGTAGAAGGACACCAGCAGGTTGTTTTTCTCCATGAGAACTCTCAGGATGTAGAGTCTAATGCTGGACCTTCTTCACCAGCTCAGCATTAAGGTCCTATGAGGTGGAAGTCCCTGCTGATAAATAGTGGCTGGATTGTTATTTTTCTTTCCTATTACTGTCTACCTCGAAAACAAAACAAGACAAAGAACCCACATTAAGCTGTGGAACATCAGGTCAACATTGTCAGAAGGAGACCAACGTTAGCGGCTATGTTTGACGGAGCGTCCAGAGTTGGCAGGTCAAGGACAGTTGCCAGGTACTAGTGTGGTGAAGAGGTGAAGATAAGTCAAGTGCACAGTCTTTTAGTCGACATTCTATCAAGGTAATCTTTGGGTAAATATGTTCACCTATGACCTGGAGGCAACTGAGATCCAGGAATTCTTATTCCATGTATCTAAAATGTAAATGTACTTTGTAAATGTAAATGTACTTTATTTATACAGCCCTTTACAACAATCCTTTCGGTGATCCAAAGTGCTTTACAAGGAATAAATAAATAAAGAGGAAACACATAAAAGTAATTAAAAACAATAAAAACAATAAAATAGTGCAAAATAAAATAAGATAGAATCAGATAAAAGATAAGAAGACAAAAGATAAAAAGTGTCACCATACTACTTGGTATTAAAAGCCATCCTAAATAAATAGGTTTTTAGCCTTGATTTGAAGAGGCCCAGGTCAGAGATAAGACGCATCTCAACAGGGAGTTTATTCCAGAGCCTGGGAGCAGCAACAGCAAAGGCTCGATCACCCCAGTGTTTATATTTTGACCTGGGCACTTCCAGCAACATTTGGTTGTTTGACCTCAGAGCTCTACCCGGATCACGAACAGTTAAAAGCTCAGATAAATAAGATGGGGCAAGATCATGAAGAGCTTTAAAGGCAAACATTAAAAGTTTAAAATCGATTCTAAAAGAGACTGGAAGCCAATGGAGAGAGTGAAGAACAGGGGTGATGTGCTCTCTTCTATTAGTGTTGGTTAAAAGACGGGCAGCAGCGTTTTGAACAAGTTGAAGGCGACTGAGAGAAGTCTGGGAAATGCCAACATACAGTGCATTGCAGTAGTCTAATCTGGAACTGATTAGCGCATGTATGGCTTTCTCAAGGTCGTGACGGCTTAAAAACGCTTTAACTTTGGCCAGCAGACGCAACTGGAAAAAACTAGTCCTGACAACGTAACTAATTTGTTTATCAAACCTCAGATGACTGTCAAAGGTCACTCCCAGATTCCTGATGTTCGGACTGAGTTTTGAGGACAAGGAGCCAAAGCCATCCATCACAGTATCCCCGAACACAATACATTCCGTTTTCTCGTTGTTTAAATTAAGAAAGTTTTGGGCCAACCACTGCTTAATGTCAGCAAGACAGCTAGACAAGGAGGATTGTGCGCTGTTGCTGTTAGGCTTCACTGGCAGGTAGATTTGTAGATCATCTGCATAGCAATGAAAAGATAGGTTGTGCCTGGCTATAATTGACCCAAGTGGCAACATATATAATGAAAAGAGTATGGGGCCAAGAATAGAACCTTGTGGGACTCCACAGGAGAGAGGAGCACTGGAAGAAGACAGATCACCAACCATAACAGAGAAGGTCCTGCAGGACAGGTACGATGTGAACCACCTTAGTGCAGTGCCGTGGATGCCAACGTAATTATTTAAACGTGACAGGAGGACTGAGTGGTCCACCGTGTCAAAGGCTGCTGTGAGATCAAGTAGCACTAAGACAACAGGGCTCTTGGCATCCACAGACAGCGCAATATCGTTGTGCACTTTTAACAGTGCAGACTCAGTACTGTGACGAGACCTAAAACCAGATTGAAATTTCTCCAGAATAGAGTTGTCTTCCAAAAAGGACTGTAATTGTATAAAAACAACTTTTTCTAAAACCTTGGAGAGAAAGGGCAAATGGGAAACAGGTCTAAAATTAGATAAAACTGAGGGGTCAAGATTAGGCTTTTTAAGAAGAGGCCTGACCACAGCATGTTTAAAAGCAACTGGGACAGTTCCTAATCTAAGGCAGGAGTTGATAAAAATCAGTAGACTGGGCCCCACAGTGTTAAAAGCCATTTGCAGTACTTTGGCAGGGACAATATCCAATGGGCAATTCGTAGGTTTCAAAAATTTCACTACGTTACCGAGAGAGGAGAGAGAAACCACTTCAAACTGGTCTAACACAGCAGAATGGGTTGGGGAGGCAAGCAAATCCTTGTTAAAACTCGTGGAGACACCTATACTGGTGTTTTTTCTGACAGAATCAACTTTGTCAACAAAGGAACAGAGAAAATTTTCACAGGCGGCAATTGAGACATCAGTCACAGCAGAAATGCGTGGATTAACAGCAGCATTAATTGTGTCGAATAACACCTTGGGACAATGACTGCTGGCAGAAATAATATTAGAGAGGTACTGAGACTTCGCTTCTCGTACAGCCCTCTGATAGTCACTAAGACAGGTCCTTAACATTTCCAGAGACACATGCAGTTTGTCCTTCTTCCATCTGCGTTCTGCCTGCCTGCAACGCTGCCTGGCGGCCCGGGTAGTGTCATTCAACCAGGGATCTGTTCTTGGCTTGGCAGATTTTTGCCTAAGAGGGGCAACAGAGTCCAGAATTCGAGAGCAGGTAGAGTGGAAGATGGAAAGGAACTCATTAGGGCAAAACGGGGAAGCCAGACCGTTCAAGGTAAAAAACTGTGAGTCATTGAAGGCAGCAGTGAATTCAACAGCTGTGGAGGAGGTGATGATGCGCCGCCGATGGGATGGAGCAGGAGGTTTACCAATTGCTTGGGGGGCTATTAGTTCAAACACAATAGGGAAATGATCTGAGATTGCAGTCTCAGATATCTCTTTGAGAGAGACTGAGAGCCCAGACGAAATAACAAGGTCCAAGGTGTGCCCAAGATGGTGCGTTGGTTTATCCACGGATTGAATTAAATTAAAAGTTGCCAACAAGCTTTTGAAGTCAGTGGCGAACTGATCAGATGTGCAACAAACATGGACATTAAAATCCCCACAGATCAGAAGTTTATCATATTTTGGGAGAATTTCTGCCAGAAACTCAGAAAACTCATGAATAAAGTTCTTATTATATTTCGGAGGGCGATAGACAACAGCAACACAGGACTTTCAAACTCCACCACAAACAATTGCAGTTCAAAAGAGGAATGTGTACCTGTGGGAAGAAGCCGACATTTAAAACTGTCCCTGAACACAGCAGCAAGACCCCCTCCTCGGCCCGAAGCTCGCGGTGAGCTGTAGAAAGAACAGCCGGGTGGGAGGAGCTCAGAGAACGCGCTGTTTTCACCCGTTTTCAGCCAGGTTTCAGTCAGCAGTAAAAAATCCAAGGAATGTGAAGTAAAAAAGTCATTTAGTATGAAAGTCTTATTTACAACAGATCTGGCGTTGATTAACGCCATACGAACCAAACGCCAACCCGTCAGTTGGGAGGCCCGGTTTACCGGGCGGAGATTCTCCGGTGCGCATCCCCGTCTGCGGATCCTCACGGGCCGGCGACATGGAACTGGAAGCCCGGCCTCCGGTATAGCCGGCAGCAGGCACCGGTAGGAGTAGATCGCGGAGCCACGAATATCGTAGCCGGCGCAATCCCAGGAGAGATCAGACGGCGGACGGCGAGGGTTGTATGTGAAGGATGAAGCCAGGTAAGCTCTCAACCGGCATAGTACTCCACCTCTCTTTCCCCGTCTTCTACGACGGCTGTTGCGTAGCAACCGAGCAGGTAGACGCCATAGGAAACAGGGTACAGACGCCAGAACCGGTGGCGGTGGCTTCGTCTGACCATTAAAGTCCTGGATCGGTAGTTTGTCCACACAATCGCGGATATTTAAAAGACTCAGGCGATCATACACCAGCAGTGATGACACTTTGTGAGATACAAGCGACAAAAACAGGACAATATACAGAAGTGGTAGCAGAGGTAGACGGCCAGCCTCACACAGCGGCGCCATCTTGTTTGCCAAGAATGCAGGCCAAGAAATGTTAGAACTCACTTTAAAAGTCAGTCTGACACAATGATGTACTGATGTGCTATAAATATGTTAGCTTTCATTCATTTCGTTTTCACATCATTGTTACGTTTTTGCTATTTTTTGTGCGGCTTCAACCGCTCGAGTTAGTGTCAGTGAGGCAGAAATGCAGCTATAATTATAGGGACAAGAAACTAGAGTCAATAAGTGAGGGGGAATCTTGTTTGTGTGTCTGTGCGTCTTCAAACATGCTGGTGGTTATTGTTGATGACGACCTCAAATGATGTTTGTGACCATAAATCTGACACCAGTACCAGCCGGATACATGTTAAAAGAAGGTTCAAGGTGAAGGTAAGATGATGTGAGTGACACACGTCCATCCATCCCCTTAAATCTTCTCAATCCTTCTTTCTTTCCTTTCCTAAACACTGTTCTTGCCTTGACCTGGAACAGTGTGTTACTTTAATACACATAAGTGTGTAGTTTTGTGTACAGATGAATGGGGTTTAGTCAGGTTTTTTTTTTGGCAGACACACTGCTCCATTCCATCTTCACGTCCAGATTGAAAATCTGACTTTTCCTTTGGCTGACAGGAATGTTTTTCCCTTTTTTTCTTTCCCACTAAAACACACATAAACAGAATTCCTAATAGTGTGTTTCATGTAAACAGAGATTTATTAGACATTAAAAATCACAAGGGCAGTACTGAAAATTAAACACAACCTGTTAACACATGGTGAATGCATTTCACGCAAATCAATAATTCACAACCTTTCCTCAACCTTTCAATTGTTGAGGAATCGGTCAGACAAGGTCAGAGTTACACCACATGACAAAGTTACAATAAATCACTGTTTTATTTTGCAGTGTCCAATGTTGTACCTTGACTTCCTGTTGTCTAGTTCCCCGCCTTCATGTGTTTCACCTGTGTTCACTACAGCAAATTCTACATGCCATCCTTTTCTCTTCAAAGACGTTCACATATAATTAGCTACCCTCGTGTAGTGGAGCCAACAGCTAAGCTAGCAGGTGAGTCCACACATTTGCTTGTAATTTGTCATCTCTGGTGTGGAATCGACCGTAAAAGTGTAGGCTGAAGCTTAAGCTAATGCTAAGCTTATTCTAGCTGTCAGTGTGTGATTTATAATCCCCCAAAAAACAAAAACCCTTACAATCAAAACAAGCTTTCTCCCCCTAATGTGTATCCAAATCTTGAATAAAAAGAGACAGCCCTTGTCCTAACTGTGCTTCCCAGTTCAAGAATAAATTACAAACTACAACAAGAAACTAGCAAGACACAAGTAAAACCAGGAAGTGTCAACTCAACATTCCATGAGAAAAACACAAAGTTCAATAATGAAGAAAGCACTTAATCAAAAGTAAACTCAAGGTCCGGTGGTTATCACACCTAAACAGTTAAATCACAGTTTAATCAAGTCCCTGCATGAGTTTTTAATAATTGCTTCTGCAGCAAAGGGAATTTGTGTGGAAAAATCCCATTGACCCAAATGCTGCACACATGCCCAGTGGGTGTGGAAGCAGCTGTGGGTAACCATTACCCTGCATTAAACTACACTAGAGCAGCCACTTCTTTTAATACAGGCAATTTAAGAAAAAAACTTTCCGCTCTGTAATTAAACCCTTTAAACACATTTGGCATGAATAAATCATTTTATTAAGAGAGTTTGATTCCCGCACACCGGTGTCTTCCAGCTTTAAACACCCACTTACGGAAATATCGACGGAGGAGGACAAAGATTAAAGCCATTTGTGTCTGTTTGTTGTTGGACCATTAAAGTATTACAGAGTCTTTGGTGCAGATTTTTAATGAAGGTTAATCTCAGTCTTAATTCTAAATTTCAGTCTTACATGAGACTATAATCTAAGCCTTCACAGGAACAAGGATTGAAGTTTTGCGTTAGCATATTCTTCACTTTTGCGTGGGATTGTTTGTCCTATGATAATCCAAAAACACAACACAGATAGTAGAGAAGAGACACTAAAAATGCAGTAAGTGATTCAGTATAGTTTGAAACTGTTAAACCGTGATCTGGCCTGGGTTTTTTTCCACCACAGCGAGTGAAGGCTGCGACACATTTATCAGCCACGTAAACAGACACATCGCTACCCATCAGTAAATTCAACCTATTTAATCTCTGTCTTGACAGTAAACGGTCCGTACTGTATGGATGCAATGATTTAGCTTGGTTTATTTAAAACAATTGTTTTTTGTGTGTTTTCTTGTCATTATCAGTCGGAAATTCTGATTTATTGTGTGTCAATAATTGGATTGTCGTGTGTCTAGCTCCTCCCTTTAAAGCTCAAGTATGTAGGAATTATATGAAGGTATATTTGGTGCAAAAGTCACAAGCACATAACTGTAGATTTCACATGCGCACACTAAAGTCACAAATGCGTAACCGTAAAGTTGAAGTTGTACATTAAAGTCACAAATGTGTAACCGTAAAGTTGAAGTTGTAAAAAAAATGGTATACCTTGTTAACACAAATCCTTGTTACAGGTACACAAATCCTTATTACAGGTACACAAATCCATGTTACAGATACACAAATCCATGTTACAGGTACACAAATCTTATTGCTCCAATAGTTGCGGTGCAGTTGGTGCAAAACACATTCACACACCTGTGTTTCAAAATCTGCAATATTTGTGCATTTGTAAACCGTAAAGTTGAAGTTGTAAATATTTTTTTTATACCTTGTTAACATGAAATAGGACTACAGGTACACAAATCCTTGTTACAGGTACACAAATCCTTGTTACAGGTACACAACTACAAGTCAATTGATACAAGTGCTCGAATCTGCTTCTACGAGTTTCAGATACTTTTTTTTCCTCGCTAGGTGGTATAAGTGGTGCAAAAGGATTTGTAACTTGTGCAAACCGAGCGAATCGATCGATAAGAAAACAAGGCTTAGAGTTGGCGGGGCTTAGGAAGCTCTCTGCTGAGTTTTGAGTGACAGCTCGGAGTCGCAGATTCACGACATTAAAAGTGTCAAATATACGAGAAAATAAAGTTGCAGATTTATGAGATTAACAGTACATTTCCATTTTATTAAATATATAGACTCACGCCCACCATTTCTCCCGCTGTTTATGTGTTTTATACATATGAACCGTATCTATATCAGTTCAGTCTGTGTGCTCCCGGCTGCCTCGCTGGAGGAGCATCCAGCTGCAGCCCCGGAGACCAACACCCTGGCGTGACAATACCTAATTTTTTTTCCTAAAAACTGTATTTACACACCGAAACGACGGGAGTGGTTTGACGGAAGTGATTTTTTTTTTACTGTTTTACATTAGTTTAACTTTGCTATTTTCTTCATTCTCACAAATTTCCCTGCCCCACACCCTGGAGCTCCACAGTAGGGACAACGACCACCACCTACCCGCCTGCCTGGAGCCCCAGAGCGGATACAACAAGCACCACACACACACCCCCTGGAGCTCCGCTGTTATACTTTTTTTTTTTTACACATTTTTACACGCTATTAACTAATCAAACCATGTCAGATATCAAGGTTTCTTCCCTCTACTACTACTCACTTGCTGTCGTAAGTTTATTTGTAAAACTAACCAAAAAAAAATTTGTCACGCCAGTGTGTTGTCACTACTGTTGTCGCTACGCTTGGCGAGACACGGCACCCTCCTCCGCCTCTCCCAAAGATAGGTGCACGATCACGGCTTTGCCTGGGCGAAGAAAAAAAGTCAATTAATCAGTTAAACACTGTTGATTTCTTCTCATGCAGCCGGTATTAAAGCTATTCTGGTATAAATGTCTGTCAGTCAGCTGGTGAAGGCAGGTTATCCAGCCGCTGTCACCCACAAACACCGTCTCTCCTCCAGCGCAGCGAGGCAGCCGGGAGCCCACAGACTGAACTGATATAGAAACGGTTCATATTGTAACGCTCACCCCAGTGCGGCAGCGAAGAATAAGGAGGCGACGACTGGATGGTAACTTCTGTGCATTTATTTAGGCTTTAACTCCGATCACTGTTGGCCGTGACCACGCCGAACACTTTAGCCGCACAACAACAACAACGTCCCAACTCTCGTTCTTTTCCCCCCCTCTCGCGAGGCCATCTCACCCCACTAAGTCTCAATTGAACAACATTGACCCCTGCTGGTAACATTAGTGCATAACACTCAACGACATAACAGGAACACATTAACTCTGCTCATTACACAGCTCCCCCTCAACAAAGTCCCTCGTCCCGAGGGACTACACAAAGTCTCTGAGATGGCCTGGCCGACGTCCACGTCTCCGTGGCCGAGTGGGGAATGCAGGCGCCTCTGCCTGGGGGATGGGGCTACGCCCCTGTGCAGCGAAAGGTGTGTGTGACGGGAAGGGGAAAGGAGGAGTGTGAACAGGGGGGTCAGGCACTGTTTCTGGGGAACTGTTTGCAGGGGGAATGGGACTTTGATGGGGCTCGTGGGCGTGTCTGTGGGTAGTGGTTGTGCTTTCGCCCCTCCGTACAGGCGTTCGGGTAGGGAGGGAGTCTCCTCTGTACGGGGCCAATCTGTCCCTGTGGAGTGCGACCTTCTTCCTTTTTCCAGGCAGCTGGACTCGGTACACTACTTCACCCAGCCGCTCCACCACCTCGCAAGGCCCCACCCAATGACAATCCAACTTGGGGCACCGACCCTTCTTCCTGCGTGGGCTGTACACCCAAACCAGCTCCCCGGCTTGGAAGTGTCTCCCCTTTGACCTTATGTCATAGTTCCTTCTTTGTCTCATGCCCGCTTTCTCCAGCTGGTCTCGGGCAAAGGTGTGGGCAGACTCCATCCGATCCTGGAGTCTCCTGGCGTACTCTCTCCCTGGAGGAACAGCAGGGGTATCAGGGGGTTTTCCAAAGGCCACCTCCGCCGGTGTCCTTAGCTCCCTCCCCAACATGAGGAGGGAAGGTGTGCATGAGGTGGATTCCTGAACAGCAGACCTGTAGGCCATGAGGACGAGGGGTAGGTGGGTATCCCAGTCACGTTGATGCTCCGCAGTGAGGATTGCCAGCTGCTTTGCCAGGGTCCTGTTGAACCTCTCGACAAGGCCGTCACTCTGGGGGTGCAGAGCTGTGGTCCGGGTCTTATGCATGCCCATACGATCACACATGGTGGCAAAGACCAGGGATTCAAAATTCCTCCCTTGGTCACTGTGGATGGTTTCTGCCGCCCCAAACCTGCTGAACATGCCCTCTACGAGAGCGTCAACCACTGTCTCTGCTTCCTGGTTTGGTATTGCATATGCCTCAGGCCATTTTGTAAAATAGTCCATGGCGACCAAAACGTACCGGTTGCCTGTATCCGTGCGGGGAAATGGGCCCATGACGTCCACAGCTACTCTTTCCATGGGAGCCCCCACTGCCTGTTGCTGAAGTTGTGCGCGGGACTGGTCTGTGGGGCCCTTGTAGGCCGCGCAGAGGTCGCAGCGGCGGCAAAAGTCCTCCACGTCCCTTCTGGCCCGCCCCCAGTAAAATCCCTGACGCAGCCGGCGGAGTGTTTTAGCCACACCAAAGTGTCCCGCCCCTGTGGTCCCGTGGGATGTTCTCAGCACAGCGTCTCTCAGTGAACTGGGGACTATCACCTGCCACTTTTCCTCTCCCGTGGCAGGCTCCTTCCATGCTCTCTGCAGTACCCCATCTCTCACTCTCAGCGCATCGAACATTGTCCACAGTCCTTTTGTTGCAGTGGAGCTCCCCATCACCCCTTCCCAGGGGGGCCTCTGTCCTGCTTCCACCCACTGTCGCACTGGTTGTATGTCCCTGTCTTGCCCCTGTTGTGTCTGCCACTCAGCCACGTCAACCATCCGCGTTTCCCGGCAGACTGGTCCAGCCTCCTCGTGCATGGGACATGCCTCCCCCTCGATAAGGAGCTCTTGCTCACGTGCTTCTCTCCGCTCACAGTATCGGCATCCCCCCAGGGCGCAGGGGCGGCGGGACAGGGCATCTGCATTGGCGTGGCTGGCTCCGGCCCTGTGCACCACTGTGAAACTATAGGACTGAAGCATTTCAATCCAGCGAGCAACTTGGCCCTCTGGTTCCCTGAAGGACATCAGCCACTGAAGCGCTGAATGGTCTGTCCTGACAGTGAAGTGGCGGCCACACAGGTAGTATTTGAAGTGCTTTATTGCCATCACCATGGCAAGGAGCTCTCGGCGTGTGACACAGTAGCGGCGCTCAGCCTTGTTGAAGGTTTTGCTGAAATACGCCACAACTTTCTCTCCTTCTGGCCCCGCTTGAGCTAGCACCGCGCCCATGCCCACATCGCTGGCGTCTGTGTCAAGAATAAATGGCAACATGGGGTCAGGGGGAGTGAGGATGGGGGCCTCTGTCAGTGCCTTCTGGAGAGAGTTGAAGGCTTGCTGGCAATGTGGCGTCCAAGCGAAGCCCCCTCCCCTTTTCAGCAGGTGGTACAGAGGGGCAGCTGTGCAGGAGAAACCTCGCACAAACTTCCTGTAATATGAGGCTAGGCCCAGGAAGCTCTTCAGTTGTCGTTGGTCAGTGGGTGTGGGCCAGTCTCTCACTGCATGCACTTTCTCTTCCAGTGTGCTGATACCTTCTCCCCCCAGTCTGTGGCCCAAAAACTCCACCTCCTTCCTCATGAAGCGGCACTTTTGTGGGTGTAATTTCAGGCCCGCCACCGACACTCTCTGCAGCACCAGCCTCAGCGACTCCAAAGCTGTTTGGAAGGAGCTCCCATGGGCCAGGATATCATCCAAATACACCAGACATCTCTGCCGGGGGATGCCAGCAAGCACTCGGTCCATGAGTCTTTCAAAGGTGGCTGGGGCATTGCACAGGCCAAAACTGAGGACCCGGAACTGCCACAACCCCCTATCCATACAGAAGGCGGTCTTCGGTCTCGCTTCAGGGCTGAGGGGCACCTGCCAGTATCCACTCCGCAGGTCAAGTGAAGAGAACCAGGAGGAGCCAGACACCAAGTCTAGTGACTCATCGATCCTGGGTAATGGATATGCGTCCTTTTTGGTCACACTGTTCAGCGGTCTGTAGTCCACACAGAATCTCATCTTGGGGCTCCTCTTTTTCGAAACCATCACCACCCCCGAGGCCCATGGGCTGTCTGACGGTTCGATAATGCCAGCTCTTTGCATCTCTTCCACCGCTCTGTCTGCAGCCTCACGGTGAGCCATGGGGAGGCGCCGGGGACGCGTCCTGATGGGCTGCGCATCCCCAGTGTCTATTTCATGCTGTACCAGGTGTGTCAAGCCCACTTCATCATCTGATAGTGCAAAAATATCCATAAAGTCAGACAACACCTTCCACAGCTCATCCTGTTGCCATTGCTCCAGGTTGTCACAATTCTGTCTCCATATCTCTCTCACTGCTGCCAACCTGTCCGCCCCCTCCACCGTAGTTGACTGGGCTGGGGGGGATGTACATGAGTGTGCAGAGGGGGGCTGATCGTTGCTGAGGGCATGTTGAACTAGCGGCAGGGTGCTGCAGACTGGGGAGTTGTTGCCATTTTCTGGGCTTTTTGAGTCATAGCAGTGCATCTCTACGGCTGTCCCGACCAGGAGGTGCGGCTTCAGGGACTGTGAGGGGGGTGTCATTCTGATGGTGGGGCCCCCGGGGAAGGTCAATGTGTTCTCCCCTAGGTCGAGCAGGCAGCGCACAGACCTCAGAAAGTCCAGCCCCAGTATACAGGGGTCCTGCACCTGCGCCACCCACACTGAAAAATCCACTGGCCGACCTCCGACATCCAACGTCACTTTTCCCTTACCAAGCATAGGGGCCAGCTCACCTGTCACTGTCCTCAGTTGCACTGTAGTCTGCTCCAACTGCGTCCCCTCAGGAACCACATCTGGTCTCATCAGCGTTGCTGTGGAGCCTGTGTCCACTAGGGCGGTACATGGGGCCCCACATATGGTGACGGGAACGTGGCAGAAATTCCCAGCATGAGTCCAACCCACCACCATCGCAGATTCTGTGTTCTCGTCCTCCTGTGGGGTGAGTGGAGCCCCTCTGCCCCAGCTGCGCTGCTGGGCCCCCCCTTCTCTCGATGATGCAGCATGGAACATAACGCCAGGGGCCCGTACCGTTCCATCTATACGGGCCCTGGTCCGTTTCCCTGGTCGTTCGACCGTTTGGGGCACTGTCTGAGGAGATGGCCATGTTGTCCACATCCCCAGCAGACCAGAGGGCGTTGGCGAGGGCGTGTGGCACTTTGCGGCAAATTTAGGGCAACAGCCCGGATCAGTTCAGTCATTTCATCGACCCAAGCAGGCTTTACTTGGGCTGTGTCAGCGCAAGCAGCAGTTCTCACCACAGGACCACTCTCTCCAGGGCCGCTGTCAATGGTCCCGCCCTCCACAATCTCTCTCTCTAGAGCCAGCTCCAAAGCCTCGTGAATGGAGCGGGGATGGGCAAGCTGAGTCTGGATGCGCAGCCCCCTGGGGGTTATGGCTTGGATGAACTGGTCCCTGGCAAGCTCTGTTTGTACCGTAGGGGGCATGTGGGCATAAGCCCTCCGGGCTAGAGATTCAATGTCATTAGCTAAGACACGGAGGGGCTCCCCAGGCCGCCTGCGTCTGTTGGACAGTTCAGAGCGCAGGAGACCGGGCTGTTCACAGTGTCCAAAACGTCTCTGTAGGGCTCCAACAAGAGCCTCATAATCATTTCTCTCTTCTGGGCTGAGCAGTAAAAGGCATGCTAGTGCATCATCTGTAAGGCATAACGCTAGCTGTAGCGCTTTATCACTCTCTGACCAGCCCGCAGCTTGCGACAGTAGTTCAAATTGGGCATGAAATGCCTGCCAATCTGCCTTACCAGAGTACTTAGGTGTTTTACATGGGGCACTGTTATTCCGCCATACAGGTTGCACGTTCTCTCTGCCATACTGCTGTGGTGGAGCCGACGTGCAAGTGAGGAAGTCGTCCTCCCGTCTTCCGCGCCGTCGGGGATCAGCGGAGCCCATTCCCGCGTCATTGGCCATGCGCCTCGCCGCCAGCTTCAGGCGGGTCTTGGTTTCCGCGGCGCGCTCCCACTCCTCCGCCAGACCCTCCGCACGGCCGAAAGTGTAGCTCCCCTCTTCCTCCTTAACCTTGGGCCGTGCTCCTCTCTCGTGCGGCATTTCCATTGTCATTACAAACAGCGGCTCTGCTCCGTAGGTCCGCTAGCCGGCTAGGCTAACACCGGAGATCCAACCAGTCCGTCACTTTACTTCTGACACCAGTGTAACGCTCACCCCAGTGCGGCAGCGAAGAATAAGGAGGCGACGACTGGATGGTAACTTCTGTGCATTTATTTAGGCTTTAACTCCGATCACTGTTGGCCGTGACCACGCCGAACACTTTAGCCGCACAACAACAACAACGTCCCAACTCTCGTTCTTTTCCCCCCCTCTCGCGAGGCCATCTCACCCCACTAAGTCTCAATTGAACAACATTGACCCCTGCTGGTAACATTAGTGCATAACACTCAACGACATAACAGGAACACATTAACTCTGCTCATTACAATATGTATAAAACACATAAACAGCGGGAGAAATGGTGGGCGTGAGTCTATATATTTAATAAAATGGAAATGTACTTTTAATCTCATAAATCTGCGACTTTATTTCTCGTATATTTGACACTTTTAGTGTCGTGAATCTGCGACTCCGAGCTGTCACTCAAAACTGAGCAGAGAGCTTCCTAAGCCCCGCCCACTCTAAGCCTTGTTTTCTTATCGATCGATTCGCTCGGTTTGCACAAGTTACAAATCCTTTTGCACCACTTATACCACCTAGCGAGGAAAAAAAAGTATCTGAAACTCGTAGAAGCAGATTCGAGCACTTGTATCAATTGACTTGTAGTTGTATACCTGTAACAAGGATTTGTGTACCTGTAATAAGGATTTGTGTACCTGTAACAAGGATTTGTGTACCTGTAGTCCTATTTCATGTTAGCAAGGTATAAAAAAAAATTTACAACTTCAACTTTACGGTTTACAAATGCACAAATATTGCAGATTATGAAACACAGGTGTGTGAATGTGTTTTGCACCAACTGCACCGCAACTATTGGAGCAATAAGATTTGTGTACCTGTAACATGGATTTGTGTACCTGTAACATGGATTTGTGTACCTGTAATAAGGATTTGTGTACCTGTAACAAGGATTTGTGTTAACAAGGTATACCATTTTTTTTACAACTTCAACTTTACGGTTACACATTTGTGACTTTAATGTACAACTTCAACTTTACGGTTACGCATTTGTGACTTTAGTGTGCGCATGTGAAATCTACAGTTACATGTGCTTGTGACTTTTGCACCAAATATACCTTCATAGAATTACTGATATTAGTGATCTACTGGTGAGACTGCACAGTGCAATAAATGGAGCAAACCCCTCCCCTTTTACCGAGGCCCTTCAGCTAATTACAGTGGCCTTCACAGACAACCTTCTCTTTTCCTCTTACTTCTTCTTCATTTTTAATGATGCCGCGGTTTTATGTGGACAATGTTGTTCAAGGTTCACTTGCATAATATTATTTTTGTGGTTATGTAGAAACACGGCAGCTCAAGATGGTGGCCTCCGTAATGCAAGCCCCTCCTTACTCTTAAGTACTTACATGAGGCTTCAGGGCCAACAGTAATTTACAATTAACAATTAAAGTTAGTTTTAGCCAATAAACGCCAACATAAAGTGATCAAAAAGTGGGAAGTACAGTATAAATTCATTATTTTGGTGTCCTTTACAAATCTTTGACAATCACAATCCAAATAATAACCTATAACGAACCGCACCAAAATTGTCTGCTTCTTGGAAATGGGCCTTAAATAGTCTATGAGTCTATGTTATCGATTGGGACATTATACGTGATAATTATGATGAAAAAATGACATGACATTAACTGTCCACTGTAATAATGACAATTAGGCAAAATAACACTCCCTGTTGTTTTACATAAATGTGGTTAATCTTATTACAATAACAGTTTGGCCAAATAGTCTTGTGGATTTATGGACGGATGGATGGATGGACAGATAACTGAAAGTGATAACAGGAAGTCAGAGGTATAGAGTGAGGATCACGATTTAACCGTGGGTCAACGGCTATGGGAGATGATCCCACTTGGAATCTCCCAGATGCACAGGAAATGAAGTAACCTGCATTATCAGCTATTTTTTTTGGACAACTTTCAAATTTAGAGAGTTTCACAAGCAATTATCTTCCTTTTTTGTGTAAAAAATAAATATGACAGAGTCTGCGTTTGCATCTGTTC
Source organism: Microchirus variegatus (assembly GCF_963457635.1). NCBI lineage: Eukaryota > Metazoa > Chordata > Actinopteri > Pleuronectiformes > Soleidae > Microchirus > Microchirus variegatus. Next base: position 16,901,533 of record NC_139817.1, on the reverse strand, counting down.
AAATAATATGAACATTTTCAAAAGTGTGACTTTTATCTGAGAAAAATCCACACACTGTTGTATTTTCTTGCACACGACACCATCAGGCCTGAAGTGGAGATGTAATCAGCGTCTGGTCACACAATCCCATTTAATGGCCATTACCTCTGAGTGCCACACCGACAAGCAGCATGAAGCCGTCTTTGTAGTCTGATCTCCAGAGACGGTGGCGGCTGTGGCCTGGGACAGGAAATAGAATCTGGAGCTCAGAGACTTGATAAGGAGCTGCCTGATCCAAGTCTTTCAGACGGGGGGAGGTGTTGATGCGGAGTCTGGAGCCGCCGTAAACACGGCGGGGACTTCAGAGCTCGCAGAGTTCACCTCGCACAGCTTCATCCCCTCGAGATGTTACGGTAGAATTTCAACATATATGTTTTTCTTTTAAAGAAAAACATAGCGGTTATGAGTGGCTGTGTGTCACAGCTCAACAGGAAATGGAAAGTCTATAAAAGCAGCGTGAGAGAGAGCAGAGAGCATGCTGGTTCTCAGAGGAAAACGACCGCTAGGTCACCGCACACTGCTTTTTATTTAGCACAGTGATGCTGTGACTGTTGACGTGGTTCAGAAAAAAACCAAACAACCATGTTTTAATAGCTACCTATTTTTAATGACTTATTCTGGGGGTGGAGGGGAGTGGAGGGGTTTGGTTGTGATGGCCTTTTCATTCATAAGATTCCACAAAGGTCAGAGTTCGGGGTCAGCTAAAGGCCAATGTGCATGAGATTGACCGTTCGTATTTACTACTTAGTGTTTCTGATCCCAGACGACATCCACATAACAGCCTGACTTTTTTAGAAGTTTGAAAATGGAGAAGTTTGAAAAAAGAAAATAAAAAGTGCTGCTTTTCATCATTCGTATGAAAACCACAGAGCTGTAACTTCGTCTGGACGGGCAGAAATGGTGATTGGTCACCTTTACAGTTTTTTGTGTTTTCCATTAAATGTCACACTTTAGTTATATAGTCAAGACACGGACAAGATTAGAAATAATGATTTCTATTCAATATAATAATTTTGCCCTTTCATCAAAGAACCAGCAAAACTGTTTTCAGCTGTGCTAACATAATTGCACGAGGGTTTTCAAGGATTTTCTAATCATCCAATAGCCTTCTAATGCGATTAGCATACACAATGTACCATTAGAACACCACACCTCTATACACCTATGTACATATTCCATTAAAAAAACCGACGTTTGCATTTCTCAGAGTATATTTCTGATTAATTTAATGTTATATTCATTGAAAAAAAAGTGCTTTTCCTTCAAAAAATAAGGACATTTCTAAGTTTGAACGGTAGTGTCGGTCTCAGTTCGCTTCATGTGAACACAATGCAGGAAATGGACTACATTTCCTGCATTGTGCTGAATGTTGCAACCCCAAATTATACGGTGTCTAGCTGACTATTAGGTGTGAAAACGAACTTAAAAATTCACTGTAAATCACTGCTGACTTTCAGGTTTATATGGCCATTGGCTTCATAACACAATTTCTCAATTATTTTTTCTTTTTTTCTGTTTACAGGAAGCTTATATTCGGTATGTTTTTATTATTATTATTATTATTATTATTATTATTATTATTATTATTGTTATTCATTACATTTCTAGAGCGCTTTTTCTAGACACCCAAAGCGCTTTACAAATTACCCATTATTAATGAACACATTCTCACTGGTGGTGGTAAGCTACGTGTAGCCACAGCTGCTCTGGATAGATCATTTCCGTTTGTAAATGCTTGTTTTCAAATGAAAACTTGTGTAAAAATATGGGTGTAGACCCCAAATGTGTGGAACATGGGAAAAGGCCAGAGTACTTGAAGGAAAACCTCACTAAACCAAGAACCCTTTCAAAGTGACAGTGCTGACCACTGCACCACCCAATTCTAGATTTATGTAAATCTACACACACACACACACACACACACACACACACACACACACACACACACACACACACACACACACACACACACACACACACACACAGACACACACACACACACACACACACACACACACACACACACACACCCAACCTTGAGATGTTGTAGCTGCAGCACCAGATCGTCCAGCTGTCGTCTTTTGTCTTCAATTTCATTTTGCCGTTTTCGCTTCTCCTGCGAAATTAAACAGAAACAAAAAGAGGGGTTTAATTTGATAAAATTTCACTTGTTTGTTTTCACACGAGGGCAGGAAAACGTCGCGAAAGTCTCATCCCTGCCACAGAAATACACCATAAATGGAGAAGAAGATGTGGAGAGAGAAAGGGAGGAGCTATGACATCATCCTTATCCCAAAAGTTGAATATTGGTTGTCCGTGTACAGTATCTGTAACTGTCAGCCTCTCATATTTGAACAGAAAAATGATCCGTGTGGTGTGCACAGGAAGGAAGTGATGTTTTAGAGAGGGTCAGAGGTCAGGGATTATTGAGGTTTGAGTGGGATGAGGGTATGGAGGCCATCTGGAGAGCAGAGGGGGGCCTTGAAGTCTCAGCTTAGATTAAAGTGGAGGTGAGAAGAAAACAATCCTTTAAACTCAGGCTGGAGATGAACGAGGCTGACGTTTATGTGTAGGCGAAGTGACAGTAAATGCGTAGGACAAATATTAAAAAAAACAAAACAGAAAGAGACAAAATAAAAAGTGATATAAACAAGGCAGATCCCAGGACAACCTGATGTGGGGCTTAAGGGCATGAGACATAGCTGTGGCTTCATCTCTGTCTCTCTGTCTCACAGTGGGAGCAAAACTCTGGGACATTTCCTGTTTGCTAAATATATAACCTTTAGGGAAAAACCCCAAAGCATGAATTAATGCACGAGAGAAGGAGAGCAGAAGTGAGGATTGTTGCAGAAGGAGAGAATAAGAGCGGAGTCAAGAGCAGCAAGACAGGAAAGAGCTGAACAGAGTGCATTCATTCATATAGTACTTGTTTGGTCCATAAAAAGTTGAAAAATGTTGATTATGTTTGTCAAACCAGTAAATGATGATGTTCTCAAATGTCTTATTTCCCCCATAAACCAAAATGATTCAGTTTTAATGATTTAATGATCATTTTTGTTGAAATATTCACATTTTCACATCATATTCTTAGGGGAAATAAGTAGTTTATAGTGCCATCTAGAGGAGAGGCTGAAATTTACAACAAAGACCTGCTGCTCTGCTCACCCCCTCCCTTCCCTGAGCGCTACGGTATCCGCAGCTGGTCAAATGTCGTCCTCGTTGTCTTTCTCCGTGTCAGCAGATGAGGTTCGTGAGGCAAGGGAGAGGGCGAGCTACCGCGGCCGTAGAAGACGAAGCGGAGAGAGAGGAGGCGGGACTTCCGCTACAAGTAAAGAGACGCTTGTTCTGTTCTCTCGCGTTTGTCCTTACAGGCTCCGGTAGAAACATGGCGTCTTGCTGCTAACAGTGGCTATGCAACCGCGGTCCGTGGTCATGTTATTTTACATGACTTTTTGAAACACTACGAAAATGAAACATAAACTATTATACAGCGACTAGACAATGCAGGAGCACATAATATGTATAAAAAAGTGGATTTTTGGTTATATAAACCCATAAATACTACATATTGTACCTTTAATTATCAGCTATTTTTGCCCTTACCTTTAAATGTGAATATTTTCGAGTTGTCTTAATAATGAAAATAACACAATCTCTAACCGATTACCAAATTAGTTGACAATTCATTTAGTAATTGGTTCATAATCAATTAAATGAGTAATAGTTTCAGGCCTAGCTGATGCAAAACACTGTATATTTCTAGTATTATTTGGAAGTAGGCAAATTGAGAGCTAGCAGGTGAGTGTTCTTTACAAAATAAATTTAAAAAAAGAAGATTTTTCACAGTAAAATCTTTGCCTATGAACGCTGCTTCCATACTGCAAGCAAATGACAACAGGAAATCAACGAGATAATGCATATAATCATATATGCATTATCAATAAATTATCAATAATAATTAGCCTGTTTTTAACAGATTATCTCGCAAATTATCCTGTAGCATGAGGGATTAACAGACGTGATTTAACATGTGTGATATTTATAACTGATTGTCATATGGTCTTCTCTGCACAAAGCATTGCACACACACAACAGCTATTAACTGACGACGCTGACAGTCTGTTTGTATTCTGAAGTCACGTTAAATCAGATCCCAAATCCCTGGAATCTCCACATGTGTCAAACTCAAGGCCCGGGGCCAGATGTGGCCCGCCACGTAATTTCATGTGGCCCGCGAGTGATTAATTGGTCTTAAAAATCTGTGTTAAAATAGGTCTATGCTGCTTTAAGGCATGCATTATAATAAACTACATTTCCCACAATGCATGGCGATTGCGTTACCCGCAAAGTGACAGCATCCTGCCACGAGATCACAGTGCATCATTGTATATGCATCATGCGACGAGTGAAATTGACATTGAGACTGTGATCGCAGCAGAATGTGTTCACAAAAGCCACAACCAAAAACGATGAGGCAGTGATATCTAGCTTTAAAGTGACTGAATAAATCACCGGTGCTTCAAAGTCTTTTTCTGAGGATGTGTTTTTGAAGCAGTGCATGCTGAAGGTGTGTGAGCAGGTCTGCCTTGACCAGATACAGACTTTTAAAACTGTTAGTTTGTCAAGAAACACCATCGCGGACCGGGTTACATCTATAATGCATCATATTTGTAACTTGAATAAGTAGTAAATACAGAAAGTTATTTCGCACTATGTTACGGAGTAGTTACCTTTATTTTACATTATATTTGGTTACATTTAGTTACATTTATTCTGTATGACAGTTGCATCTGGCTCTTTGAGGGTAACCATTATGCTGATGTGGCCCTCAGTGAAAATGAGTTTGACACCCCTGGTCTAGTCTGTGCTTTCTCAGGATTAAAACACTGAAAATAGTTTATATAGTTTGTTTTCGTCAGGTTTGAATCAATGCCACATTTTTCTGAATCTGACTCTATAACCTGTGTGTGTGTCACTGCGGGACAGAGATGATGGCGTAATTTCTGGAGCGCGACGTCAAGTATGAACCAAGCGCGAAACAATCTGATGACACGTGGTTTAATCAGGCTGCGAAAACAGCTGCACTGAAGTCTGAGCTCTATCACACAAACATTTACACACAAACACTGATTCAACCTTCACAGCAACGGTTCACACAGGTTTGGTCACCAGATGTCAGGGAACGTTGGGAACGTGGTCGAGGAATGGCTAAAACACACACACGCACATGCACTCACGCACACGCACTCACGCACACACACACACACACATACACACACACACACACAGACACAAAGGTAAATACACTCAGTAGCACAAAATCTCACTTGTACACACGAACACACACTGATAAATCGGTGTGTGTGTTCTGTGCTGACAAGGCCTTGACTCACAGAAGTTCCACATCCTCACATCAAACACTCACTGTCTGGTTGCCATTTATCTTTTTTTAATCTGCTTTTCAAAATAAACTCTACAAAACAGGCTTTTCTGCTTCTGCTTTAAAGATACAGTGTGTAAGATTTGTATAGTTTGCAGAAGAGTTTTCTCGATGTCAGCCTCCGTCAAAACAACAATTCAATGATATAATAAAAATGTAAAAAGTGCAATTCTTTTATCTTCAATTTCGGCCAAATGAAAATTATTTCAGACTAAATTTTGGACACTGGACCTGTAAATACAGTATTATATGGTAAATATGACAAGCAGATAAAATCGGGTCCATTTGAAGCAGACTAAACAGCTCTGGCTGTGAAAGCACCCTGAGTTGCAGCTGCTCATTTGGGGGCAGTGTTGCCAAGAAACAAGCACTGCACATGAAAAAAGAATAGCATGAGGAAGAATAAAACCCACGGCTCAGTCCGTTTTGACTTTAGTGTTCAAACCTAATTGTGTTTTTTGTAGTGCCAAACGATTAAAATATTTAATTATAATTAATCGCATTAATGTCATAGTTAATTTGCGATTAATCACAATAAATCGCACTTTTTTATCTATTCTAAATGTCCCTTGATTTCTTTTTCTACCATTATTTTTCCTCATTTTAATATTCTTATCAACATAGAAATTTGTGTCAAAAAAGTTTTCTTTTTTTTACACGAAGCAAATTGTTGTGTATGTGTGTGCGCTGTAGGATTGAGACGTTTGTGTACTACTGACTATTGCGTGTGACGTCAGAGAGGTGCGTAGGTGAAGCAGAAAGTAATGTGTTTCGTGTGTTTACATTAGCCAGCCGCAGGTGAATATATCTGTCACCCTTCATATTTTGAGTTATTCCTCTTATTGTGAGAGCCACACAATTACAAAAGAGGCTGTGTGTGTGAATAAAGATCCGTTCTTCAACGCAGACAGTCCCGTGGTTTAATGTGTTGTTGCCATAATGAACTAGCCTGAGCTAAAGGAGCTAGCAGTCTTCGGAGGTCTCCTTAGATATGGAGAGCCCGCTTGGAGAAACGTACAGCGCTCACCATCGACTCAACATGTAACGCTAGCCTACAACTCTTTGGCTGGCAAGTCATTTATCTCGCAATAAAAAATTGAAGCCGTTAAACTGGGTTTGTGTTAATGCCGTTAATAACGCGTTAAACTCACAGTGCTAGTTTTTTAACAAGAAGCTCATCAGTAGTAAAGCAGTAAGTGGACTAAAGCTAAATCTCCTGACACAATTCAAAAAGAAAAATCAGTGATTTTGCTGCCTCCATCACTCAAAAAACAGAAATAAATCCTGAAACTAAGCTGAAATGACTCTTATGTTCACTGTCTTACACTCGTGTGAATGCGTCTGCTCCCCCTCGGGAAAATATGTGGACATTCCTGGTGACACACACTCATGACTTCCCACACTCCACTGTGACTCAGTGGAGTCTTTTTTTGGCCCCACTTGGCTTTTTTTCTGCTCAAGTAGAAAATGTCTCTTTCCCCCACGATTATTGGAAAAAATGGACACACTTGTGTCTTGTTTCTACTATTTACAAAAAAGGCTTTTACACTGTTATACACAGAGGGCCTGATTTACTAAGATTCCAAATAGAGAGCGCTAAATTGTTTGCGCGAGCAGAAAGACTGCGCCCGCTACTGGGTTACATTTTGCGGGTGAACTACTAAGATTGCGGCCGCAATTGACTACAGGCGCAGAAGTGGTTAAGACCGCCCTATTTAAATGAGGATTTTGCGCGAGTCAAGAGTCAACATGGAGAAAGAGCAGACGGAAGCGCTGAATTAAATTTGAAGCCACTGAACAGAAAGTGACGTTCTGCGATGAGCAGATAACTGGGATCGAGGCAAATATGACATATTGTTCCCCGGGTCCATACGACCTTTTTATAGTATTATTATTATTATCCTGCGTCGGTATTTTGGACAGCTCCATCATTGCCTGACGTATCAAACAAGGAAACTATGGACTATGGATGTTGCCGTAAAAAAAAAAGGTGCTGCGCTCTCCTCCTGACTCACCTGCAGCTCACTGACAGCTGCCAGGGAGCGAGTTCTGCTGTTTCTATGGATCTAATGGATGAGTGACTTTCTTATCAATAAGTAAATAAATAAATAAAGCGGATCATCACAACGGCTTTTTAGTCCCAGTCCGTCCCTGGTTTAATCTGTGTTCATTCAGTCATGCTGAGTTTCCATTACGCGTGCCAACAGCCTTTGATCTGACGTCAGAGGCGACGGGACAATCGATATAGATTACATATCTATAGCTGATTCAGATAGTTACATTAAATAGTGATTGTTGTGATTATTTATTGCATTTAAATGTGCCTGGAACTGGAAGGGTTAGAGTTAGGGTAACCTGCCTGTGAGGTTTTGGTGACGTGTGCGCACTGTGCCACCTGCGCTTCGCCGTGCACCGAGAGTAGACCAGGTTAGAGCTGGACCCGTTAAGGTAAAGCGGGGTTCGCCGTTCCTCCGGTCTTAACCGGGGAACATAGGTACGACCCCTCCTTGAACCACAAACTGCAGACCAAGGTAAGCCCATACCAGTACAAACACGCATTTCTCCTCTGGATATCTATGTTTAATTTATTCAGATATACCAAATAAGAAATGAATGTGCGTCATCTGTGAACGCGTAGTTGAACATGCTCTGGAAAAGCGTAATTTCCTGATTTACAAATATATATAACTATAAATAACCGCAGCCATGTGCGCGCCGCGCACCGCTGTGCCAGTTAAGACCTGCCTTTCAAACGTGCTAAATATAGACGCAAAAATAAACACCGCAATCAGTTTCAGGTTTGATAAATCACTTTGCGCGTGCTAAAATAACATATTTACATTTTCTCCTCCCATCACACGCAAAATAGCGTGTAAACGCCCCATATTGCATATGCATTAAGGCAAGAACGCTAAATGGGTTGCGGGTGCTATTTTGCCCGTCTGAGGGATGAGCTCCTCGTTGCGCCCTGTTAGTAGATCAGCATCAACGCTAATCTGCGTGTGCAATCCAGTTTGCACACGTTTTTGCACGCGCAAAGCTTTAGTAAATCAGGCCCAGAGTGTAGTGACCTCTCATACCACAGGGTTAAAGATTTTGGCAGCAGAGACCAAGTCAAACATTTACACTATGAAATAATCCTGTAGTTCAGCACGGTGAACTTTCAGTTTTCTTCTGCGGTATTTTTATTTTCATTACCAGAAAACTTGAGATTCTGGTGGTTTCCTGTGTTTAAAATTTGCATAAAGTTATCAGCCCTCAGAAAGTCTTTAACAGCACTTTTTCAGGCGGGACAGAAAAGTGATAAAAGTGAGGTTTACATTCAGCAGAATTCACTGAAAAAGAGAAAAACTGTAGACAAAGATAAGGTTACATGTTTTTCTAAACAGCAGCTGCAATGGCTGCCCCAAAATATCAAACTATTGTATGTAATAATCTGTACGTGCTTGTCTCCAACCTTTTGTCTCATTATGGACAAAGCCTCACACTTTGTCTCCACCCGTGTGTTCTCCTGTCATTTCAAACACCTCTGGATGACTCAGTGACAAATAAATACATCATGAGTCATGATTTCTAACTTGTTTCTGGAACAAAACATCATAGAGTTAGTGGACAGGTTCTGGTTTGATGGGTTTATTTTTAGAGCGACAAGAATAAAGGAAAACAAAAGGAGAAGAAGCGGTGCACGAAGACCAAGTCTGATGTCGCTCACAAGCATCTTTCACTCATGATGAGCGATTTGTCTTTGTGGACACATATTAGTGAACATCTGTCAAGCTCACTTGTCTATTTTCCTCTGATCATCCATCTTCTACCAATTTATCCTCCACATACAGGTCACTGTGCCAATCTCAGCTGACATAGGGCGATAGGCGTGGTCACAACCTGGACAGATCGCCAGTCCATCACAGGGACACATATATCCACTCTCACACTCACCGTCAATTTTGATTGTCCAATTTACCTAATTTTACCATAATTTACGAAAATCTACATCATCATAATCTACTGACGACAACCTGTAACTATAGTGAACTTAGCAAGTTTGATTGATTTTTGATTGATATTTTTCTGGAGCCTTTTTCTCTACGGAGCTCCCCTTACCCCGTGTCGGACTTGCTGTCTGGTGCGATCTGCTCTTTTGAGCTTGGCGCGACAGCAAAAATAAAAATAGAACTGCTACCTGTCGATACCGTCAGTTTCCGTCAGTTTCGGAGTAAGACACCAACATAACCATCCATCCAACAATTGTTCACCTCTTTAGCCTCAATGCTTTTACTTCTCGCAATCCGATAAAAGCCAGTCCAATGTTTACGCATGTGTGTAAACATCTAAAATAACGCTAGTGCGGCCTTGACCTTAGAGATGGGTCGGTCGCGAATGAAACGGCTCTTAGAGCCGGCTCTTTGAAGTGAACGACGGGAGCCGGCTCTTTCTTGGGAGCCGTGTTTTTTCTTTTTGTTTTTTTTTTGTCACTCTCTCTCTCTCTCTCTCTCTCTCTCTCTCTCTCTCTCTCTCTCTCTCTCTCTCTCTCTCTCTTTCTCTCACTTTTTTTTCTCTTCGCACCGCACGTGATTGGTCAATATGCATGTGTGCCTTGTGTTTGCGCTGAGCAGCGGGGGGAGGGGCGGTAGTTACACTCGCAGCAGTAACACACGAACAGAGCAGGAGGGAGAAAGAAGAGACAACATCGACACATTTACATCTACATTTACCATAGTAAGAAAATGAGTGACACCAGGAAAAGAAGCAAAATCTGGAACCATTTCAATTTTGTTGACAACAGTGGCAGAGTGTAGAGTCTGCAAGAAAAGAATATCCTACAGAGCCGGCTCCACAAACAACCTGCACAGCTAAGGCACTTGGTATTTCTTAATGCCAACCTCGACCTTAATTAAAGATCTGGGTGTTCATTTTTTTTCTTTTGGTTTTGCATATTTTAATCTATATTTTACTATGTTGTGGTTTGCAGTGTTTTGTGTTGTTTCACTTTAAATTTGTTTAAAAGGAAAAAGTTGAATTGTAAATAGTTGTTTTTGTATTTTATAATTTATTTTTTACATGTTATGTGGAGTGTATAAATAAAAACATATATGAATAAAAAGCACGTTTTTTTACTTAGTAATTCATTTTGTGCATAATTTTATATTGTTGTAGATAAATTAATGAAAGCAATAAAACAACCTGAAGAGGCGCTTGGGAGCCAAAAGAGCCGGTTCTTTTTAGTGAGCCGAGCCGAAAGAGCCGGTTCTCTAAAAAGAGCCGGAATTCCCATCACTACTTGACCTTATAGCTGTTTCTCACAACTTTGCAAGCTTCTGAGGACCGATCGTTCAAGCCTGGTTTTACCACTAACAAACAGTAGGGGGCAGTGGTGACAGACCCCAATTCCCCTTGTAACAAGACATTTAACCATCACAATGACTGTTGTTAAATTAGGGTAAAAGTTCTGCTTTAACTCCTCAGGAAAATGTTAACTAATGATATATATGGAGTAAAGTAGAAGAAGCTAATTTACCCAATAGACTTCCATTCAAATCCAGTGGCTCTTCTATATATCCTTATTTCCTGGTTGGTTTCAGGAGTTCTCCTGAGGATACTACATTGACATCCATACATTTGGACAACATAAGCAAAGTCTCGAACCTGAACCTAATCTGAACCTAATCACTATTCCAAATCTTCGTCCCAAACTTAACGAGTTCCTGCCTCATGAGGACCAGGTTTTGGTCTCCATGAGGACTACTGGTCCTGAAAAGGTTTACCAGAAACTTTCTATAGAGATGACAAATACAAGAACACAGACACACACTCAGTATCAGTGATGCATCTGTGTGTTACTACTGTGTCAGACCTCCTGGTTTCCTGTACTGATGCTGATGATGTGCGCATGGACAGAAGTGGGTGCCGAGGTCCACATGGGTCACATTCTGCACATGTCGACACACCCAGAGGAGACATGTCCCTGCCCAGCAGATCGTCTTCCTGTCAGGGAGCAGTCGGTCATACCTGAACACTTAGAGAACAGACTGATTGAAACACAGTCCCTGATGCTTTAAATGTCACAACTTTGATTCTCTGAGATCTCTGAGATGTCCACATCAACATCTCTGCAGCACAATTCTGTTATCTGTTTATTCACTATTTTCAGGTTGTCTCTAATCGTTAAATCTAGTTTGAGTTTTAAAAATAGTCAATTAATTAATCATTTCAAATATTCACTAACTAAACTCTCTTCTATTCAATAATAATACCTGTTAATAACAAAGTAGTGTTGCTGTTTTGCCACATAATCAGACATTCACTTGGTTTCTGTTTCTTTTCCATAACATTTAAATAAAAATAATTATCTTTATGACATTTTGCTGTTTCATTTTGAGTTTCTTTTGTGGGGATCAATAACATTCAGGTTAGCTTAGTTCAGCCTTTATTAGCTTAGCTTATCTTGTTTCATCTTATCTTATCTCAAGCTTATTTTGTTTCTTATCTTAAGCATAACTTGTTCTATTTTATCTCAACCTTGAGTTTTATTTTATCTTATCTTATCTTCACTAATCTCATCTCAAGATTTATCTTATTTCTAGGCTTCACAACTAATACTTAACCTTTTCATTTTCCTCATTTTCCAGTGCAGTGGTCTTGATCAGTGATCTTTGATACCAAACTGATCCTGGTTAAACTGGACTTTGACAGTTTTAAAGCGTGTCTCTCCTGAGACAATGCTAATTTATTGGAGCTGGTTTGCACCGAGGTGCTAACCTGGTAACTCCTGCCGCCGTGGCGCGGAGCTTGTGTCGGCACAAATGCAATGTCGGCACATCGCTGACATGACCCGCGTACCGTTGTCATGCGATAACAGCAGGTGGCAACTATACACATCACTGTCCACCGTGAATGTCTCTGCATATGCACAGAGACACGTGGTCTTATTTTTGTTTAAATAAGAAAAAATATGTAATTTTTAGCTTCTTAAATGCAAATATGTAGTATATATATATATAAGAAAATAAGTACCAACCATGTGACTAAAGCTAAAGCTGATAAAATGACCTCAGAGTCCTCTTAAGTCAGGGTTTCTCAAAGTTTTGATACCTGAGGGCCAATTTAGGAACCCAAACATTGGACTCAGGGCCGCCAAAGAAAAAAAACTGAAAAATCCCAGAAATAAATCCCATTTGTAATAATTTTAATGACCAGATTGCAGTTCTACACTTTAGCGTTACGTAATATAATCGTTAATATAAAGTAATTTAAGCGTTAATATAATAACACTTTATATCACTTTTTATAATTTACTGGGTAATTACCCAGTATTTTGGCCATTGTTCTTACCTTCTAACCCAATAATACACTAAATTTCACCATATAGAAACCAGGTAAATACCCAGAATTTTTGTTTACACTTATTGGTCTGTATCCAGTAATGTCCAATAAACATTTAACAAGCTTAGTAGCTCCTGGATTAAAACTATCAACTGTAATTCATTGTGGGCGGCCGGAAATGTTTCTGCGGGCCGCCATTTGGCCCCCGGGCCGCACTTTGAGAACCAATGTCTTAAGTATATCTCTGTTCTGTCACTCACTGCATTGTTTCCCCGTCCAGTTAAGCTCAAAATAATTTCTTCCACTCAAGCTGGCATTACGACCTCTGCTGTCTCCATCAACTTCACTTACACACGGAAGCATGTGTATGCCGAAACGCACACACCCCACCCCCCCCACACACACACCAGAATGTCCAGTAGGTCTAAGACAGCTGCTGCTAATTTTAGACGCCATGTAAAGCCTGGCGTCCCCCAGACCCAACAAACCTCACACACCCCTGCCTTCCTCCTCCTCCTCCATCAGAATGACTTTGCCCCCGAGCGGCACACACTAACCCCACCCCCATTAACCGAGCCCCCGCCCATGTGCACTGACTGAGGCTTTATGAGCAAAATTTACTGAGGAAAACAACAATTTAGCTTCAAATATTAGCACAGGAATTATCCCTGACCAGTGAATTACCAATAAATATAGGAGTATAAATATGGTGATATGTACAGACCGAACAACGATAATATACAAACCTTTATGTTATAGGTTAAAATTAAACTAAATTAACACACACACTCTAAAACTCTAAGGAAAAACTCTTAAAAATAGTGGACCATGATGTCGCCGTCACATATTAAGTCCTTTACTGACTTAGTGTGTGACATACTGAGGGATTTAGTCTTTCAAACGCTATCTGTACATCACATTGTTTTGTATATGTCTCCTGAGATTAAATAACTATATGATAAATATGCATTATTGTATGATAACTATGTATTATTGTATAATATAATAAATAAGCCCCATTAAAAATGTATAAAACTGCTTTTTTGATGGATTTCTATAACAGTTGGTTGTAAGACATCAATGCCCAGAGAAACAGGGATCAATTTAAATAACTTTCACCACATTATTGAACTTTTACCACATTAATATGGTATTAATTTACACAAAAATAATATAAGACGGGGATAAAAAATCACTCGGGCTCTATTTGACTCAAAATAAAATGAGCTGCAGATTCAAGCAAATGACAGAGTCAAAGGTTAATCTGTAACAAATGATTGAGTTTAAATCTGGGAGCTGCTTCTTTCCTTCAGGCACTTTTTTTTTAATGTATGAATTGTTTTGAATGAGTTTAATGTGATCCTCATGATGTGGACGTGATTCTGTTGAAAGAGCTGGAAAAATCTTCAGATATTCTGCGTTCGAGTCAAACCACAGGTTATTATTTGTAATCTGAATCATTCTGAGTAGATTTTTCTTCAGAGCTGCAGACGTGTTTGATATAATGTGTCAGTCAGGTTTACAACAGAGACAACATCAAATTCACATGCAGAATCAGGCTCCGGCCACAACACTGTTTACTGATATTAACTAATTTTACCGTTTACATTTGAATTTCCTTCATGGGGATCAATAAAGTTAGGTTAGCTTAACTTATCTCAAGCTTATCTTTTGTGTCTTATCTTATCTCAAGCTTATCTTTTTCTGTTTTATATTCTCTTACCTCATATTATTGTATATTATCTCAAGCTTATCATGTTTTGGTTTACCTTATCTCAAGCTTATCATGTTTAATCTTATCTTACCTCATCTTATCTCGTCTCAACATTTGTTGTTTTATCTAACTTTACTGTTTACATTTGAATTTCCTTCATGGGGATCAATAAAGTTAGGTTAGCTTAACTTATCGCAAGCTTATCTTTTGTGTCTTATCTTATCTCAAGCGTATCATGTTTTATCTTATCTTATCTTGTCTCAAGCTTATCATGTTTTGTCTTACCTTATCTCAGCATATCTTATCTCAAGCTTATCATGTTTAATCTTATCTTACCTCAACTTTTGTTGTTTTATCTTATCTCAAGTTTATCCTCGCCCCCAACACTATTTACCGCCATTAATGCAGTCCATTAGTTCAGACCTACACCAGCAGCCATAGAATCACCACCTTAACACCTTCACCTCTGTCAAGCCTCCAGTACGACCCTGACATGACACAGACTACTTCACAGAGATCTAAACATGTCAGAATCAGCAGAATCATGGGCAAATTAGGCACAAAAAAGGCTAAAAATGCCCCACAACATGAGGAACACCAGGTACCCACTCATCATCCTCATTTCAATCCTCAAGTATCACTTCCTAATTCGCTTTAGACTTGGAGAGGAGTCCAAAGAGCTGAGGTCATCTGTGTAAACATATCAAAGACACTATAGAGAAGTGAGTGAATGAGTGCACACACACGCACGCACGCACGCACGCAACCACGCACACACACACACACGCAGACTCACACACACACACACACACACACACACACACACACACACACACACACACACCGACACACACTTATTTTGTGGTGAGAAGGCCACACAGGCAACAGCTCTTTACAAAGGTGACACACTCACCATTCATTCATTCATTCATTCATTCATTCATTGGGTTATCTTAAAACCACGGGCAGAGCTTTGGTGAGAACACACACACATTTACACACACGCAAAATAAAAGTATACACACACACGGACAAACATAATCAGTTTTTTGGGGGGTAAACCCTCAACTCTGCTTTGCTTCCTCTAACTGCTGTAATTATATGTTAATAATATAGCAATTACAGAAACATGACCTCACCACTTCACCTAATCTGAGCAATTATTTGGACGTGGAGCTGCAGATAATCACTATCAGACACTGTGTGTGTGGTAATAAGCACGCAGATTATACATCTCCGACCTTTTGTGTTACAAGCGATCAATGCCGAGAACAAAGATATGATAGCGATGCATAATTGTTTGTTTGTACCGTAATAAACATTAAATGACAAATACCTTGAACGTTACATCTCTGTTAAAGCCATACTTTGTCATATCTGTTGTGATTTGTGTAGCTGTTTCGTTGTTATGTGTCACTGTGTTGTCTTTGTTTGGGAGTTGTGTTTTTATACTTGTTCAAAATGAGACTAAATGAAGAATTCATTTCTTTCCATCTAAAATCGTAAAGATAAATGTCTTTTTTATAATGAAATAATGATAATAGTGCTATGTAATGCCATTTATTATGATAATTCATCCACTTTATTTGTTTTTGTATACTGAAACAAAAGATGAATTATAAAATCTTACAATCCCAGCAAGAGACATGAGTCACATGACATGAACCAGACATTATATATGGATGAGAACATAAAGATATGAACAGTTTCCAACATCTTTGTGTTACATTTGTGTTCATTTACAAATTGCTTTGACAGAACAGTCAAACATGCAGCCTTTTCCGATTTGCAGATTGCTTTATTTCAAATTGCAACTTTTTTGATTTGAAAGCGATTCATTGCTCACACGTAAGTCAGCAACAGGGATTATTTCATCATCACTCAGCAGGAATTTTAGTCTGGGAAACGGACAATGTCAGACCGAGTGAGTCAGGTGTTCTCTTACTGATGTTTAAAAATCATAAAGTACAAAAGAAATGACAAACTTTTAAGATTTTTGTCTTCATAGAACACAGATTATAAGACTTCACGTCTGTTATATCAATTGTGTTTGACATATGATTCATAACTGGTACGACTGATTATTACTGCGTTACGTTAATTGTAATTTTCATCTTAGCTTTGACATTTTTCTGGAATCCGTCCACTGTGCTCTGTCATTTTGTCAAAAATGTTGTCTTCATCAAGCAACTGCATTGTCTTTTATTGCACTTTATTTTGATTATTCAGTGACTCATCGCGCAGCGCTAACCACCACCAGATTGAAAATGCTTTCTTTTAATTAAGGTTTCTGATGACGTTGGCTACAAAGTCCTCTCTGCTCGCCTCAGACGTGTTCTGGGAAACTTTCTCCGGCGTCTGTATTTACACTGTGTCACTGGGAGCTGAGCTGTCTCGCACAGTTGTTATTACTATTAGTGTAATTGTAGGCCCTTCTCTCCATTTAACAAGGGCTTGAAAGCTATTTGTGGTACTATTATTGTCTTTGATAGCGAACGCACACACTCGGGCTGACGCGAGACAGAGGCTCGTTTGGACGGAAAACAAAGAGGCATAAACGTTGTACTCGTGTCTAACGCTTGACCTTATTGGTCAGTGTCAGAAAAGTCGTACCTCAGAATAGAGCGGGGATTACACAGAGTGCTCTTTGTGGCGTTTTTGGCGAAACGTTGGACGGCAGCTGCCAGCAGTAAATTTTTTCGAACGAAGCCTTGGTTTTTCTTGGCGTAAAAATAACACAGACGTTTAAAGGTCCAGTGTGTGAGAGTTCATCGTGACTGATAACTGCCCAATCATCCCAATTTCCCAAGTGGACTTTCGTGGCCTTCATATACACTACCGTTCAAAAGTTTGGGGTCACCTATACAATTTGTATATACAATACCCAATCTCAGTGTATCAGAAAAGCATGTTCTGGGCCATGTCGTCTGTTTAGACTGCTGTAGAAACATGGTGTCACAAGATGGCCGCCTCTAAAAAGCAAGGCCCTTGCCTAAAGTACTTATTATGAGGCAAGGCTGCAACGGTTAATTGATTAAGCGATTGGCGTAGTCAACAAAAACACCTGCAACCAGGCTCCTATTGGACGAAACCAACTGTCAATCTCCTGGTGTCCACTTATACAGTACAATACATCTATTTTCCTCTAAATGGGAACACACAATTTCCAAAATTTGAAATCATGTTCTCTTGAATGAGAGCTGAAAGTAGTGATTTAGATCATTAACTTGTCATGGAAATGTTTACAGATGTTGGAAATGACGTGATGAGACGTGGAGTTCTTTTTTTGCAACCTGTGGATTTTTTTTTCTCCCTGGTAACAAACTTCCATCCGACTTCCTGAGCTTGACTTTTAAAACTGGAAAACGCCCTTCATATTTATACACCGTAGGAACCACAACTTAAAAACATGAAGCTCATCAGTGATTTTTACAGATGTTTTGACCAATTAACGAACAAAACTATGATGCAAGAGTCATGAGAACTTTCCACTCTCTCCTTCTGTACTTAAGTGCCTGACTGGTTGGTATGGCTGCCATGTTTTTTACGTGGCCAAAATAGTTTCTCCATCTGCTGCCACTGCTGCTGCTGCTGCTGTAGCCTCCACTGTGTGTGTGTGTGTGTGTGTGTGTGTGTGTGTGTGTGTGTGTGTGTGTGTGTGTGTGTGTGTGTGTGGGTGTGTGTGTGTGTGTCGGACCTTGAGCGTGTGTGGTATGCTGTGGTTCCTTGCTGGCGCCAAATTTAGTCGCAGGCAGTGAACCCTGGTTTCACTGTTGCTCTGAAGTCGCTATCAGCGCCCGAGCAAAAAAACATTCAGCAGATGCCTGAACCGATTACGGGACACAATAATGTTTTGCATCGAAACACAAACACACAGAGAGAGAAGCTTATTTTAAAAAGAGTGGTCAGAAAGGAGATTTTCCACCTTTACTTTTCCTTTGAATAAAATAGTAATGGAAGAACATTACGTGTTACATGTTTTGTTTATTTTAGCTTTTGTTACGTCGGTTAGTGTTTAGTCTCCCACCAAAGAAGCTATAGTTAATGACGGGCTAATGATTGTAGCTCAAACTAAGCTAGCAAGATATTAATTTATTAATAAGTAAAGTGTGTCTAGCCTCCACTTAGCAGTAGGTGGTTTCTGGTTTAGCTTGCTGCTAGTTGTTAGCGTGTCGTTATGCTATTCTTATACTCCATGGACTTGAAAACATTGTATCATAGCTGCCAACACTCACGCATTGGCCATGAGACACGCATTTGATTGACTTCTCAAGCTCTCACACCACATCTCCGATTTCTCACATTGAAGTACATGTCACGATTAAAAGCGGTTCTGAATATATCTTACAGCTGAGTTTATCTGTTATCTAATCTGTTGAACCTGAGAAAAGCCACTCGTGATCGATAAGTTATGCCTGTAGAGACTGCGAGGACTACAATATTGAACTGTACATCCTCTGAAACGTTTGAAACCGCTCGCACCCGCTGTTCAGTCACGATCAGTTGCATCGTACTGAGCGGCAAGAGAGGTGTCCGAGCGTCAATGGTTCTAGGAATTCAGCCAAGCACATGCGCAGAACGGATCGAGTTTCCAGTACAGGTCGGTAATGACGTTCCAACCACATTATTACAGCATACATCTTCTTTTGCGTCTTTTATTATTTTCCTAATCTGATCTAATTGTTAAATGACACCTAAAGAAAGGAATAGCAGTTGTTAGCCCAGTGGTTAAGTAGGTGGTCTTGTGTCGGGAAGGTCGTAGGATTGAATCCGAAGGGTGTTAATGTTATTTACCTTATTATTGTATAAAACATTATAAGTATTAAGCATTAATAATACATAAAGCATAGTGTTTAAAGCATTAATAAGCTTGGAATGCATAACATATTACTATTGGGTGTGTGGTGGTAACCTCGACTGAACCAGCCATACATTTGCCCCGCATGCCAAGATGTCTCACTCCAAGGTT
Organism: Microchirus variegatus; assembly: GCF_963457635.1. Lineage (NCBI taxonomy): Eukaryota > Metazoa > Chordata > Actinopteri > Pleuronectiformes > Soleidae > Microchirus > Microchirus variegatus. The sequence continues at coordinate 16,882,048 of NC_139817.1, read as the reverse complement.
TTCTCAAAAGTTAGCAGTCATGTACCTGAAATGTACCTGTCTTTTTTCACTATGTTTTTCTCACTGTCTTCTTATTCTTCAAATAAAGCGACAAAATTTCAAATATAGCGACAAAACCCAGATTCAAGTGGCTACTTAAATAATGTTGGTTTTACTTTAAGTAGATTTGCATATTATACATATAAATACATGTTAGGGGTTAGTGTAAGCATTTTTTCTTTTTCTTTCGTGTTTTCGGTGGTTTGCAAACACAACAATATCAGTAATAGGAAGTAGCTGCACTTTCAGACATGTTTAGCAAATCAAATGTTTGGTATGGATAGAGATAGTGATGAGGTCCAGTATTTATTTATTTATTCCTCAATCTAATAAGCAAATTATTCAGCCAATAATCCTTTTTTGTGAAAGAAATGCATACAGCTTTTTTAAGCACTCGATCCTAAGTTTTAATGATTTTCAAGGATTTCAAGCTGCTAACAGTGTCAGACTCAAATATGAGGCTTTCAGTTTGCGTCACATTAAATCAATTTTCCGAATAAAAACAAATGTGAACTTTGGTTTTTGGAGAAAAGAGACAAACAAAGATGCAGAGAACTTTTTTAACCTCCAAAGCAATGTGGAAGTTCTAGGTGAGATACTGCGTCTTGCGAATGACGATGAGCGCAATGAGGTCAAGTCGAGTAGTGGATGACAGAGACAGAAAATCAGCTGACAAAACAAACACACACACAGACAGACAGACAGACAGTCAGAAGGTCACATCAGATTAAAAAACAAACACTTGGACTTACCGCCAAGGCCTGCAGCCTCTCTTTATGGAGCTGAGCCTCCTCACACGACATCCTGAGGAGGAGGGGGGGGGAGCAGGGGAGAGAGGGGAGGTGAAACGAGAGAACAAGAGGTGAGATATGGGGAAACAAGAGAGCTGGGAGTCCCTTTGAGTCTGAGAGACAGAGACGAGGAGAAAGGTTCAGGAGGGAGGGAAGAGAAGAGGACCAGGATCCAGATGAAGGTTCGTCTTCAGTAATCCAACCACAGTGAGGAGACAGTGGACGCTCAGTTCTCTCATTCACTGGCTCATGTGCCTCACACTCCACTCACTCTCTCTCTCTCTGCCTCTATCACCCACTCTTTCTTTTTCGCTCCCTGTCTCTCCTCCCATTTGTCCCCTCCCTCCCTCTCTTTTTTAAGGCATGAGCCATGTGTGATTAAACAGCTGGGAGGAGCAGCTGAGAGAGAGAGAGAGAGAGAGAAAGAAAGAAGGATGAGGGGAGGAGAGGTGGCAAAAAGTTGGTGATTGTGGGCGGACGGCGGGTGAGAAGAGAGGGAATAAGTGACAGCAAGAAGAGGAGAAAAACTAAAGCAGAAGTATAGAGGAAAAGGGGAAACGAGTCATTTGTTATATTTTAAAAACATTTTATTTTTGCTTCAGTTACTCTGTTTTGGTTTTTATTACAGTAAATCACTGAATTATGTTGTGTTTTATTCTTACAAGTGATTTTTATTTTTTCCACACCTGACCCTAGCAGAGCTCCGTAGGAATGAAAGAAAAACAAGGTTTTTTTGCAGAATCACGTACATACAGTACAGTCACCCCATAATTTAAAGTTCCAGTGTGTAAGATTTAGTGACATCTACTGGTGAGAGTGTAGAAAACAAAAACACTTTTGCTGCAAAATCTGCTGATTTTGAAATTTGGTCTTCTGTAGAAACAAAATGGCCGCCTCTGTTAAGCAAGGCCCTTGTCGAAATACAAGGCTTATTCTAAGGCTACAACATTAAAAAGCAATGTTTATTTTACACATATTAAATTGAGTTTCTGCCAGTACACCCTCCTAAATGTTACATACTGGACCTTTAATGGCCTTCCCTTATGAGCGGTCATTACTGTGGACTGTTGTAATTAGCTGTTCTTTGCCACATGCCCCCCCCCCCCCCCCCCTCATCTCACCCGTTAGGTAGAGATTGCTGATTTTTCTGATGCTTTTTCATTTATAATCAACTTTGACCAATTATTATTGTAATTTATTTGTGTAAATTGACACATATTTGCTACTAAGGCCCTAAAACTTTTATTTTGACCTGAGAGTTTCATATCTGGTACAACGAAATGCACACAACAGACAAATTGAAATCAAACGAGTGAGTCTGTGTGATTTGATGGCTGCAAATAAACACATGTTAGTATTTCATCGAGTTTAACTATTTACCTCATCTATTATACTTTGCTTCACTTTCTCATTCTCCTTTCTCCTCATCTTTCTTCCTCCCTGCCCACTGTATCATCTTCTTGTTATCCCTCATACACAGGACATCCCTTCTTTTTAATTCTCCATCCACACTGTTAATCATCTCCTTCGCTCTTTCATTCCATGTACGTCCTCTTTCTTTTCTCCCTTACATCTTGTATATATTATTCTCCTCTCAGATTAACCTTTCCCTCTCTGCTCTTCATCCTCCAAAAAACTTTTTCCCCCCCTACTTCGTTTCATTGCTCCCATCTCTCTCCACCTGTCCCACCTCAATTCTATTTCTTCCTTCTCCTCCACTTCTTCAAATTCCTCCTCCTCTCTTTCTCTCCCTCCTTTTTCACCATCCCTCCTTCCACAAGCAGACAACCTTATAAGGAGAAACAGCAGCAGCAGCAGAAGTCGACGGCCAAGTCTTTAGGGAATACAGAAGCACGTAACACACACACACTCACAGCCACTGCATTACTCTGACAGGACAAAAGTACACAGTAAATAAGCACGGCTGCAGCTGCTGGACTGAATCAGTCGTATAAATCAAACGTGTTCCATGTTCATCCTTGGCCATAGATCATGTCAGCGTCCACATTTGCACGTGAAACCACTCGCCGTTTTAAATTCTCTGGGATTTTGGTGTTAAGGGCCACCGGGGAGCACTTAACGGTCACTTTGGTCCAAGTTCCCGCGTCCGAGATAATGGACGCGGACAAGTCTGAGTGTGGACTCAGTGTTGACAGTTTTATTTGCTGCGCTTTGTGGAGTGAAAAACACTTTTAAAAAATAGATATTCTTTCGTTTTCTATTACAAACATAACATAACATAATAACTGGAAGGTTGTGAGTTAAATTCCTGACTTTTTTTTTCATCTAATATGTTAACCCCATGTTGAAGCTTGTGAATGGGTGAAAACTGTAGTCTAAAGCAGCTCATCAAGACCACAAAAGCTCCATTTACAGACCAACTCTTCTTCTGATCTTATTTGGTAGTAACGAAGATAATTAGGGGAAATGTAGTGGAGTAAAAGCTGCTAAAAATATAAATAACAAAGTAAAGCACTGATACGTGAATTTTGTACTTAAGTAATTGTGCTTTCTTACTGCAACACTGTTTTGATAACCTCAAATGATGTGATTTCTTCCTTCACAGATTGACTCAGTTTATGTTTAAGTATCACTTATAAACGGCTTATTTTTAGTTTTTTCCAGTGGAAGGCAAACTTTGCTCTGTTTGGTTTTCTCTCGCTTGCTGCTGTCGCATATTTTGCGACATATTTCACTAAAACAGAGCTGCATCTTTCAAGTGTGCACATACGCGCAGTTCAACCCAACTACAGATTTAGCCGTGCAGCTGTTTGACTTTACAGCCGCTCCAAAAACAGAATCCTGGCAGTCCTCACACTGCAGTCGTTTCCACGGTCACACTTTTACATTCATGCTCTTCTCCTCTGTCTTCACACTCTCACCTCCTCCCTACCCCCCAAATAACCGTCGTTTAATTCTGGTGTCAGCTACGTTGGCTGGTCGTCGTTGGAGACAACAGCATCATTGTTCCTGCTGCATCGCCACGACGACACGATGACCTCACTGCACAGCCAGCCTGGGCCCCGCCTCCCACACATGCCGGGCCCAGATGTAATGGCCTCCAGATGTGGAACCACACACACACACAAATATAACAACATGCAAAAAGTGAGTACGAGGGCGAGGGAATGAACAAAAATGGCCAAAGAAAACGTGTGTGTGTGTGTGTGTAAGAGAGAGAAAGAGAGAGAGAGGAGGCCCGACCTTCATCTCATTCATTTTTTATACATCACTGAGGGACTGTGTCTGTCTGTCTACACACACACACATGCACGCACACACACACTCCCGAGTCCCTTCACAGCTAAATGCCTAACCCTAACCCTAAAACCAGGTCTTAACCCCCCAAAAAGGTGTGAGAACGAGCCAAAATGTCCTCACTTCACCCAAAAATGTCCTAATTTCCTATTGTTTACGTCTTTTGGTTGTAGAAAAGATACACAAACACACATAATGCATTCCCTAGCTCCTTAACCTTAACCTTAACCAACACTAACTGCCTACCTCAACCTTTACCGTAATCCTAAACCTAAACCCAATTAATAACCCTAACCCTAAAACCAAGTCTTAACCACCAAAAAGCCCTTTGGTCCTCACAAAGGTATACATACAAGAACACACACCCATGCACTGGTTTCCCTGACTTCAAAGGACCTTAACTTAACTGTAAAACACCTCAAAATGTAGTCATTTACATTAAAGGGACTTGATTTGTGTACCTATAAGGAAGACACGTTCCCAAATGAAGGTCCCCACAACATGAGGAAGACCAGTTACACACGCACAAACACACAAAGTGTGAACCAATAAAAGTGTGAGTATAGGGTCGTCCTTGTCACTGCAGAGCATCTTTCTTTGTTTCTCTCAGCAGTAAATCACTCACCAGCTCGTCCTGTTTCATTTTATATGATGTGCTGCTGCGTCCACACACAACATCTTTATTTTAGAGGAAGTTTTTACTTATTTTACTGCAGGAACTGAAGGACCTGAAAGAAATACGATGGATTCACACATGTGAACATGTTAAAGTACTTTATATTTATAGAAGTTGTGTGAGTTCTGTGATTCTAATTGTGTGGGGTAGTGATGGGATCGGCAGTTCATTTGAGTATACTGAATCACTTGAATCAGTTCATTAAAATTATTCGTTCAAAAGATTCGTTCACCGGATCGTTCAGTTCTAAGCAGGAGCCCAGTGCCCCGCTACGACGTGACTCACCTCCTCCCTGAGTGCAGTACGTGTGCGCCGCGGGTCATAGAGTGAGTGAGTGACAGCGCGGACGAGATTCATGTCCTCAGCGTCAGTACACCTGCTCTCTGTGTGTCAGTTCGTCTCTCAGCGTCAGTTCACCTGCTCTCTGTGTGTCAGTTCGTCTCTCAGCGTCAGTTCACCTGCTCTCTGTGTGTCAGTTCGTCTCTCAGCGTCAGTTCACCTGCTCTCAGTGTGTCAGTTCATCCCTCAGCGTCAGTTCACCTGCTCTCTGTGTGTCAGTTCATCCCTCAGCGTCAGTTCACCTGCTCTCTGTTTGTCAGTTCATCCCTCAGCGTCAGTACACCAGTTCTCTGTGTGTCAGTTCGTACCTCAGCGTCAGTTCACCAGCTCTCTGTCTCTCAGTTCGTTTGTACGCGCGAATCATGAGTGAGTCAGTGTACTGACAGTGTACAAATTACAGCAGCATGGCCGGGCAGACACAGTTCACTGTCACTCCCTCTCCCTCCCCGCTCAGCGCACGTTGGCTGGCGTCGTTTGCCGAAGATTCACGAGTGATTCACAGGACCCGGCAGTTCCACTATGGGCCGCCACGCTCGCTGCTGAGCTCAACTGAACTAAAAATGGAACGAATCAGTTCATGAAGTGATCCCAGTCAGTTCGTTCACTCAAATGATTCGTACTTTCAAGCGAATCACTCCTGACCGACACAACACTAGTGTGGGGAGCTGGTGTTGCATCACTGCTGTGTAATCAAGGTAATAGAGGTCACAACAGAGTTCTGTTGGCTTTAGTTGGTGTCAAGATGAGGAAAATATATTTTAGTGTCATGGATTTTGTTAAATGTTCATTTAACACGGAATGGATGGAAGTTTTTTGCTGCCCGGTGGTGAGGAGGTCTCATTTTACAACAGGCTGCTGGTGTAGTAGGTAATGTGTTTACAATTTGTTTACAGTTGAATGGACGGTTGTGTGTGTGTGTTTCTAGTTCTGTGGTATTATGTTCTCTGCACACACATCAAGCACTGGAATGATTTTTGTGCGGTTTGTAATGCAGAGAGAACAAAAACGGGGGGATTTACTGAGAAGCTGGTGTTTCTTCTTATTTCTGTATTCTTTTGTTTTTCATTATGAGGGTTGATTAACAGCTAGTGATCCGGTGCCTCTTGGTGGATCTTCTTTTCCTGTTCCTGTTACTTGAAGTGGTAGACTGGGGCTTTTTAACATTTTTAAACAAATCCTGTCCACCAAAACCAGATCATTTCAATACATTTCAAAAGATTTGTGTTCTTCTTGCACAGCTCTGGCTTTCTCTGCCTTTAGGGCGTTGTGACGTTGCTCTCTGTGGTTCGACACAAGGACACAGTATTACTGTAATTAATATAATAAAAGGTTCAGTGCTGCAGAAAGAAGAAAAATAATTTTTCCCTCTCTATTTTCTTGCTCTTAGTTGTTTCTTTGAAGACAGTTGTTGTTTAAAAAGCCTGGGGGATTTTGGTCCAACTGTAACAGTACTATAGTGTTCAAAACAATGTGTTTTCATGGCTTCAGATCCTTGGTTCATCCAAATACTGTATATAAAAATGAATGTTGTGTTTACACTTGCAGGATAAATTACGGTTAAACGCAGCCAAGTTGACGTTTTGCATCCATAAGACATCACTTACATCCATTGCCAGCTTAAAAGTCACACTTGTGTTGTGCATTATTGTCTATTTTCCTCCAAATTGGAACATCATTGTTAAAAATGACATTGTGTTCTATTGAAGAAGAGCTGAAACTAGAGATTGAGACAATTAACTCAACAGGAAAATGTTTAATGATGTTTTAAATCGAGTGACAATGACAGTCACTTTTCTACGACTGAGCATTAGGGCCAAACTGAAGAATGAAGTCGTAATATTATGAGATGCTTTTTGTCATTATTCATTATTAATAGCAATAGCACGCAGATGTACAACTAGCGGTAGCCTTGCAGCTATTTCCTCCTCCACAAAAGAGACGATTTCCTCCAAGTCTGTGTCATTCTTTCCTAAAAATAGACTCAGTTTTTCTTGACGGTCATGATAATTTGCCGCTAGGGGTAATAATGTTCCCCTAAGAACATCCTCACTTGACGCTTGCGGACTGCTACATCGACATTCGAGTCGGCAAGCGACATCAAAGCAGTGCGCCGGTATAATCAACCAAGGAGTAGTAATAGTAACACATTCACTGCGCACTAATTTAACTTAAAACCTTAACGTGTCATGTCAAGGGTTATCGGATATCTCATCTAAACAAATAGCGATAGCAGTTAGCTAACCACTTACGAAAGAAACACCGGCATATTAGCATCGGCTACTACTAGCTAGTAATTCAAAACAAACTGTGATTCAGAAAAAACGTTGACAATTGAGGAAGACCGCAATAGTATCATTAGACATTACTGTCATAATTAAAATGCTGAAAATACATTTGTGCGAGTCATTGGCTTGAGCCATCGCTTCCAAAAAGATTTACCGGCTTTCAAACTTAGCTGACAGGTGACGCGGGCGATGCTTGGAAATTCCTCAAAACCCTCCTTTTCAAGTGCTTGGAATCTTCATTTCAAGGGCTACTTAGCCCTACGGCTTGGCCCTAGCCCTTAACCCTAATGAGAAACAAGACAGCCCTACCCCTCACATGAACGCGCAAAAACCAGGGGGAAGGGGTGGAATTGGAATTCGGCCTAAGTTATTTCCTTATTTGTGGAGCCTAAACCAAAATATTTGTAACAGCAACATTGCGCTAGTAAAGGGCGTCCTCATCTTGACGCTTTATTCTCATAATTCCAAACAACTTTATCCCTAATATTCATATTTTTTCGTAGGCTTCGCTTATCAAACTGAGAAGCTACCTCAGTTTCTTATATAAAACCTCTGAGTTAAAGCCCATACGACTCTCAGTCTGCATTTTAAACAAAGCACAAACAAACACTAGCGTGAGAAATAACCATGACCTCATGTGTTCGACGCTCTTTGATGCTCTTTGTTGTTTTTGTTGCGCGGCCACCCTGCAGGACTGGATCCCATCACCGTTAGTGTCTTATCCCTTGCACACTTCACTGAGTGTGTCATAAATAGCAGCAGCAGAAGAAAGAATGGGCGATCTGCCATTGTGGTGTCTGAAGTCTACGCGACCACAAATACAACCTTGTCTTTCTGCTGAATCAGTGGACGGCCCGCAGAGACAACATTGGTGATTAAAAATGAGCTCAGACAATAAAGGAGACGGCGGCAGTGTGAGAATGGAAAGATGGGATGACTGTGTCAGTGGTGTCGTGTACATGAGACGCAGGTATACAATGTGTATCCACAACAAAAAGTGAAAGGATTTCTGTATAAACCATATAGAAGTGCAAAAGGATACGTATCAACATGATATTTGGCACTTAAGCAATTTGTTTTTGTCACTTAAAGGGACAATATGTAGTATTTATGGGATCATATTACCTAAAATCCACTTTGGTATACATATTATGTGCTCCTGCATTGTCTAGTCGCTGTATAATATTCTTTGATTCATTTTCGTAGTGTTTCAAAAAGTAATTTAAAATAACATGGTCGAGGGCCGCGGTCGCATAGCCACTGTTAGCAGCGAGACGCCATGTTTCTGCCGGAGCCTGTAAGGACAAACGCGAGAGAACAAATCAAGCGTCTCTTTACTTGTAGCGGAAGTCCCGCCTCCACTCTCTCCGCTTCGTCTGCTACGGCCGCGGTAGCTCGCCCTCTCCCTCACCTCACGAACCTCATCTGCTGACACGGAGAAAGACGACGAGGACGACATTTGACCAGCTGCGGTTACCGTAGCGCTCAGGGAAGGGAGAGGGTGAGCAGAGCAGCAGGTCTTTGTTGTAAATTTCAGCCTCTCCTCTAGATGTCACTATAAACTACTTACTTCCCCTTTAAGAGTCAAAGCAAACAATGCGGAACTGTAGATTAAAGTTAAAAAGACTTAAAACTTGCATTAATCTCCAACATTTAGCAAGGCAATGTCTAAAATCTCAATATTTAATTAGCGCCAGCACTGCCGAAAGCTGGCGATCGTGAGCCGAATCACAACCCAGTAGCTGTATTTCTAGTTCAGTGACTGTGTCAGACGTTAGCTTGTTTGAGAAGGATAGCTCTGGGGTATCCTTCGCAGCCGACCATATCCCACAATTCTTTGCGCGCCAGCAGCAAAACTTTTCCAATCCAATTTTCCAGGTATGACAAATCAATCAAACAAAACAAATTAAACGTTTCTTCTGTTTTAAAAGTCGTACCTGTATTTATGTAATTAATAAGCACAAGTCACAAGGGTCCGTGTACGTTTTGATCGTTTGTCTTTTCATTGAAACCAATGAACGAGAAACGGAAATACCGCGGTTGTTTCGTTTTTGGTTCAAAACGAAAAAACGGAAAACGCGAAAACCAAATTCAAATAAACGGCCCGATTTTGTTTTTTGCAAATTCCTTTTTTCGTTTTTCTTTCCTTAATTATCAATATCACTGCGGTGATACCGTAGTGAGGCGTTAAAACTTCAAAATAAAAGCGCGCTAACTTATTTCCATAAATTGTTTATCGTTCTCGTTATACACCGGTATGTAGTACATTTATTTTTGGTAAGTGAAGCTATAACAGCTGGTTGTTTGGAAGAAGGAGACGTAGGCTATAATTATTTTAACTGAGTATGTGAATTCATATTGTTGAAAACTTTTAACCTGCCTAAATAAATAGCACCAGCAGGGGTCCCCATCACCCACAGTCAAGACTGACACGGCTTAAAAGATAGATAGATAGATAGATAGATAGATAGATAGATAGATAGATAGATAGATAGATAGATAGATAGAAAGATAGAAAGATAGATAGATAGATAGATAGATAGATAGATAGATAGATAGATAGATAGATAGATAGATAGATAGATAGATATTTTCCAGGTTATTGATACAGATCTATTGAAAGGTGTTCATTTCATCTGGTATTTTTTGCAACCTTTTAGGCTTGTATCCACCATTGGTTTTATCTATATTATATATATTTTTCCATTTCAGAACCACCCATACCTCCATGAAGGGATGAAGATGTGTAGCAATAAATAAAGGACTGTTGAAAAAGTAAAGAGTCATGTGGTGTCTTCTTAACAAACACCCTTCATCACTTACCACACAGTCACCGCACCACCAGTGCTCGTTTTTGAACTTCATCTCTGAATCATCATCATCATCATCATTTGACCTCAACTCAGACATAAACCTGCATGTTCTTCTGGCCTAACTCTGCTGTCATGTGCAAGCATCTTTAACAGCTCAGATTGGTATATCTAATGTAACCTAAGCTATTCAGTCAAACAAATCACACTGTGCTATGTACTGAGTGAACACTGTTTTAGGAGAGAACTATGGCATTTTATCAGCCTGAAACGTGGAGCGCTCAGCTACTCACAAGATATTTCTCTATCCTTTACACTCCAATGAATTATAAGACAAAACAAAACATGAGATGTTATACAATGTATATACTTTCAGTGGCATGAATACGTTTTGTAATGTTAACATAATCATAGCCTCGCACAAATGAAATCAACATAAACATAAATTAAACTATAGCTGCAGAACACTGACTTTGAAGGAAAAGGGAAGGCCACTTTCCAAGGCCTAAAATAAAGTAAAACAGTCTTCAAATGCTGAAAATATCTAGCAATGTCAATCAGGCCTTTGAGCTCACATTTGATATGTTATGTTGCATAGGGTGCAACAGCATTCTTACATCTGAGCACTGCAAAGTAAACAATAGAAGTGAAATCTAAGTCTCCAAATATATCGTGAGCTGAGACAATACAGTGAGCAGTCACACTGTATAGTGACTACAGTGAATCATATTTACATTTCATGTTGTCATGAGGTGTTTAACATATTTTATTGACTCAAACTTAAAAACCTACTGGTGTGTATTCAGCATATGTATTATTACAGACTGATATAGATAGACTTGATAAGAAATTTTTGTTCGATCACTGACTGACAATGAATACTTTTTTTTAATCTTCAAAACTAAAGACATGTCTATTTACACCCGGGTGTGAGCACTTACAAGGAGTCATGGTGGGTGAGTGGGCACTAGTCTCGTAACTTATGGGCCGGGGTTCAAGACTTGTAGTTTTAGTCAAAATGTGCTTATAAACGAGTATGTTCCCATTTTTATTTTTCCACTGAAACTATACACATTGTATAACATCATGCTTTGTTTGGTCTTATAATACACTGGAGTGTAAAGGGAGAAGATGGAGAAATATCTTGTGAAACAGTGTTGACTCAGTTTATAGCACAGTGTGATTTGTTTGACTAAATAGCTGACGTTACGTTAGATAAACCTATCTGATGTGAGCTGTCAAAGATGCTTACAAGATGACAGCAGAGTTAGGCCAGAAGGACATGCAGGTTTAAGTCTGAGCTGAGGTCGGATGATGATGATGATGATGGTGATACAGTGATGAAGTTCAAAAACGAGCACTGGTGGTGCGGTGACTGTGTGGTAAGTGAAGCCAGGTCTACTGAAGGGTGTTTGTTAAGAAGACACCACATGACTCTTTACTTTTTCAACAGTCCTTATTTATTGCTACACATCCTCATCCCTTCAAGGAGGTATGGGTGGTTCTGAAATGGAAAAAAAGTCTCCTTCTTCCAAACAACCAGCTGTTATAGCTTCACTTACCAAAAATAAATGTACTACATACCGGTGTACAACGAGAACGGTATAAAATGTATGAAAATAAGTTAGCGCGCTTTTATTTTGAAGTTTTTAAGCCTCACTTCTGCTTCCGGTATCACCGCCATAAACTGATAATTAAGAAACGAAAAATGAAAAAAGGAATTTGCAAAAACCAAAATCGGGCCGTTTATTTGAATTTGGTTTTCTCGTTTTTCGTTTTTTGTTTTGAACCAAAAACAAGAAAACGGCGAGAAAAACATGGTTTTTCGTTTTTGGTTCAAAACGGAAAAACGAAACAACCGCGATATTTCTTCTCGTTCATTGGTTTCAATGAAAAAACAAACGGTCAAAACGTACACGGACCCACAAGACTGACCGCCACATTTGCTGTCTGCTGTCTGTCAGCACCTTGAAACAGAAGTTTCAATCATGGCGTAAGTTTCAAACTTTTGTTTTAAGTTAAACTTGATTTAAAGGTGAAGTAAGTAGTTTATAGTGCCATCTAGAGGAGAGGCTGAAATTTACAACAAAGAACTGCTCCTCTGCTCACCCCCTCCCTTCCCTGAGCGCTACGGTATCCTCAGCCGGTCAAATGTCGTCCTCGTCGTCTTTCTCCGTGTCAGCAGATGAGGTTCGTGAGGCGAGGGAGAGGGCGAGCTACCACTAGGATGACCACCTGCAAATAAGCCCAAGGGGGGACAAGGGGTATGTTTCTGAGGGACAATGTGGGACACTGCCTGGCGTGGCGGTGCCCCCACCTCACGGGCAGACTCACTAATAGTGGTTTACTCATTTCTAGCACATATCAGCTTACATGGTATATTAACCACTTCTTCCCTCACCCCCTTTTTGGAGTCCCTGCTCGAAAATGACATGCCCAAACTAAATAGAGTAAACCCTTTGCAGTTACAAGCTCTATGTGGATTATCTTGATATCAAAATGAAGATAACACTTGTGAGATTTCACCAGAGGTGTAAGTTTCACTGTAGATGCCACTGTGTCAGAGTAAATGTACATGGAACACAGCATAACTAAAGGATTTTTTTTTCTCGCCTAAAAATATATTTCATTTTAAAGCAAATATCACATTTAAAATATGCAGTAGGAGCTTAAAAACACATGGAAGGTCATGTAACAACATGTGGACATGAGCTGTGCAAAGTCTGATGCTGCTGAAATGAAGCAGAGTGAAATTACAGAGGTTTTATTAAAGAGATGTCTGGGCTTTCTCACTTTTGGCACAGCTTGGCACCATCTGTGCCATTTGAGATTTCTAGGTACCAAATTATTAAAAAACAATTTCATTTTATTGTCACTACAGATCTAAAAAGAACTTGTTTTGAAAAAAAGTTTGATAACTCGCTGTAAATCAATGCTTCCTGTGCTGTGCGTAATGACAACTCTGTGAGTCTGCAGCGTCTTCAGTTACGCAGCGCCATAGCTCTGGCTTACCTTGGTCAATTAGGGTGATTGACAGCTCGTTTTAAACCTCTAAACCGGTAGAATCAGACCCCCGTCTCCAAATGCGTGTGAATCACTTCATTAGCGAGTCAAAAGGACATAAATGTATTTGAAGCAATCTAATGTCGCTCTGTAATCAATCAGACCGGGATTTGTTCCCAAAGCATGCTGGAAAGTGTAGTTCTTCATTAGAAGTGGTTTTGTTCCGGTGGAAATAACTTGTTTTGATAAACAGCAAAGGTAAGACAACATTTCTGCTTGTATTTCTTGAAAGTCAGTTGTTGTTTTGCTCTTATTTTGGGGCTGGATCCGTGAATCTTGGTCATAGAGTGATAAAAATGTTTGGTTTTTTTGACATAATCACGCTGACGCTCCGGTGCCGCTTTTCAACACTGTGGCGGTTTTTCCCGATCCTGCTGTTTGATCCATCGGTGTCTTAACTGTGTTTCGTGAACATAGGAATGGTTTATATGAGCTTTTAGCTGAGTTTCTGACCTTTCTGTAGGTATGCAGCATGTCTGTGTTTGTTAAAGTTAGATATGGTTTTATGACGCTTTTGTCGCTGCGTTTGACGCTGCACTGAACTGTCAAGTAATGTTCGTTTGGCTGCCTCGGGCTCCAGGATATAGAGCGACCAACTTTTTTTTGAGAAAGCATTGATTATGCATGACACAGTCTCAATTTGCGGGACGCATGGCTTCAAGCGATGTGTCTGCACGCGGGACGGGTGGTCACCCTAGCTACCACGGCCGTAGCAGACGAAGCGGAGAGAGTGGAGGCGGGACTTCCGCTACAAGTAAAGCGACGCTTGATTTGTTCTCTCGCGTTTGTCTATACAGGCTCCCGTAGAAACATGGCGTCGTGGCAATGCAGCGGCCCGCGACCATGTTATTCTACATGACTTTTTGAAACACTACGAAAATGAAACAAAGAATATTATACAGCGACTAGACAATGCAGGAGCACATAATATGTATACAAAAGTGGATTTTGGGTCATATAAACCCATAAATACTAAACAGTGTACCTTTAACATAGCTTTATATAATGCTTATTTCGCCACGCCAAGAAACCTACGTTAATCATGATGCTTGATTTATTCGCCTCAGAGATGTGCTCACCTCTTCACTCTGGCAAATACATACATATTGCATTTGTCATTCCTAACAGATAAGTGTATTGTTATGTCTATAATGATCATTTTAACTGTGAAAAGGGGCAGCACCGTGTGTCATTTAAACCCCCTGTGCTAAAACTACATAACTACATCTTCCCTTGTTGTCTTTTGTCTCTGAATAGTACTTTATAGTATTTTGGAAAGAATGAACCTGCAGAAAAATGTAACTCCCTTGCAGGCCAAAAAAAACCCCTTAAAAAGACAACTTAAAAAACAAATATTAAGTAAAGATATGGTATGCAATATTATTAGTTTGATATCCTGTTCAGTGTTTTACATTATATGGGAAGCCCACTGCTGCATCTTTGCCCTGGGATGTCCTCAGGGATGGAGGACGATGGAGTGCTTCTGTCACAGCACCTCATCCGTGAGGACAGACCAGGGCAAAGTTGCAGCAGTGGGTGAAGAGGAGGACGGTGGGTGGAGGAGGAGGAGGATGAGGAGGACCCAACCAGATCAGAACCTCAGAGGAGTAAGAGGGGACAGGGACAGTGAACTGATGACTCCTGGTGCAGTGACATGTCAATTGTATTATATCTGATGAGCTTGGATTAATATTACTGTTTAATTTACTGCTGTAGATTTTAGTTTGTGCTCAGATTTAAGTACTTAATATACATCTGGCTGGTTTAATCTGGTTTAATCTGGTTTGTTTAATCTACAGTGACAGTATCAGATTATACTGTGGCGACAAGCGTCGCCTACCGACTGCCGTGAAGAAGTAGTAGAAGAAGACGTAGGCTAGACCATCCCGTTTCGCAGCGTTTGAATTCTCCGCCGGCTGTGGTCGACGTCGGCCGCAGCCTAGCATTTGGGACACGCCTCATGTCTGTTCGCTACTGTTGTCATACTCACTTGATGAGTCACTATAGCTATTGCCGAGCTGGCAAGCTAACGCTATGCAAAGCAGTGCACCCAGACTGTCTTTAATCTATCTTCAAGTTAGGTAGATAGTATTAGCTTGCTACATACATACTGTAGTGTGAAATTTACAATACATGTATGATTACAGTATTAACATAATCTCTCTCCCTGTGATGATGGTACAGTAGACCAAACTGGATTACACTGTGATTGTTACCTAATCTAACATTAACCACTGTACAGTGAAGAAAATCGGCTTTGTGTCTCTCTGAGGAGGACAATTTACAAACAGTCACTCTACGCTAAGCTGCTGTAAACTGTCACTCAAACCAACAGTAAGGCTTCTCTGTGTCAGTTAAATGTACAGTGTGTAAAATATAATAAGGAACCGGTTTGTGTGACTCTCTCTGATTTCAGCTTCTTAAAGGTGAAGTAAATAGTTTATAGTGACATCTAGAGGAGAGGCTGAAACAACAAACTGCTCCTCTGCTTCTTTCATCAACATGCCGCAGTCAAAAGCTAAAGCTTTCGACCTAGTTTTGGTTTGGAAAAATCGTTCATTGTATACCGAAAACACTCAAGCTTTGTCACAGACTTTTCAATGCTTGAAAATCTGCGGAAAACTACTTGTAAACAGGATATGACAGAATATTTATGGACTTATTTACAACTGGTCTATTCACATAGGATTAGTCATTTTCGGGATCTTTTTACTTAAAGGGGAAATAAGTAGTTTATAGTGCCATCTAGAGGAGAGGCTGAAAGTTACAACAAAGACCTGCTGCTCTGCTCACCCCCTCCCTTCCCTGAGCGCTACAGTATCCGCAGCTGGTCAAATGTCGTCCTCGTTGTCTTTCTCCGTGTCAGCAGATGAGGTTCGTGAGGTGAGGGAGAGGGCGGAGCTACCGCGGCCGTAGCAGACGAAGCGGAGAGAGAGGAGGCGGGACTTCCGCTACAAGTAAAGAGACGCTTGTTTTGTTCTCTCGCGTTTGTCTTTACAGGCTCCGGTAGAAACATGGCGTCTCGCTGCTAACATTGGCAATGCAACCATGGTCCGCGGTCATGTTATTTAACATGACTTTTTGAAACACTACGAAAATGAAACAAAAACTATTATACAGCGACTAGACAATGCAGGAGCACATAATATGTATACAAAAGTGGATTTTGGGTTATATAAACCCATAAATACTACATATTGTACCTTTAAGATAAAAGCTGCTGTAATCTTTACGGACATTGTCCGATAACAACATGGCAAATTCGGACAGGACCAAAACCACTGAGAAGCTCAGATAATATTTACTGTACTGTACATTTCTGAGTTCCTTTAATTCAAAGAGGCCAAATTCAACTCAGCAACTGTGCATTCAGCATTTCCAGAACACAAATAAGGTGGAGTACACCTTCTGAGCTGTGAATAATAAAGAACAACTCCCACTCGCCTGCTCGTACTACAGTATCGCCGTCATTAAGTAGTTCTTTTAGCCCACAGCTGAACACAGGAGCAACAACCGAGTGAATGCAATCACACTTTCATCCGGATTAAATAGCTGTGTGCTTTTGGACTAAATTTGTATTTATTTTAAAAAGCCTGATTTACAGGAGCATTTTAAAGAACTCAATTCAAGATTCATTACTGCTTCTTTATTGACTTTGATTTTAATCTTTTTAAATCTAATTGTATCTGTTTTTCTTGTCTTATTCAGTTCTGTGTTACTGTGTCTGTCTTTAATACAATAATACAACTGCAGCGTAGTCTGTATTTCTCTAAAACTAATTGAAAATTATCAGAATTTTTTCCATTTTGCAATATAGGTAAATCATATTTTATTAAAATCCTCTGTCACACCTGACTGTATAGTGGCCACTTAAGAGTCCATTTCTGAGGAGAAAACCTCTTTTCTATTCATTTCCATTAGTCTGTGGCTGCAAAAACCACAGAGTAACTGGAAACCGTAGGTCAAACAGGACTCGATCACGTTAACATCCGTGCACCCGTCAGTGTACGTGAACACCAGTATGCATCACTTATTGTCTTGTTAGGGTTCGAGCACGACTGTGCAAGAACCCTCCTGAAACTGTAGGGATAATTATTATTATTATTATCATTATTATTATTATTATTATTCCACCAAATGAATCGCATTTTTGAGGCCTTTCCCATGCCCAAAAACTCACAGATTTTTGAGAGCACGTCAGGCCTGAAAACTGACGTATTTAAAAGGTTTGGTGAAAAAGCGTGGAAAATGGTAAGTGGGAGGGGCTAAAGAGTGACGCAAAAAAGTGCTAGTAGGTCATCTCCTGTCGTGTTTAGCATACATGAACAAAACTTGGTACACATGTTCATCGTTTTTGGCGAATTTACACAAGCGCTACAAAATCTATCTAGTTTTATTTAAATCGCTGGGACCTGAAGGGTCAGATTGCTCCTTTTTAAAGGCTGCTGAGTCGTTGAAGCTTCTCTTTCTCGTGGGAAGTGACATCAAAGACTTGACAGTTGTATCAGCAACATTTATATATAGAAAAATATAAAGAAACTCAGCAGCCTGTGACTTCATTCTTAAACACACTCATGATGCATTTCCTGACACTCGTCATCTTTGCTGTAGTTTTTTTTAAGGGAAGTTTCTGTTCCCTTTTCTTACATCTTAGACATCATATCTTGCATATATTCGCGTCTACCGCTGTTACGGGGATTTTGGACACTTTAGGACACAGTAGAAACACACAGGAAGAAGGGGTCTGCGGCACGGTGGCTGTCTGAATCTGGACCAAAAGCTGCAGTCTTCTCACCGACTCTGCTAAAACACACACAGGTTTGCGTGGATATTCTCCTCAGAACACTGCAGCTAACGACTAAACCATAACCACAATTCAAATATTAGCCCTTAACTATCCCTCAGAAATGAGGTTCTGCCTCATCAGGACCCGGTATGGGTCTTCATGAGGACTTCTGGTCCTGACAAGGTCAGTGTTTTTGGAGGAGAGGATCCTAAAGAGGTGACAAATACAAGCATACACACACACACACACACACACAAGGAGGAGAGGAGTGTACATGGTGTACCGCGTGTCTCCTCGTCCAGTCATGACTGAGCAGCAGCAGCAGCCTCAACCATGACAGAGCTCCGGGTTCCCATGACAACCCAGCCTGTCAGATGGAGAGGAGAGAGGAGAAGAGGGATGGAGGGATGCGGGCAAGTGGAGGAGAAGGAGATAGAGAAAGAGGGATGGAAATAAAGAAGGAGGAGAAGACTCACGGTGCTGTTGCTGTGCTGTTCCCCTGCAAAGGTGTGTCTGACATGGCTGCAGCACTTCCACTCTCCTCCTTCTCCTCCTCGTCCTCTCCGTCGTCCTCTTCACAGAGTTGTGTCCTCCTGTCTTTTCTTCTCCCTCCTCCTCCTCCTCCCTCCTCGTATCTTCCTCCTCCTTCTTTCCTCCTTGCCTGTTTTTTAGTGTGTGTCCTCGTCAGAGCAGAGGATGCTGCTGCCGCCGCTCCTGCATTGCCCGGCTCTGCCAGTGGGAGGGGACGAGTGCTTGTGTGTGTGTGTGTGTGTGTGTGTGTGTGTGTGTGTGTGTGTGTGTGTGTGTGTGTGTGTGTGTTGTGTGTGTGTGTGTGTGTGTGTGTGTGTGTGTGTGTGTGTGCGTGCATGCGTGTCAGCTGTGTAGGTTTAATGTCTGTGAGACAGCGTAAGAAAGGAAACTGAGGTGAAAGAGTCACAAACCAGGATGAGAGAGACAGATAGAGAGAGAGAGAGAGAGAGAGAGAGTCTTAGGGGAGATGGAGTATAATGAAAGGAGAGGCCAGGCTGCTGCCCTGAGAACAAGCGTTCCCCCTCTCTCTCAAGATAGAAAGCAGGCAGGGATTCATTTAAAGAGGCAGGTCAGGATTATTATAAACCCTACAGTGCTTTTTGTGGTGATTCTGCATGACTGCAGTGTTTTCTTTAAACAAAATGAGCTCTAAAACACTCTTGAGCTCCTGGGTCCATCCAATAAAGCAGTGATCTACAGTTTAAGTGAAAGGATATTAAACAACGACACGTCAAACACTTTAAAACTGTAGCGTGCCGCATTTAAATATAACGTAGAGCTGAAACAATTCAGCGATTATTAATCGTCAACTTGATAATGCTCAAATTGATAATCAATTAATCGGTTTGAAGCTTTTTTTCATGATTGAAACAAGATTTCTGATTGTTTTAGCTTCTTAAATGTGAATATTTTCTGTGTTTCTTTGCTCCACATAATGAAGAAATCATTAAAACTGAATCATTTTGGTTTGTGGACAAAACAAGACATTCAAGAACATCGTCATTTCCAGGTTTGAAAAAACAATTATCAACGTTTTTTAAAGCTCACATAGAGTGGTCCTGTTGCACATATATGTTAGTTATGGAGGTCTACTTACATACATTAAGTTGTTTTTATGGTCAAAAACCTCCGAGTTGCTGTAAACGAGCGGATAGAAATCCTCTTTTCTGACGATGTTCCCCAGCTGCAATATTTCAGACTCAACTCTCTCATCCCAGAAGACAGTCTTGTGATTGGCCAGTACCCGGAAGTGACATAATCAGCACACCCACTCTCAGAAGCACAGCTCCCTCCTCTACGGTGGATGCACTGCTACTCATTATCAAAACATTGTTTTAACAATGTTTAAAAATAGCTTCTTCACGACTCCCCGTCGCAGTCCCTTTTATGACTTTGATCCAGAGTCAGAAGACACTGTCGCTCGTGAAACACCTCCACAACAACGGACGTTATTCTTCTTCTGTGGTTCAATGTACACAACCGGATGTGCCCGGACTAGTGCCCGGAGCAGGAGGATTTGCTGTTCAGGAGAACCAGTGTTTACGTAACCGGACTGGGTTTTTTCAGAGATCTCGCTGAGCCCGAGATTACAATAAAACACAGCGCTCTCAGTAGTGGCTGAACTGTTTGTTTAGAACCTTCAGGGCTTCATAAACAAGGTAATGACTCAGATACACACTAAAAAACACCGTTAATTGGAACTTCTGGTCTAGGTCTGCTTTAACATTTTCTGACATTTTATGGACCAAAAGGTTAATCGAGGAAATAATCAACAGATTAATCCGAGGCTATTCAACTTAAGGCCCGGAGGCCAGAACTGGCCCTTCATGCAATTTGGACCGGCCCGCGGCCCATTGCGATGGCAGGGAGGATGAAAGGACTGTGTTCATGAAAATGCAGTCCCTTCACTGCCTCATACATCAGTCAACTACTCGCTGACTTTCACTGAGGCCAACTCACTGTAAAGGCTCTGTGGTTTTAGAGATGAGATTATCACCTTTTTTGCACTAAGAGCCAACTTTGGCCATTGCACCTTAAAGTGATAGTTCAAGCTTGTTGTGTCCAGATTTCCCCGCCACTCACAATTGATTCGTTACACGTAAACACAGATGGCGGCAGCAACAGCAACATTACGCTTGTAAAGCGAGTCGGTTGGAGTTTGACTGATTTCCTTTTTTCTTTTTTCTTTTTTACCTCAAGTCAAGTGAGCTTTATTTCTTGAGCACATTTAAAAACTGACCAGAATGCTTTACAGATTTAAAGGCACAGCAACATAAAAAGGTATAACACATAAAAATCTATATAAAATAGAAAAATAGTGACATAATAGAAGAGTAAAATGATTTAAAAACTACATAGAAATGGATGGAAATCCGGGATTACTATTCTTATCCTGAAGTGAAGGCCATGTAGATCTTTAATGTTCTTAATATTTACGAATAAAGTGCTTGTATGCTGCTTATGTGCATGTTGAATATGTGTTCCTTAATACAAAGTGTTACCAACCCTTTAATTTTAACGTGCTGTAAAAAGAGGAACAGCAGCTGCGAGATCAATTTGGCCAATGTTTAAAGTGAAAAATCATCAGAGCTCAATGTGGACCAGTTTAAACTTAAATCCGTCGCTACTGTGCGAGTGTGGTGAGATGTGTTTAGTCTGTCGGGACTTTCCTCAGATATTTTATCCAAACAAGAAGCTCGGCAGCCTTTTTATTGGGTCTATAACCTGCACTCTGAGTGTTTAACAGCACTGAGTGGAAGACAGATGGAAAACAGTGTCTCTTATTCACTTTTCAATCATTTTCTCTCTTTTATTTTAGTAAGATTCTCATTTTTTCCATTTTATTTCACCCCCTTCTTCTGTGTCCCTTTTCCCTTTAGTATATTCTTTCCATTTCCCGCTCACAGAGAGCAGTGTGTCCTCTATACTGGAGGATGTTTCTCTGTACGGACTTTAAATAATGCATAGGGCCAATTCCAATTCCTATCTTAACCCTCAAGCTCAACCCTTATCTTAACTGGCCCTCAAAACCAAGTGTTGAGGGTTATATTGTCACTTAGAAATGGGACACCCCTTAAATGCAGATACGTCTTCAGACTGTGGGGGGCAGAATAACGCAAAAGCTGCGTCCAGTCTGTCATCTCCAAAAAAGAAGAAGAAGACATTTACGTCAGGATTATTTATTACGATCTGTTTGTCAGTCAAGTTATTAGGTTGTCAGTTAGTTATAAGATGATACTAATCAAGATACTAAGCAAATAATTAAAAAAGAGAGGAAAGAATTTCAAGTTTATCAGAAATATGACCACAGAGGCAGAATATTGTCAGAAAATGAGGCTGATTTTCAAACAACCGCGGATAATGAAAACATGATTCAGAGGATTTAAAGCGGACCTAGACCGGAAGTTCAAATTAACGCTGTTTTTTAGTGTGTATCATTACCTTGTTTACGAAGCCCTGAAGGTTCTAAACAAACAGTTCAGCCATTGCTGAGAACGATGTGTTTTATTATAATCCCGGGCTCAGCGAGATCTCTGAAAATCCTGTTATAGTTACGTAAACAGCGGTTCTCCGGAACAGCCGATCTTCCTGCTCCAGGCACATCTGGTTGCGTACATTGAGAGCGGGTGTGCTGAATATGTTACTTCCGGGTACTGGCCAATCACAAGACTCTGTCTTCTGGGTGTGAGAGTTGAGTCTGAAATATTGCGGCTGGGGAACAGCGTTAGAAAAGAGGATTTCTTTCCGCTCGTTTACAGCAACTAGGAGGTTTTTGACCATAAAAACAACTTAATGTATGTAAGTAGACCTCCATAACTAACATACAGTTAGGCCCATAAATATTTGGACATCGGCACAGTTCTCTTTATTTTGGCTCTATACACCACTACAATGGTTTGAAATGAAACAAACAAGATGTGCTTTAACTGCACACTTTCAGCTTTAATTTGAGGGCATTTACATCAAAATCAAGTGAACGGTGTAGGAATTACAACACTTTCTATATGTGCCTCCCACTTTTTAGGGGGCCAAAAGTAATTGGACAAACTAAACAATCATAAATCAAACTTTCATTGTTTAATACTTGGTTACAAATCCTTTGCAGTCAATTCCAGCCTGAAGTCTGGAAGGCATAGACATCACCAGACACTGGGTTTCATCCCTGGTGATGCTCTGTCAGGCCTCTACTGACACGGTCTTCAGTTCCTGCTTGTTTTTGGGGAATTTTTCCTTCAGTTTGGTCTTCAACAAGTGAAATGCATGCTCAATCAGATTCAGGTCAGGTGATTGACTGATAACATTCCATATTTGCCTTAAAAAACTCTTTGGTTGCTTTTGCAGTATGCTTTGGGTCATTGTCCATCTGCACTGTGAAGCTCCGTCCAATGAGTTCTGAAGCATTTGGCTAAATATGAGCAGATAATATTGCTGGAAACATTTCAGAATTCATCCTGCTGCTTTTGTCAGCAGTTACATTACCAATAAACACAAGGGAACCAGTTATGTTTGTCAGCCATACATGTCCACGCCATGACACTTTTTTCTTCACCTGGGAAAGAATTCTTCTCTCATCCACCACAGTGGTTTTCTGTGGTCTTCCAGGTCAGTTGGTGTTGCTGAGCTCACTGGTGCGTTCTTTCTTTTTAAGAATGTTCCAAACAGTTGATTTGGCCACACCTAATGTTTTTACTATTTCTCTGATGGGTTTGTTTTGATTTTTCAGCCTAATGATGGCTTGCTTTACTGACAGTGACAGCTCGTTGGATCTCATATAGAAAGTTAACAGCAACAGATTCAAAATGCAAATGTCACTCCTGGAATCAACTCCAGAACTTTTACCTGTGTCATTGAAGATGAAATAATTAGGAAATAGCCCACAATTGTCCATGAAATAGCTTTTCAGTCAATTGTCCAATTACTTTTGGTCCCCTAAAAAGTGGGAGGCACATATATAAAGTGTTGTAATTCCTACACCGTTCACTTGATTTGGATGTAAATGCCCTCAAATTAAAGCTGAAAGTGTGCAGTCAAAGCACAACTTGTTACTTTCATTTCAAATCCATTTTAGTGGTGTATAGAGCCAAAATAAAGAGAACTGTGTCGTTGTCCAAATATTTATGGGCCTAACTGTATATGTGCAACAGAACCACTCTATGTGACCTTTAAGTGAAAGAGTGAAGGTCGAGTCAAAGAGTCTGTCACGCGTTCACACTTGTAGAGATTGCTTCTTCTCAACTTATCGCCCTCTTCTCGTCTCTGCTTCCTCCGTCCTCTCCTGACTCTTCACATCCAGCTCCTGTTATCATGTTGCCTGGTATGTCAGTTATTCCCAAGCTGCTCTTCAGGTTTAGGTAGTGACCTTAAATGGACATCACACACATGCAGCTGCTGTCCTCTCTCTGTCTCTGTCTCACTCTGTGTGTGTGAGTGCAGTTATTCCAGGTCGTTGTGCTAAAATGAATCAATGACTCAAAAAATGTTGTCTTCAGGGGAATTCAGTAATTTTTTTCTGATGTTAAAGCTCCAATCACTTAAACATAAACTTGTCTCGTAACATTCAAACATTTGTTAAAATGAGTTCACACAATGATGTGAAGTCATTCAGTGTACAAACTTGTACAGCTTGTGTCATCAATTGTTATCCTGGAGTTTGTTTTTGAGTATACTGCCACCTTGTGGATTAATGACGTCCACTCAAAATGTCTGACTTTGGCAACTCGCTGACCCCGGCTGTCTGTCTGTAGTTTACTACAAATATTACATTAAATATTATTATATGATATTAGTTATCCTAATTTTTGTATATTTTAAAATGATATATGTATATACATATGTGTGTGTATTTTTAATGTGGAAACACTTTTATAAGATGATACTCTACTTTGGACCAAATCAAGATGACAGCAAATTTGCATTTGTGTTTGCATGTTATTTAAAAACATGTACACATTTATTTCAGGGATAAAAAGCTGGAAAATTATGGAGTAATTAACTGCTGCTATATTCTACAATTATGTTAACTCCTGGCTCCACCTAAAAAAATAATGAATGAATCAATCAATCGATCAATCAGAAAACTAATGTGTCACATTTTCAGTACCAGATGTGAATAATGCTGTAAAATAACTGTCCATGCACTTGTACTATCACTACATGATCACTAGAGGGCGCTGTTAGGCAGATTTAAAGTGGAGGAAATGTGTTCATGTTTGATATGTTATATATGTTAGCTGCTTTAAGGCATTTATAATCGTGTCTTTAGTATTTACCCTCACATTCAGCTGATTACCTTAAATAAGAAAAAATCAGCTGGTGAAGCTCAATAATGAGAGAAGAGAGGGAGTGACTGGAAACTCTTCAAAAACACACAATAGTCAGAATGTTTCAACTAAAAATACAGGTTTGTGTTTAAATTCATAGTGATTGTAAACGGATTAGTTTCACTCGTTAGATTCCGATCAACATATTTCAAGTTTTTAGAGTAGTCTGTGTCTCTAACTCCTGCCAAGTCAGAATCCACACACACACACACACACACACACACCCACACACACACACACACACACACACACACACACACACACACACACACACACACACACACACACACACACACACACACACACACACACACACACAAACACATGCTTCAAAAAAGGTGGGAGTTTGTTTCTGCTCCAGTGAGTTTTAGCTGTGGATCCAGAAACTCTGTCAAGTCAGATGAGCCAGTGATACAAGACAGAAAACCCAGCTGGGATTTAATCTGACCCACTGACGTCAGAGGAGAAAGAACAGAAATACAACAGGATCTAAATTAACCAGGGGTACGGTGTTCATTTTAGGACATCCTCAGACTCAGGTGTACGGTGTTCATTTTAGGACATCCTCAGACTCAGGTGTCAGACTCAGAAAAACATCCCTCAGCATCAGCAAAACTTGTGTCAGACTCAGAAAAACTTGTGTCAGAGTCAGAGAAAGTTGAGTCAGAGTCGGAGAAAGTTGAGTCAGAGAAAGTTGAGTCAGAGAAAGTTGAGTCAGACTCAGAGAAAGTTTACTCAGAGTCAGAAAAACATGTGTCAGACTCAGAGAAAGTTGAGTCAGACTCAGAGAAAGTTGAGTCAGACTCAGGAAAAGTTGACTCAGACTCAGAGAAAGTTGATTCAGACTCAGAGAAAGTTGAGTCAGACCAGAGAAAGTTGAGTCAGACTCAAGAAAAGTTGAGTCAGACTCAGAGAAAGTTGACTCAGAGTCAGAAAAACGTGTCAGACTCAGAGACAGTTGAGTCAGACTCAGAGAAAGTTGAGTCAGAAAAACATGTCAGACTCAGAGAAACTTGAGTCAGACTCAGAGAAAGTTGACTCAGAGTCAGAAAAACATGTGTCAGACTCAGAGAAAGTTAAGTCAGAGTCAGAAAAACATGTGTCAGACTCAGAGAAAGTTAAGTCAGAGTCAGAAAAACATGTGTCAGACTCAGAGAAAGTTAAATCAGAGTTAGCAAAGTCAGGTTTTCTGCATTTACTTGTGTTATGGGGTCTATGAAGCATGCATAGTAGTGTCACTCCCATAATGCTTCTCAGGTATATGAATGAGCAGTCAGCATCATTGATTTGTTCAATGCATTCACATACAGCTAAAAACATGTTGGGATTACACAGTTGTTATGCCCTGGAGGATTTACTGAATACCAACGTCACGTTAACTTAGGGTGTAAACCATGGATTTGTTAATAAATGGCAAAACAATTGATAATGAAGTAATACAGTAAGCTGAAAAGTAAACTGACGTAATTAAAGATTAAAATGATCAATACAATTGTATTATGTGCAGATTACCCATAAGGCACTGCAGGGGTATGCACAGGAAGTAGAAGGCAGGATTGTTTTGGTCTGGAAAGTGAGAAGGGTCTAACTCCGGGCCGGAGTAACCACGCCATCCGTCCCCTTACCATTACGGGCACTCCCCTTACACGCGGGCACGCCTCCTCAACACTGATTGGGTGGAGATCACGCCTGACGTGATGAAGTTGTCGTATTTGAAGAAGGACTAGAAGCGAAGAAGTTAGAAAGAGAGGAAAGCTGCAGAACTACGCAAGTTCTAAAAATGACGGAAGAAAAGGTAAGAATGGTTTAATACACAGTTTGATATTGAACACTGTATTTATTGTCGTTATTTATACATTATAGATTAAGTCAATTAAGTTTAGTTTGCTAACCAGTCGTGACTCGTGTCTACATGTTATAACCGTAGCGACTGTATCAGAAAGCAAGAGAAGCGATTTTTTTTTCTAGTTTGTTTTAATGATTTCTTAAATGCCTTTACTCATACAGGTTATAACATTGACAAAGTGAGTCACATTGTCCACTAAGAAACGTTTACGATAAACTACATGCTCTTTATTTAGTTTTATCTAGTCATTTTTTTTAAATCTTTAAATGACTGAAGTTGCACACAGCTTTGCTAATTTGAAAACGTGACCTCAGTTCTACAATTGTAAAGATGAAACATTTGATAATGAATAATATATTTCACGTTTAGAGATAAAAAGTTCTGTTGAATCACAGTCAACAGTTAAATTTATTTAATTTCAGTTAGCCTACATATATTTTAGGACAGGTAAAGTCTTATAGGCAAATTAATTATAGGCAGTTAATTTCTACTGGATTGTCGATGAAACATGTTCCCTATTAAAAATACAAAAGAAATGTAATTAAATATTAAATATTAAAATTCTCTTACAGAGCAACATGACCTTTCCTGTTGGAGCAGGCCCTGAGCTGAGGCAATGTGACTCAGACACTTTTCAGTGTCCGATTTGCCATTTGAAGATTTGCAACATTTGCATATGACACATGCTGGCACAATTCTGATTGTGATGATGATCGTCTACAGGTGCCATCGGATGCAGATGACCATATATACAGCAAGATGCCGTACATCTTTCCTGCAAAAGACTTGGTTAGTCTAAGCATTTCTTTCATACATCAGTAAACACACAGATGTGTTCCGTCTCATTCAAACTTATCTGTGTATCCATTTAGGGCAGTGATGTTACTGTGGTCAGCTCCGATGATGCATCCACAAAGAGTCTTGTGGTACGTAAGGAAGTGCAAATAATCAGGGAAAGAAATTGTCTTATTCAAAGTACTTGAATATATACAGTGTTGCATATTTATGCATTGTATAATTTCATTTTAGGAAAGGGCCCAACAGGCAAGAAAGAAACGGCGTGAGTCCAGTTGCCTGTTAATTAAAGCAATTACTGAGGATCAAGGCATGCTGCAACACCTTCAAGTGAGTTTGTCAAAAAGCATTTTGTGTGGGATTTATTTATTTATTGTATTTATATATGAATACCCAAAC
This sequence comes from Microchirus variegatus, assembly GCF_963457635.1. NCBI lineage: Eukaryota > Metazoa > Chordata > Actinopteri > Pleuronectiformes > Soleidae > Microchirus > Microchirus variegatus. The sequence continues at coordinate 16,854,110 of NC_139817.1, read as the reverse complement.
GAAAAACCTATAATATATTTATAGAAAATCATCAGCGGCAGCAAAGTGTCTCCCTGGGCCAAGAAGGAGGACAGGGTCGTCATTCTTTTTGAAGACGACGACCAAGTGGACAAGGTGATGAGCTTCTTGTCTGGAGTACTTGAAAGTACAAAGACAGACAAGAAGTCATGGATGTACTTTTGCCAGAGGTGAGATATCAGACACTGATTCAAAGACTACATATTTTATATAACTGCATATGTCTCCTTTTAACACATGGTCACTGTCCAACACAATCTTAATCTTCATGACATAGGCAACAAGATTCGCCCTGGCAGTTGTACACTCCATTTCCCTGGTCAAAGCCACTGAGATGTACAAATGTGGAACTCAGTTTGACTCGAGGTAAGTCAGATAGTTTATAAAACTGTTAAACCAACTTTCACAGCAGTGTATATTCCCAAATGTATGTGAGTGTCATTAATGACTTCATCATTTTGTTGTATCATTTTGTCTTATCAGTGAGATAACGCTGCTCAGTGAACAGCTTCAGAGCCACCTGTCTGATGAAGCAAGGCTCAAACTCCAAAGCCTCTTGGCCAGATTCCAGAGCGCTTTAGAGAGTGAGGACTTTCTTCAGCGACTGTGATTCGAGTCAAACTGTTTTCCATCCATCTGTCCATTACCTACCACTTTGTCCTCCACTGAAGGGTCACAGGGGGTGCTGTGCCTATCTCAGCTGACATAGGGTGATAGGCGAGGTCACACCCTGAACAGTTCACCAGTCCATCACAGGGACACATATAGAGACAAACAACCGTTCACTCACACTCACACACCTACGGCCAAGTCACATAATCCCCAAATCTGCATGTTTTTGGACTGTGGGAGGAAGCCGGAGAACCTGGAGAAAACCCACGCACACACGGGAAGAACATGCAAACTCCATGCAGAAAGGCCCTTGTTCCAGCAGGGGCTCTTTGTCAAAAGTGTAAAAAGTTTATTTTGTGTTACACGAATAAAAATAATATATCACTAATTTCTTGTATTCCATCCATCCATCCATTATCTACCGCTTTATCCTCCACCAGAGGGTCACGGGGGGTGCTGTGCCTATCTCAGCAGACATTGGGCGATAGGCGGGGTACACCCTGGACAGTTCGCCAGTCCATCACAGGGCCACATATAGACAAACAACCATTCACTCACACTCTCACACTCTCACACCTACGGTCAATTTAGAGTGATCAATTCACCTAATCCCCATATCGCATGTTTTTGGACTGTGGGAGGAAGCCGGAGAACCTGGAGAAAACCCACGCACACACGGGAAGAACATGCAAACTCCATGCAGAAAGGCCCTTGTTCCAGCAGGGGCTCTTTGTCAAAAGTGTAAAAAGTTTATTTTGTGTTACACGAATAAAAATAATATATCATTAATTTCTTGTATTCATTACATGGATTTGAAAGTTATACAACTTTCTGTGCAGAATCAAGTGTTTCAGAGCTTTTTTTATGACTTCATTCATCAAAATATCCACTGATGTCCAACTGTGTTTGATTCAGATACCAGAGTTTCACATATCTACCTGGAAATAGGTAACAACTCCTTAATGACATAATCAGCAATAGTTTAGTTTATTGTTGATTTTGTTGAAAGCTTTGTTGAGTGATTTCGTAGTTGTACCTCATGGGAGTGTAAAAACAGAACAAGTAGACTTCTATAGTTCTAATACTTTTTCTGTCAAACAGACTAATAAGACATTCAAAAAGTGTAGGCTATTAAACACAACTTTTTATAACCTACAGTTTGCTGTGATCATGGAAGTTTGCAAAAATAAATTAAATTACTCACAAACGTTACATTTTACAGAAGCTATTGCCGTCACAGTGGAAATGTTTTTTGGGGATCAGTATCACGTTATAATGTGATACTGTAATATATAAACGTGATCATTATATTTTATAAACGTGATCATTACATTTTATAAACGTTATAATTATATTTTATGAACGTGATACTTCATTTTGTAAACGTGATTATTATATCAGAAACTATATATTATTTGTATGTGTATAATCTGCATTTATATATTTTAGCAGTTTGGCTATATTATTTAATACTTTACAAAGTGGCTTTAATTATTCATAAATTGCATACAAAGTACACTTATGTGTTCATAAATGTCAGCGAGTATTTTATTCGTCTCTATTATTGTCGCACACCGTGGTAAAAAGTCTCTGTCAATGAGTTTGCATGGGATACGCGTGTATAAATAAAGTTTCGACAAAAGCAAACGTCATCACGTCAGAGGAGAGGTGCCTGCGTGTATGAAAAGTGTTGAGGAGGCGTGCCCGCGTGTAAGGGGAGTGCCCGTAATGGTAAGGGGACGGATGGCGTGGTTACTCCGGCCCGGAGTTAGACCTACTTGTGGAAAGTAGCTCCATTTTTTTTTGTATAAAACTTTATTGAACCTTTATGAACATACACTGTAACAAATCTCTGTCATTTCTACAGTTAAGAAAATACAGTAGTGTTTTGTTCTAACATTTTACAAGATGTCACTGTATATTGCAATGCATTATGGGTAAAATATAATTACAGTAATTGCAAGCATTTTTCACAGTATCACGTTGTAAAATTACAGGATAGTTATGTTTTCACTTGGTTCTGACTGTAAACGATTTGTATTTCAGTTAAACACTGTTAGTATTAGAAGGCAGTTTGATTTTGAAAAGATGACTTGTCAGAGGACTTGATGGCGGAATCAGGGGAGTGCAACCACATCCATCCACTCAATAAAGTGTAAGTAAGACATTATTAGCCTACAAAATTAAAATGTGATTCAAGTAGTAACCTCATGCAATGTAATTTGACTGTGTATCAGCCTGGTTTGCACGTTTAAAAGTAAAGTTAATTCAAGAATATTTTTCAAACAAGTAATCCCAGGCGTAGCAATTTAATGGTAGTCATAGATAAAATGTTAAAATGCCACTAACGTTTAATTTATTTAGTTAGCCTACTGTGTTCTAAATGCCTCTATTTTAACTTGGCGTGTAATTTAGACATGTCTGTGTTGCCTACAGGGACGATGTAAACGTTGTGAGCTCCATTAGAAAGCTGCAAAACCAGCAATTTGGTAAGAATAATCTTTCTTTCTTTCTTATTTATTTCTTTATTTGTGTGAGAGACTGTAATTCACATTATTTTATTTATCTTAGTCGTGTTGTATGTGGAATATACGGGTATGAGACTCAGACTGCACCGTTTTTGCAAATGTTAGCTAGCAAAAATCTGATTAAGTGAAGCTAACGCTAGCTACGTACATTAGAAACGTGACACCAGAGGAGGGCACGCTGAACGAAAAGAAAACAATGGATTTGGTGGCGTCGCTTTCACAGTGAAATAGTTGGGAGGAGAGACCCCCTAGACCAGTCCTTTTCAAATAGTGAGGCGTTGCGATGCCAGGGGGGAATTTTAACCACGATTTCGGCTCCATTACAAAAACGATTAATGCGCCGCGCGGCGTGTATGTAAATTCCTATGCTAGAAAAACACCTTGAATGCACCAATGTTACGTGCAGCAGTAAGCGTGTGGCATGTATTTTGTTCTTTAATGTTAATAAGCATACAATGTTATGCAGAGGTGTACTTTTGTAAGTGTACAATTTAATAGACAAATTATACTATTTATAGCCGTGGCGGAGAGTGGGGGGGCGTGAAATGTTTTCTTCATCCTAAGGGGGGCATGACAGAAATAATTGAGAAGCACTGCCCTAGACTGAATGAAGAGAGAGTGCCCCACTGCGCGATCAACACACCGCGAGTACACACACCCCAGAGCAGCAAGTGGAGAGACAGCGGAGGGCCTTATATTATTATAATACTACGACAGTCTGATGAATTTATGACCTTAATCTATACCTAATAACTATATGATATTATCAATGAATGTACAGTCTCTGTGTGACCAATGTGTGTATCTTTTTTGGGCTAGATCATCAAGGTAACTTTTACTGCAGACCTAACCATGCTTCAGCTTGAAATTGGCAAAAAAAGCGACATTTACTGATCGTCTCATTTGAAAGTAGCGTCATGTGTGTCAGATACTCATCTGAGGGAATGCATTATGACCAAACACAGCCATGCAGTTACAGTAACACTAACTTGCAGGCATATTTCAATCTGCTCTGCCAGCAGTCTCTCATCCACACCTCTATGTATGTTTGTTTATGTTCAGGTCATGTTCTAACAAATTGGATGCTGAGCATGGAGGGCAAAGTGGTCATGGGTCCACACCAGAATACTGTAACAAATCTCTGTCATTTCTACAGTTAAGAAAATACAGTAGTGTTTTGTTCTAACATTTTACAAGATGTCACTGTATATTGCAATGCATTATGGGTAAAATATAATTACAGTAATTGCAAGCATTTTTCACAGTATCACGTTGTAAAATTACAGGATAGTTATGTTTTCACTTGGTTCTGACTGTAAACGATTTGTATTTCAGTTAAACACTGTTAGTATTAGAAGGCAGTTTGATTTTGAAAAGATGACTTGTCAGAGGACTTGATGGCGGAATCAGGGGAGTGCAACCACATCCATCCACTCAATAAAGTGTAAGTAAGACATTATTAGCCTACAAAATTAAAATGTGATTCAAGTAGTAACCTCATGCAATGTAATTTGACTGTGTATCAGCCTGGTTTGCACGTTTAAAAGTAAAGTTAATTCAAGAATATTTTTCAAACAAGTAATCCCAGGCGTAGCAATTTAATGGTAGTCATAGATAAAATGTTAAAATGCCACTAACGTTTAATTTATTTAGTTAGCCTACTGTGTTCTAAATGCCTCTATTTTAACTTGGCGTGTAATTTAGACATGTCTGTGTTGCCTACAGGGACGATGTAAACGTTGTGAGCTCCATTAGAAAGCTGCAAAACCAGCAATTTGGTAAGAATAATCTTTCTTTCTTTCTTATTTATTTCTTTATTTGTGTGAGAGACTGTAATTCACATTATTTTATTTATCTTAGTCGTGTTGTATGTGGAATATACGGGTATGAGACTCAGACTGCACCGTTTTTGCAAATGTTAGCTAGCAAAAATCTGATTAAGTGAAGCTAACGCTAGCTACGTACATTAGAAACGTGACACGCAGAGGAGGGCACGCTGAACGAAAAGAAAACAATGGATTTGGTGGCGTCGCTTTCACAGTGAAATAGTTGGGAGGAGAGACCCCCTAGACCAGTCCTTCTCAAATAGTGAGGCGTTGCGATGCCAGGGGGGAATTTTAACCACGATTTCGGCTCCATTACAAAAACGATTAATGCGCCGCGCGGCGTGTATGTAAATTCCTATGCTAGAAAAACACCTTGAATGCACCAATGTTACGTGCAGCAGTAAGCGTGTGGCATGTATTTTGTTCTTTAATGTTAATAAGCATACAATGTTATGCAGAGGTGTACTTTTGTAAGTGTACAATTTAATAGACAAATTATACTATTTATAGCCGTGGCGGAGAGTGGGGGGGCGTGAAATGTTTTCTTCATCCTAAGGGGGGCATGACAGAAATAATTGAGAAGCACTGCCCTAGACTGAATGAAGAGAGAGTGCCCCACTGCGCGATCAACACACCGCGAGTACACACACCCCAGAGCAGCAAGTGGAGAGACAGCGGAGGGCCTTATATTATTATAATACTACGACAGTCTGATGAATTTATGACCTTAATCTATACCTAATAACTATATGATATTATCAATGAATGTACAGTCTCTGTGTGACCAATGTGTGTATCTTTTTTGGGCTAGATCATCAAGGTAACTTTTACTGCAGACCTAACCATGCTTCAGCTTGAAATTGGCAAAAAAAGCGACATTTACTGATCGTCTCATTTGAAAGTAGCGTCATGTGTGTCAGATACTCATCTGAGGGAATGCATTATGACCAAACACAGCCATGCAGTTACAGTAACACTAACTTACAGGCATATTTCAATCTGCTCTGCCAGCAGTCTCTCATCCACACCTCTATGTATGTTTGTTTATGTTCAGGTCATGTTCTAACAAATTGGATGCTGAGCATGGAGGGCAAAGTGGTCATGGGTCCACACCAGAATACTGTCGCAGGAATGGCAGCATTTTTTACGTGCTACTATGAGTTCAATCTGGTGTACCAAGAGGAGGCGTCAAACACCCTGGAATTCATCCAAAGGTATGTGCTTGAAGGGGATTCTAGTGGATTACTGTTTTGTTACATTTTCCATAACAAATAACATAAGGTATTACTTCTATTCAGCTTCCTGCATTTCCATTGTATTGCATCAGAAAGCCACTTTTCTGCTTCAGTTTGCATGGACACATTTTTGTTTTACAGTTTTGCATATTTGTAAAACTGATAAGTGTCTCTTTGTCTGATTTTGTGACTTCAGATGCTTCATCGGGATCAACCCAACCACTGGAACGAAGACAACAAAGTGGAACAGTCAAAGAAGTGGGAAGGTACAAGAGAGGAGCAACAACTGTCAGCCCTCATGTCTCTGCACTTGTCAAAAGAATAGTGGACTTTGAATGACTCTAAGCCTGTATTGGAACCACAAAAGTGGTTGGAACAACCAAAGTTCCAATATGGTTCGTTTTTACATTTTACACATTTGATTTTGTTTTACAATGAGTGGCTGTGCTGCAATGGTTTTATTGCAGTCTGTCTTATTTATCTTTGTTTATGCCTTCTATGTATTTATTTTTTTTATTAATGGGATGATGTACACTTAAAATAAGGCATTGATTATGAATATGGACCATTTGCTGTGCTCCAGATTCTGTTTAAAGTGTTGGTCATGCAAAGTATTCTGTAAATGGGTGAAATGTGTTTTTTGATAAAACATTTATAACCCAGTCTCATTCAACACAACCATGTATTTAAATTTACAAAGCTAGAATCAACTATGTACACTGTAGAGATAGTAACTAACTTTGGTGAGCTACTGTTAAATTTAAAAGGAGTGATGCTTCATTTTAGGTAACAATGTTGAACTACTGTGTTTTGTATCTCTGCTTAGGAAAACCCATCTTTCACTGTATTGATTCTTAATAAATGTTTGGTTTTGTTGCAGCACTGACTCTTGTTTTATTTAACAGCTGAAGATCTAATGTAGTGTTGATACATTTTGGATTATCAGTAATCACAGTGTGCTTAATTTGCTGATGTGACAAACAAAGATTAACTGTAAAAAACATTACACAATAAGATATCGAATATCGAATCGAATAAGTAACAGCTATTTACTGGCAAAATTAGTTGCCAGGTAAATCATGTAATTTGAATGGAATACAAGATAATATTGTAAACTAAAATACAATTAATGGTTGTTTCTAATATAAATCAAAAATACATTGCTGTAATTTATATACAGCAAAAAAATATATCCAGGAATATAATGTAATATACTGTAAGTTGCTGTAAATTCTACAGGAAATGTGTTACATGACAGTCTTTAATACATACAAACACATAAGAGAGCCAGGGGGAGTTTCAAATAATAATAATAATAATAATTTAAAAAATAATATAGTGTCTGCTAGTTGGGTGAGGATAATAAGGATCTATTTCTGCAATTGAAATTCCCTTTAAAGCACTATTTTTAATATGGGTGTGCAAGAAGTTGTGTACATAAAATGAAAAAGTAGGGAGAGGCAGGTCAGCCTTGCCGAATGCCCCTTTGCAGCTCAAATCTCGGTGATGTCCCATTTGTTAATGTGATAGAGTTATTGCCTTTTTGGAGTACATTGTTTACTTTACAGCTTTACAAAAAAAACCACCAAATCCAACTCTCTCAATAGCTTGAAATAGGAAGTTATGTTCTACTGTGTCAAAGGCTTTATGGAAGTCCAAAAAAAAGATTAAACTATCATCAGGACAGAATCTAAGACAAGCCAAATATTATTAGAAATATCGGAAATTCGCTTCAGTAAAGTTGAAACAAAACCTACGCTGACATCACAGCTGGGGACGAGCATATCTGGGTACAAGCACAGCGAAGCGCGATCATGTGGCGTCTCGGGAACGGCGCTGCTGTCAGTGGACCGTACGATATGAAAACTTTTTGAGAAATGTGAATAAGTTAAGGCAATAAGGGTTTTTTTCTTATTTACTTATTATCGATGTATTAACGAGCTGCTGTGTGGATTCATTGAGGAGAGGAGACTGACATGCTGCACTTTATCACTGACTGAAATACGAATCGTTTACAGTCAGAACCAAGTGAAAACATGACCATCCTGTAATTTTACAACGTGATACTGTGAAAAATGCTTGCAATTACTGTAATTATATTTTACCCATAATGCATTGCAATATACAGTGACATCTTGTAGAATGTTAGAACAAAACACTACTGTATTTTCTTAACTGTAGAAATGACAGAGATTTGTTACAGTGTATGTTCATAAAGGTTCAATAACGTTTTATACAAAAAAAAATGGAGCTACTTTCCAGACCAAAACAATCCTGCCTTCTACTTCCTGTGCATACCCCTGCAGTGCCTTATGGGTAATCTGCACATAATACAATTGTATTGATCATTTTAATCTTTAATTACATCAGTTTACTTTTCAGCTTACTGTATTCACTTCATTATCAATTGTTTTGCCATTTATTAACAAATCCATGGTTTACACCCTAAGTTAACGTGACGTTGGTATTCATTAAATCCTCCAGGGCATGACATCTATGTAATCCCAACATGTTTTTTAGCTGTATGTGAATGCATTGAACAAATCAATGATGCTGACTGCTCATTCATATACCTGAGAAGCATTATGGGATTGACACTACAATGCATGCTTCATAGACCCCATAACACAAGTAAATGCAGAATACCTGACTTTGCTAACTCTGACTTAACTTTCTCTGAGTCTGACACATGTTTTTCTGACTCTGACTCAACTTTCTCCGAGTCTGACACATGTTTTTCTGACTCTGAGTCAACTTTCTCTGAGTCTGACTCAACTTTTCCTGAGTCTGACTCAACTTTTTCTGCATCTGACACATGTTTTTCTGACTCTGAGTCAACTTTCTCTGAGTCTGACTCAACTTTTCCTGAGTCTTACTCAACTTTCTCTGAGTCTTCTCAACTTTTCCTGAGTCTGACTCAACTTTCTCTGAGTCTGACTCAACTTTTCCTGAGTCTGACTCAACTTTCTCTGAGTCTGACACATGTTTTTCTGACTCTGAGTCAACTTTCTCTGAGTCTGACTCAACTTTTCCTGAGTCTGACAACTTTCTCTGAGTCTGACACATGTTTTTCTGACTCTGACTCAACTTTCTCTGAGTCTGACTCAACTTTTCCTGAGTCTGACTCAACTTTTCCTGAGTCTGACTCAACTTTTCCTGAGTCTGACACATGTTTTTCTGAGTCTAACTCAACTTTCTCTGAGTCTGACACATGTTTTTCTGACTCTGAGTCAACTTTCTCTGAGTCTGACTCAACTTTTCCTGAGTCTGACTCAACTTTTCATGAGTCTGAGTCAACTTTCTCTGAGTCTGACTCAACTTTTCCTGAGTCTGACTCAACTTTCTCTGAGTCTGACACATGTTTTTCTGACTCTGACTCAACTTTCTCTGAGTCTGACTCAACTTTTCCTGAGTCTGACTCAACTTTCTCTGAGTCTGACACATGTTTTTCTGAGTCTGACTCAACTTTTTCTGAGTCTGACACATGTTTTTCTGAGTCTGACTCAACTTTTCATGAGTCTGACTCAACTTTCTCTGAGTCTGACTCAACTTTTCCTGAGTCTGACTCAACTTTTCCTGAGTCTGACTCAACTTTTCCTGAGTCTGACACATGTTTTTCTGAGTCTGACTCAACTTTCTCTGAGTCTGACACATGTTTTTCTGACTCTGAGTCAACTTTCTCTGAGTCTGACTCAACTTTTCCTGAGTCTGACTCAACTTTTCATGAGTCTGAGTCAACTTTCTCTGAGTCTGACTCAACTTTTCCTGAGTCTGACTCAACTTTCTCTGAGTCTGACACATGTTTTTCTGACTCTGACTTAACTTTCTCTGAGTCTGACTCAACTTTTCCTGAGTCTGACTCAACTTTCTCTGAGTCTGACACATGTTTTTCTGAGTCTGACTCAACTTTTTCTGAGTCTGACACATGTTTTTCTGAGTCTGACTCAACTTTTCATGAGTCTGACTCAACTTTCTCTGAGTCTGACTCAACTTTCTCTGAGTCTGACTCAACTTTCTCTGACTCTGACACAAGTTTTTCTGACTCTGACACAAGTTTTGCTGACGCTGAGGCAGTTTTGTCTGAGTCTGACAGATGTTTTTCTGAGTCTGACACCTGAGTCTGAGGATGTCCTAAAATGAACACCGTTCTCTTGAACGGGATATAAAGAATGAGAAGTAATTTATGTGTGTGAAAACAGCATTATGTTGGGGATAAAACAACTGTACAGTCAAACAGCCACTTCATATTTACTTATTAACACAATGTAAAACATGATCAAAATGAGGTACCCCCATGAGATTATGCCGAGGTTTTACCCGTTTGAACAATGTTTCATCTTAAACTGCTGCAAAGTGCGCTTCTCCCCTGTGGAAATTCACCTTAATTAAATAAATGAATAGTCTACCACTCAAGCAGTTTCCCCCTGTAATATTAAGTGTGCAAAGGACAACATTTAAACTTCCGCATCAGCAGCAGTGTTCTCCCACGCCGTCTCCCTCTCTTTTGCTGCTGTGTTCCACTTCCTGCTAAAAACATGCTCAAACTCATTGTATGAGCACATTAATATTTTCAACTCCAGTGAGTGAAGAACGTTGCCCTCTGCTTTCCCGTTGTCATGGTGACTTGTCAAAACGGGGCTCCATTCATGCTGTCTTTTTATACTTGTGGTGCACGCGCTTAACTCGAGGTGAAACTACGAGTTGAACAAACTAACTCAAATCAGCTGTTCTGAAACCGAAAACTCAGAGTTTCCTATCTCAGAGTAGATCAACTCAGAGTTCAGGGTTAGACTCAGAGTTTGTTGAACCTGCTTTGTGAAACGGACCCCAGGTGTTCAAACTTTGTGTGTTTATCTTCTTAGTTCCCTCTTTTTCTTTTCTGCTTTGCTACAGGGAAGAAGAGCTGACTTTTTCATCACCTTTATCCCCATTTATATATTTGTGTCCAGCCATGGCAAAAGGGTTCACAAGTCTACTTTGGGACAATTGGAGATATTTACATATTCCGAAAGTGTGATTTCTAAGCTTTCCAACAATGAAACACATGTCCATCTGATCATTTTTGAAGAAGATGTGGCCATTTGAATGTAGGCACTCCTCAAACTGCTTTAGGGAGAAATTCAGCCTGAAAGATTTCGACCTTCTTGAGGAGCCAGGCCAATAGCTGCTCATTTGCATCACATTAACATGGTCACAACCCCCCACCCAGTCTAGCTGTCAGTGACATCTGATGTCTGTTAGCCCACAGGACAGTAACAGTGTAGCAGTTTGAAAACAAAGGAATGAATGTAGTTCATGTCAATGTAGTGTCACTTGCTGTAAGTACTTCAGTGGACTGATAAGAATCAGAATTTACTTTATTGATCCCCAGAGGGAAATTCTTCTGTTACAAAAAGCACTTGAATAAAAATGAGAAACAAGAAAGGTGAAAGATAGATACATACTTCAAATATCAAATAAAATATATCTAAGTGTGTGAAGGAGAGTTCAATATTTTCCAGACCATGGACTATATTATCATCTTCAATACCAGTTCCTCCCCCACAATGTGGCTGTACCCACTCTGTCCATCACAGTTGATATGCAGGCTAAATGATGACATCACAAGCGCACCCTCTTCTGCTTACTCTTCTGTGCTGTAACCTTTGGTGCTGGGCATGTGAAGTCTTTTGCCTCATCAGAACAGAAAGGCCTGATTTTTTCAAAAAGATACGTCTGCCTGTCCATGGTCAGTCCAGGTGGGGCCAGGACGGGAAGACTGTCAACAGGGGGCAGAACTCCTGGGTTGCGCAGTAGCTGAAACTCGATAGGCTCTGCATCACTGTGAGTTTGAGCAAGCACCACACCTGGTCTGTTGGCATCAAAGCTGTGACAGAATAGAAGCACACAACAGGATATTTAAAACATATCATGTCCATTCGTGATTTTTTTATTCATAAATTGCAGAATTTTGAATATAAATACCTAAAGTGCTGATAACTTGATCTGTGGGAGCTTTCGAATGTAGGGACTCAGATGTGTCTGCCAGTCGATGGTCTTTACTATCACTCTGCCATCTGCCGTTCCAACAAGCTGCGGAATATTGAGGCGAGAGCTGTGTTCCACTACCTGTTGACATCAAGAACCACAATGAAAATAATTATTTTACTTTTCCTAAAAAAAGAAGTCATTTTACACATTACATATTGCAGTCTATATAAGCATTTGGCTATTGTATAGAAATCAATTTATACACATACCAAGAGCCTTAGCCGACCTCATGTATATTGGCAGCAACTTCACATGCCAATCCTTATGCCCAGGATTCTGAAAAAAAATAAAAAAATACTTGTTTCAGATCATGGTTCATGTTAACAGGCATTTAATCACTGAATCAGTATAGATTGATCAGTAGTATTGCTTGAATTATATGTGAATGCCACACCTTTATGTGCATGAATTGCACGTGTAATTAACACGTTCATCACACATTGTGTTAATCACGTGTGATTCATGCATGCAAAGGTGTGGCATTCACACATCATTCAATGCAATGTTAGGTTTCGAACACGGGAGTTTCGTCTCAAAGCATTTGAATTATCAAACTGAACCTGCGGGTGTACAAAATCTCAAAGAGGGCCGTGACATGCTCCCCTTACGACTTATAATACGCTCATCTGACCGAACAAAAGTTTCGATGTGCGCATCATTCTCATTGTAATAATACAGTACCGAGCTAGCGAGCTAAGCAAGCATAGCTAATAACAATGTAGCCAAACGGCGTTATGAAACGCACAGTGGATTATTAAAAAACAGCGTCCCTATGTGCGTCTGTATGTGACTTTGAATGAACACTAACATAACATAGATTAACAACGTTAATGAAAACTCACCCCATAAGAAACTGAAAGGTATTCCGGCAGACTTCAGTGCCTCCGATCAGATAAGAGGTCCGGGCGTGCTTCCTTTTCGTCTGTTCGCCTTCAAAAGTCCAATTAGATAGGAGATAGTGCGGTTCTGGCGTCATGTCATCATCTCAGGAGGTGAAAGGTTAGCACAGTTAAACTGAGCACATGCCTGAGGCTGATGTGAACCCATATAAATGTGAATCAGTGAACTAGAATATAAAAATAATGAACTATCTCATCTCTGAGTCTGGTTTCCATGATTTCAGGAATGATTTTCACCTTAAAATGTTATAATTAACATTATAGGGACTTGATTTTTGTCCCTATGAGGAAGACAAGACCCCATAATGTGACTCTATAGGTTCCTACAACATGAGTAAATTCTGGAAAACACACACACATAGATCATGTTAATACCTCCAGTCAGATGATAAAAAGAGTAGAGTGAGAGCCTCTTCTTATGGGAGAAACAGTAAAATGGAAATTCCCAAGCATTGGTTTGGTTTCGAGGAGGAGGGGGGGGGGAGAACCCTATTTTTTCTTTTTTTTCTATATGGAGGTTCCCTGAGAAGATTCTGTATCATTTGTGTGTGAAATATGCAGAAAAATGTTTGTTTTTGAATTGAAGATCATTGTCATCTCTCTCTCTCTCTCTCTGTCTGTGTGTGTGTGTGTGTGTGTTTGTGCGTGTGTGTATGCAGCTGTGGCACGTAAAAGAAGGCCAGGGCCCCCGAGACAAACGTGGCCGCTTACCCCGTGCGGTTGCCATGGCGACAGGGAGATGGGAAAGGCTCTGGTGGAATTGCCATTAAAATGGAGAGAAGCAGCAGCAGCACCGCATGCCTGCACACACACACACACACACACACACACACACACACACACACACACACACACACACACACACACACACACACACACTGAAATTGATTTCCATTCATTCTGACAGTGTAAACAAAGTATTAACCCCAATATAAACCTAAGTGCAATTCATTCAAATTGTTCAACCCCAGGTTTCATCTGGGGTTGAACAATTTATCGAAATTGCAATATTTGTTAAAATGTGTGTCAAAATATCATTTTAGATGAATAATTGTCACGATCTACACACATCTTGTTCTACAGACTGAGGAGAGCATCTGATCTGCACAAATATCATTTTCAAATTAAAGTGAGAATAAACGTGTAAACAATCACCATTCATTCTGATATCGTGAAATAATCGCAATATCGGTCAAAATAATCACAACTCTTATACATATGTATTTTTCCCCATGTTTATTTTCAATATTTTTTTTAAATATATAATTTAATTAACTTATCTGTGTATTTTTTAGTACTAACTTGTATTAAGACGGGGGGTTAACCCTAACCATAAAAACTTGTATTATTTTATTTAAAAGTACATTTTAAATCAGAAAAAAAAAATTACTTTTGTTACTTAAGTACAGTTAATGTCCTACACTTTAAAACCTGAGAAGTGACAAAAATAAGAATTTCCATTAATTCATTCATTCATTCATTAATTAATTCATTCATTCATTGTCTACTGCTTTATCTACCACATGAGGGTCGCTGGTGCCGATCCCAGCTGACATTGGGCAAAATAAGAAGATACAAATACATAATAGGATTTGAATAAGCAATGAAAATAGAAAATACAAATAGTCATCAGTTGTAGAATTAGCATTTATCTGTGTTTGTGCAAAATTACTGACCTAATTTGTGTGTTAGCACTAACAGATTTACATTGTTGCCCCAAGGCCCAGGCTAAAAACAACATGGTTTCATAATAACTGCTGCTGCTCTGCTGCCTGCATAATTCTTTTTTCCTTTTCCCAGGGTCTGAATCCCACTGCTTTCTCTGTACATTTTTCTTTTCATAATTATCTCATTCTTCTTCTTCTCCTTCTTCTTGCAATAAAAGACACTAAATCTAGAAGCATCCAAACCTGAAGTTTTCAATTATTCAGTGCACCACAACAACAAAAAAGAAGAAGAAGAAAGGTGATGTTTCAAGCACCGCTGCTTTTCATCAAAACAAAATCACACAATGCAAACCACACTTTCACATATACATCCAAATATGATTTAAAATAAGAATATGTGATGCTTTGGTGAGTTGACAACCAAGACGAGTACAACAATCAATCATCTATTAATAAATTACTAATTAATGGGCAATTTTTTGATAAAAAAAATTTTTTTATGTAAGGTTTTGCTTTATATATCACAAATAAATCATTAAAATTGAATCATTTTGGTTTGTGGACAAAACAGGGCATCGGACGTTAATAGTTCAAGGTTTGGGAAACATTTTTCAACAATTTCATTGACCGATAAAGAAAAAAACCTTCAGATCAATAATTTATGAAAATAAAAGTTAGTTGCAGCCAGTAACACAAATGTTATGGCGATGCATGAAGAAGTGTTACGCAAAATTTACCATAACAACGTTAGATATAAAGATATAGAAATTTGATAAAGATAATAAGCCCTCAAACAACTCAACAAAACAGTGGGAAAAAAATAAATATAACATAACGTCTTAAATATTGTAAACAGGGAGAAGGTGGAGGCAGGGTTAGTACAGCTTACGCTGTATTGGACTCATGTAGTACTGTGACAGTACAAGTGTGTGTTTACAGTGTCTCACTGTGACATCATCTAATCTAATTTCTGCTCTCCTGTCAGTCTGACGTCACCACTAAAAGCTCATTATGATGTCACATGATATGATGTCACGCAGGTACTCAGGTCATGTTCCATTATAAATCAGGCATCTACAAACACAGTATTTCAGTTAGTTACACACCAAAAGTACAAATAAATGTAATAAAAAATAGGATGTTTTCCTCATCAGCACCTTTGAAGCACTGCTTCTACTAGTTAGCGTTAGCGTCAGCTAGCATTCTGATGCTAATGTTAGCTGCTGTCTGTGTCCCCGTTAGTTAGACAGTGACTGTTAATGTTATGATTATATCATTATCTGCGCCAGCAGCGCCACATACAACAGCTACATAACGCGTTAATTTTGACAGCCTTAATATATATATATATTTATATATCAGGAACACTTTCACGTATCGAAACCAAACTTTGTACATGAACTCGGGACTCCAATATGAGGAAGCACAAGATCTGGGGAAAAAAATCATTTAAATTACATTGATATTTCACAGACTTATTTATATGACCAAACAACTGTACATTGTCATCATTGTCCATACACTATCTAACCATCTTTTGAAGTGCAGATTTGCATTGTCACACATCATGAGGATCATGCCATGTGGTTGTATGGGCTTACATCGTTTTATATGTAACAGTGTTTGAGAACCATATGTTATATATACCCAACAAATTTAATACATTTCACAGTCATGGTGTTCAAATCTAACTTGTTTCATTGTGATGATAGTACAAAGGTTGATAGGAGAATAATATTCCAATGTTTACATCTATAAAAGCATACAAATTAATATTCCATAATCTTCCTTTTATGGAAGATTATGTATTATTGTGTTGCTTTGCAGTGTTTAAAGACTAGCAATGCATTCTGGGTAGGCAGGTGGCAACCTTATGGCAGCAGCCATTTCACCGAAGCCATAAATTACCCATAAAAACATTATTAAGTTGCTTTGCATCCACTGGGTAAAAAAGGCATATTTATATATCCATAGACATCCTTTCACGATGGGCAACATTAGAGATTACATGTTGAACCTGTCAATCGCAGAAAAAAGAGGTTCATCTCACACTTTTAATGTCAATGCATTTATACACTAGGTGTTACATTTCAAATCTAAACACGGTTAAATCATTACAATTACTGTTGATATTATGGTATACAAATATGTTTTGTGTGTCTGTAAATTGAGAAACAGCTGTTACAAGCTGCTCACATTAGTGAAATGCACCCGAGCAAGCACACTCTGCAGTTCCCCCGAAAATGCATTCTATTTATAGGTATTATTCATTTAAAATAATACATTTTGATTACCCACAATTCTCGAGGAATTGTACTAAGGATGCAGCTTTATTTAGACTTCAAAACTGTGGAAGAATCCTTGAAACACAACTACCTGTACTATACTTTTTTTTAAATCATGTGTCCAAATAAGTACAAGCCCACTTGAACTGCTCCCGCTATAGCAGCCCTGCCTGCTGATTGGTCGGTCGTGGACACCAATATTCAACTTCTGCGTTGTATTAACTTCCGGAATGTACCAGTTCTCTGATGACGCAGCACCGCCGCGTTTTCAGGATGTACGTGAAATAGACATAGTTAAATCTGTTTAAATCATGGATGTGGTTTAAATGTACACAGTTTCCTCATGTACATGATTTTTTTTCTCCCGAAAATTAATTAGTCAAAGTAAACGTCCACATTCGCTGGGTTTAATCCTCTCTAACTGTCTGTTTATGGTCTGTTCACGGACGAAGGTGTTCAACTCAGCAGCAGGAGAAGAAATCCGGACTGGATTTCACTGACTGACTGGAATGGATTTTTGGTTTGCAGAAGTGAGTACAAAAAAATAATTGTTTTCTCATTGGTGTGTTAGTTTAGAATGAAACAGAGGTATTTATTGTTATAATTAGATAAGTGTTTCACTTTTTGTGCTTCTAGGTGATTTATTTATTTTTTAAATGCAAGAAAGAAGGGTTTTAATTGATTGTTTTGTGATTGTTCTCATGGACAGTTATTTTAAGCTGCAATAAAGCATTATGTTTTTGTTTTTTTGCCATGATGACAATTCAACTCCAAATTTTGAGAATAAAGTTAGAATATAATGTAGGGATTTAAATCTACATTGACTAATTTTTCACATGACAGCCACTTCTGAGTTTTAATCTTTTTGGTTTAATCTTGACATGTTACTATTCTTATTCTGCATATGTGGCCCCTCATACTCGCTGTAGCGTCCACATCAGTTCACATCGTTTGTGGATCCAAAAATCATTCTAATGAGACAACAATGACCTTTGCTGGATAAAAATAAAATGCTCCAGAGACCTTTTATTGTTTCCACACGATACTGTATGTAAAGTCAGCTGTCAGCTTTATTGTGCGAGGCATGAATCTTGTGCAGCATGCACAGACCGGCGGCTTCTGGAATCATCGCATCACATTTGTACTTGTGCTGTGTTCACTGACCTGTGAGACTGTGTATGAGAAGGAGAGAGATGACAAAGAGGAGAGGAGGAGGAGAGGATGTAGATGCCTGCAAAGGGAGGGAAGGAGGAAACAAAAGCGTGTACGTCTACATTATTTATCTCCTGCAGATGTTGGTCTACAATACTTATCTTTCGGGGGCAGAACATTTCTGCTCTGGTCAGCAATAAATGATGTTCTTGGTGTGTGGGGCGGAGTCGACATCTCCCTTCACCTCCTTTGTGTGGAATGCAGCGCAGAAACTCAACAAAGAAACGTATGTAACTTATAAAGTATTAACTTTCAGACCACATTGTGCAGACTTTCTGAAAGAATACCCACAAAGCCTGTGTCTCTTTGTATAATAATTGGACAATATGTCCTCACAAGATTGAAAAACCTGAAAGAAATCCGTCTTTTGTGGACGCTAGGAAGGATTTAGGAAGCTATTTTTGGGTTCCAGACACTCATTGTGCAGATTATAGATTAGAATAACGATCCATTTACTCTCAGATTAGTTTAAGGACAGGATATGCATTTACAAAACCGATGGGATTTTTCGTTTTAAAGACAAATTTCCTTATAGTGCGGTGCCGTCTAGATCTCTGGGCAGACAACATCCTTAAGAGGGGCTTTTATTTGTGAGCACCATGTGTAAGTGTCTCACAGCGTAAGTAGCTCAATCAGCATTGCCATGGTTACATTTCAATCCATTCCTCTCGCAACCTCATGGCCACCATTCATGCTTCCATCTGCTGCCATTCATGTCAACAAGAATACGAGCAGCAAAGACGATTGAAGTCAGACATCTGATCTTCTCCCAGTCTGTGGAGTCAACTTTGACCTTTGCTCCAGTTTTACTCACTCATTTGTTATGAATGAAAGGATGAAGATTTGTACATTTATTTCTCATTTACTGAGCTTTATTCTTGTTAACACCCAAGAATGCCTCAGACTGGGCGGCTGTTTCTGTTTTCTTTATATTTTTCCTAAATCCATAATTAAATATGTTTGGGTTAATGTAAAAACTGCATTCTCTTGTTTTGAAGTGAAGTGGAAGGAAGTTATAATCTAAACCATATCTGTTGCAGAGATTTGATTATTTGGTGAGATGACCAAGGATGGAGTTTTCTGGAGTCAGAGACGAGCAAGGCTTTATTGGAAGCAGCTCAGATCTGAGGAGAACTGAGACAATGCCGAACATAAACAAGTATGTTCACAGTCGGGCATCCTCTGTCAGTCTGCCTGTGAGTCTCAGAGTTAGGATATTTAAAGGTGCTTTCTCTGCTGATACATGGAGCTGACCTTGGGGAGGACTTTGCAGTAGCGTTGTCAGTCGTTTGCCCCAGTCCGGTTAGTACGGTGGCCGACAGGGGCAAACGCACTGCAAACCCCAAAACACCAGCCAATAAGAAAACACCGGCAAACAAGAAAACATCGGCAAATAACAAAACGCCAGCAAGTTACAAAACGCCAGCAAATTAGAAAACACCAGCAAATAAGAAAACACCGGCAAGTAAGAAAACACCGGCAAATAAGAAAACACCGGCAAATAAGAAAACACCGGCAAATAAGAAAACACCAGCAAGTAACAAAACGGAAGTGCTGCGGGTCTGTGGGGGCGCTGTCGTGCAGGTCTTTGACCAACCTGTTGACTCGCAGTGTTGGAGTAGCATCCAGCTGCAGCCCCGGAGACCAACACCCTGGCGTGACAACAACACCCTGGCGTGATAATAGTGCTTTAATGTACGGGATTTTTTTTCTAAAAACTTTATATACACACCGAAACGACGGGAGTGGTTTGACGGAAGTGATTTTTATCTTAAACAAGAACGAAGGAAGAATATAAAAGTACGTTAGCCTGTCCATATATTGAGCGCCACAGCGGGGACAACGACCACCACCTAACCGCCTCCCTGGAGACCCAGAGCGGATACAACAAGCACCACATACACACACCCACTGGAGCTCTGCTGTTATACTTTTTTCACCGTTTTACAAATTTTTCACACTATTAACTAATAAAACCTTGTCAGATATCAATGTTTCTTCCCTTTACTACTACTCACTGTTTATTTGTAAAACTAACTAAACTAAATCTTAAAAATACAATTTTAAAAATTGTCATGTCATAATTTTACAATAAAGGTTTCTATTTTTTATTGTTTGAACGGTGATTATTGTTGTAAGTTTGTTTGTAAAACTAACTAAACAAAATCTGTCACGAGGGTGTTGGTCTCCGTGGCTGCAGCTGGGTACTATCGCAGTGTTGGGTCAAAACATTTTTTTTTCAAACTTTATTTAAAGTTTTCCAGTACACATATACAAATATACAAAAAAACCTCAAAGGGAATATAAAATTGCATCTCGTCGATCTATTTATATCAAAAATAAAATAAAATAAATAAAATCTACAAGGCTTTGTTGAGAATAAATACAACAGTGAAAACAAATCAATCACAACAAGGCAATAAAGGCAAGGTTACACTCGAGGTATCCTTTCTAAATGATGAGATGCAATTTTATATTCCCTTTGAGGTATTTTGTATATTTGTATATGTGTACTGGAAAACTTTAAATAAAGTTTGAAAAAAAAATGTTTTGACCCAACACTGCGATTGTACCCAGCTGCAGCCATGGAGACCAACACCCTGACGTGACAGATTTTGTTTAGTTAGTTTTACAAACAAACTTACAACAATAATCACCGTTCAAACAATAAAAAATAGAAACCTTTATTGTAAAATTATGACATGACAATTTTTTTTATTTTATTTTTAAGATTTAGTTTAGTTAGTTTTACAAATAAACAGTGAGTAGTAGTAAAGGGAAGAAACATTGATATCTGACAATGTTTTATTTGTTAATAGTGTGAAAAATGTGTAAAACGGTGAAAAAAGTATAACAGCGGAGCTCCAGGTGGTGTGTGTATGTGGTGCTTGTTGTATCCGCTCTGGGGCTCCAGGGAGGCGGTTAGGTGGTGGTCGTTGTCCCCGCTGTGGCGCTCAATATATGGACAGGCTAACGTACTTTTATATTCTTCCTTCGTTCTTGTTTAAGATAAAAATCACTTCTGTCAAACCACTCCCGTCGTTTCGGTGTGTATATAAAGTTTTTAGAAAAAAAATCCTGTACATTAAACCACTATTATCACGCCAGGGTGTTGTTGTCACTCCAGGGTGTTGGTCTCTGGGGCTGCAGCTGGATGCTACTCCAACACTGCGAGTCAACAGGTTGGTCGAAGACATGCACGACAGCGCCCCCACAGACCCGGAGCACTTCTGTTTTGTTACTTGCTGGTGTTTTCTTATTTGCCGGTGTTTTCTTATTTGCCGGTGTTTTCTTATTTGCTGGCGTTTTGTTACTTGCAGGTGTTTTCTTATTTGCTGGCGTTTTGTTACTTGCTGGCGTTTTGTTACTTGCTGGTGTTTTCTTATTTGCTGGCGTTTTGTTACTTGCTGGCTTTTTGTCACTTGCTGGTGTTTTCTTATTTGCCGGTGTTTTCTTATTTGCCGGTGTTTTCTTATTTGCTGGCGTTTTGTTACTTGCAGGTGTTTTCTTATTTGCTGGCGTTTTGTTACTTGCTGGCGTTTTGTTACTTGCTGGTGTTTTCTTATTTGCCGGTGTTTTCTTATTTGCCGGTGTTTTCTTATTTGCTGGCGTTTTGTTACTTGCTGGTGTTTTCTTATTTGCTGGCGTTGTGTTACTTGCTGGCGTTTTCTTATTTGCTGGTGTTTTCTATTTGCTGGTGTTTTCTATTTGCTGGCGTTTTGTTACTTGCCGGTGTTTTCTCATTTGCTGGTGTTTTGGGGTTTGCAGTGCGTTTTCCCCTGTCGGCCACCGTAGGTTAGGCTCAGCCATAACATGAAGAGACAAATTCTGTAGACAACAGACTGGTGCCAGTGCCGTGATTAGATAGTTGTGGCAGGCACCGTTTAGGCTTGTGCTTAGGACTGGGAGCTGATAACTTTAGAGAAGGCAGAATATGTTTTTCCCTTACAATATTTATCCATTCATTTTCTACTTTATCCTACATGTGGCCGGTCCCATCTTTCATAGGGTGAAAGGTTTGGTACACCCTGGACAGGTCACCAGTCCATTGCAGGGCCAACATTCACTCAACAACCATTCACTCTCAAAGTAAATTAACCTACTCCCTAATCTACATGTTTTAGGGCTGTTGGTGGAACCCAAAGAACCTGAAGAGATCATACAAACTCCATACAGAAAGGCTCATGTTCTGATACTGGGACAAGAGGACTGCTTAAAGGAGACATTTGAAATATCAGATTTAATAGAGGAAATGTCTAGTTTCCTCCCATGAGAGTGAAGCTGAGAGGCGGACAGGTGATGAAGGAGTTGAAGAAATAAGATGATAAACTGATGAAGAGATGTGTAGAAATGGACGGCGATAGTGTGTGTCTGTGTTTATGATCACACTGATAAACAGAACGAAGTAGGACAGTGCAAAAAAAAAAGAGAAAAATGTCTGTGATGATTTATGGTGGGCGTGGATGAGAAGCTCCAGCTCCCTCTGCAGTATAACTGGGCTCTTGTTTTTGCCTCACTAATCCTCCCTACTCCCCCCTGCTCTCTCTTCCTTAACCCACATTTCCCCCCTCACTGTTGTTGTCAGCCTGTTCCTCCACATCATCTCTGCTGCTTCTCACTGCATCCTTTCCCCCCCTTCACATCCACTCCACGTCTGCCCTCCATTCCCCTTCAACCTCTTCTGACTAATTTCTCCACACTTACTTAAACCGATCCGTCTTCCCCGTTGCCCTCTTCTCGCACATCAATCCTGCCCTCTGCACCCTTTCGCTTCCCAGCTGTGACTCCCCCACCTCCCCCTGTTCTCCCTGTGATCCTGGTAAAGCTTCATGTCAGCATTAGTGTCTGTTCACACGGCAGCACACCACACACATTAAGGCAGACAGCATGTAGTATGGGAGTCGGGAGGCAGACGGAGTCCAGGTCAGCGCCCTGCGTCTGCCTGACACGTGCAATAAAAGGCAGGAAGTAATAATGTGACACAAGGTGCCTCTGGTAAGAGCAGACATATTGGAAAAAGAACACTTATAACAGCCACTTTATAAGGTACACCTGTTCAACTGCTCGATAATGCAAACATCTAATTAGCCAGAGGTGGAAAGTAACGAAAATACATTTACTCAAGTTACTGTATTGAATACTTTTTTTTTGCCAATGGCATGGCAGACAACTGAATAGGGAAGAAAAGCTTGATTCAAAGGTCCAGGGGCTATCATTATGGAGAAATGTTTGTGGGAATTAAATATGCTATCCAAAATAAGTGGTTTCCTCACCTTAGAATAAACCCTTTTGAAACCGAAGATTACATTAGCCAATTAAGAAGAAGGAGGAAATAACAAAGGAGAGTTGATAGAGTTGTGAAAGAGTCGTTAACGTGCTTTCTGACATGAGAAGGCCACTGGAGGTCAATGACGTGATTAGAAAATGGAGGTTACACACCGGTGGACATTTGAGAATGACTGGTTCTCAACTGTGTTGATAAGCTAGCTTCCTTTGGTGGTACTTGGAGGAAAATCAGTAATACTGACCACTATACCAGTGTGTGAAGTATATGTGAGGAAGAGGAGGAGGATGACAGAGCAAATTATCTCAGTGGGATTACAGCTAACTTCTGTGAAAAGTCTGCAGCTGACTTGTGTTAGCGTTAGCTCAGGTGGTGCTTGGTATAAAAAGATTGAGAACCACTGCTCTACTGTAGGCCGTCCTATATTTCTTAGGTTGTCAAATCAACGTTTAAATTGGTCCCAAAATCCATGTGGTTTGAGCTCAACTTTAAGAAGTCTGCTGAAGGAAAAACCAAATTTTTAACAACAATTCCTTCACCAGACTAAGAAAGAACATATTTTTCTTTAAGTTTATTTGATGTGAAAATTAGATGTTTTGTCTTTTTGTTCCTGGCTCTGAAGCCTCTCATTAAATTGGATGCATTCTATGAGATAATGAATGACTGCTCCTTTTCATCCTCAAACCCTCTGTTCCGCTTGGCCTCCGAGTTATCCACGCCCTTGGGCCCTCGATCGTCACCCCGAGGTCTTCTTCTCAATCCTCCTTGATCCCCCTCCTATCCTATTTCTCACCCTCGTCTCCTCTTTCTTATCTCATTTTTCTTCCCGCTCCTCTTAGTCTGGATTCCTCTCCGTTCCCATGATCCCATCCCCTCTTGTTTACATCTTCACCCCCTTTTCTCTCTGTATTCGCCTTCTCTTCAAGGGAGAAAAGCGGTTCCCCACCCTGGCATCAGTTTATTGGTTGCCATGACAACCTCCTGGGCTGAGTTATTTATAGCAGCAGGTCAGCGACCCCCCCCCCCCCCAAAACAGTGTGGATGCATGTTTTTCATTGTTGTTGTTGTTTTTTTTTTTACAAATTTCAGAAAAGGTTAGGGTTAGGTTGGGTTAAGGTTACTTTCGTTTGTTAGGGTTAGGTGTGTAAGTGTTTTAGTGCATGTGGGACAGTTAACCCATAAAAAACCCAGCTCTGCATTTTCGTTTTTGGTTAATTCAGTATTCAGAACATTTGTTTTGGTTTTTTATAATTCCCCCCCTGCCCCAAACAGATTCGGACAAAAAATAAACTTAGTAGTGTCCCTCTGAAACTCACAATTGCTCGTAATTAACAATCGGTAATAGAAAGACGATAGTAAAGCAGACCGTGTGGGACATATTTCCTAGCTGCTGTGAAGTTGTAATTGTTGATCATATTAATGCAGCGAGGCCACTGTTTGTGTGTTTTCTAACACCTATTTCTCAATGACTGTATTTTCCAGCTGTGAAAATGAAGTTGGAAGTAGTCTCTGCGGAGACAGCAGTGCATTTAAAAACCTCATTGTCTGGTCTGGCAATGCTGATCACAGCCAAGGCCGGAGCTCCACGGCCAGCCTGTTATGTCGCCATGGAAACGGGGCCCCCACCGCTTAGGAGCCGCCGAGGAAACCAAATACCTTTGGATCAATAAGCTTCTTGAATAAAGCGTAGCCGTAGACGCACAGAAAACTCACACGGCCGTGTGTCACTGCTACTGCGCCGAGACTTCATCGCTGAGCGTTGAGAGCCAGACAAATTCAGCCACTTCATTCAGATGGAGTGCAGCGAGGGGGAGAAGGAAGAAAAAAAGAGAAAGAGTCTTTTGAAGCACACTGAGCCACTTAACTGAGAGCCAGAATGAGGAATCACTGCAGGAAGAAGAAGGAGGACATCATGGAGCAAGAGGGTTATTCATTTCACACAAATGTAGTTGGAGGATGAGACCTTTAAAAGAAGTCACTTTCACCTATATTTTAAACTTATTTAAAGGTGAAGTAAGTAGTTTATAGTGCCATCTAGAGGAGAGCAGAAATTTACAACAAAGAACTGCTCCTCTGCTCACCCCCTCCCTTCCCTGAGCGCTACGGTATCATAGCCGGTCAAATGTCGTCCTCGTTGTCTTTCTCCGTGTCAGCAGATGAGGTTCTTGAGGCGAGGGAGAGGGCGAGCTACCGCTGCCGTAGCAGACGAAGCGGAGAGAGAGAGGAGGCGGGACTTCCGCTACAAGTAAAGAGACGCTTGATTTGTTCTCTCGCGTTTGTCCTTACAGGCTCCGGTAGAAACATGGCGTTATTTTACATGACTTTTTGAAACCCTACGAAAATGAAACAAAAAATATTATCCAAGACTAGACAATGCAGAAGCACATAATATGTATAAAAGAGTGGATTTTGGGTTATATAAACCCATAAATACTACACAGTGTCCCTTTAAGACTCAAAACATGAACTCTTTGCCAGTAAATGTCATTATGGTACAAACGCATCATAATAAATATTTCAATGTCTTAATTATACCGTGTTGTTGTGGGAGAAATAGGACACCATGCTGCTGTTGAGTCACTGTGGAATAATACAGTATTTGACATGATAAGCTTATTATACGGGTCATGAAGTGAAAGTTGATATTCCTTTCTTCCTGACTGAGGACAAAGGGCCCTGACAGTCAAATGACTCCTGAAAACACACTGCTTATCCTTCGCGTCACACCACACTGTATCAAATGAGACACATTAGTTTTGTATTTGAGGGGGAAAATGCTACGATAATTTCAGCTAATAAAAGATTTGGCAGTACTTTAAAGCGGACCTAGACCGGAAGTTCCAATTAACGCTGTGTTTTTAGTGTGTATCTGCATCATTACCTCGTTTACGAAGCCCTGAAGTTTCGAAACAAACAGTTCAGCCATTGCTGAGAACGCTGTGTTTTATTGTAATCTCGGGCTCAGCGATATCTCCCTTCTGGTTATGTAAACAGTAGTGCTGTCAAACAATTAAAATATTTAATCGCAATTAATCGCATTAATGTCATAGTTAACGCGCGATTAATCGCATTTAATCGTGTGTGTGTGCTCCCGACCAGCTCGTGCTGCTTATTTTCTGTAGTTTTATTTCCGGTCTATCTAGATCCAGTGTGCTCGGCCAAAAAGAGCGTTATTCGCGCAATAGAAAAATTTACGCTGTTAAAATGGTTTCGCGTTAGTCAGTTAAACCTGACAGCACTAGTGAATAGCAGTTCTCCTGAACAGCAGATCCTCCTGCTCCGGGCACTAGTCCGGGTACATCCGGTTGCATATATTGAACCACAGAAGAAGAACGTCCATTGTGGAGGTGTTTCACGAGCGACAGTGTCTTCTGACTCTGGGTCTTACTCCGGGTCAAAGTCATAAAAGGGTCTGCAGCGGGGAGTTGTGACGAAGCTATTTTTAAACATTGTTAAAACAATACTTTGGTAATGAGTAGCAGTGCATCCACCGTTCCAGAGGGGGGAGCTGCGCTTCTGAGAGTGGGTGTGCTGATTATGTCACTCCCGGGTATTGGCCAATCACAAGACAGTTGGGAAGGCTCTAAGCTGGCTGGTCAATCACAATACACTCTGTCTTCTGGGTGTGAGATTTCAGTCTGAAACCGCAGCTGAGACGAGCGTCAGTGAGGGGAGATTTTGATCGGCTTGTTTGCAGAAAATAGCAGGTTTTGGACCATAAAAACAAGTTAATGTATGTAAGTAGACCTTCATAACTCACTCATATGTGCAACAGGACCACTCTATGTGTCTCAAGCAGCAAAGGGACAGACCCACAAATGCTCGACTCAATGTCTTAGTCATCCTGAGTAAGTAAGTATAATACATCTATAGCCTTGAGAGTCTCATCATAATCTGACATTGGCTTATGTTGATCCAGACTATCTTATCGCTTACTTCTGAAAGGAAACTCAGACTGTACTGAGTCTACACATGACCTGTGACCAAGAATTTCCACTTCATACAAATCAATGTCAACATCTGAGTTCAACTATCTTTCATCGACCATTTGTGCACAAGCAGTTTCTTCGTCTACATACAGTATGTCAAATTATCTATACCCACTAATAATAACCAGAGATTTTATCTTCGGTTAAGAAGTCTATCAAAAGTCTGACACAAAACAACAACAGAAAGCACAAAAAATATCTTCAAAAAACATGCAAAGTGACTCCTTGTGAACTCAAATGACCATACGTAGTCTTAAAGAGACTAACTGACCACAAAGAGATAGAAAAACACAATAAAGAGACAAAAAACTAACCATAAAAAACTTAAAACACAGACTCAAGGCTCTGGACTGTTTGACAGTTAAAGTAAACATTTGGTAGAGCAGAAAACAACTTTCAGTGTTTCTTCTTCAAGGTCTGACGAGTTCAGAAGTAGTGGAATTGCCGCTGCCATCATACAGAGCGGCAGCTTATGTGCTTATGGTTCAATTGAACTGCTTAGTTTGAATAACTCTCGTCTGACCTCTCTTTTGTCAACAAGCCTTTTCAGACTTCTCAGGACTCCGTAGCACTTTAGCACGGAGACACTGGAGATGCTGGAACATCTGCATGTCACATTTATGAGGAAGATGTGCTCTGCAAATCAACCGTCTGGAACAACAGTTTAATTTTCCAGAGGAATATGTTTCTCCCACGACTTCAGCTTCTTGCACTCAAGATTATTCTTCTCTTGGAGTAACCGGTGCTATATAAAGATATAGAGATATATAAATTATAAAATAAAATGCTGAGTCTCCTGTGAATTAGCAAATTTATTAAATGTAGATCCAGAATATGTCAAACAAAATGTTCCTCAAACTTCCACTAACACAAACTAAAGGATGAATTTATGTTTTTATGTAAATATCGTTGGACTTGGTGGAGGAAGATAGTGAGAGAGGCAGTAGAGGTAGTTTAATTAGAAACTGAAGTAAAGGGATGGCATTTTACCTTTTATTAAGGTTTATTTGAAGTGTGCTCCTCCCTGCCGGACATTGAGCTCCTGTCAGTGTCTCTGAGACCCTTTTATCTTCCGAGGGAATTCCCTCGTGTCTACGTCACTATTGTTTACATACATCCCAGGGCAAACGTGGAAGTTGCAGCCAATACCATCTCGAGAGTGATTCAGTCCCTCCAATCAAATTCTCCTGATGCTCCCAATATAATTTTGGGAGATTTTAATCGCTGTAACTTAAAGAAAACACTGAACAGTTTTTATCAGTATGTCAATTGCCCTACGCGTTATGAGAAAACGCTGGACCTCTGTTACGGCTCCATAAAGGGAGCATATAGGTCCGTGGCGGGTCCGCCCCTCGGATCTTCTGACCACAATACGGTACATCTTCACCCTGTCTATAAGACTGTGCTGAGGAGGGAGAAGGTGCGCAGTAGGCAGGTGATGCTCTGGAACGAGGAGTCCTCTCTCGCCCTGCAGGGGTGCTTTGATTGCACCGACTGGTCGGTTTTCACAGACTCTTCGGACGATATAGATGAACTGACGGACGTGGTATGCAGCTACATCTCCTTCTGCAGAGACAATGTCATTCCAACCAAGGTTGTGAAGGTTTTTCCTAATAATAAACCTTGGACCTCGTCAGACCTTAAAGGCTTGTTTCAGAAAAGGAAAAACGCTTTTAAGGAGGGTAATGTTACTGAGGTTAGAGAAATCAAGAAGGAGATTAGATCTGAAATTAAAAGGTCCAAACTTGTGTATAAGGACAAAATTGAAGCTGAGCTTGGCAGTAATAACTTAAAACAGGCCTGGAATGGTATGAAACTTATGACTGGGTGTACTGATAGAGGTGACAGGAACATTGCCCTGACTGGTTTTAATTCTGATAAGCAGTTGGCTGATGAGTTAAACTGTTTTTATTCAAGATTTGATAATCATGACTTCACCGATACGGTGAATACATTAAAGGACACAACAAGAGTTCCTCCTGCTTTTTCTTTGGATGTCAAAAATATCAAAAGATACTTAAAACAAACTAAAAAGAGGAAGAGTCCTGGACCTGATAACATTTGTGGCCATACTCTCGCAACTTGTGCTGAACAGCTGAGCAGCATCTTCCATTTTATCTTTACCCTATCCCTCCAGCAACAAAGGGTCCCTAAGTTATGGAAACATTCCACTATTGTCCCCGTTGCAAAGATAAAAAAGCCTTCATCACTAAATGATTTCAGGCCTGTGGCGTTGACATCTCTAGTTATGAAGACCCTAGAGAAGCTCATTAAAAATGAAATTTTACTGCAGGTAGAGGAATTACTGGACCCCCTGCAATTTGCGTATAGGGCTGGTAGAGGTGTGGAGGACGCCACTGTCACATTGTTACACTTTCTTTATCGTCACCTTGAGGAATCAAAAACTCAGGCCAGATTGTTGTTTATAGATTTTTCTTCTGCTTTTAATACTATCCAGCCACATCTCTTGGCAGAGAAATTAATCAGTCTTTTTAATCTGGATTTTAATCTTGTTGGCTGGATATTAGACTTTTTAACAAACCGTTCCCAGTGTGTGAGGGTAAATGGCTCCCTTTCAAATCAGCTGCAGTCCTCCACTGGATCTCCTCAAGGATGTTGTCTCTCCCCTTTATTATACATATTGTACACGAATGATTGTCGCAGCAACTATGCTAACAGTCACATTATTAAATTCCGTCATCGTGAGTCTTCTTGAAGAGGATCAGCTGTTGCATGGGTTCGTCATAAATGATTTTGTATCATGGTGTGATAAATCCTTTCTTCATATTAATGTGTCAAAGACGAAGGACATGATTATCAGTTTTAGGAAGTCCAAACCTTGTCCTGCATTAACCAGCATTAAAGGTGCAGAGATTGAGCTGGTGGACAGCTATAAATATTTGGGAGTGGTCGTTGACAATAAATTGTGTTTTGACGCTCATGTTGCCTCCACAACAAAGAAAGTACAGCAACGGCTTTATTTTCTGAGGAAAATGTATTCTTTTAATGTCTGTTCGGAGATGATGACCCTCTTTTATAGAAGCTTCATTGAATCTGTTCTTATGTTCTGTGTGGTTGCCTGGTATGGAAACCTGACTCTGGCCAATAAAAACAGGCTCGCCAACCTTGTTAAAGTGGCCAGTAAGGTTACAGGGAGGAGTCAAATGCAGCTTACTGATATGTATAGCAGGCAAGTTCTTAGGAAGGCTCCCTTGATTCGGGAGTGTGTGGATCACCCCCTCCAGTCTGAGTTTATATTGTTGCCCTCAGGCCGTCGGTGGAAGGTGCCTGCTCTTCGCACCAAGAGATTTAAGGTTTCCTTTGTCCCCACGGCCATTCAGTTGCTAAACAGTAGATAATTAATTGTATGTATATACAGACTGTTTATGGCTGTTGTAACCTGTTGTATTTGCACTTTAGGCCCCTGCTGTTTATTTATTATTTATTTGTTTGTACAGTGTACATTATTGGCATTTTGAATCATATCTTATCTTGCAGTAGGTCCCTTTAATCTGCCCATGATGATACGTTATATGTTACATGTTATTTGGTGTTGTCTATTTGTGTATGTGTTTGAATGTGTGGATCTTCCCGGCTGCAAATCAATTTTCCCTGTTGGGACAAATAAAGACACTTTGACTTTTTGACTTTGACATTTGATTTCTAGAACAGTGTTTTTCAACCAGTGTGCCGTGGCACACTAGTGTGCCGTGAGAGATTGTCAGGTGTGCTGTGGGAAATTATCACCATTATTTCACCTAATTGGTCTAAAAACATTTTTTGAAAACAAATAATTAATTATCTGCAAATATTATGGATATAAATATTCGAGACACTTTGATAAGAATGACTAAATTGTTAATATAGGCTACAGAGTATCATTTTTAAACATTTTTGTTTGGTGGTGTGCCTCGTGATTTTTTTCAATGAAAAACGTGTACCTTGGCTTAAAAAAGGTTGAAAAACACTGTTCTAGAAGACAACATTTAAAAAAGGCACAATGCGTTAGTGAACTTGTTCCGTGTATCTGCTTTGTTCTCACATTCAAAATTCAGAGGAAAAACAAAACGTGATTTGTTGTCTCACTGTTGAGTCCGTTAAGTTTGCAATGGAACCAACTTTTTTCCTGTGCTCTTATCTTTAGATCTAACACTGGAGGTCGCTTTGATGCTTGATGGTAGGCGGGTCTGACGTTTTGGTGCTAAAGGTGGCTATTGGAGGCTAGCAGAGTCAACTATGTCACGGCTAACTATGTGGCAAGAGTTGCTTATGTTGGGTGATTCGTTCATCTTCTACTACTTAATCCTCCATATGTGGGTTGTGGTGGGCACTGGTGCCAATCACAGCTGGCACAGGGCGAAAGGTGGTGTACACCTTTGACCACATAACCATATATGGTCAATCCCAGTTTCTGTAGGAGGAAACACACATGGGTAGAACATGCAAACTCCACGTTGGGTGGTGTTTTTACAAAAATAAAACATTGGCAGCAGATATGATATAAGAGCAGATATGACATAAATGATGACTGTTGATTGGTTTCACTTTGACGCCTAACCTATTTGGCCTGGGGATGAACCTTTGTTGGTTCAGGAGGTGTTTCTGACACATCATAATATGCCATGATGTGTGTTTGTGAGAAGATGTGTGACATCAAATAGGTTGAGATACAACCTGGTGGCTTAACCTCGAACAAACCTTGTCTGCAAGCCATACATTCTTTGAGCTAAACTCATAATTGTGGCTTGATTGGCTCGGCGCCAATATTGGTAGATTTGGGTAAGGTGTTTTGACTGACTGATGCTCGGAAGGTTGAACATTTCTCAACTTCTACCGCAAAGCAACAGACCCACAGAGAAGTGTTACAGTTCACTTCTCCCAAAAAAGTTGTAAAACGCAACCTTACATTTGCCCAACATTCAAAACACAGCCACAGTCCTGAAGCTAAAGTATGTTTTCCACTCCTCCGAGTCTGTTTATCAGAGATTTGTGGTTGTGTACACACTGGCTCTAAATGCTTCTAAAACACAGCTGACCCAAAACTCAAGACAACGCTTGAATGTGTCTCGGTGTAGATGTGCGGACTAGATGTGGTAGACTAGTGCCCGGACCAGGAGGATTCGCTGTTCCGGAGGTAATGGTGGATAATTGTTTGAAATTTAAACCCAGCACCAGGCCATCGCTGCACTCATTAAGATCCAGTAGAACACCAAAAGAAATTTGGCACCGCATTAATCCACCACATCTTCACCGCTCTGTTAATTATAAAATCACGCTGACTCCACATTTAATGATTTTACAGCTGTGTTTTTTTCCACTCAGTTTGGTGAATGTGACTGCAGGCCACAGATCAGAGATAAAGGGAAGGGAGAAAGAAGAGAGTGTGCCGTAGCATGCTCTCTGAATCTAGATCACTGAACACACGAGTGGTTCCTCAAAGATGTCTTGTTGTGTCGACGAGCATAATGGTTGGTGAACTCATCTGTCCACCACTCTGGCTCCTCCAGTGACACAAAAACTAGCATCGTCACGGAGGTGGAGCTGTAAATTTAGACATTCCTTCCTTCCTTCCTTCCTTCCTTCCTTCCTTCCTTCCATGACAGATATATTACGCAATAACGAGATAGAGCAGCAACTGAACGGAGGGAAAAAAGACAGCTTTGACAGTTGGCTGGTTCCACTGAGAATAGGCTTTAAATCACTGTGTGGGCCTGAAGTGCTTAGTGCATGGAGAAATATTTCCTCTTTTGTATTTAAACTGTGTGTGTTGTAGCTGAAGGACAATTAAAGGGACACCTCAGTCCTTCTGAAGACGTAGCTTTATGAGGTTTTCTATACTGACTTCACCTGCAGAGCCTCAATGACAACATTGCTGTTTAGCCAAGTAATAATGGTGTGTATGTGTGCATAACTCTGTTATCTTAAGAATATGTTTGCCACTTTATCTCAGCGTTAGACCATCCTTATCTTTGCTCTCAGCGCTCTAACCTCACTGGAGTCCATAGAGAAAATCAGCATTTTTTTGGGCTCACAGGGGACGGCAAGAGCTGCTGATTTATTGCTGCGTTATTTGTGTTTGTGTCACTTGGATAAAGCAAAGATTTCAAACACCTACAGTAAGTCACAAAATAGCATCTTATATCGCCAACTTCCACAGCTGCACCAGGAGGAAATATCTCGAGAAAGTTGAATAGAGCTGCTGTTGGGGTTTTGTGGACATGTTGTATGACCTACTTCATCGTGGGACTGAGTTGGCCTTTTCATACCTGAAATATTGTTGTTCTTTTAAGTTTACGTTAAACCATCAACACTCTAAATGTCCATCCGGGCTGCTGTAAAACAAGGCCTTTGTCCAAAGTGTCTATAAAAGGCTAAATTCTAAAGCAATTGACCCTAGGCCTCCAAGGTCATTTGAGTTTGAGACCCCTGCTGTAATGTGTCCGACCAAAATAATGTTCTACAATGGTTCGTTCAAAAGTAACGTTAGGAGAATGTTTTAGGAACCTCTAGAGAATGTTCTCTGGAGGTTGAATGAAAGTTGTGACAAAAGTAACGTTAGGAGAACGTTCTGGGAACCAATAGAGAACGTTCTATAAAGGTTGAATAAAAGTTGTGACAAAGGTAACATTAGGAGAACGTCATAGAGACCTCTAGAGAACATTCTATACAGCTTAAATGAAGGTTGTGACAAAAGTAATGTTAGGGGAACGTTCTGGGAACCAAAATAGAACGTTTTCTAAAGGTTGAATGAAAGTTGTGACAAACCAAAACGAAGTTAGAAAACTTTCCATGACAAACATAGGACAGCCTAGGGCTGGCTTTACACGACAACGCTCCCGGCGGAAACCGACAAAATATTTTATCAGATGTGTCTATCGTTTAGATGGCGACGCCGTTTTTGGGGCTTAAAAACGCAAAGAAATGAACCCACCCTCCAGAGTGGAAATCTTAAAAACGCTCCGCCGTCGTGTTCCCGTCTAAAGGGTTAAAAACGCAAAAGTGTGCTCTGAGCTGCTCACGCTGGCTCCTGTACGTTGACGTCAGATCCATGTGCAGTATAGACAAACAACAACAAACATGTCGGATTATAATCCATCAGTCGGACATTCACGTTGCCTCAGCTGCTCTGATACCTATCCAGGAGTCATTTCAGCAATTACGCCGAGTTAATGTTTTGGTTTTCGACTGTGGGCTACTCAGCGCTACTAGAAGGACGTTTCAGCGCATGCGCGCGCTCCTGGTGTTGTTGTATGGCAGTGCTTCACAGTGCCACCTAGCCACCTGGCATGCATACTACATCAAATTTCACACACGTTTGCGTCACCGTGTGCATGCAGATTTCCCCACCCAAAGACGCTTGTCTAAACGCGAAATAAAAAGTGGGAACGCAACGCCACTTTTGCGCTTTGTGTTAAGATCGTTGTCGTGTAAAGCCAGTCTAGGTTAAACCTTCAGGGAAATAGTTAGCTGGATTCAAAGAATACATGTTTAAATTAACAACTCACTTACAATTAAAATCACAGTGTCAACAGTGAATCATTGTTGATTTTGTCATGATTGATCCTCATTATTGTTCATAAAAACCAGCTCATCCTGTCATTCTGTGCACGTGAGAAACTAAAGACCTTCTGCTGCTTCTGTTTCTCTCTGCGGTTCAAAAAGAACAAAGTGGACTCATTTAATAATAACAAAGTGTACTATAGTGGAGTTCTGTAGCTCTGTTTGGACAGGCTGGGAAACCGAGGTTTCCAGACGGCTCTTCTTAACACAAGCTTCTCCACTCAGAATTACGCACGCTCCACCGGACAGACGCGTCTTTGTCTCCGCCCCCTTTCGACAAGACGGCACAAGCATCCATCCTCACGCGCTCTGCTCTCACGCTGCGTGATCCCCATCACAAACCCCAGAGCTGCTGCTGAACCCATGGAGTAGTAGTAGCACCGGCAGCAGCAGCAGCAGCCGCCTGCTCACAGTGAGGAGTGATCACGCTTTCTCTTCATTTTTTTTTATCGTCAATGGATTCCTCTTTTCTCCCGGATTCTGTATCGTCTCACCGCGGTAAGATGCAGCGTGTGTGTGTGTGTGTGTGTGTGTGTGTGTGTGTGTGTGTGTGCGCGCGCGCGTGTGTGTGTGTGTGTGGAGGGGGGGCGAAACTGAAGTGAATGCCAGGGATTGTGTTGGCTATTGTCTGTTGCTGAAGCCAAGTTAGGACCGTGATCGAATCGAGGCAGCGGCGTCCGTGCGCGTAAAAATGGAGTCGATTCCGAGCCGATTTTCGAACCGTAAACGCTGACACAGTGTCGCGTTTTAACGACATTTAAATGGACATTTTATTCACGCAGACACCTGTCTCTCTGGTAGCAACAGTGACCGCCCCTCCTGTGCGTCCTTTACGCCACTCAGTAAATGTGTGCACCTCGGCTGTCATTTATGTTCTCATTCAGGGGGAAACAAAAATATTATTTTTGCGCAAACATAAAAATTTTTTTTGTTGCTTTTTGCACATCTCCCCGCCCCCCAACCTCAGAGGCTGCATGACTGTTCCTCCTCCTCCTCCTCCTCCTCCTCCACCACCAGCACCAGCGCCCCCAGACAGACAGTGAATGCCTCTCAGATCACTGGAAGATTGAAATCTCATGCCTTTATTATGAAGATTCCTTGATGAGAGCGACTAGATAACCTTGAAATGAATCCAGCAGCGTGTCACCCTCCTCCTTCCTCTCACTGCTCCCTTCAACATCAGCATAATTCAGGAGAAATAACAGTCATGTTCATCATGTGCAGCCTTGGCTTTGAGACCAAACCCCATCTTCTTCTTTCACTGCACCTGACACTGAATATATTAACAAGGAAGTGACAGTTTCAGTCGCTGTGTGATCCTGTGATTCTGCATCAGCTCATCATGCAGTATGAGGCATTTTGGACACTGAATTACCTGAGTACACTTGATTTGCTGTGTATGGGAGCAGATACTGCACATGGAGATCTGCTGCATTTGATTTCCAATCTCCATGCATTTCCTGTGGGGAATTTTCGCCACTATAACTGCTAAAAATGCTGAAATAAAGGCACACTCCCAAGTGTCTTTGTGAAGTTTAGGCAGAAAATAAGTGCCAGATGAATACAAGTCATTTTTTCGATCATAGTAGGCTCTAATAATAAGCTAAAATCTCGTAAATATCAACATATCTGTCAGAAATACACATACACATTTGCAGCTTGGCAGCTATGCAGGATCCTGGCGAGAAGTTGAAGTCATCTTGCACTGAATCCTTCTTTTTCACGACACTGTACTACATTTGTCGCTGTTAAAATTATGCAGTTTTTTTCCTGGAGAGCGTGTGTGTGTGTTTATACGTGACATGTGTTTTCACCTCAAACCCACTCTTGTGACACAGCAGAGCATACAGATGGCAGGTGACTGTGTGTATGTCAGCAGCAGGTTCGGCTCTCTTCGCTCACACTGGGCCCATTTTCTTTTTTTACACAAAGACACGTACACGAGTGTTTGTTGTAGTTGTGGTGCAAAAACATCTCCCAGACAAGTGTTTGTCCTTGTGTGGTCAGTTACGTCACCTTTGCTCAGTCAGATAAGACAGACTGATGTCACAATGATATCATCATGCCTGCTGATGTGACATTTCAGCCTCTGAGACCCAGTTTACATCTAATAGTCCGCTGGACTCAGGTTCAATTTGGGGGTTGCAACATTCAGTCGCTTCCTCCTACGTTTTTTTAGGTGGACAAGAGTTTGCGTCTTTGATGCAGATCGCTCCCTAAACGAACCTGGACTTTTGGAGCAAACGAATTAGAGTTCGACGAAGAAGGTCTGGTGACAGTTGAGACCTGCTGTTCACATCAGTCTTGAGTGATACACTCTAGGGCTGTAACGATACACAAACTCACGGTTCGATACATTCCACGATTTTTTTAAATTTAAAAAACATTTTATTTAAACATCATTTACTTATATAGCAACTTAAAGGGATAGTTCGGAATGGTACCTGCTAGCATGGCATGAGAATAGGGATGTCACGGTTAACGGTGTAATGGTAAACCGCGATAATCCGATCTCGGTGAATAACCGCGCCCGCTGTGTAGGCACCGTGAGCCTTTCCAGCGTCTCCGTCTGCTGAAGTTGTCGCGCAGGCGCACTCTGTAGCCTACAACCTGATGTTCAAACTTTATCGAAGCTGGAATCATGGCCGAAGGAGGAGACGACAGCCCGCAGGACATATACGTATATGAAAACTCACCCATAACAGTATAGCGCGGTGCTGGCGTCACGTCATCATCTCAGACAACTACCGTGTGTGTCCTGCTCTCTTTCAGCCATTGAATAATCTATCTGTTTGTTGTTTTTGTGACGATGAAGTCTGCTAACACGTTAGCATAAAGATCGCTAGCTTAAAATGCTAACAGACCCACAATACTGTGTCAATAATGTTAACATGATAGTACAGCTGCAGCACCCACCGCCAGCATATTAAAAATGCATAGCTTTTAGGACTATCAATGCTTTCTGAACATATTCACACACTTTTTAAAAAATACAGCCATAATACCGAAAACCGCAATAATTTTGGTCACAATAACCGTGAGGTTCAATTTTCATACCGTGACACCCCTACATGAGAAACATACCGACTCCACAGTGCACCCGAGGCAAATCAATTGTAACGGCTGTGTTGATAGAATAATATTTGAAACAAAACTAACCTCGCATCGCATACATTTTTGAGGGACTACTTTCTCAGCAGCAGCTGGCAAGTGTAGTTCATTATGAGTAAGACGACATTTCCGCTTGTATTTCTTGAAAGTCAGTTGTTGTTTTGCTCTTATTTTGGGGCTGGATCTGTGAATCTTGTTCATAGAGTGATAAAAATGGTACCGCTGGAATCTGTGAATTCTCCGTTGTTTACATAATCACATTGACGCTCCGGTGCCACTTTTCAATGTGTGCGCTGGAACGGGTTTTTTCCACTCCTGCTGTTTGATCCATCTGTTTTTTAACTGTGTTTCATGAACATAAGAATGGTTTATATGAACTTTTAGCCGAGTTTCTGACCTTTCTGTGGGTATGCAGCATGTCTGTGCTTGTTAGATATGGTTTTATGACGCTTTTGTCGCTGCGTCTGACGCTGCCCCCGGTAACTGGGAACATCAGTAAAGAAGAGATTAACGATTAAAAAACATAACGCATTAATGATGACTGTAATTAATTAATCACAATTAACTCGACAATTTGACAATTTGACCCTAATAAAAATAAGTTTGGTCGCACTTACAGCTCATATCATGACTGGAAAAATAACTGGGAGTTAGAAAGAGCGTTTCACGATTCTGTTTTCTCACATCACGAGACAGGTTCGCGGCTCTGAGTATCGCGATTTCGATACGCATATCGTTACAGCCCTAATACGCTCACAAGTGTGAGGCTCTGAATTTGGTTTGTGGTTCTCTGATGTAAATGATTTGTGTCAGCTCTGTAACAGAAGTCCTTTGGATTCACACAAACATTATGATTCAGATTCAGCAGGTGATGAAATGCAAATGTAAACAGGAAGTAGATTCTCTCTTCTGCGGTTGCTCTAGAAAGCTCTTCTGAGAATGAGAAAGAAGAACATATATATTATTATAAGTAAGATCTTCTATTGAACCAAGGTGAACAGTGCAAATAGGGCTTTTTGTTCAAGGCTGATTGTTGAGTCTTGTTGACCAATCAGGAAGTGAATGTGGGTAAATGTGAGATT
The DNA here is from genome assembly GCF_963457635.1 of Microchirus variegatus. Taxonomy (NCBI): domain Eukaryota; kingdom Metazoa; phylum Chordata; class Actinopteri; order Pleuronectiformes; family Soleidae; genus Microchirus; species Microchirus variegatus. Next base: position 16,814,772 of record NC_139817.1, on the reverse strand, counting down.
TTTTTTAAACCAAAACATTGTTTTCAACATAATGAAGACAGTAAATAGGGCCCTATGGAATGCGTTTTATTTTTTTCCAAATTCCGTTTAACTTTTTTTCCAAATTCAGTTTTTTCCGTTTTAATTTTTTAGAATTCCGTTTTTTCCGTTTTCATTTTTTTTATTCTGTTTTTTTTTTTATACCTTTTATACTTACTTTACCACCATAGAATGTGTGCTTTTTGTGTCAGTGAATAAAATGTCCACTGAAATGCAACTTTCTTCTTGAATCCACTGACTTCTCAATTGTTCAATTGTTTTCACTTAAGTTAAATCCTAATTAAGTAAATGCCAGTGAATCTTAAAACAAGCCATGCAATGCTGGTCACATTTAAAATTTAAATAATTGACATAAATAAAAAAGTGGTAGTGCCCCCTCATCTGGTGCAGACAGATTTCTGCGCACTGCCCCTGCGCTGTACTGTTCTCCCTCTCCTTCTCCGTATCCGACTGGATCATTTCTCTACACGCAATATTACACCTACAACTCTGCAATAATAGATGCATCAGATGAGTTGATGTCTTTAGTTAACTGCTCAAAGAGAGAGAATGTTCTCTGGTGTGAAGTGAATGACGCGGGGAGTTCATAAGTTTCACTTTTGCGCAAAGAGACTATCCAGCATTTAATAGGCGATGTTCCACAATTTACTCGCCGTGTTTCGGCCGCCGAATTATCGGTGCATTCCTAATTATAACATCTTTATCGACAATAACAATATAACCGTAATAATGGCGTATTTGATGGTGTGACTTGAGTTTCAATCGGCACCTGGACAAGGGGACGCTCGCCGGTTACATGCGGGCGCAACGCACTTGTTCCGCGGTTTAGAAAAATCTGTGGTGTATAAAAAAAGTGTATATAAAGTAAATAAACAAGCAACACGCACTTGGGGAAACCCTGGCCGGCTGAGTGTTTGTGAGGAGATGCAAGGGTGGTGCCACGAATAAGCGTTCCCCGGAACATTTCTCCTGACAAACGTTCCTTCCCCTCACGATAGCATTTCAGTCACATTATGTCAATTTCCGTGATATTCCGCGTTTAACATTAGATTCCGTTTTTATTGGCCAATTCCGCGATTCCGTCCGTGATTCCGTTAACACGGAAATCATAGGGCCCTAAGTAAATGGTAAAACAGTTGTGTGAAGCAGCTTTGAGTGGTCATCAAGATGAGAAATCCAGACCATTTACTGTTTACATGACCACATATTTGTTGCTGTCCTGAACCAAATTTAAAGAATTGAATATATATATATATATATTTTTTTAAGCGGACCTAGACCGGAAGTTCCAATTAACGCTGTTTTTTAGTGTGTATCTGCGTCCTTACCTTGTTTATGAAGCCCTGAAGGTTCTAAACAAACATTTCAGCCACTGCTGAGAACGATGTGTTTTATTGTAATCTCGGGCTCAGCGAGATCTCTGAAAAAACCCGGTCCGGTTACGTAAACACCAGTTCTCCAGAGCAGCAGATCATCCTGGCCCGGGCACATCCAGTTGCGTACATTGAACCGCAGAAGAAGAATAACGTCCGTTGTGGAGGTGTTTCACGAGCGACAGTGTCTTCTGACTGCGGGTCAAAGTCATAAAAGGGACTGCGGCTGGGAGTCGTGACGAAGCTATTTTTAAACACTGTTAAAACAATGTTTTGATAATGAGTAGCAGTGCATCCACCGTTCCAGAGGGGGGAGCTGCACTTCTGAGAGCGGGTGTGCTGAATATACTGGCCAATCACAAGACTCTGTCTTCTGGGTGAGAGAGTTGAGTCTCAAGTCTCCCGGCTGGGAAACACCAGCAACTAGGAGGTTTTTGACCATAAAAAGTTAATGTATGTAAGTAGACCTCCATAACTAACATATATGTGTCCAGCCATGGCAAAAGGGTTCACAAGTCTACTTTGGGACATTTGGAGTTATTTACAGATTCCGAAAGTGTGATTTCTAAGATCAGGTGGACATGTGTCCACCTGATCATTTTTGAAGAAGATGTGTCCATTTGAATGTAGGCACTCCTCAAACTGCTTTAGGGAGAAATTCAGCCTGAAAGATTTCGACCTTCTTGAGGAGCCAGGCCAATAGCTGCTCATTTGCATCACATTAACATGGTCACAACCCCCCACCCAGTCTAGCTGTCAGTGACATCTGATGTCTGTTAGCCCACAGGACAGAAACAGTGTAGCAGTTTGAAAACAAAGGAATGAATGTAGTTCATGTCAATGTAGTGTTATTTGCTGTAAGTACTTCAGTGGACTGATAAGAATCAGAATTTACTTTATTGATCCCCAGAGGGAAATTCTTCTGTTACAAAAAGCACTTGAATAAAAATGAGAAACAAGAAAGGTGAAAGATAGATACATACTTCAAATATCAAATAAAATATATCTAAGCGTGTGAAGGAGAGTTCAATATTTTCCAGACCATGGACTATATTATCATCTTCAATACCAGTTCCTCCCCCACAATGTGGCTGTACCCACTCTGTCCATCACAGTTGATATGCGGCTAAATGGTGACATCACAAGCACACCCTCTTCTGCTTCCTCTTCTGTGCTGTAACCTTTGGTGCTGGGCATGTGAAGTCTTTTGCCTCATCAGAACAGAAAGGCCTGATTTTTTCAAAAAGATACGTCTGCCTGTCCATGGTCAGTCCAGGTGGGGCCAGGACGGGAAGACTGTCAACAGGGGGCAGAACTCCTGGGTTGCGCAGTAGCGGAAACTCGATAGGCTCTGCATCACTGTGAGTTTGAGCAAGAATCACACCTGGTCTGTTGGCATCAAAGCTGTGACAGAATAGAAGCACACAACAGGATATTTAAAACATGGCTCACTGTTCACATGGAACACTATCATGTCCATTTGTGATTTTTTTATTCATAAATTGCAGAATTTTGAATATAAATACCTAAAGTTCTGATAACTCTTGATCTGTGGGAGCTTTTGAAAGTAGGGACTCAGATGTGTCTGCCAGTCGATGGTCTTTACTATCACTCTGCCATCTGCCGTTCCAACAAGCTGCGGAATATTGAGGCGACTTTCAGGAGAGCTGTGTTCCACTACCTGTTGACAGCAAGAACCACAATGAAAATAATTATTTAACTTTTCCCCCCCAAAAAAAGACATTTTACACATTACATATAGCAGTCTATATAAGCATTTGGCTATTGTATAGAAATCAATTTATACACATACCAAGAGCCTTAGCCGACCTCATGTATTGACGCCACACTGAGGCCTTGGACACATGGGTTGGCAGCAACTTCACATGCCAATCCTTATGCCCAGGATTCTGAAAAAAAAAATAAAAATACTTGTTTCAGATCATGGTTCATGTTAACAGGCACATTATCACTGAATCAGTATAGATTGATCATTAGTATTTCTTGAATTATGTGTGAATGCCACACCTTTATGTGCATGAATTGCACGTGTAATTAACACGTTCATCACACATTGTGTTAATCATGTGTGATTCATGCATGCAAAGGTGTGGCATTCACACATCATTCAATGCAATGTTAGGTTTCGAACACGGGAGTTTCGTCTCAAAGCATTTGAATTATCAAACTGAACCTGCGGGTGTACAAAATCTCAAAGAGGGCCGTGACATGCTCCTCTCCTCTAATACGCTCATCTGACCGAACAAAAGTTTCAATGTGCGCATCATTCTCATTGTAATAATACAGCACCGAGCTAGCGAGCTAATAACAATGTAGCCAAACGGCGTTATGAAACGCACAGTGGATTATTAAAAGATAGCGTCCCTATGTGGGTCTGTATGTGACTTTGAATGAACACTAACATAACATAGATTAACAACGTTAATGAAAACTCACCCCATCAGAAACTGAAAGGTATTCCGGCAGACTTCAGTGCCTCCGATCAGATAAGAGGTCCGGGCATGCTTCCTTGTCGTCGCAGTTTTACGTCTGTTCGCCTCCAAAAGTCCAATTAGATAGGAGATAGAGCGGTGCTGGCGTCATGTCATCATCTCAGACAACCACTGTGTGCGTCCTGCTCTCTTTCAGCCGCGGAATAATCCATCTGTTTGTTGTTTTTGTGACGATGAAGTCTGCTAACACGTTAGCATGAAGATCGCTAGCTTAAAATGCTAACAGTCCACACACCAGCAGTCTCTGTGCTTTCGCTGTCCCTGTCCGTGAAGAAGCTGCTCAGCCACAGCTGACTCATTGGCTATGTCCCAAATACGAGACCGCGGTCAACGTCGGTCGCGGCCGATGTGGACCGCAGTCGCCGTGGACCGCAGCCGCCGGAGGACTCGGAAGTCAAACGCTGCGAAATGAGACGGTCTAGCCTACCTTTTCTTCTTCTACTTCTTCTTTACGGCAGGCGGTAGACTACGCTAACCGGTTAGCATGCCGTCGCTAATCGGCAAGCCGTCACCAATTCTTCCCGATTCCCGAAGCTAGAGCTACTTTATTAGTATTAGTGTTCGTAAAATAGTCTACTTAATCTGCGCTAACTATCTTAAAGAACGATTCATTATTTTCAAAATAATTCATTATTATATCATTACAATCATTATTTAGTTGTAAATTAGTTATAGTAGTATAGTGTTTAGTCTGTTTTAGGTACGTTTACCATTCATTTTAATTTTGTTTAGTTTGGATGGAGCCTTTAGATTATTATAATAATAATAACAATATTAATATTACATATGAAGAACCTTTACCACAGATGCCGGCATGTGATGTTTCTCAGGTTGAAAGACAAACATGAACAGGTAATATAAACATGGTTATGCTGTGAACTCCTATAGAAATCCTATAGACGCATAATAAATGTCACTTTGCAGCCATACAATCCTATCATAATTGTATACAGTATAATCTGATATGTCACTGTAAATTAAAACAGCCATATGTATATTAAGAACTTAAATCTGAGCCCAAACTAAAATTTACAGCAGTAAATTAAACGGTAATCTTAATCCAAGCTCATCAGATATAATACAATGGACATGTCACTGTATCAGGAGTCATTTTCCCTTGTAGAGCTTGTCATAGAGTACCTACTTCACAGAAACAGTAAGTAAACATAATCTTGTGTATATATCTATATATACATACACATGTGTATACACACATATATAGTTTTAGTCATCAGCTGAAAAACTTTATCTAAAAATCTAAGAAATGATTAAGCTGTAAAAGTAAAGTAGTAAGTAGTTTGTCTTCACTATTGTAGGATCAACATGTTTGTTCTCATGCTGGAAAGATTCTTCAGGCAGGACGACACATGGGCAGACTTCAGGCTGAGCAGAGAAGCCCCTGCTTCTGGATCTTCTCAACCAAGACATTTATATTATATTTAATGTAAATGTTGTTAATAGTGCTTGTTTTGTGTATTACATTTTTACACACACACACACACACACACACACACACACACACACACATATATATATATACACATACACACACATACATATATAGCTTTTTATGTTAAAATAATAAAATCCAAGATACTATTTAACAGTGTATTTATTATCAAAAAATATAAACAAAAATATAATAAATATGAGGACACATCTTTGAAGGATAGGGAGGAGTCTCTCCATCCTCCTCTCATTTCTCTCCTCATGTCTTCCCTGAGGAGGTCGATCAGTTCACCGTCTCTGTCCCTCTTCCTCCTCTGAGGTTCTGGTCTGTTTGGGTCCTCCACATCATCATCATCATCATCCTCCTCCTCCACCCAATCGTCCTCCTCTTCACCCACTGCTGCAACTTTGCCCTGGTCTGTCTGTCCTCATGGATGAGGTGCTGGGACAGAAGCACTCCATCCCTGAGGACATCGCAGGACAAAGTTGCAGCAGTGGGCTTCCCCATTCTGACACTTGCAATCCTGAAACAGGGGATTCATCAAGTCAACAAAAACAACAATGAAAATACATTTCAAAAGTATATTATTAATGCCCAAGATAAACCAAATGTAATGTAAAACACCGAACAGACATCAAACTAATATATATACATACTACATACCGTATCCTTACTTAATATTTATTTTAAGTTGTCTTTTTAAGTTGTTTTTTTCGCCTGCAAGGGAGTTACATTTCCTGCAGGTCCATTCTTTGCAAAACAGTACTATTCAGAGACAAAAGACAACAAGGGAAGATGTAGTTTTAGCACGGGGTTTAAATGACATGTTGCTGCCCCCTCTCACAGTTAAAATGATCACTATAGGCATAATAACATTACGCTTCTCTTTTAGGAAAGACAACAACAACAACTTTGCCAGAAGAGGTGAGCTCACCTCTGAGGAGAATACATCGAGCATCATTTTATTAGAAAATACGTATGTTTCTTTCTTGCCACCAACTACAATCAGTGTGTGGTGGAATAAGTATGATATAAAACCACCACATATATGTTCATTAAAGTTTAAGTTAAAACAAAAGTTTGAAACTTGCCGTGATTGAAACTACCGTTTCACGGTGCTTACAGACAGCACACAGCGAACAGCGAACAGCAAATGCGGCGGTCAGTCTTGTGACTTGTGCTTATTAATTACATAAATAGCGGAACATTTAAAACAGAAGAAACGTTTAATTTGTTAAACGTTGTTTTGTTTATTTCATTCTGATTTGTAATACTTACGTATGAAAACGAACTCGCTTCTCCCGCAACACGTCCGCCATGTTGGATTGAAAAAGTTTTGCTGCTGGCGCGCAAAGAATTGTGGGATATGGTCGGCGGCGAAGGATACCCCAGACCTATCCTTCAAAAACAAGCTAACGTCGGCCACATATCTCGGCCGCATACGGGGCAGTCGAGGTGGACCGGTTCATTCGGGACAGCCGACGGCGCTGCGATGTGACGTAATTTGACAACATCCGGTCGACGAATCCACCCTTCCTCGGCCGCGGTCTCGCATTTGGGACATAGCCATTGTCCTGTTCTCTTTGTCTTCCTTTGTCAAACAAAGCTTTGATGATGACTGCTTTGATGATAATCACGCTTTAATTTTGCACTGCACACATACACACTGCACACACACACACACACACACACACACACACACACACACACACACACACTGCACACATACTGGAAAGTTCCAGACACTCTCTCTCCCCTCCTCGCTCTCTCCTCCTCTCCTGCATATTAATTAGCCATGTGTATCGTCAGCTGATTGGCTGAAAAAGCAACAAAGGCTCTGGAATGTGAGATCGCCACACCCAAACTAGGAGCGATTCACAGTGATAAAACAACCTTAATTCAAACACAAAGTTTATGGTTTTAAGACCCACAATACTGTGATTTGAAGCAGGTAGTGGCTTCTTCAAAACTTCAACTTGTATAATTTTGAAAAAAACGGAAATCCCTAATTTTGAAAAAAAAAAAAGTTTTCCTGTTTTTCTCGTTTTGCGCTCGGCCGACTTGTTCCCGCTTGGTCCGTGGCGGGTCACATATGTGCAACAGGACCACTCTAGGTCCGCTTTTAATGGTTAATATAGTCTTTCTATCAATGATAGATAGTAAGATAGATAGTAAGATATACTCTAAAAAGAAATGTTTCGACTCAACAAAAAAAATCCAACGCAACAGTTTCCATTAGTCTTTCTTAGTTGTGACAACTTCATTTGAGATTACATAGAACCAACAAACTATATTACTGTGGGCAAATTAGCTTTTCCTTTTCAGTCAAAGCTTATATTAACTACTGCTTACTTAATAACGGTTAGCCTAAAGACATGTTTTTCAGTTGATAACTCATAAAAATTAAGTTACTCCAACTGGCTTTACCATATTATTATAAAGTACTTTTATTTGTTGTCTAGGTAATTACAGTAATAATCCGGACAACTTTTTAAGTAGCAACAATATAAAAAAATCTGTTGGTCCAATTAGATTTTCTTCAGGTTTTTTTCTTCTTTTTTGTAGGTTTTTTTTTTTTGGTAATGTAGTAGCTTTCAAGAAAGACAGTTCAACCACTGCTTTTGCAAGTAACTTATTTTTATCTTTTATTTTGAACAAGTAGGCCTTAAATTGTCACAAGTAAGCCCACATCATTAATTTCGAAAAACACACAAAAACAGTCTTGGTGAATACATGGCAGACGTTCCCCACCGTGACCATGACGTAACCTGTAGTGCCGTAGCAACCCAGTTTGTGTGGAAGTTTCAAATTTACACAGTTTGCACACAAAACCCATCTTTGACAACAATGGGAAATTTAAAAAATGTAAATCTGATTAGATTGTCCAAAGTCTTTTAAGATTACATCATTACAGTCACGTTTGCTTACCTCTTTGCTACACTTTGCCCTCAGTGGAAGAACACAGCTATACAACAAAAACAAAACAAAAAATTTATTCTGGTTCTGACAGTGGGGTAACATTAGAATGTAGCTGGTGGTTACACGGTTAAACCGCAATCACATGACTAAAATATCTTTCTCCAGATTTTAAACAGGCAGACAAATTAAAAGAAATAGTTTGCTTACTTTCCTCTCACAGAAACTTCAAACCACAATTTGGAACAACACAGCTATACATGTGAATGAACAATTTTTTTTTATTTTTTTTTTTTTAAATTGTGGCTGTGACTGTGGGTAACATTAGCATGTAGCTGGTGGCCACATGCAATTAGCTAAATGTGAATAATCCTTTTCCCAACAGCTCTCTCTAGCTGGGCACACAGGCTATTATCGAATGAAAGTCACTGAAACAAATGTAAATACAATATACAATACAATACTTCACTAGAACTATTATAATTAAATTTTACTGACCATGAAATGTTGCTTTTATGAAGGTTCAGCCTCCTAACACACCGTCTCTTCTCAGAACTTGTCTGGGCATGTTGTGTGGGTAGGAGAGGGAACTTAAACTTGTGAAGTCAATGTTGAGAAAAATTAAGTTATCAAGCTAAGTTTTTTTAAGTTCAACTTGAATTTTGTTTTAAACTCACCAACAATGAAATTTGAGTATCAATTATATACAAAATTAATTTGATCTAATTGCCAACATTATTATTTGATCACAACTTAAAAAATAAAGTTTACAACTTAGAAGGTTTATTTAAATTAAATAATTAAATTTTTTAACTTGCGTCCATGTATTAAATCAAGTGGTGTTAAAAAGCCCTCTGAGTTGCTTTTTAGATAGTAAGAGATCCAACGGTACATTTTACACTAATTTCCGTTAGATATTTATTCACTTTAGTCTTTATTGATATCAGTTATGATTGATTGTGTTTTTGTAGTTGAATATTTAAGATATTTGTCACCCTCTGGCAGATTCAGTGTCTGCCACACTTGTGTTACAACATACAAACCCCCCACATTTGACGGTTCAGTTTGCTCTAATTGAGATTTTACAGCGAAAACACGTTTGTCTCAGGTTTCTCTCGGGTTGAAGGACGACGAGCGGATGATTGCTTTGCAACCGAGTTAGGGCATCTCATGAGATGTGTCAAAATGAAATGCAGCTCTCTGCCGTGATTACCTCTTCAAGCGGTGATTGATCCGAACATACGTGTGGAATTCAACATGCCTCTTGAGCAGTGAGTGAGTGAATGAGTGCTTCAGGAAACTGGATACACTGAAGTGTGTTATTTGTGACGATTCAGCCTTTTGTGGCCGAAAAGCAACAAAGATGTTATAATTTGCTTCACTAACCCTAACCCTGGGAAAGGAAAATCATATTATTGTAAAATTAGGGCTACAACTAATTGTTCATAATCCGTCAATTATTTTCTCAGCTACCCAATTCTTTGATTGGTCAATAAAATGTCATAAATGTCTTGTTTTGTCCACTAATCAAAATTATTCAGTTTTAATGATTTCTTTGTTATATGGAGCAAAGAAAACAGAAAATGCTCCTATGTTAGAAGCTCAAAAATCACTGTCTTATTTCATAAAAAAAAAACTCCACTCAAACCAATTAAATTGTTTATCAAAATGAATTATTATTATTATTAATAATTATTGCAAGCCTAATGGCAACGTGTTAATGTATTGAAAGGAGAAACACCAGACAAAGCGTTCGTTGACAGGTTCATAGTGGTACAGATGCAGGAAGCAAAGACCACTGAACTCCTCTCTAATATCTACTGCCTTTTCTACTCCCACGCCACAGACTGACCGTATCATCACATACACACATGCTACACAAACTCATTATATCGTACACTGGTCGTCATGAGTGTCTGATCACAGCTGTGTGTGCAGCAGTGGTGGTTTTGGACAGTAGATCTGTCACTGTGATGTCCCGGGGAATAATTGGCCTGAAGGTGAGGTAAATCCTGCCTGTAGAGACTGAGCGACCGTCCCTTTGTCCATAAGGAGGAGGACTCTCACTGTATATCCTGTGTTGGAACTAGTGACATCCAACAGACAACAACAGAAACAGGGCAACGTGTTTGTGTGTGTAAGTTCTGTGACCGACTGGATTTTTACGAGCGTCGTTGAATGCATCACAGCCTAGCAGAAATGTCTCTCTGGCCTGCACACATATTATTTTAATCACAAACAATGCAATGTCTGTAAGTCAAAACATTTTATAAATCAACAAAAATATTGTAAAATAAAAAAATATCAGTACTTGTCCATTAACGATATGCGTATTGAAATCGAAATTGCGATACTCAGAGCCACAAACCTGTGTCGCGATGTGAGAAGGCAGAATCGCGAAACACCCTTTCTAACTCCCAGTCTTTTTTTCAGTCAGCCACATGATATGAGCTGTTAGTGCTACCAAACTTATTTTTATTAGTCAAATTATCGCGTTAATTGTGATTAATTAATTACAGTCATCATTAACGCGTTATGTTTTTTAATCGCGTTAATCTCTTCTTCACTGATGTCCCCGCTACCGTGGGCAGCGTCAGACGCAGCGACAAAAGCGTCATAAGACCATGTCTAACTTTAACAAAAACAGACATGCTGCATACCCACAGAAAGGTCAGAAACTCGGCTAAAATCTCATATAAACCATTCTTATGTTCACAAAACACAGTTTAAACACAGATGGATCAACCCTGCAGTAGCGGAAAAAAACCTGTTCCAGCGCACACATTGGAGCGTCAGTGTGATTATGTGAACAGCGGAGAATTCACAGATTTTTATCACTCTACGAACAAGATTCACGGATCCAGCGCCAAAATAAGAGCAAAACAACAACTGACTTTCAAGTAACTGCTGTTTATCAAAAAAAGTTATTTCCACTGGAACAAAACTGCTTCTAATGAAGAACTACACTTCCCAGCATGCTTTGGGGACAAATCCCGGTCTGATTGATCATTACTTTGTATTTTTCGACAGTATTATTTTGTTACAGAAAAGAGAGAAATCTTTGGTTATTTATTTATTTATGTTCAAATCTGTCTCAAATCTAACCCTAACCCTAACCCGTGTTCCAAAATAGTGTTATTAAATGTTACATTAAGTTGTTGTATAATTAAATGTTGTTTAAATAAAATGTTTTTTAAATGAAAAAATTATTATTATTTTTAGATAATTAGTATCGAATTGTGGGTCAAAAATAGTGATACGAATTGAATCGTGTGTTTGTGTATCGTTACAGCCCTATTGTCCATGATTTTCACATGGAGCGTCATGTGATGTGGCTAAACCACCGCATTTACATTTACAAGGACATATGATTAATTAGAGGGAGAAGTGGGTATGTCGTTTTATGCTCTTGGCTCAAATGGATGTTTTTATAGCTCACCATAATGGCAGCGTGTGCTTCCCCACACGCGTACAGTATATAATTAGTCAGAAGTGAATGGAAGCTAATGGAGAATTACTTTTTTACAGCAGTTTTTTGTCTGTTCTGTTTTTTGGTTTCTAATTGACCCTATTTCATCTGGATTATGTTTGTGTCAACAAATTTGCTCAGGCAGATTTTGCAGTAACTTGAAATACAAATGAGAACCAGGAGCTCTTTAACAACTTGTGTGGAGTAAATAAACATGGATACATAATGTTATGCATGGTTGTAATAAATAAAATGTAGAAGCCAAGTTCTTCAACTGGAAACAATTGTTTTCCAACCCCCAAGACACTTTAATAAGGAAAAAAAACAAACCTATTCACTTTCTGTAAAGGTGAAGTAAGTAGTTTATAGTGACATCTAGAGGAGAGGCTGAAATTTACAACAACGAACTGCTCCTCTGCTCACCCCCTCCCTTCCCTGAGTGCTAGGGTATCCTCAGCCGGTGAAATGTCGTCCTCGTCGTCTTTCTCCGTGGTGCGGGCGTACGCTCAGGTACTGGTGTTCTTTTAGCCACTGTAAAATACGCGTGGTCCTCCATTCTAAACGCGTAAAAGGATCCGCTCTCAGCCTCGTCTCGGCGCTCGATTTGTTCTCTCTGGTTTGTCCATACAGGCTCCCGTAGAAACATAGCATTGTGGCAATGCAACAGTGGCCCGCGACCATGTTATTTTACATGACTTTTTGAAACACTACGAAAATGAAACAAAAAATATTATACAGCTAGGCAATGCAGGAGCACATAATATGTATACAAAAGTGGATTTTGGGTCATATAAACCCATAAATACTACACAATGTCCCTTTAATTATTAATTAAGAAAAATAGGAAAAGATTTTCACTATTTATTTTTCTTTCTTTAAATTGGGTGATACTAGAAACTGTTTTTGGTCCTTTTTTCATCTTATCTAGATAAGATAAGTTTATTTATGTAAAACCTTTCAAAAGATAGTTTTGAAAGAGGAATTGGGACAATACCGCTTATTGGGTCTGATACTTATATCACAAACTCAAGTATCTACCGGTACTGATATTAGTCTGGCATAGTCATTCTGAACCATTTATGAACATATTTATTTTGAGGCATTACAAAGATGTCAGCATGCCATATATATGATTTTTGGACTGTATCGAATTTTACATGTTTATCTGTCCGATATCTGATCCAGTGATTTTGACCAGTATACCGATACTGACTGATACCGATTCCCATCCATAATAGAAAGTAGTCAAAATACAAACATGGGAATCTAATAGCAATACAAATAAATCAGCATTATTCAAATCAATAGATTAATACAAACCTTTAAGAAGAAATATAAAATAATGATACAGTGCCACCACCTCTGTCTCTGGGTCTTACTAAAAAAAAAGAAGCCAGATATCGTCTTGAATAATTGGTGTAACCAGTTAATCAGTCTCGAGTCCTGTTTGTGTTCAGTTCAGGCAAATTAAACTGCTTTGGGTAGTTATTTGGGAAAAAATAAGGTTTGGTTTATTATATAACACATTTTCTTCTGAAGTTAGAAAACTTTGGAGTGGGTGCAATTAGGATTTTAGAGCAGCTGTTTTTAAAAAAAACTTTCATATCAATATATCATGCATGACCAGGACTAAGACCAGACAAAGATTTTCCAGCTCACGAGAAACGTTTCCTAATGCAGTAAAAGCTGCAGCAGAATGATGAACTCAAACAACATTAAGAAGAACATGAAGGTTCTGATGTTTGTTTATTGCTCTGAAAAATGTCTGAACTCTCAGAGATCAAACGTCTCTTCGAACTAAATATAGACAACGTTACTCGTTCCACACACACACACACACACATGCACGCTCGGAGAGAACATTCTTTTTCTCAGCTTCACAACATTTACATTTATGCATAATGCAAATGCACCTGAAGCGTTTGCACTTTGTTTACTAATGAAATGAGTTCTAAAGCGACAGTCCTCGTCCCTGTTGGACTCGCATGTTTCGTCGTTCATAAACCAAACCGACTGCAGCTGTCGAACTTGAATTTTAATGAAAAATAAGTAATTTAGCCTTAATACCTTCTCTGAGCAATCAATAAGTCAATAAAAGTTAATTAAGTTGAGAGGGAATCTGGAAAAATCTCACATGAATTCATCCTCATGCTGTGTTTATTCACGGTGAGCCCAAATTCAATAATCATAGCCTCTGATAATAACATACTCGAGTATAAATCAGATTTGACACAATCGAGGCTCTGGAGAATGATCAGAAATAAAAACCCATTGTGCTTAATCAGGAAAATAACATTCGGGCTCAGGCCTGAAGCCTTTGATATATCGAAAGTGTTCATCTTTTTATCTTAACCCCCCCACCACACACACACACTTTTAAGAAGTTCAGAAGATTCTCTTAAAGGGACAATGTGTAGTATTTATGGGTTTATATAACCCAAAATCCACTTTTTTATACATATTATGTGCTCCTGCATTGTCTAGTCGTTGTATAATAGTTTTTGTTTCATTTTCGTAGTGTTTCAAAAAGTCATGTAAAATAACATGGTCGCGGGCCGCGGTTGCATAGCCACTGTTAGCAGCGAGACGCCATGTTTCTACCGGAGCCTGTAAGGACAAACGCGAGAGAACAAATCAAGCGTCGCTTTACTTGTAGCGGAAGTCCCGCCTCCACTCTCTCCGCTTCGTCTGCTACGGCCGCGGTAGCTCGCCCTCTCCCTCGCCTCACGAACCTCATCTGCTGACACGGAGAAAGACAACGAGGATGACATTTGACCAGCTGCGGGTACCGTAGCGCTTAGGGAAGGGAGGGGGTGAGCAGAGCAGCATTTCTTTGTTGTAAATTTCAGCCTCTCCTCTAGATGGCACTATAAACTACTTACTTCACCTTTAAGAGATTTTCAACTCATCTTCCACTTCCCAACTCTTTTTTTCTATGTTTGATGTCATCTTACTTGTGACATTCACTTGTCCTCTGCTGTTTATCAGCACACAAATCTTTAATTTCCCCACTAAAAAACAATGGCTTGCATGTTATTATTAAACAGCAACTTTAATAATCAAGAAAACAATATTTTCAAATCACGTAGTTGTGATGTTTGGACATGTAGAAACTGAAACCATTCATGCTGACTTTTCTTGTCTTATTTCCCTCTGAAAATGACGAGCAGTGGCTCCCACAGGAGACACCAGATCTTCTGAATCACCTGCTGAAATTGGATTTATATCGCACTTCATAATTTCCCTTTTTAACTCTCCTCACTCTGCATCTGCTGACCCACTGTCTATCGCTTTAAGCTCTGTGGTAATAAAAACAGTGGTGGATAAAGGATTATCCTTGATTTAATGTTAACAACACTTGTACAACACATGTACAAATCTCTTCTCAGCGACTATTTTCCTGTATAAATAAACAGATGCATTTGTCATTTCAAGTAAGCCACAAGGTAAGTATGACTATATATAACGGTGATGATCTGTCGTGAAGAGCGTTAGCCATGGGACAACTCATGGTGTGTCCATAAATATGTGTGTGTACGTGTATTTGTTACCTCTTTAGGACCTTTTCTGGTGTAAATACTGAACTTGTCAGGATCAGTTGTCCTCATGTGGTGTTTCTACCAAGTGGAACCAAAATAATCGTCCCCAACCGGTCCATCTTTTTGGGAACCTTCCCTTTAGGTACCAGGGTAATGGTACGGAAAGCGTGGCACTAGACCAGGGGTTCTCAAAGTTTTGATACCTGAGGGCCAATTTAGGAACCCAACGTTGGACTGAGGGCGGCCAAAGGAAAAAAAAAAGAAGAAAAACCCATTTGTAATAATTTTAATGACCAGATTGCAGTTCTACAGTTTACACTTATTGGTCTGTATCCAGTAATGTCCAATAAACATTTAACAAGTTTAGTACCTCCTGGATTAAAACTATCAACTGTAATTCATTGGCCATTGGCCCTGGGGCCGCACTTTGAGAACCAATGCACTAGACCCATGACATTCAGCTGATTAGGCGACAGAAAAGCATCACTCTGTGGCGAACAGTACCGTACTGTGCCAAACTAAACTGTACCGTGATGGAAACACAGCTATGAAGACCAAAACATGGTCCTTATGACATAGAACCTGAATTTAGAGCTACGATTTAAATTGTGGGTATGTTAAGGTTAGGGATAATGATTTGTTTAGGCTGTCCAAATGAGTTGAATTCAGTACAATGTCCTTAGAAGACCTAGCTGCACAAACCTGTGTGTGTGTAGATATATATCTTATATCTTGCTGAGGTCCAAAAAAAGAATTGGGGTTAGGTTAGGGAATGTATTGATGTGACCCTATGATGTGTCCTCACTAAGATATAAAAACAAGTTTCTGTGTGTATGTGTGTGCTTTGTCGTGAGGATTAAAAATCAATTTCAGGAAGAAAAGTTTGATTTATATAATAATTGTGAAAAAACACACCTTTAATGACAGCAGGAAGAGTTTTCTTTTGCCAAGTTAAAAAAATAAAAATCACATCACTGTGTTGTAGCTGAGTTGGCTCGTTTCCCGGCAGAGATTTTTGATGCATAAAAAAACCTCAAAATAGCCTCATATGAGCTGTAACCATCCAAGGTGTTTTGATAAGAATGTCTCCAAACAATCATCACAAGCAGCTGTTTCTAAGCCCATGAAAATTCTGGCTAATTATCTATTTGGCAGAAACTCACTCCACTTTAAATGCATCTGTGAGGAGCAAAAACAACAGTGAGGAGCATAGAAAGCAGTAAAAGTGAAGGTGACATTATTAGACGTGTGTCCGTTCTGTCTCGTCTCTTTGGTGTACTCTCAGGTCGCGGTCTTAGAGTGGATGTAATCGTTATTTTTAATAATAGCAGCGCGTCAGACAGCAAATGAAAAACAATGTGATGGTAAAGGAAGAGGTTGACAGAGAGTCGTCATCCAAAATGGTAGCTATGTTTGGCTTTAAGCAGCTTTACATTTTAAGGTTGGGAATCATATGTAGAGACACAATAATGACAATATCATGATACTAGCGATGGGAATCCATATCAGTCCGCTATTGGTCAAAATGTAGAATCCAAAAACCACACTGCACTACTGTAAAAATGTCAATAAAAATCAGCAAAAACATTTTAGCTGAGTCATGTTTGGGCTGTTTATGACAACAATATTAGTTCCACAATAGGAAAATTATCTCTTTGCAAATGACTCTGCATAAATGTGTTGGTAACGGCTTCATGTGTTCATAAATGGTCTAAAATGACCGCTATCAGCAGATACTTGAGTTTGTGATATCGGTATGGTGGTATGGTCTCATCCCTACATGGTACTGGGATTTTTGTGAGACAAACTGGCAGAAAGATCTGTAAAGAATGCAGAATGTTTTAGCTGTAATGAGTCAGAGTGACATAGTTACTGTGCAGATGTTTTGTCCCACACTTCTCTTATCGTGTC
Source organism: Microchirus variegatus (assembly GCF_963457635.1). Classification (NCBI taxonomy): domain Eukaryota; kingdom Metazoa; phylum Chordata; class Actinopteri; order Pleuronectiformes; family Soleidae; genus Microchirus; species Microchirus variegatus. The sequence continues at coordinate 16,797,562 of NC_139817.1, read as the reverse complement.
ACTGGCTGCAGCTGTTTGTAGTGAAACTGCAAACACAGAAAAACACAGAATTCCTCACTGCTTACGTCATGGACCGAGCTAATGTTTGCCGTTTGTCCTTGGTGAATGAATAGGACTGTTTTGTTTGAAAGCATTTTACTGCTGGAGGGACAGTGGAAGGATAACAGTGATGGAATTTGGACATCTGCAGGCTCAACTGAGTAGAGGTGAGAATCACAGGGTACCTCACAATACGATACATAGTCCACGATACCAATAATATGACGATACAATAATTCTGTGATAATGGATATAAGACAATCATATCGCGATACATCACAATATCAACATGAAAGGGCAGGATTTCTCTGTATTGAACGTGGATTTGCGTAGCTTTCTTCACCATTATCCCGCTGTAAACTCCCTTAAGACCAGAGTATACTTCTCTGACTGCGTAATGCATTATCCAACTGCGTAACCAAGGAGACTCCTCGAGCTTTCATACTTCTCCGTCGTGGTGCCGGATATGCACTGCAATTTCCTGCCCGATCAGTAGGGGTCGCTACGCAAGGTTGTTGTGCTTCTGACTACAGTGAGCAATGGCGTCCGAAAGACTGTTGTTTTTGTTGCAGCTGAATAACATCGAAACAGTGGCCGTTTCTCACCTGAAATAAATATTTTCTGTGTCCCGGAATGCAGTTTTAAGATCATTTGAGGCGAGAAATTGGCCATTTAGAGTCTAAACATGTGGTTTGTGTATTAAGATATGACGCATTTATAGTTTGGCAGCGACGCTGTTGCCAGTGATCAGCTCTGCCTCTGTGGACGATTGGTGCGCACAGTGGCTGGCTCAGAGCAGCGTTAGCTCGGCCTGTCCTGAGGACCAATCGCAGCCCTTGCCGTCTCCGTTGTCCCTTGACCAGAAGTGTTTTAGTGACAGAAGTTACACTGATATTTGGTGTTGTTGATGCTGTTATTCTGCCTCTGTTTGGTCAAGCAGCACTATCAGACCCAACTCAGGGAGCGTTTGTGTCTATACAGCAGCAGAGCAGGGGCGAGAAGTGTTTACCCAATCAAACTGCTGAATGACCTGGTTTTTCAAGCAACATAATTCACATGTGAAACTTTTCATGGCACTTATTTGTCTTTTCAGTCGTTCTCCTGAACCTGTTTGCTGTCGTATTGCTTTATCTGTACCCTTCACCTGTCTCAACATCAAGCAAATCACTTCCTGTATGCAGCTGTACTGAGAAAGCCAGAGAGAATCACGTTTATATCTAACCCTACTAAAGTAAACGTTAGGCACTACAGATTTAAATCCATATTCTGATGTAAAGACACCCAGGACAGTTATTGGAACCACTAGGTGTTAAAGTTAAATACGTGATCCGTGATAAGGTCACGATGACTAAGACGCTTGGCAGCTCATTTCATTGTTCCATGGCCAGGTTTTGTCTCCCAGCTCTTATTTCTTCACCGTCTTCGCCGTCATCACCGTCATCTTAACGGCGTTGTCACACTTCACGGTCCTCGCGGCCCAGGACGTGCTCAGATGGAGACCAGGAGAGACATGGTCAGTCAGACGATGATGTTTCCTAATGGGTTCAATATTTCACAGTCAGCTCATTCTGTCTGAGCGGAGGGAGAGATGGAGAGCGAGAGAGAGCGTTTCGGGTCTAGACAAAGTCATCACAGTCGGGCCGAGTGTGGAGGAGATGCTGATGAGTCCTGACAGAGCCTGTGGGGCTTCTCTCCTGATGAGCTTGCTGCATGGCAAAGACAATCTGATCACCTTTCATGTGACTGTGAAAAAGCGGCTCCGCACAATTGGAAGGCAAACGCTCCCCGGTCATGATCTTTCAACCACTTTTTCTTTTTTAAATTTTGCGATGTCCCGAGGGCTGAAAGGGAAAAGAGAAATCGTGTTGACACTTCACTGTGACCGAGTCCAATTGTTGGGGGTCTGTGACTTGACAGCGCTTCGAGTCTGTTCTCCTGAGAGACAAATGTAGTGTCAACTCTTTTGACACTGAGTGCGGCACCCTAAAATGTCCTGATTCAAATCGTCTGTCATCTGAGCCCCGAGTCAAATTATCAAGCTTGAAGTCCGACTGTTTAAATTGCCAGTTTCTATTTCATCGCTCTCTCACAGTTAGCCCCCAGAACAAGGATAAAAAATATCAACATACACAGCTCAGTGTCTGAATATTTCACTAAAATTGTTGCAATGCTTTAACAAGTTAGGAACATCTGAGTAGAGCTGCAACTAATGATTATTTTTGTAATCGATTAATCTGTAAAATGTCAGAAAATGTTAAAAAATGTTGATCAGTGTTTGTCAAAGCTGGAAACTATGATGTTCTCGAAAGTTTTGTTCACAAACCAAAATGATTCAGTTTTCTTTGTTATGTGGAGCAAAGAAACCAAGAAAATATTCACATTTAAGACGCTAAAACAATCAGAAATCTTGTTTTAATCATGAAAAAAGCTTCAAACCGATTATCGATTATCAAAATAGTTGGCGATTAATTTAGTTATCGATCAATTAATCGTTTCAGCTCTACATCTGAGATATGAAAGATGAAACATTTAGTGGCTATTGAATCATGTCAACTGTGAAGAAATTCCAATGCCTGTTACCGGGGCGAACTCAAAATGGCCGACCTTGGGTTGTTTTTGCACCTTGTGGTCATGTGATCATGTTTCAGAAATCACAATGTTGAACACAAAACATGCAAAATGTGCCATAATTGGCTGACATAACTATTTCAGTGTCTGTTTCAAGCAAAGGTCTTTGATTTTAATACTGGAATTTCTATTGATTATTTATTCTGAGGTATCTGGCACCTTCTTCAATTCATTTCAATTTATTTGTTTAAAGCCAAATCACAACATACATTATCTCAATGCACTGTATATGGTAAAGCAAAAGCCTTTATGATATTATATATATATCGACAAGAGGAAACCCAACAGTTCACACAATGAGCAAGCACTCAGCATCAGTGGAGAGAAATAACATTTCTGACAGAACTAGACTCAAAGATATGCGGCCATCCAGTTGCCTAGACCAGCTGGGGTGAAAGGAAAAATGGGAGACAGAGGAGAGGTGGGGGACAGAAAGTTAGGTTCTTACCCTTGGATTAGAATTCATGTTGAATATTATTTTATACAGAAACGCAAATAAACTGTTAAACTTACTTACTTACTTTGGACATATATATGAATGTATACTACTCATAAACTATTTTCAAAATGGGGGTCACCAGTGGAATATGAAGCCAATGTAGAAGTGCCTGAAGCCTGCATTCTCTTAAATGACCATCAGGGAGCAATCTCACTGGCAGCAGACATGATTTAATTTTTTGTTTCTGAATAAAAATTGCCTTACTGTAATTCTCAGAAATAGTAAGAGTGAACGTTTTGTTGAGTAATTCATGATCCCCTTTGTTACTTTCAAGTCTTCTATGATACAGCATGACATCCATTATGTAAATTATGCTGCCACTTTTCCACTGAGACATAAATATATCCTGATAAAATCATGTTTCAGTGGAGCAAGCTGCAGTAATGATTAATAATTCATTTCCTGTTGGTGATTCCTGCTGTAAAACTCACAAGTATAACAGTGCTAATAAGATTAGCATGGCCATTTGAATGTTCTATTACTTTTATTTTCCACCACATTATAAACCTGACACCTCAGCTTCCCCTCTGTGTTTGAAGCTTCTCCACCTGTTGTAATCTGGAAATTCACTAAGTCAACGTAGGCTGATTACACCACTAATGCGCGCCGACTGTGACGGATATCGTGGATGTTCTGCAGTCGAGTTCCTCAGGGATTTACTGAGCGCAATTAAATTTACATGGCGTACAAGAGTTTTCCTCGTAGCTGCTTGTGGTTTTAGTGAACTAGGGGGAAAAAAAACATCCATCAATCCTGCCTGACAGCTCTCCACCCTTCTTACTCTAACAGGAGAATCAGCTCTGCAGTGAATTGTGGAGCTAATTCCCCTATAAATGTAGATAAAGACGTGTTATAATATCTATATTTTGCTGCTAAATAAGTGTTCAGTATTCAACGTCTTCAGTCTCCCGCGGAGACATAGGCGAGTTCAATCAATCAAAGACATCAACATCACTTTAGTTTTGCGGAGCCTTGGGTGAAGCACAGTAAGTGCTTTTGTTGGAGGTATTTTGCCACCAAGGTTTTTTAGAACATTTAAAAAAGTCCCTGGTGTCAGTGATGAGTGCAGATGAAGGACTTTATTTGATTATATTTGGCCAAGGAGAACAGACTCAGCATCAAAGCTGCCTTCAATTCTGAAGATTAGCCTTCAAGATGACACATAATCATCAGCCTAATGATCTTTTTCATATTTCCTTTGAATTAGAACTAGGCCTGTCGCGATATTCAATAAATCAATTAATCGCACGATAATTAAAATTATCGCGATCATTTTTCTGGCCGTGATAAATGCCATTTGCATGCTTTTTTGTTTTCCCCGTCTCTCTCTCTCTCCCTCTCTCTCTCGGGTCCTAAAGTGTGTGAAATTCGATATGTAGTATGCATACCAGGTGGCTAGGTGGCACTGTGAAGCACTGCCATACAACAACACCAGGAGCGCGCGCATGCGCTGAAACTTCCTTCTACTTCTCTCTAGTAGCGCCGAGTAGCCCACAGTCGAAAAACCACAACATTAACTCGGCGTAATTGCTGAAATGAGTCCTGGATAGGTATCAGAGCAGCTAAGGCGACTTGAATGTGTGACTGATGGATTCTAATCCACATGTTTGTTGTTGTTTGTCTGTACTGCACATGGATCTGATGTCAGCTTTACAGGAGGATAGCCAGCGTGATGACGCTGAAGTTGGCACCACATTCGCCTAACTTCAGCGTCGTGCCAGCGTGAGCAGCTCAGAAAACACTTTTTCGTTTTCAACCCTTTAGACGGGAACACGACAGCGGAGCGTTTTTAAGATTTCTACTCTGGAGGGTGGGTTCATTTTTTTTGCGTTTTTAAGCCCCAAAAACGCTGTCGCCGTCTAAACGAAAGGCACATCTGATAAAATATTTTGTCGGTTTCACCCGGGAGCATTGCCGTGTAAAGCCAGAGTAACGACTCCTGGCGTAGCCTACCACAGCAGAGTGCAGCTAACCCATTTTATTTATTGCTTTTGCTTGTTTGTTAATTTATTGTGTTCTTGTGTAAAATATTCTTTAAAAATAAAAGTTTATTTCTCTTTGAAAAGGTTTACCTGCATTATTATACCATTATCATTGTATTAGATGAAAATTATCTCAGAACAACAATATTATCGATTATCGCAATAATTTCTGAGACAATTTATCGTCCAGCAAAATTTGTTATCGTGACAGGCCTAATTAGAACGACTTATACTCCTTCTGCTCCATCAGTATCACATGTTTTGGTCTACACCAGGCTCTGTTTGGAAAAGAACTTGGAGCCAACCTTGAAACAAGCTCAGTCTGTACAATAACATGTTCTCCTAACATTCAAAGGCTGACCAAAGCGTATGAGTTTCGCTCACAGCTTTCACACTGGCCAGCATCGGCATGGTTTACCGTTCTTGATCTATTTCAGTTCGGAACCCTTGGTCCACTCAATAAAACGGCTCGTGTTGACACCAGTGAAGCAGAAACTAACGTTCCAGTTTAGTTTTAGAGTTTAGTTCACAGGGACCATTTACAGAACCTGGTCTATACCAGAGTTAGCTAAATCGCTAATTTGCATCTGTCATGGCTGAGAAGATGGAATCAACTTCTTCTTGTACAAGTTACGGTACGCAACATTCATTTTGTGTAAGTCGTTAATATCAAACTTGTTTAATACTTAAAGGGACACTGTGCAGTATTTATGGGTTTATATGACCCAAAATCCACTTTTTCATACATATGTGCTCCTGTCCTCCTACATTGTCTAGTCGCTGTATAATAGTTTTTGTTTCATTTTCGTAGTGTTTCAAAAAGTCATGTAAAATAACATGGTCACGGGCCGCTGTTGCATTGCCATTTTTAGCAGTGAGAGGCTATGTTAGCCTGTAAGGACAAACGCGAGAGAAAAAAATCAAGCGTCGCTTTACTTGTAGCGGAAGTCCCGCCTCCATTCTCTCCGCTTCGTCTGCTACGCACGCGGTAGCTCGCCCTCTCCCTCGCCTCACGAACCTCATCTGCTGACACGGAGAAAGACGACGAGGATGACATTTGACCAGCTTAGGATACCGTAGCGCTCAGGGAAGGGAGGGGGTGAGCAGAGGAGCAGTTCTTTGTTTTAAATTTCAGCCTCTCCTCTAGATGTCACTATAAACTACTTACTTAACCTTTAATTTAGCTTTATTTGAAATCGGCCCTGTTAATACCTCACACTCTGCGATAATTTGGCCAGATAATCTCTTCAAATCAGTCTAAAATCAGAAGACACCCACCATTGTCAGAAGGGCCAGATCTGGACAGAAATCTGATCCTCCAATGTGGGACGGGGGCTTCAGGCTTCAGACAATCTGCAAATCTGCCAAGCTTTGTTTACAGGATACAGGAAATTGCATTTATTAAAAGATTGATCCCAGGGATGTTATGATCTTTCCGAATGAAGATTGATATATTTAATATAATATCTTATATTATTTTAGCTCTAACACTTTAGGAGATGTTTGACACAGACACGGCAGAAATAAGACAAACAAACGCAGCAGTGCAGATGACATTTGGTGATGTTTAAGCATGGACATCACAATGAGCTTTAAATAGCTTTACAGCAGAATCCACTGTGAGACTGTGACTGCTTCTGCCGATGCTGCTACTGTGATCCTCGCAGTTTTGCGGTGGGATTTTTTGTTTTTGTTTGCTAGAGTTTTGTTGAGAGCGGCTTTTCTTCCACAGAACTCCACACCTCAGGAATAAAAAGGAACAAATGTGAAGGATATGTTCAATGTTTGAGCAGAAATAAGTTTCGATATTCAACTGAAATAGAAAAGAAAGAAAGGAAAGGAGAATGAAAAGAGCAGTGCATCATTTCAATGTCTCCAGTATTTGTTTTTTTGTATCGTGTACTGTGCGACTCACGCTCTCAATAATAATCCATGAAAAGAAAAATGTCATGTTAGTTTTTGTCACGTGTAATATGAAGCAAAGATAAAGCAGGGAAAATAAGATGACAGAAGAAGAGAGAGGAGTGCATCAGTGCAGTTGGTTTTAGCCTCAGCTGGTTGTTTTACAGCCTGGAGGAAAAAGTTAAAGCCTGATATGATTAGAACAATATGATCTCTTAAGGGCAGATTTGGTCTTAGATGTGATGTTGGGAAAAAAAATGCAATAAAATCTAATGTAACTGATGAGAAGTGGAAGAAGAGAAGGAAGCAGCTCATAAGGGTTTTACGATTGAGATCCACAAATCAATCCGTCCCTTGTGGATAACGACGAACCCAGCGGGCGTTTATTTGATTAAACATTTAGTATGTGACAGGAAATATATTGCAAATTTGATTATATGATGCTGAAATTGTGTATCTTGTTTCAAATGTGAGCATATTCTGCTTTAAAGGTGCAGTTCGTAACTTTTGGTTAATATTTTGTCATTTTTGGTTATTATTCTGCCTCTGTTTAGACTTTTGTGTGTGTGCAATAGACACAAATAGGTAGAAGCACTGAGAATGGAGTATAAAATAGATATAAATCATTAAATATTCAAAAGAAAAGATGCTTCGAAATCAGTTAAATCTCAATGTTGTCTAAATCAAGATGGTGGAAACGCTTGTGTATCGCTGCAATGAGTGCTGTTTCTCCTCCTGTCAAAGTGCTGAATCACTGGGTTTTCTGAACAGCAGAATTCAGTTTTGTAATGTTTTTGTGGACACATCTTTACCACTTGGACAAATCACTTCCTCACCAGATTTAAACACTGATATACTGAGAAACAGGGTAAAAGTTGAGCATATGACAGTGGCAGTGATGTTGGGAACATTTGAGATTGATTATTTTTTTAAATTTTGTATTTTTTAATTTAAAAAAACTTTACTACAGGTTTGAATGTGTCCGCATTTGGTGATTTTCATGGTCTAATAAAAGCGACTCAACAGCGCTGTTTTCTGGTCAGGCAGCGTCTGCAAAAGCCATTTTTATTACAGAGCAAAGGCACAAACATGGCATATTGTTTAAAAACGCTAAGCTAATGTTGCTCCGTCCATTTTGAGTATGAACATATCAGAATTATAAGTATATTTCAATGTTTTAGTCTAATAATCGTTGATTGGTTTTATAACTGCAGGCGCATCAGCAGCAGCAGCAGCGTCCCATGGTCTGTTTGTGTCTCAGCCGCGAAGCTGCGCTCCTCAGTCTCGCTCTGTTTTCCTCAACAGTTATTGTGTTGATATTACTAGTTGACATAGTACATTATTTTCAGATATAAAGGGCTATGGTATTGCGCAGATGATCTTAATGCAAAACGCTGTCAGAGCCATCCGCGTTTTGCGGGTCTTTTCAAATTAAAATTAAAGCAGGACGATCTGTTGTTCAGGAGAACCGCTGTTTACGTAACCGGACCGGGTTTTTTCAGAGATCTCGCTGAGCCCGAGATTACAATAAAACACAGCGTTCTCAGCAATGGCTGAACTGTTTGTTTAGAACCTTCAGGGCTTCTTAACCCTTCTGTCGTGTTCATCTCCCGCTCTTACTTTAGTGTTCCCGGTCAAAATTGACCAGACTGGTAGAGGCTGGTTTGCGGGGCGGCACGTCTATTTCTCTCCAGGTCTCCCCAAACACGCTTCCCCTCCAGGTTTGTCATCTCCAGTATAATTCCCTCAATGGACTCTGGTAAAAAAAGAGTTGCTGGACTTGATGTCATCCACACGAGATGTCGCATACCATGTTGGCCCTGGCATATGATGTTTTCCACTCTCGCTCTACTTCCTCTGTCCTGGGGGGATGAAGACCAGAGCAAGTGTCCACTCTTGGACTGTAATGTCTCCTAAGGTGCCTGTTCTTCAGGTGCCTCTCCCTCTCCATCTGTTGACTGGTCAGTCTCCTAAAGGTCTGGATCAAAATCTGTGTTGTCTTCCACTTCAGACACATCCTCTTCTATCTCTGGTTCAATTTCAGTGCCTTCTTCGCATGTCCAAAGTGCTGTAACCAGAACCTCTTCGACAGAGAACCGCTTGGTCAGTTGCCTACTCATTGTGCTCTGAGTAAAAGGAGTGCAAGGCAAACATCAAGCTATATATATGGGGTCTGTGTGAAGATGATACATTGATTAGTCTGGAAGGTGTGGTTCACGTGGGGGATAGGCACAAAAGCACGGGAAAGAGATGGGTTCACATAACAGACACTGTCTCGTCTGTGTGAAGATATGATACATTCTTTCATCAGGAAGTTGGTTCACGTGAAAGGATCGGCACATAAGTGCGGGAAAGAGATGAAAAAGACAAAAGACATTGTTCAGACTGAAATGTGAGTGAGTGAGTGAGTGAGTTGGGTTGGTGTGTATGGGGATGTTTTCTGTCTGATGGATGAATATAGTCTGGATACCCATTCATTTCCTATGGCGGTCACTTTTGACCGGGAACATCACAGGTGTAACAAGGTTGATTAAAACACTCAAAATTCAATGAAAGAGGTGATCATCACTTTTATATGTTCAAGTGCATAATGTGGAGGATATCATAAGGCCTTGAGGCAATCGGATGTAAAACACAATATTTATGAGTGTTTTAAGTTGTAAATCGGTCAGATTTGACCCGAACACGACAGGAGGGTTAAACAAGGTAATGAAGCAGATACACACTAAAAAACAGAGGTAATTGGAACTTCTGGTCTAGGTCCGCTTTAATAATGACAAAGGTTGTTCATTGCAGTGCTAGCAGGAACAAAACAGTGCTTTTAGCAGACGTAGCTTTAGCTTGAATCTTATCACTGTTCAGAATTTTGTTTGGATCCATTAAAAGCAATTTTTCAATGAAAAAAGGGGTCGCTTCATCATTTCACCAGTGGCAGATCTAGAAAATTCTACATGGGGTTGCAAAGCGGTGGCAAGAGGTCTTGGCAGGGATGGACGGTACGCAAGAATCCCCAAATGGATTTAACATAACAAACATAAAAATACTTTAAAACGAATTACTGTTTTATCATGAACAATAGGAGCAATCCCAGTGAATCTCTTAAAAAAGTATTAATAGCAACATTAAAATCTTAAATAAAAAGTGCAATAATCAAAAATAATAAAAAACTTAAAAGGCTGAGTACCCTCTTCCTCCCTGTCACTCCCTGCCTCTGTCTCACTTTCTGAATCTGCAGCAGCCTCCTCCTCTTCATCCCTCACATCCTCTTCTCCTTCACTTGTTTGTTCATCTCCTTCTGTGGTCTTCTTCTGCTTTGAGCCTCCTGGTCTCTCCAGTTCACTACCTTCTCCTGCATTTCCCTCCGCCTCTAAAACCCTTTCAATATCCACACTTTTTGCTCTCCTTTTTTATTGTTCTGCTCTCTCCAGCCACTCTTGCCTGCAACAGTCAAGACATGAGAAGCTCTGGTTATACTTGTATCACTACACTGTAGGGCCATGTAGCTAACAAATATAACAAATCTAAAATCATGCTATTGTATGTGTTATTTTCCCAGTTAGAAAAGTAAAGGATGTCACCTGGTTTCTCATTGCTCTGATAGGTGACAGTTAGTGGTTTTATAGCAGGTTTACTGCTTAGCTAATCAAATCAATATGATTCATCTTGCTACAACTGTGTAGTGTGTTGTGACGAAACGCCCGCAAAATGGCGACCCTGTGTTAACTTTATGGATTAAAACATGACAGGTTTTGATTTATTGTATGAAGCTGTCGTTATCTTTACTAAAATCAAAACTAATCAAAGAGCAAAACACTCTTACACTTACAAATAACCAGCAATTTAATTAATGGCTGCGATGTTATCGCTTTCATTATAAATGTGACTTTAAGTTAAATTGGTGTGTTGAAACTTCACCTGGGGAAACTGACTTCACCTTCAGTCGGGGGGCAGCTCAGTCGCTCCTCTCTGTGTCGGGATGCAGAGTCACCGCAGCAGACTCGCTGTGTGTGAGCCAGACTGTGAACAGTGCACTGCACGCTTGATGCAGGGCCGTAGCTAAGTGAGTCAGGGGCCTAAGATTATATTTACAATGATTGACTTTTGGTCAATTTATTGTTTATTTCACTACTTTGAAAAGCTTGTGGACATAGTGGCGGATGTTTTTACAAGTAAAGTTTTTAAAACACAAAAATTAGTGGGGCAGCACCCCCTTGCCCCCCTTGGAGCTCCTCCCCTGCATTTCACGTTAGCTTATTTACCACTGGGACCCAGAGAAGCAGCTGGGGTGACTTTCCAAAAAAGTCAGCAAATTAGTTGTTCGGCAACCTTAACCGCCTTTTGTTTCTATTCTTTGTTGCATGTTTACAGTCTGGCAGGAAGTTCAATTAACTGCCATCACGTTAAACATGATTTAAATGGCATGTCGCTGCAGACAGTCATCTCCCGTGACTCGTCTACAGGGATGCAGTCGCACATGCCAGCGGTGTGTTTGCATCTCGACAAGATGACGATGATTCCTGACACTTGATGTTTCTGTCTTCTCCGCAGAGTGAGCTGCCGTGAGTCCCTGAGAGGAAGAGACTCTCAACAGGAGACAAGATGGCGTCCAACAACACCCTGCGAAGCTACTCCATCATACCATGTTTCATCTTTATCGAGGTTAGACACTTAAATCCGGTTTAGAGCTTGTACATGGATGTTTTTGTGTGTGTATGAGGGGGCAATTTAGCTCTTAGCAAATTACTTCTTCTGGTAAATTATACAGGACCAACCGGAGCGTAAAGTGCTGGAATGGGTGGGAAATGCATGTATGTGTGTGTGTTCAGTCTCCTCCATATTTAATTACCATGTCAGTCCTTAATCAGAGAGATGTCTCAGGACACCTTGCCCACTCTCTCTCTCTCCTCTGACTCCTTCTATTTTACGATCTTCCACACTTTCTCTGACTTTCCTCTCACACTCCTTCGTCTTTGCACCTCACACATATTTCTCATATTTTATGAAAGCCATCCGTGATGAATGTTCCATTTTACCAAGATGACGTGTGCTGTGTTTGCACACATGCCCGTGTTTCCGCTCTCAAGCTGAAATATACGGATTAGTTTCAGTTAATTAATCTGTTGGTTATTTTCTCGATTAATCGTCATAAAATGTCAAAAACATTTTGATTTGTGGTTCCCAAACCCCGAAATGTGGATTTTTTTAGATGTCTTGTTTGTCCACAAACCAAATTTTTTCAGTTTCAACGATTTTTGGGAAGAAAGAAACCAAGCTGAAAAATCTGAAATGTAATCAAGATAGTTGATGATAAATTGAGTAATCTATCTAGTAAGCCAGTACTGCTCATACTAAATCAAAGATCTGCGCCGGGCTAGCATTCCATGCATGTACTTGATCTTGCGTCCCAATCCGGTTTGTCCATGTTTTCTTTGAGCTCTGAGTCGATCTGTTTGGTGAGTTTCTACCAAATGGTACGGTTTCGGTTTGGTATGGTACATATTTTTTTACGTTTTCCATTCAAAATAGTACCAAAATAACTGCCCCCAACTCTTCCATTTTTTGGTACCTTGCCCTTGAGGTACCAGAGCAGGGGTTCTCAAAGTTTTGATACCTGAGGGCCAATTTAGGAACCCAACATTGGACTGAGGGCCGCCAAAGGAAAAAAAAAGGAAAACAAACAGAAAGAAATCCAATTTGTAATCATTTTAATGACCAGATTGCAGTTCTACAGTTTAGCATTAACTAATATAAGCGTTAATATAATGTAATTTAAGCATTAATATAATAACGCTTTATAATTAACTGTAATAATAATACCAAGTAACACATTTCTGCTACCATAAATTTACTGAGTAAATAGCTAGTAATTGGGGGCTGTAGCTACCTGCTTATTACCAGCTTATTACCCAATAATACATTGAAATTCACCATATAGAAACCAGGTAAATACCCAGTATTTTTGTTTACACTTATTGTTCTGTATCCAGTAATGTCCAATAAACATTTAACAAGCTCAGTAGCTCCTGGATTAAAACTATCAACTGTAATTCATTGCGGGGCCGCCATAAATGTTTCTGCGGGCCGCAATTGGCCCCCGGGCCGCACTTTGTGAACCAATGTACTCGAGCAATGGTACGGTACGGTACGGGTGGAGCTCGACCTGCAACAGTCAGCCAACTGGGCGACATAAAAGCGGCACTCCCTCTAGACTGCTGTTTCTTCAACACACACAGTCAATTCCATTCTCATACAAAGCTTGGCATCTTGTTGAGATACCGGTACAATGTCGCGATACGTATCTGGCTGATACTGAGTCAAAACGCAAGCCTGGACCGAGGGCTTTACCGTACTGTACCAAACCGTACTGTACCATGATCAGGGTTCCCCACAAGTCCTGGAAAACCTGGAAAATGATTGACCAGTTTGTCCAGTCATGGAAAAGATATGAAAAATGTCCTGGAAATGCTTAAGTTATCCTGGTGGTGTTCACAGATTTGTGCACATAGGTTCCATTGTGGTTGGATGATGGTTGGATATTATGTCCCAAGGACCTATTAGACCTTGTCAGATATGTAAAATGTGGAAAGCATGACCTGAGCTTAATAAACGATCACTTTCCCCCCGATTCATGATGTTTTAAACTGCTTCTCTTCATGTGAGTCACATTATTGTTTGGCATGTCTGTGAAACATGAACTCAAGAAACCCTTCCTCCACCTATTGATTAGTCGGATATCAATAATACAGGCTTTGTGTCTTTGCTGGAGGACAGATGGTGCAGAAAAGAAAGAAACATTTTCATGATGTATTTTACGTTAATTTTATTTGATTTCATCTCCCCCACATCATCCAGGGAGTCAGTGTTTGAAAGATTGCAGTTTTAATTTTATAAATTAGCTTCACTCTAATGTATTAACGACGTACTGTATTCCATAAATCAGTCAAGGAAAAAAGAATTAGAATTAAAAAATGTGGGTACAGGAGACAGATTAGTGATTTATGGGTTTCATATGATTGTAACTGCCACATTAAATCACACGTAGGCTATTAAATCTGCGCTTTTCACTCCCACACTGTTCGTCAGATCACATGAGAAATCTCACTCACTGACGGTACAGGCGCTCTAATAAAACAACGACTCTGATTCTGGACACATAACGATCCCGTTGTCGGCGTACAGCTGTTTGCTCATTTCCAGCTGTCAACAGTCTTGCCTGGATTTCATTATAAAACTGTTCCGCCATTAATCAGTGTTCAAACAGCACGGCATCATGGGAAACAGAGGTTTGTTTTTCTGACCTTGGACCTGCTGGAACTTTATCTTTTCTCCCAAACCGTTATCTCTCTTTTGGAATTTGTACACGAGAGGTTATCGGGATGAGAGAATTAAAAACAATTAAAGTCTTAAAGATTAAAATGATTATAAGATTAAACTGTATACACAGTCCTAATTCTCATCTTATTTTAGCTCAAGATTTTGAGCCAATCTGCCTTTAAAGGTGAACTGCAACCAAGTTAGTTAATCAGCCAGCATTTAAAGACAGTTAAATGATGGTTTTCTCTAAGAGTCATAGTTTTAACAAGCAAACCCTAACCCTAAGTCTCATGCTGTATTAAAAACAAAACAAATCGGTGCTTTTAAAGAAATAGTTTAAGAAAAATATCGAGAATACAATTTGAAATAGATTCGGTTAATTCATTATAATCATACACATACATGCATGTTTAAGTGTCTTAAGTTACATCAACTTTTGAGTTGAATCATGGGAAATTTCGTTGTTGAAGCCTAGCATTGTAGTGTTTGTTCGTTTGGAGGTGAAGTTTGATGTCAGCTCCCTCAGATTTAACCACATTTTTTAAAATATGGCTCAGAACGGTCCGACTTGGCAATTTTTTTTTTTTTTTTTCGCTTTTCCATTAGCAATAGTACCTCATACATGGTGGTTTGTTTTTAGTACCTACTCTGGCAAGGTTCCAGGTTGAGCTGAGCCAATACTAAAACGTGATGTCGACAGCCTGCCGGTCACCGATTTAGTCAGAGAGTGCCGTCTCTGGAAGAGTCATGAGCGCGATGTCCGACACAAGAATCAAAGCGAACGATGCCGAACTGTAGATTAAAGTTAAAAAGGCTTAAAGGTCACATAGAGTGGTCCTGTTGCACATAAATGTTAGTTATGGAGGTCTACTTACATACATTAACTTGTTTTTATGGTCAAAAACCTCCTAGTTTCTGTAAAATAGCCGATAGAAATCCTCTTTTCTGACTTTTCAGCCGCGATGTTTCAGAGTGAACTTTCACCCCCAGAAGACAGAGTCTTGTGATTGGCCAGTACTATCCAGCACATCCGTTCTCAGAAGCGCAGCGCCCCCCTCTGGAACGGCGGATGCACTGCTCCTCATTATCAAAACATTGTTTTAACAGTGTTTAAAAATAGCTTTGTCACGACTCCCCGCCGCAGTCCCTTTTATGACTTTAAACCGGAGTCAGACCCAGAGTCAGAAGACACTGTTGCTCGTGAAACACCTCCACAACGGACGTTATTCTTCTTCTGCGGTTCAATGTACGTAACCGGATGTGCCCGGACTACCGCCCGGAGGAGGACGATCGGTTGTTCAGGAGAACCGCTGCTTACGTAACTATTACGGGATTTTCAGTGATCTTGTTGAGCCCCGAGATTACAATAAAACACAACGTTCTCAGCAATGGCTGAACTGTTTGTTTCGAACCGTCAGGCTTCATAAACAAGGTAATGACGCAGAAACACACAAAAAAAAACAGCGATAATAGGAACTTCCGGTCTAGTTCCGCTTCAAAAATCCCTGAAAACATGCCTTAATCGCCAACATTTAGCAAAGTAAATGTCTAAAATCTCCTGATTTATTAGAGGAGTGACGACTCCGCCCTTATTGAAGAGGCAACGTGAAGTAATGGAACACAACATGACTGATACCAAAACGAGAAGAGTTTAGCCAAATACAGCTCGAACTGTGTCGCGGAAAAAGCCATTTTCGTTTTATCTTTTAAGATGGAACAGTATGACATGATTAACCTTTATTTTATCCAGCGTTGATAAAACAAGTCAATAATAGGAATCGATTTTGACACGTTATTTCAAACCATCAGTATTTTCTCTCTCTTGTGCACAGCTCAGCTCTCAGTGGCATCTCATCCATTATCCCTGCTCCTCTTTTCTCTCTTGTTTTTGTTTTTGTCCTTGTCCTTGTTTTCTGTTTCCTCTGCTCTTTGATGTCTTCGTCGTCGCGTCCACACAACACAACATTTCCCTCGCTCCTCCCCTTTGTCTCTCATAGCGTGGCTGAAGCTCTTCCCACACTCTTCCATGTTTCGTCACATCCTGCACATCACGAAAATAGCGATTATTTAAAAAGACGTGACCGAAACAAGATGTCCTGGTTGGCTCAGCTTGGCGCTGGCGTGGAGCGCCAGAGGCGTCCTCGCTGGAAGGATGTGTGTGTGTGTGTGTTTACGGTGATTTGTTTACAAAGTCGTGGAAATTGTTGCTCTGCTTTTCATCAGTTACATAAAAAACCTCCAGAGATTTGGTTTGTTGTCACTGTTTTGTCTCAGCTGGGGAGTGAAGGAGTGAGTGAAGAATAAGGAGAGAGCAGGTTATACCTCTCTGCGGAGGAGATTATGTAAACCACACAACCTGGAGCTTTCACAAGTCGAACTGCAGCCACTTTGTTGTGTAAAACTCAACAAAAATCATCATCGACCTTACATTTATTCACTCTTTATTCTCTCTTTTCATGGGTGTTGTAATATTTTCCAAGGCTGCCTCTCTCTCTCTCGTCCAGAGACAAAAATAGAAATCATTTTCCCACAGGGATCGTCTGCTACTCTGATCCCTCGCTCTCTTTTAGCCTCTCTGATGCAACGGGGGATTTTTCCTTGAGATTATTTGTGGAAAATGGAATAAATAAACACGTTGTGATGTCCGTGGCATTACTCGGCACAATTCAGCAGCATGATTTATCCAAGTGTAATAAATAAATGAAGCGATGACTCGATGATCATCGCAGCCTTTCCACCGCAGTTGAATTCCACACGAGGAGACGATAATGATTTTTTGCGGTGAATCTTTCTTGAATCAGATGTAAAAGAAATGCAAAAAAGTGTGCAGCATTAATTCAACACAGCTCTGATGTCAGCAGGAGGCAGAGGAAAGAGACTCAGTACCTGCTTTATCTCCAAATGTGCATTATCCTGACACTGGTGTTTATTGTATGAAAAACAGGCTCTAAAGCTTTATTAGACGGACTCCACAGGGACTGCATGACCCTCCTTGAAATCCTGAATGACACAACACGCTGTACTTAACATAGCAATGAGCGTGGATGAAGAGAAGAGCTGTGTTTTTTAGCTTTACTTTATTCCAATTCAATTCACTCTTTTCAGTAGAGCTTGTTATGGACACAAATCCAATCCAATCCAGATTTATTCCTATAGCACATTCAGTTTTATGTACGTTGCATAAATACATAAAACAGACGGAATATGAAACAAATAAACAGAAAAAAGTTAAATAAAACAATATATAAAACACTAAAACTGCCAACTATTTACTACCAATTAACTACCTAATTAAAATGGTGTGTGTGTAAATGGTAAACTTGGGCATAATCTTGGTGTAATTCCACTTATATTTCTCCAAAAAATGTCAGGTTCTTCTTCGTTTGTATTTGTATCATTGTAAAACAAAGGGAACAATTTGGAGATCTTCTAGTTTTTTTTTACTATTACTATTCCAGCTCACTTTCGATCAAATTGCTCTGTATGTGGCCCCCTGAACTCAAATGAGTTTGATACCCATGGTCTGAAATAATGCTACCACTGCCTAGATCTTGTAACCAGTACCTTGTTTCTTGCAAGACCCCAGATGATTCTGAGGGTTTCCAGGTTGGCGGTCCTTGTCTCACAAGGCTGGTTTTCCGATTACACACAGTAGTTGGCAGTGGAGACGGCTTCCAATCTCCCCGCAACAAGACATTTAGCCATCACAATAACTCGGTAGCTGTTAAATCGGGGTGGCAGTCCTTCATAGTTCTGCTTTAAAAGCTAATTATCTTTCATTAACTCCATGATGTTCTGTTTCTGTGCCGTGTGAAATGATTTCCACCAATGTGATGGTTCTCAGTCGTCCAGGTCATCCGTGCTTGACTTAACTCAAGAAAAGTGTTGAAGCACATTGTTGCAGTTACTGAGTGGAGACAAACAACCTCCTCCTCCTCCCCTTTGCCTTTTCAGTGATGAACATAAAGCTCATAGGTAATTGAATTATTTGTCGTAGCTGCAGGAACTCGTCGTCCACTCCTCTCCTGCTAGAGTGAATGGCTGCGCCAAACTGTCGCGTCACATAAAGGAGATGAAATGTTTCCTCTGAGGGGAGAAGGATGATCATGCGGCACTGAAACTTGGCGTTACCATTTCTTCTTATTTCTTTTTTTTTATGACAGCCACTCTCTCGACTGTCTGCCCTTCACACAGCTAATGTAGCATGATGTGTCGGCTGTGAGTGTGGGGGGGGGGTTATAATAATGGAGCCACAAGTTTATGGCACACTGAGGAGGAGACACTCGTCCAGGTGTGGAACTGTCACAGGAACAGCCAGCTCAGGAAGAATTTACAGCAGACAGCAGGCACACACTGACTTATTTATCAGAAGGTAATTATGGTGCTGACCCACAACCGAGTAGGGCCTGACAACAGCGACGAGGACGAGAGCCTGTTTTCTTGTTGCGTTGTGTTGTTTTTGTCTCTATCTGTGTCTGATGGCTCAGTTTGTTCTGGGGAAAATATTCAAGCTTTCCCGAGCTCCAGATAAGAGAATGTGAGTGAAGTTTTAAAGCTCCCATAGAGTGGTTCTATCACACATATATGAGTTATGGAGGTTTACTTACATACATTAACTTGTTGTCATGGTCAAAAACCTCCTAGTTGCTGGAAACAAGCCAATAGATATCTCTACTCACTGAAGCTTTCGCCAGCCGCGCTGTTTCTGGCCCTTTCTCAATACCCTCAAAGTATGCCAGTACGTACTGGCATACTTGGGAAGTACATACTTGAGAAGCACGACTGGATCACATACTTGCCAAGTACTGGAGTACACGAGTACGATCTCTTCAATTGGAAAAGCAGTGTACTTCCTTGTTTTACTGTTTGAATGGCGGGTGGTGACAAGCACTTAAGCCTCATTACCGCCACCTACAGTGTTGATGAATGATCTTATGAAATACTTTTAATCAATGCATATATATTGTTAATTTCACATTTTAAATATTTAACTTAATGTATTATTTCATTTTTATAATGAAAAAATATACAGTACCATGTGGAAAATAGATAAATTAGAGCAGTGTAGAGTAATATATATATTATATACGTATACTTTATATATATATATATATGTATATAAACACACACACTTATATATACACACAGAGATACATATAATATATATATGTGTATATATATATATGTATTTAAATATAATGACACTATATTATAGTGTCATATTTAAATACATATACAATGACTTAATTAATTATTAATTAAATTATATCAATCTAACATTCAAAGTTAGAATAAATTAAACATGCATACGTCTCATTACCGTCGCTCCCTAGAATGTTTGTTAATCTGTTGATTATTATATTATTATTATGATTATTATATTATATTATGTTGATTATATATTATAAACATTGATCAGTGTTTGTCAAACCTTTTGGCCACAAACCAAAATTTTTCCATTTTAAATGATTTATTTGTTATGTGGAGCAAAGAAATGAAGAAAATATTCACATTTAAGAAGCAAAAGCCATCAGAAATATAATTTTAATAATGAAAAAAAGCTTAAAACCGATGAATTGATTATCAAAATAGTTGACGGTTAATTTTAATAATCAATTAATGGTTAATTCTTCACTATCAGACCTGGCTAAGGGAGTGTTTGTGTGTATACAGCAGCAGGACATGCATGGGCAGAGACAATTAGAGTTTATCCCGTTGAACTGTATGAACTGGGTTTTTCAAGCAGTAGAATTCACTTCTGCGACCTTTTTGTATGTGTGTTTTTGCAGCCATCTTGCTTTACTAGCACAATGTTGTTGATGTTGCCTCCCTCTATATTGCCATAAAACAAACTTCCTGAGAAACAGAGAGAGAAACAGTCATGCTAAGGGTCAAACGCTGGTCAATTCCTTCTAATGGGTTTGTTTAACATTAAAGTGAGTTGATGTTTTACTCTTATATCGTTTTAAAGATTGATAATAGAGTCATATAATAGATAACAGTCGTCCAATGCATCATTTTATTTCATCGAAATATTAACTGTGCTTGGTACGAGCGCCCGTAACAAAGGCAGCGGAGAACAGGAGAGGAACGTTGGCAGATCTCGTCTGGTGACAGATGGCAGTTTCGCCCGTATCCATGCCAACTCTTTGATGAACATGGAGCGAGTCAGCATCTTGTGTCGTTGTTGTTTTTATAGCTCACGTGCAAACAGCCACTGTGAGAGGAAACTAAAGACTTGGCCAACACATTATTTATACAGACGCAAACCAACAGCAATAATCCAAGTAAAACCACTCACTCACACACACACAAATCCCCCACTCGCTAACTCAAAATTTTAAGCAGCTTTATCATCACCGAGACAGAGCGATAAGGTTTAATTTCATGTTATCGTGTTGTTCTACAAACACACTTCCACCAGGGGTAAATCCCAGAACAAATGTATTCACAAGTGTCCTCTAAAACATATGTCAATTATTTTACTAAAATGCCATGTAATGACTCGCGTAATCAGAAAAAAGGACAAGGACACAACAGGAAAGACGCAAATCTGACATTTTAACTACAGGACACACTCAAGGCGACTACAGCTTTTTGAATTATTATTACTGGAATTTCATTAACTTTGACCTTCATTTTTTATTTGCTTTTTGAAAAAAACAAGCTTCCCCCTCAGGCTTGTTTTCAACAACAATCACAGTTCTGTGTGAATTCAGCCGGGGCCTGGAGACTTAAAGGTGCAGTGTGTAACTTTTAATGACTGTTGGATTCAAACAGTGTTTTGCCTGTCACAAATTTCTGTCACTCTGACCTCAACATTCTTTAAACATGTTTTAATACAATGTCAAACAAGCAAATGATCATCTACAGTGAAATAAAAGGGAGGAAAAAGAACCATACCGTTTACACATTCAATATCAAATATGAAATCGGTCTAATTGTTTTGTGTAACAGTTTCTTTATTATTTGTATATCTATATTTGTTTCATTGTTTATTTAGCTGTTTACTGATGCTTCTTTTTTATTTTTGATATGAATACAAAAGTATTGTAAGATTATGCCAAGTCATAAAATGACCATAATATGTCATCGGAGATTAAGGAAACGTTGTTAAATTTAAAAACTGGCTTCATTAATAACAGTGATTCAACTAGTGTATAGGCCTGTCACGATAACAAATTTTGCTGGACGATAAATTGTCTCAGAAATTATTGCGATAATCGATAATATTGTTGTTCTGAGATAATTTTCATCTAATACAATGATAATGGTATAATAATGCAGGTACACCTTTTCAAAGAGAAATAAACTTTTATTTTTAAAGAATATTTAACACGAGAACACAATAAATTAACAAGCAAAAGCAATAAATAAAATGGGTTAGCTGCACTCTGCTGTGGTAGGCTACGCCAGGAGTCCCGCCACCCCACACACCATGCGACTGACAAATGACTGACATGAGGGTTCACTCATCGTTACTCTGGCTTTACACGGCAATGTTCCCGGGTGAAACCGACAAAATATTTTATCAGATGTGCCTTTCGTTTAGACGGCGACAGCGTTTTTGGAGCTTAAAAACGCAAAAAAATGAACCCACCCTCCAGAGTAGAAATCTCAAAAACACTCCGCTGTCGTGTTCCCGTCTAAAGGGTTGAAAACGCAAAAGTGTTTTCTGAGCTGCTCACGATGGCACGACGCTGAAGTTAGGCGAATATGGTGCCAACTTCAGCGTCATCATGCTGGCTATCCTCCTGTAAGCTGACGTCAGATCCATGTGCAGTACAGACAAACAACAACAAACGTGTGGATTAGAATCCATCAGTCGCACATTCAAGTCGCCTTAGCTGCTCTGATACCTATCCAGGAGTCATTTCAGCAATTACGCCGAGTCAATGTTTTGGTTTTTCGACTGTGGGCTACTCGGCGCTACTAGAGAGAAGTAGAAGGAAGTTTCAGCGCATGCGCGCGCTCCTGGTGTTGTTGTATGGCAGTGCTTCACAGCGCCACAGTGAATGTTTGATCATTTCCTTGCTCTTGGTTTTTTTGCAAACGGATAAATTTGGTTTAGTATTTGTTCAAAAGCTGCAATATCACAACAAATAACAGCATTATTTCTGTCTTTTTATAATCTCTGACAATATAATATTTTGTTATGACGTTTGTGATGTTGTGTCAAATGTATGATCAACACTAAAAACATAGATGCATGTACTTTTCTTGCAGATTTTCTTGTTCCTATCCTTAAAAAAAATATGAAACAGCTTTGTCTTTTATTTTGTCAGATATTTTAAAATGAAACGACTGTTCTTTTTGAAAGAATCCTTTTGCAGTGGCACAGTGACACCTTGTGGTGTAGCAAAGTAGTATATGAGGTTGAGGAACCACCAACTGGGAACCACTAACACAACAGTTATTTAAATACATAATTTTTGCATAACAAACCTGATTATGTATGTATGTATGTATGCTGAACAGTTAAGTGACATATTTATCACGTTTAATTTTTTTTTATAACTCGTGGATTAATGTCATTGACTTCTACAGAGCTTTTATTATCCCTTTGCTCTTTTTCTATTCATATCAAAACCATGAAAATGTGTAATTTTGTTTCCTGTGATGTTTCAGAGCAGTATATTTTGGACATTTTTCCCAGAAACCCTCGTTTCTTGCTGAGCAACATTCGTCATCAGAGACTAAAGATATAATTTTCCAGAAAAAACAAAATGCCTGCAGCTAATTCTAGTGAGAGAGAGAGTGAAAGGAGGCCAGAGACAAAAGATTATGTTGGAAGGATAAAAGGAATAGAGGCTGAGGGAGGAGAGGAGGTGGTAAGTGATGATGATGATGATGATGATGGGTGCTTGTGCACAGGCGGGGAAACAGAGAGAGAGAGAGATGCTGGTTTTTTGAAGATTTAAGCTGTTGTTTTGTCTTAGGATCACGAGTCTGCTGACCGTCGGCCTCAATAACTTCTCGTTTACGACAAAAATGACTTTTTAACTTCCAATAAGAACTCTCTTCCTCTTTCTTTTCGGACATGTTTTTCTTCCAGCTCGTCATCATGTCCGGCACGGTGTTGTTGGCCTACTACATGGAGTGCACAGACCTGTTCAGTGTGCACGTGCAGGGTTTCTTCTGCAACGACGCCGAGCTGATGAAGCCGTACCCCGGCACCGAGGAGTCCAGCTTCGTCCCGCCGCTTATCCTCTACTGTGTGGTCGCCGCCGCTCCCACGGCCATCGTGAGTAAAAAAACAAAAAAACATTTCACGTTGGTTTTAAAAATAGACGCATTTGTAAAGGAGTGTAAACAGGCGATAATCAGATTAGATGTGTTTGTCTCAGCCTGTTTTCTCTTGCGTTTACACTCCACATCTGAATCCTGTCTGAATCTTTACTAAAACCTCTGTGATTTTACTCTGCTCTTCACTTCAGCAGCATCAGACTTTGCACAGCTCATGTCCACATGTTGTTACATGACCTCCATGTGTTTTAAAGCTCCTACTGCATATTTTAAAGGTGATATTTACTTTAAAATGCAATATTTCTTTAGGCGAGAGAAAACAATCCTTCATTTATGCTGTGTTCCATGTGCATTTACTCTGACACAGTGGCATCTACAGTGTTACGTGTTATCTTTATTTTGATACCAAGATAATCCACATAGAGCTTGTAACTGCATGTAATTTTCGAGCAGGGTCTCAGGGAAGAAGAGGTTAGGTCAGGAAGATCAGATTCTCATCGGATATGCTTACAAATCTGATATGGACTGCAGTCTCAACGAGGTATGATTTTCAAATTGGATTTGTCTCTTGAGCAAGGCTGCATTCATATCTGATTCATTACAATTCAGATGTGACGTTTCACATGAACTGCCTTGTTTTTGACTGCAGCCCAAAACATTTTTTTGCCAGTCTGGACAGCAAAAACACACATGAGATCTGATTTTACCAAAGCTGATTCAAACCACATAGAGAGGTTGATTTGGATATTAGTGTCTACTGCGTCATGTGACTTAAAGCACAACAATGACATAGATCTTGAGAGATGAAAGTTAAAAAATCAGCACAGTGGAAGACAGTAGTTTAATAATACATTTTGGGACAGAAACAGTCAAAGAGTTCTGAAAATATGTTTTTTTTTTTTTTGTTAAGTGATAAATGTTTCAAAAGAAATCTAACTCATTAATGTCCGACATTTATGCGTAATATAATTGATTTTTCAGACAAAATACATTTATATTTTTGAAGTAGCTATTAAACCAGTGTATTTTTATTATATTTATTTTATTATATTATATATTATATTGTTATGTTTACCTCATAGCAGACATGACAAAAACAATTCAACTAACAATATAGTTTAAGCCTTGACACAAGTACAGTTGCACAGAATGGAATGCAGCCATTATAACCTATGTGTTCTGCTATGATGAAACAAAAATATCTAAAGTAAAAGAAAAACCTGATAGAACTCATTATGACTTATTTAATGTGGTAATATGAGACACTTAATGATAAATACAGGACAGATGCTGTTTACACACTGTAGCTGTGATTTATCTTATCACCACCAGGTGTCACTTTCACTCCACGTCTCCTGATTCCACTCTGAGTCCAGCTGAGAACATCAGAACAGGCACCAGTGTTTCTGTGTTTCTGTGCTTCTGAGTCTGTTTGTTATGAAAGTCACGTCATATGCATATATGTGTGTATATATATATATATATATATATATATAAATCTAAACACTTCACAAAGAGCGTCTGCATCTGTCTTTCCACATTTTACTCGCATCCTCTGACGGAGACGTATACAGTAATCGGGTTAGTTCTGCCGTAAGTAGCCGGTTCTTCGTCAGCCTCAAACGGGCTTTGGCATGTTTTATTCATCATGTCGTGTTTTATTCAGTGGGCCTGTGTTAAAAGATGTCAGTCAGTGAGTTTGACATCACTTCACTCACACGATCTGTAAGAAAAAAAAGGGGGGCTTTGATTTTAGTGAACACCATCTGACGAGTGAGTTAGGTGTTGAAAAAGAAAATGAAATGTTTTTTTTGTACAGCACTGAGTTTAAAGCTGAACAAGATGATCAGCCGCTGATTAAAGAGTTTGTACAAAAGTATGACTTTGCATAATTTTTTCACACATTATTTGGTTTGCAGTGTCACTAGAATTATATTTTGTTCATACCCGTCCTGGGTTGTTACTTTTTTTTTTTTTTTTTTTAACTTGTCCTGTCCAGTACCTTGGGCATGCACTATGGTTGACTGCATGTC
Organism: Microchirus variegatus; assembly: GCF_963457635.1. Lineage (NCBI taxonomy): Eukaryota > Metazoa > Chordata > Actinopteri > Pleuronectiformes > Soleidae > Microchirus > Microchirus variegatus. The sequence continues at coordinate 16,771,919 of NC_139817.1, read as the reverse complement.
TGTTGGTGTTGAACAGATTTTGCTGTTTGCAGGGCGAGTGATTACAGCGCTGTAATGCCCGTCCTGCTATTTATGTATTTATTTTTATTGATTTTATTTATTAGGTTGTGTGGGTTGTTACTTTGATATTGATGCTCTCTGTCCTGAGCCCCTCCCACCAGATTAAGACAAAAATACAGACGTGTGACGGATGGCCCAAGGTGATCTGTCAAGACGAGTTATATTGCACTATTGCATTATCCAACTCTTTCTTTAGACTTGTCCAACGCTTACTCCTCTCGCTCTTTGAGAGTCTAAAGACTGAAGAGTTTCCTCATCAGTCCACATGTTCCTCCTCTTGTCTGACATTTCTGACATTTTTCAAGTGCAGTGAAATCTGGAGGGACAGTCTGTTTCCTTTTAATTGTCCAACCAACCACCCAACTAACCAATTGTTCAGCCATCCATTCAACCAACTCTCCAATAGTCTAACCAACCAGCCATCCAGTTGTTCAGTCATCCAAGCATCCACCAAACTGACTATCCAGTAGTGCGGTCACCCAAACTGCCATCCAATTGTCCAATCATCCATCTAACCCACCATCCAGTAATCCAATCAACCAACCATCCAATAGTTAGATCAACCAAACATCAAGTAGTCCAGTCATCTAACCAACCATCCAATTGTCCAATCATCCATCTAAACAATTGTCCAACCAACTATCCACCCAACCAATCATCCGATTGTCCAACCATCATCTAACCAACCATCCAGTCGGCCAATCAACCAATCATCCAGTAGTCCAATCAACCAAACATCCACCCAACCAACCAACTATCCAATAGTCCAATCATCCAATTGTCCAATCATCCAATCATCCAACTACCCATCCAACGAACCAACCAATCAACCAACTAACAGTCTAATCTAATTTGATACACTGGGTGTATTTCTTTAAGTGTATTGTACGAGTATGTGTCCATTTCAAGTATCCCAGCTTTTACGTCATCCCCAGCTTCCTTTTTCTTTTACACTCCTGAAGAGGCACTTAATCTGGGATGTGATTGTTAAAGACGTCTCACTCCTGGACACACGCCACTCATCTCTCTGTAATCGGATGAGAAGTCACTGTCCTGTGCTGCCTCTTGCTACGCTTCCTATTGTACTCGTTTATTATTCGCAACCTTTTTTGTTCTTCCTGAGTGCTGTCACTGACATGTTACGGCACAATCTGAATTAGTGCCACTTTTATTGGACAAATAAAAAACATCGTCCCTGCGACTAAGTGGTGAGGAGTTACAGTGGTCCATCCTGTCTCACAACTGTATACACAAACAAATCAGCATTGTGCGGTTTAGTAAAGTGGTTTCATTTGACAGAGTTTAGTTTTATTTAGAACATTTCAGTACACTGCAAAAGATGCAGATCAGAGACACATAACAAACGTTTTGCTCATAAATGCTTAATTAAGTTGAGCAATTTTACAAATAAAAGAAGGAATATTTATATTCTTAATTATTTCAAATGGAGAGGGAAGCGATACAGAAATATTGGCGAAAACATTGGTATCATACACCGACTTCACTAAAGATCAGTATCTGTCATAGAAAAACCAATAGTGATCAACATCTATTAATTAACAGCAGCGCAAAAGTGATGAAAAGTCCATAAATGAAACTAAACGACTGTGTTATTTTGTCTCTTCTGTAACACTTAGGTGTGGTTTTACATAAAATCCATTAAATCCCAATCGATAAACACTAGTCTTGCTTGTGTGATCACACACTGCTACTTGAGAAGTGCTGTATCAGCTCTTTAGGTTTTAAATTTCCTATATTCTCACCTGTCTATACATTTATCGCTTTGTATCTCACAATCCCTTCGTCCATTTCCTTACACCGCCCCAAACTTTTTAATCGTGACCTTTCGAGAGTGCTGTGTCAGGCGATCAAGTTGTGCTTGCGTTGTAAATCGCTCCGTCTCCGCATGCTTCATAAATTTGGAGAAAGTTTACGACCAATCGGATATTAACGATGTCAAGGCTGGGATGTTTGGCCAATTAGCAGAGAGGCAGTAATTAATGTGAAGTGTTCCACATGGTCGGGTGATTGGGAGGCTGTGGAGGTTAGTTAGGTCGTGCTCTCGCAACGATCTATAAACCATCCTTCACGCTCTGAGTCGAGGTAATGAAAGCAAGATGTTCTTCTAGAAAGAGAGAAGGTACGACAGAAACAATCTGCTGACTAATGGAAGGAAATACATAATTTTAAACAACTCAATTACCTAAATTCAAAGGCTGCAATTGGGGAATGTTTTATGCAGAACATGTTTATACTTTCTGATGAAAAGTAATTTGTGTCTCTGTTTTATCCTTGCATTAGTGGTTAATGGTGTTATATCAAGTGGTTGTAATGGATACACAGTTAGAATAATCATACTGTTATTATGTTTGATGGATAATTTTTGCATCTCGTCATAAAACATGCAAGTTATTATTAATTTCATCAACAGAAAACTGTGTTTTGGACTAGTTAATTGCAGACATTCATCACAATGCTGTTTTGTCACACATTTGACCTTTAATAAATAACTGCAGTGTTTTCTCAAAAAGAACATGTGCAATACTCTCTTTTAGTTTGAGTATTGCACATGTTCTTTTTGAGATGTTGTTTATTTTATGATTAATTGTAACGATAGATCTTAGTTTTAGCTTAAGAAAATAACAAATCAAATGTATGATTGAAACATCCATTAAAAGAACCATTGTTTTCATATTTTGTCCAAATTATTGATCCTCAGTCACAATAAACTTCCTTTAAGTCTGAAATATATCAGTGTGTTGGAGTAAATGTAAAACCTGCAATTTAACCTTGCAGCTTTAAACTGAAACTTATTGGCTCATTAAAAAGTGATGAAAAACGGCTGATGAGCTAGCAAAGATGAAGATTCAAACATTGCACAGACACCTGTAAAGCAGCGTTAGCATTAGCACTTATGGTGTTGTTGATGGCGTTTCCCAAAACCCTTTTTTTAATGACACAAGGAAAAAATGATAACAAGTGGTGTGTAGGGAGGTTGTAATGGAGCTTCAGTGGGACGGTGCTTGAAAATAGTTTTCGCCGACGTTCGCTCCCATTCATTTGTTTCTTCGCATCGCATTATCTAGATTTGGAGGTAGTTGCTTTTTTGAAAAAGAGTCGCTAGCAGGGTCTGAATACTCACTAAATATTACTTTACTTAGTTTAGATTTTAAGGCTCCAGTTTGAATCCTCCTCCAAACTTCAAATGGATATCCAAAATGTTAGATGAAAAAAGACACTTTCCCACTGTGTCCTTGACTCATTTCCCCAATTTTTTCTCGCTGGTCTCTACATTTTTCTCATTACCAGTTGCTGCTATCAAGGCATGTCTGCTGCGGTTGTAAATGATATTGATGGAGGGGAAGTTTGGTGGCAAAACAATGAGCTGAACGACACTAAAAAACGCTCCATAAATCTGAGGGGGGAAATTGCGGCGTGTCGTGACCTCTGCAGGTACATCACTGCAAACCCACCCCAAACCTATTTTCATTTTACACACCATATTATGTCGTCCATTATTATCTATTCAAGAATATTCATGTACGGATTTAAAGCTAGTTTTGGTTTATACGACCAAGCAGTCTATTTACTTTTACAACCTCATACTGTGATTTTATATATATATATATACATATATATATATATGTATATATATATACACACACATATTAGCCTGTTTTTGAGAGTTGTCATAGCTGCCCGTTCAGTATTTCTAAATAAGAAATGAATCAAAGTACATGAACGGCTTTTAAACGACAACAATCAACACGACGTTGTTCTTCTACTGCCTGAGGGTGAAGACTTGATTGTTTTCTGATTAAAAATTCCTCATTTTTGGCAGTGGAGTGTGGTGAAACAAAACCGCACCATGAATCATTTATGGTTCTCCTCTGGGGTGCAGCAGTCACTGTTTAATGTGCGAGTAAAAATGCATAAAAAAGAGAAGTGATTTTTCCTCAATACTGTGGGCTGTTACCGTCTGTCATTTTCCTCAGTATTTTATGAACTTTCCAGGAGGGGAAAATTGTGCCATTAATCTTTTACACCAGTGAGTAGGTCATATTCTGAGAGGAAGACATGAAGGAGGAGTTTTTCTGTGCTTTTTCTTTCATGTATCCAGACTTAGTTCCCTCTTTGAGTCGCTAACCTTTTCATTTTGGCTGTTCAGATATCACCGTGTCAGGTTTGTACAATTTGGAGAATGTTTATGTGCCAGTTTTCATGACATGAAAAAAAGGCATTTTAGTCAGTTTTTACAAAAGAAAGTTGTGAGATGAGACGACTTACCGGAAAAGGAAAGTTGTGTGTTTACAAAATGTCACAATTTAGGAGGAATGGTGTCAAGAAATGAAACCTGAATATGAAGGTACATTCAAACATTTGTGGCAAAAGGGAACCGAATTTCAGATGTAGTATAATCTATTTAAGTATATGGGTAAGCCTGCAATGATTCATTGATTTAATTGCCTATGACTATTTTCATTATAAAAATAAGTTCTTCTAAAATGTGAATATTTTCTGGTTTCTTTGCTCAACACAAAGAAACACTGATGAGCATTTTTCTACATTGTATTACATTTTGAAGACCGAATGATTACTAACTAATCAATTTTTTGATAATTAAAACAAGTTCCCTAAAACACTTTCTTTGTAAAGCAAGACATTAGAGAGAATTATTATTTCCAGCTTTGGGAAACAGTGATCAATGTTTTCTGGCCTTTCAAATAATCAACATATTTCCAAACAACACGGGGCATAACAGAAACAAACGGCTTACAAAAGACATGTAATCCATAGACTACTATTCAAAAGTCAGTGATTCTATAGCGGATAGATTTCTTGAAGATGTTACATCTCTGAACTCGGGAGAAAAACCGAAGAAACCTCTTGGATAAAAGAACTCCACAAATCCATCTGCTACTGAATCAGTGGCTTTTGGATCACTATGACCTGGATGAATGAGAATCTACAGAATATAAATAACAGAATCAAAGATAAGGCAAAAATGTTACACCTCTAAAACACATAAAAAGGTAAAGAAAAATGGAACCATGAAACTAAAAATGTTGTAAAAATCCTGTCAACAATAACATAACATGTAACATGATACACCAGATGTAAAGTTTTACTCTCCATTTGGCTTTATATTTATTGACCTCTTCCTAAATTAGAGCTCTAAAATCACATCAGTAAAAGTCAGTGACTTGTTGTCTTCAATGTTCCTGATGTTGGTTGAAGCATTTGAAAGACGTCGCCTTGTTCTTCAAAGAAAATCACTTATTCTAAATGTATCTGCCATTTATTCAATGTTATAACATTTATTTAATCTAAATCATGCTGTTTTATTTCAAACTACATCCAGAGAACCCGCAGTGTAATAGAAAGTCTATTAGTTTAACCCTCACGTCGCACCTTGTGTTGCCTTTCATAACTCCTGTATTCGCCTGCACAGGTTCATGCAGCGTCTGTGTCTGATATCAGAAGTGTTTTCTCTGTTCAATCAGGTTTTCCCCCTTTTCTTTAAAGACAGATGATAACTAAAAACCTCCTCAGAGCACCTTTGTTTTCCACGTAGACAAACACCTGCAAACTGTTTGTTTATTTCTCTTCAGGAAATCTCAGGGAAAAACAAATCGCACGTCATTTTCAACAAAGACGATGGTTTCTGCTATTACACCAAGCTACGAGCTGCTGCCTCCTACATTTGCAGGAAACATAAAGTGCTGCACTTCAAGGCCGATGTTTTTGGGTCATTTTACATCAAGAGATGGATTTTCTCTGTCAGGATTGCGTTCGATGATCGCTCACGATTCGTTAATCGCACACTTAACGTCAGCACTCGTCATCCAGAAAGAGAAACAACAACAACAACTAGAAGTAGAGGAGGATTTTGACAAATCCTGATGGAGCTAAATCCAAACATTCATATTCATGTTCTGTTGGAGAGCTGTCACTCCAAAAAATCACTACATTGGTTGATGATGATGATGATGATGTTGCAGAAGAAAATGGAGACACAAGAATATATTGATGATGAAAATAGGTTTGTAAGGAATTCTGTGCCTGAAAAACAATCTTTTGTGAACACTATAGACCAAATCTAATGTGTATACAGTATATTTCTGGAGTAGCTGGCAACGAGTTTCATTTTGTGAGTCCAGCAGCTTTTCCATTAGGGCTGATGTAATGTCCACATGATAATGGAGCTAAAGCAAAAGCTGCATTAAGACACTGGCCAAATGAGGGCACGTTCTTCCTCCGGTCTGAATGTCTTATATGTTTTGGGTTTGTTCCTTGACTCTGTGTATGTTGGGGCATTAATGACCTGATCTGTCAATAATGTCGAAAGTCAAGTCGACAAGATGTTTGATGACGCTGCCACAGTGGAGGAACACAGCTGTACAACAACGAGCAACTTTTATTAAACTTCGCTTCAAAGCGGACCTAGACTGGAAGTTCCAATTAACGCTGTTTTTTAGTGGTTATCTGCGTCATTACCTTGTTTAAGAAGCACTGAAGTTTCAAAACAAACAGTTTCAGCCACTGCTGAGAACGATGTGTTTTATTGTAATCTCGGGCTCAGCGATATCTCTAAAAAAACCCAGTCCGGTTACGTAAACAGCAGTTCTCTGGGGCAGCAGATCGTCCTGCTCCGGGCACTAGTCCGGCCACATCCGGTTGCGTACATTGAACCGCAGAAGAAGAATAACGTCCGTTGTGGAGGTGTTTCACGAGTGACAGTGTCTTAAGACTCTGGGTCTGACTCCTGGTCAAAGGTCGTCAAAGGGACTGTGGCGGGGAGTCATGAAGAAGCTATTTTTAAACATTGTTACAGCAATGTTTTGATAATGAGTAGCAGTGCATCCACCGTTCCAGAGGGGGGAGCTGCGCTTCTGAGAGCGGGTGTGCTGAATATACTGGCCAATCACAAGACTCTGTGTTCTGGGTGAGAGAGTTGAGTCTCAAGTCTTGCGGCTGGGAAACAGCGTCAGAAAAGACAGATTTCGGCTTGTTTACAGCAACTAGGAGGTTGTTGAACATAAAAAGAAGTTAATGTATGTAAGTAGACCTCCATAACTAACGTATATGTGCAACAGGACCACTCTAGGTCCGCTTTAACATTATCAGTCCAAAAGGGATCAACATGTTTTCTTAAAGACATTTGAACAAAACAAAACAAAGACTAATACCTTGAAACTTCAGGTAATTTTAAGTGCAGTGATAAGTGATAAATTACCCTTTTCCACCTATGTTCCCAGCTGAACCTGCTCGGCACAGCAAGGTTTGGATTGGTTTTCCTTACGGAAGTTCTACCTACACAAAGTGGGCGGAGTCTTCACTGCACGGCTGCATGAAACTCCAGTGACTTCGTTTTACACGTGACTCAACTCTTCACACAACTTTTCAACTTGTGCCACTGACGTCGCGTAATCGATTTTTCTGTTAATGCCCTAGTATGTATGTGTTTCTTGTCCTTCCTCCTTTTTAATTTAATCTCAATCTCGTGTGTAGATCTTCGTCGGAGAGGTCTCCATGTACGTGATGAAGTCAACGAGGGAAAGCCTCCTGGTGCAGGAGAAGACCATCGTGACGGGAGACTGTTGTTACCTCAACCCGCTGATCCGTCGCATCATACGCTTCATCGGTGAGATGGGTTTAATTTAATTTTGATTTATATGCCCACATCCATTATCCATGTTATGTCCTTTAAAATGTAACATAACCACATAATTAAGGTTATTTGTTTTCATTTTCAGATTTCTTTTTTGTGACCAGAACAGACAAACAAGGGGGCTTTCTGTCTTATTTCTAATAAAATATAAAGTATATTATTTAATCTGGGAAAATTGACTGGACATTGAGCTCTTTTACAGCAAGGCTATAGGTTTACATTCGTACATGTCTTTACAGCATTAAGTGTCAAAAAGGAGAAGGAAAAGCACATAACGCAATTAAATTTTTTTGCTGTTTTTTAGTGTGTATCTGAGTCATTACCTCGTTTATGAAGCCCTGAAGTTTTGAAGCAAACATTTCAAAGCGGACCTACACTGGAAGTTCCAATTAACGCTGTTTTTTAGTGTTTATCTGCGTCATTACCTTGTTTAAGAAGCACTGAAGTTTCAAAACAGTTTCAGCCACTGCTGAGAACGATGTGTTTTATTGTAATCTTGGGCTCAGCGAGATCGCTGAAAAAACCCGGTCCGGTTACGTAAACAGCAGTTCTCCTGAACAGCAGATCCTCCTGCTCCGGGCACATCCGGTTGCGTACATTGAACTGCAGAAGAAGAATAATGTCCGTTGTGGAGGTGTTTCACGAGCGACAGTGTCTTCTGACTCTGGGTCTGACTCCGGGTCAAAGTCATAAAAGAGACTGCGGCGGGGAGTCGTGAAGAAGCTATTTTTAAACATTGTTAAAACAATGTTTTGATAATGAGTAGCAGTGCATCCACCGTTCCAGAAGGGGGAGCTGCGCTTCTGAGAGCGAGTGTGCTAATTATGTCACTTCCGGGTATTGGCCAATCACAAGACAGTTGGGAAGACTCTAAGCTGACTGGCCAATCACAACACACTCTGTCTTCTGGGTGTGAGATTTCTGTCTAAAATATCACGGCTCAGGACAGCGTTGGAAAAGAGCGATTACTATCGACTTGTTTACAGCAACTAGGACAGGGGTCGGCAACCCGCGGCTCCAGAGCCGCATGCGGCTCTTAAAGGGACACTGTGTGGTATTTATGGGTTTATATAGACCAAAATCCACTTTTTTATACATATTATGTGCTCCTGCATTGTCTAGTCGCTGTATAATATTTTTAGTTTCATTTTCGTAGTGTTTCAAAAAGTCATGTAAAATAACATGGTCGCGGGCCGCGGTTGCATTGCGAGACGCCATGTTTCTACCGGAGCCTGTAAGGAAAAACGCGAGAGAACAAATCAAGCTCTTTACTTGTAGCGGAAGTCCTGCTTCCACTCTCTCCGCTTCGTCTGCTACGGCCGTGGTAGCTCGCCCTCTCCCTCGCCTCACGAACCTCATCTGCTGACACGGAGAAAGACAACGAGAACGACATTTGACCGGCTGCGGACACTGTAGCGCACAGGGAAGGGAGGGGGTGAGCAGAGGAGCAGTATTATTTTGCAAATTTCAGCCTCTCCTCTAGATGGCACTATAAACTACTTACTTCACCTTTAAGCCCCTCTGCAGTGGCTCCCTGGAGCTTTGAAAAAAACATTTTTTTTAAAATTATTTTTCATTTATAGCTCACTAGAAAATAATTATTTATATCAAAGCATTTTACTGCTTTCTCTTCCCCATCTCTTGCAGCTCCTGTCGGGGCTCGCACGCGGTGACGTTTCGGACTTTGCGCTCATGTGGACAGCGCAGTTGTGAGGCGCATGAAGTTTCTCCATGTCATCACACGCTTTTTTTTATATATAAAGAACTGAGGCAGTTGTTGCAGCCAGGTCGATGATATTACAAATCACTGTTACTAGACATCTGCGCGTGGCTGCTGAAGGGAAAGCAGCTTTAATTGTTAACGTGTCTGGTTTAGCTTTTTCCCCACTCGTGATGGTCACAGCTGTGTGGACAGCTGCTGCGCCCTGCAGGCTTTTAGCCAGCAGGGCGTCCTGGGGACATTAGACGCCCTACTTTAAGGCAGGACACCCTAAAGACGCCCTATTGTTCACCCGGTAACCACCGAAACGATGTTGTGATGACGCGCGGGTATATCGTGCTGGATGTAGTTTTTGCCAGCAAGCGCCTTTCTATACCCGCTTAGAGTATGTTCAAGATGAGTTTGGAACACCACAGGATTCCAACAAGATGTGAGTACACGGTGGAACAGCACCTATTAAATGCTGGAAAGTCTCTTTGCGCAAAAGCGAAACTTGGCTGCAGCACAGCGCGCAACTCCCTGCGAAATTCTATTCTCTCTCTCTCTCCCTTTGAGCAGTTAACTAAAGAGATCAGCTCACCTGATGCATCCGTTATTCCCTTAATTACAGCGCTAAAGCATCTTCTAAAGAAAGATTGAGACCACAGAGTAAAAACAATGAAAAGTGCACTCTTAATCGATCCTCGTCATAAAGATCATTATGTATGTGTCATATATGGATGTGTGGATAAAACTGTGCATAGAAAAAAGGCCCACACCAGATGAGGGGCACCCTCTATATTTGCAATGCCTTGACTTTGGTGATGTCAGTACACACAGTCCCAGCCATAACAACAAAGTTACCTGAAATTTTCAAAAGCTCCGCATTTTTTTGGGGGGGGGACTTTTTAAATTTTGGGGTCTGTGTTATCTTAATTTTAAGGGTCAAATAGGTTTTGCAGCTCCAGATGAATTTTATTTTGGGGAGAGGGGCAAAAAATGGCTCCTTTGATAGTAAAGGTTGCCGACCCCTGAACTAGGAGGTTTATAATTAATAACGATTAATAACATTTCTTTGAGTTTTTGTCAAAAAAATGTTTTTCCAATAAATGGAAACGTACAGGCATTTTTTTCCGCAGATTCTCCGGCAACAGTGCGAATAACCGCACATTGGCTTTGACATGCAACTTCTCAGCTTTCAGAAACTACTGGAATTTTTCCCCATAGCACAAACGGTCGCATAATTTGGCTGGGTTACAACATCTCCAGAATCCATCTTGCGACTAATTGGTGATGTCTTGGTGGACACGAGTCTTCATTTGCATCCGCAGAACAAGACGAGTGTCATTTTCAGCTGTCGGTGTAATTAGAGGCAGCAGCAGCTGTAGAAAACAGACTCCACACCTTCTTCACCTTCCCTCAGTAAAGAAAGCAACAGACTCATCTCACTGTGTCCTGCTGTTCTCACACTGATGCGGCTCCTAGATTAAACTCAGATCACAGCTGCTCACAGAGCGATGGGAAAACGTTGCTTTGTGAGTCATTAAAACTGCATTTTAACCGCTAGCTTGCTTGATTGTTGTTATTTCACATGTTTTTTTTGTTTTAAATCTCAAACTATACAATATTATTACACTACCTCAGTTTATCATGTGTCTGAAACTCTCTCTTGGCCTTCACCCCAAACATCCCAGACCAATTACTGCTCAATAAACCAGCTTTATACATGGATACATAGAGGTTTTTACATGGAGAGAGGAACTAAGGCTTTATGACACACTGAGGGAGAAGCAGCGACTTGAGAAGAATAATGTTGGCACTTTAAGGTCACTTTCTGACGCTTCCTGAGCACAAAAGTCTTTAAGTAGAAGATGAATGGCTCACTAAGTCGTGCATCTGCAAATTCCATGTGACTTTCACAGTCGTGTAGTTAGTGTTTGGGGGGCAGTGTGTGCTGCTTTTCATCATGGTCTGACAGGTGAATGCAGGTAATGTCGGTCACTTGTGACACCAGAGGGTAAAAAATGTTACAAACTCAGTGTGTCACGCTGATGATTCAGGGTTTTAGACATTTCTGTTCTGGCATGAGGAAAGTTTGCTTGTTACAGAGAAAACAGCGGCGAGCAACAGAACAACCAGGGACGGCTCGATATCACTCTTTAATGATACTGATACCACAACATAGATACCAATATATCACAACATTGATAAAATATGAACACATTGATACTGACTCTGATTTCGATTCATATCACAACATTGATACCGTTATCACGTTGATAACAATTCCGATACTGATATCAAAACATTGATACTGATGTCACTACACTGATACTGACACCAATATCACAACATTGATATCAATATCACAACCAAAATCACATATGAATATCACCAATATCACAACGTTGATATCGATACCAAAATTACAACACTGATATCGATACCAATATCACAACATTGATACTGATACCAATATTACAACATTGATACCGATCCCAATGTCACATCATTGATACAGATACCAATATCACAACATTGATACTGATATCACAACATTGATACCGATACCAATATTACAACATTGATACCGATCCCAATATCACAACATTGATACCGATATAACCACCACATTGGTACCGATATCACCAATTTGATATTGGGGCTGTAGCGATACACTAATCTCACGATGAGATACGACACACGATATACAGCTCACGATACGATATATATCACGATATTCAGCCAACGATATAATTCGATACACTTACATCATTTTTTGAAAGATTTAAAGGGGACAGAGTGATTTTGGTGACATCTTGTGAGTGTTCCATTTACTTGGATTTAATTAATTGAACTGAAAACTAAAAACATCAATTACACAATATATGTCTCTGACTGGACAGAGTCTACAGCTTGCAAATGCTGGACAAAATGAATTAAAGATGTGTTTAATGTGATGAGAAAATTAGTCCCCTTTATTGAAACAGTGCAAACTGTAGCTCACAAGCCTGAATAGTAAACAAAGTGCAGTATTGCAATTAACAATGGAGAGTTAAAAAGTACATCAAGTGGCCTGTTCTGAACAGTTGCTTTTTTAGCTCGACACTGAACATATGAAGTAGCCAGTCTAGCCACCAGGTAAGTAAAATAGTACCATGGCTTTTCCTAAACAGTCAATAACAACAGCTTTTAAACATTTAACTTAAAATTAGTGCTGGGCTATGAACAGCGTTAACGCATGACTCGTTTCCATGACGATTGACCGGAAAAATATGCGCGTTACGTCATGTCTCAAAAGTAACACTAAACGTGGAAAAACAGAGGCACACATACACAGTATGCAGGTTACGCTGCTCTTTTCGTTTGATAAACAGAACGCTACAGTTCGACTGTAGGCTAACGGCTAACGGAGTCTACTGGCAAACGGTGCCTTCACTACGGTGCCACGGCACAAAAAACTACATTACTTCCTCCTTTTTAAACCGGAAGTGATCCCACACATCTGCCTTTAAGTACGAAAGTGTTGGACTTATGTTCGCCGCTATTTTATTGAATCGCCTCGCTTTCACTAAGTAAACAGGAAGAGGAAGACTTTGGCGTGTGAAAACAGGTCACTTGCTATAAATGCTCTACAGTGACACTAGCAGCTGGCTGATATATATATATATATCGCAGGATTGATAAAATCGATATATATCGCAGGATCGATAAAATCGCTCAGCCCTAATTGATATTGATTAGGGATGGGAATTTCACAAATTTTTAGTCGATTGTCGAGGTCCACGTGTCAAATTTTTTGTCTACTTTTTTTTTTTTTTGCGGGGGTGTAAACTATTCTACACAATACTACTTAATTTTATGCTCAAAAACATGGCTGTAATGTCCGTTATTGACCATCAGAACAGCGATAATAAAAATGAGGGGCAAAAAAAAGGAAAAAAAGCGGACTCTCCGCTGGAAGGCGTGTGTCGCCACTCGCCAGACGGCTCAGGTTTTTGAACCTGCGCACCAGAGTGAAGTACAGTGATCCTGACTGGGTGAGATGTCGTCTTCATGTAGCGCTTGTGTTATATATCCCACTCACGTCCTAAATTTAAGCGCAACCTCGTTCGCACTGCACGCATACACACGCTTGGACGCGCGCACAGCCACTCGAGAGAACGAGCCGGACGCACGCATGTCAGAGCGCAGGGAGTCTGGACAGCAGGATCACCTTTTTGTGCACAGCTTCTTTAACCTCCATGGTTGTGAACTTTACGTGTTTGTGACATTTCGACTTTTTTTTACTTTTCATTTTTTTGTCGAGGTGCGCACGTGTCGATTGTCGATCGATTTGTCGACGAAAAAGTCCCACCCCTAATAAAGATATTACAACATTGATACCGATACCAATATCACAACATACTAATATCACAACATTGATACCGATACAGATTTCACAACATTGATACCAATATCACAACACTGGTACCAATATCACAACATTGACACCGACACCAATATCACAACATTGATACTGATTCTGATACTGATATCACAACATTGATACTGATTCTGATACTGATATCACAACATTGATACCGATATAACCATGTAACCCTCCAGATACAAGCCCACTTCCCCTCCACTCCCTCCCCGACTTCATTTTTAAATGATTCCTCTTCACTGTATTAATTGACATTTGGTCAGAATCACATTAAGTAATTCATATGATTTTAAACTCCTTGCTGCTCCTGAACAATCTGCCATGTTTGTAACATCACTGAGGCAACTCCACACACACACACACACACACACACACACACACACACACACACACACACACACACACACACACACACACACACACACACACACACACACACACACACACACACACACACACACAGAGAGAGAGAGAGAGAGACCAGAGTCATTTCATGGCTAAGCAGGTCAGATAATCAACAGTCATATTTCACAGTAACAGTGACTCAGGTTCTTCTCTCAGTTTTTCTCTCTCTCTCTGCCTATCTGTTGTTCTCTCCTCTTCCCCATTACAGTTTTATCTCATTTGAGTTCAGCGCTGCTCCCTGTTTACGAGGGTTTAAAGGTCCAGTGTGTCACATTTACAAGGTTTTATTGGATTAAAATGATGCATTAGTGTGTTTGTAGTGCATAATTGTGTTACATTTTAAATTGCTTAAGGGTTAAAACCAACTAAGGAAAAGGGAGGAAACATCAGCTTAATTCATGCTCTGACTACAGTACTTTGTCCAAAAAAATGACCTGAAAAACTAATTGTTGTGTTTACCAGTTGTCTTTTTCCCACTCTGGATCATTAAAATCTAATCTGATCAAAAAAGGCTTATTCTGAGGCTATGAAAACTAAAATATATAGTATTTATTTTTACAGATGATACACTTTATAGACAGTATATTCCATTTTTGCCTGGGCACTGGTTGAAATTAGTATTTCGTCTTTATCCAACCAATGTTTGATAGGAAAATACATTAATTAACATTACGTTCATTCCACGTAAAAATCTCAAAATCAATAACAAAAAAAGGGAATAGGCTGAAGCTTAAGGCTTATTTTGGCCTAACCTGTACAATCAATGAATAACCATGAATATCAGCCAACAACAACCGCAAAAATGTTTAAAAGCAACACTTAATTCACATTATCTTAATTTAAAATAATAATTCTTGATAACTTTCCTGAAACAACAATTTTAACTAGTTTGACACTGAAACACATCTTTATTCATGATTTTTTTTTTATCAAGTCTGCAAAACTGCTTTTTTACTGTGTTTAAGAGTTCATTTGAACCCCATATTCCTCGTTTGTAACGGCCCGTTTGTCTCCGTGTGTCCAGGTGTGTTCGCATTCGGCCTCTTCGCCACAGACATCTTCGTCAATGCGGGCCAGGTGGTGACGGGCGGCCTGTCGCCTTACTTCCTGTCCGTCTGCAAGCCTAACTACACCGGCACGGAGTGCCGCTTTAATCACCAGTTTGTCGTCAATGGCAACATCTGCACGGGGAACCCGGTCGTCGTGGAGAATGCCCGCAGGTCGTTCCCGTCCAAGGACGCCTCGCTGAGCGTTTACTCTGCTGTTTATCTGACGGTAAGGACCGTGAATGTGCCGCTGGAGAGAGAGAGTAAAATAAGTTTATAAATCAGTGTAACAACCAACCGTTGGTGATGTTGTTAGTCATTTATTGTTTTATGTAGCTGAGACTCTTTTTGTTACAGTGCAGCAGTTAAACAAAAGCAAGACGAGTCATTTGAGAGGAATAAAAACAAAACAGCAGAGAGTGAGGCTGTGAAAGTGAAGCATAAAACAAACAAAAATATAATCAATTTCCCTTTTCCCAGTGACTCACTGCAGCAGCTAAAAGCAACACAAATGAACACAACCTGCCCGAGTCTCAGCTGTCAGAATAAATCAAACTTTGAGTTGTCCTCCATGAGAGCTAATGTTGACCAGACCATTAGCCAAAAACTAAAAAAATCTATGGCTACGATATAAAATACGACTTTATTTATTAGTGCAGGGCACATTAACGGCATTAACGTACAGCGCGTTTCCATGACGACTGACCGGGTTACGTGACGCCATGTTTACAGAGGCACACATGCACAGTACACAGGTACGCTGGTTATGTGTAGTGCGGCTCTTTTCGTTTAATAAACAGACCGCACCAGTTCAAATGATTATTCCTAGAGAGGTTTACTAAATATTTTCAATGGATCCTTGTTCAGGGTGATGCTGACTATTATTATAGAAAATGTCATGTCATTTCAAGATACTTTTTTTTTTTTTTGTATGAAGTCACCTAAAAATCCCTCCCAATGTCAAAGTGCATCAGGGCAAATGGATAATTTCCATCCATCCATCCATCCATTTTCCACCGCTTATCCGGGGCCGGGTCGCGGGGGCAGCAGTCTGAGAAGGGACACCCAGAGCTCCCTCTCGCAGGACACTTCCTCCAGCTCTTCCGGGGGGACCCCAAGGCGTTCCCAGGCCAACCGGGTGACGTAATGATGCAGAGACGTGTCAACCAGGACAGCCCTACAGCATCCAGAGACTTAAGGTACTCAGGTCGGATCTCATCCACTCCCGGTGCCTTGCCACTGGGCATCTTCTTAACCACCTCAGTGACTTCGGCTTGGGTAATGAATGAGTCGACCCCTGAGTCCCCAGCCTCTGCTTCCTCTAGGGAATGCGTGTCAGTGGGATTGAGGAGATCCTCGAAGTATTCCTTCCACCGCCCAACGATGTCCCCAGTCGAGGTCAACAGCTCCCCACCCCCACTGTAGACAGTGTTGGCAGAGTACTGCATCCCCCTCCTGAGACGCCGGACAGTTTGCCAGAATCTCTTCGAGGCCGACCAGTAGTCCTCCTCCATGGCCTCCCCGAACTTTTCCCAGACCCGAGTTTTTGCTTCTGCGACTGCTCGGGCCGCCGTCCGCTTGGTCTGTCGGTACCTGTCAGCTGCCTCAGGAGTCCCTCGAACCAACCAGGCTCGATAGGACTCCTTCTTCAGCTTGACAGCATCCCTTACTTCCGGCATCCACCACCGGGTTCGGGGATTGCCGCCACGACAGGCACCGGAGACCTTACGGCCGCAGCTTCGAACAGCCGCGTCCACAATGGAAGTGGAGAACATGGTCCACTCTGACTCAATATCTCCAGCTTCCCTCGGGATCTGGTCAAAGCTCTCCCGGAGGTGGCAGTTGAAGACCTCCCTGACAGGTGATTCCGCCAGGCGTTCCCAACAGACCCTCACAACACGCTTGGGCCTGCCAAGTCTGTCCAGCTTCCTCCCCCGCCAGCGGATCCAACTCACCACCAGGTGGTGATCGGTTGACAGCTCAGCCCCTCTCTTCACCCGAGTGTCCAAGACATGCGGTCGGAGGCCAGATGACACGACCACAAAGTCGATCATTGACCTCCGGCCTAGGGTGTCCTGGTGCCACGTGCACTGATGGACACCCTTATGCTTGAACATGGTGTTTGTTATGGACAAACCATGACTAGCACAGAAGTCCAATAACAAAACACTACTCGGGTTCAGATCGGGGAGGCCATTCCTCCCAATCACGCCCCTCCAGGTCACACTGTCATTACCCACGTGAGCATTGAAGTCTCCCAACAGAACTACGGAGTCCCCGGTTGGAGCACTTTCCAGTACGCCTTCCAGGGACTCCAAAAAGGCCGGGTACTCCGCACTGCTGTTCGGCCCGTAAGCCGAAACAACAGTGAGAGACCTACCCCCCACCCGAAGGCGGAGGGACGCGACCCTTTCGCTCTGCCGGGAGAACTCCAACACATGGCGGCTGAGCTGGGGAGCTATAAGCAAGCCCACACCAGCCCGCCGCCTCTCACCTTGGGCAACTCCAGAGTAGTAGAGAGTCCAGCCTCTCTCAAGGAGTTGGGTTCTCCTTGAGGAAATTGAGGATAATTTCCTCAATTTCAAAAAATTATTAAAATGATTCCTTAAGAGGTTTGCTAATGTTGTCAATGGATCCTTGTTCAGAGTGATGTTATCTATTAGTATCAACAATTTCAGGTCATTTCAAGATACTTTTCGTTTTTTTGAATAAAGTCACATCACTGTCAGTGCATCAGGGCAACTGGATAATTTCCTCAATTTCAAAAAATCATTTAAATTATTCATTAAGAGGTTTGCAAATATTTTCAATTGATCCTTGTTCAGGGTGATGCTGACTGTTATTATATAACATTTAAAATAATTTCATGATAATTTTTGACACCTCAAAATCCCTCCAACTGTCAAAGTGCATCAGGGCAAATGGATCATTTCCTCAATTCAGGGTAATGCTGACTATTATTATAATAGATAATTTCAAGTGATTTCAAGATGCTTTTATTGATGTTTTATTACATAATTTCTAACTTTATTGTAATTGTTGCTGCCGTCCACAGTTGTATAAATCAGACTATGTGAATGAATGAATCAATGAATGTGTGAAAAAGCAGATTTTTATCAGATGTAGAGACAAGAAGAGGCGATGGATCACTGAAGAATAAGAATATAAGGTTTTGACGTGTGTAGCTCTCTAATTGAAAAGACATAAATATTCATGAAGAGAGAGGGGAGAAAAAACCCTGTGTGTGTTTGAGTTTAAATGTTACCTTTGTTCTTTTTCGCTCACACTGTCAGATTCTCACATTCCATTCCTCTTGTAATCTTTTATTCCATGTGAAAGAAAGAAAGCAAAGAAAACTTTCCACTTGTTTCACTAACATGATGCAAGTTTTTGACATCTTTCTTTGCAACTCTGTGCCGTCGTGACACTGTAAAATCTGTCTTTCTTCACATACTCTACCATTCAATAAACCACCTTAGACTGGAGTGCTTCTCTTCTTTATAAGAACATAATTCAGCTACAGCTGCTTTAAAAACGCAGCTGCACTTTTGCTGACCACGACCAGAAAGAGAGAAACACACATTACCCTCATGTTAAGGTCTTTACACTCGCTTCCTGTTTGTTTTAAGGTTATTTTATCTGTTTTTAAAGCTCTAAAATGTTCTTAGCTCCACTTATTTATCAGATTTGCCTGTAAGGTTTCGGGGATTATGGTCTGTCTCTCAGGAACATCCTCCCTAAAGACCTGAGGGCAGAAAAAGATCCTCCTTTTTTGGCTTTTTCCAAACAAAAACCTCACCAGCAAACCTGAGCAACAGCAGCAGCTTTTTCTCTATTTCCTTTCCTCATTTCCTTCACTCCCTTCTTTTCCTGACTTCCTTCTCTCCCTTCCTTTCTTCTCTTCTTTTCCTTATCTCCCTTCTCAATTCTTTCCCTCGCTTCCTTTTCATTTCCTTTCTTCTCACTTCTTTTCCTCATTTCTTTTCCTCATTTCCTTATATCCCTTCCCACTTCCTTTGTTCCCTTATTTTCCTCACGTCCTTCTCTTCTTTCTTATTTCTTTTCAACATTTCTTCGTTGATTATGTTTCTATGCTGTATTTGAATTGCGTCGTCTTGTATGAAAAGTGCTGTATAAATAAAGTTTGATTGACTGATAAAGAAACAGTTGATGATTCAGTATGAGAGGCCGTGTCGGCCATAATTCCTTTTTTTACCTCTCACATACACAATTGTACCTCTCACATACACAATTTTACCTCACACATTCACAATTTTACCTCTCACATACAATTGTTTTACCTCTCACATGTAATGTGTGAGGTAAAAACATTTGATGTGTGAGGTAAAAACATTTAATGTGTGTAATTAAATGTTTTTACCTCACACATTAAATGTTTTTACATCACACATTAAATGTTTTTACACATTACATGTGAGAGGTAAAACAATTGTATGTGAAAGGTAAAAGAGAGTATGTGAGAGGTAAAATTGTGTATGTGAGAGGTAAAAAAAGGAATTATGACCTACACGGCCCCTCATAATTCAGTACCTCGAACACTGATTCAAATATGGTTATTCACCTCTTTTCCAGATGTACATCACCAGCACCATCAAAACCAAGTCCAGCCGCCTGGCCAAGCCTGTGCTGTGTCTGGGAACTCTCTGCTCCGCCTTCCTCACCGGACTCAACCGGGTGTCAGAGTACAGGAGCCACTGCTCAGACGTGGTGGCTGGATTTATACTGGGTTCAGCCGTCGCTCTGTTTCTGGTGAGAACCATGGCCGAGTGAACAAGTTTGGGGGGGGGGGGGGGAGAAGGAGGAGGAGAGAGGAGATGATAATTGGAGTCTGCTCGTGAACTATTTTCAAATTATTGCAACAATTTTCTGCTTAGTTTTGGAAGCGACCCAAAATGGTAATTAAATGATTAATCTGGGCTGCTGCAGCGTGAGTTCACTGCCATTTTTAAGTCAAGTCCTGATGGAAATTTATTTGCTAAAATTCTCTTGCACTGCAGATTTTTTTTTTTCTACTTAATGTCTACTTAGATTTTTAAAAGGCAGGTTTGAAGCCATTTAGTGTGAACGTGTGTAAAAGTGTGAGCCAATTCACTCTGTTTCTAATGAGAGAGGGGAATTCAGGTTCAGCGTGGACTCAGACCTCAGACTTCAGGTGAGCCCGCAGTGTATTCTGAAAGCACGATTCTATGTCCATATTCCAGCCGCTCTCATTCAATATTTGTATTTAATATTTGTGCTTCCATCACTGCTCATGTAAAATGCATCACTCCGTGTCTCCACAGACGCAACCACACGGAGAGAGGGTCGTGTGGAGCTGAATCAGCATTGTGTGAACTGATTTGACGCTGGTTTAACATTAACGCAGACATTTGTTTATGTTTAAAAGTTACATACTAGAGCTTTAAAAGAGTGTGGATAGAGCAGGGGCCTCAAAGGAGGCTAAGCATTAACTGTTTAGTGATTAAAAACTAAAATGTTATCTTCATTACCCTTCATGATGTTGCAGTAGTAGTTTCAAGGTTGTTGTTTTGATAGATGGTTCACAAAAAAAACATGACGCAAAATGAATTTGAAACAACAAAAGCGAGAGAAATCAAAAAGAAATTACATCATTAAATCAAAAATAATATGTTGCCAGTTGCAATTGAACAAGATCGTAATTCTGACACTTTTGATTATTAATCGTTTCCTCAATGAATCGTCAACTGTTTTGATCATAGATTTATCGGTTTTAGCTTCTTAACTGTGAATATTTTCTGGTTTCTTTGCTCCCATGTAACAAAGAAATCATTCAAAAAAGAATCATTTTCCTTTGGGGACAAAAACAAGAACATTTGAGAACATTTCCAAGTTTGACAAACATTCATCATTATTTTTCGACATTTTATGACATTTTATGGACCAAACGATTACTCGATTATGAATATAAACGCTTCAGCTTAAGTTCTTATTACTGGAAAGGCAGGAATATTATGTGATTTCAGAGAAGCAGAAATACTATGTTGGACTCTGTGAGGCGGAGCTAAATCAACTATTTCCCCCCTTTTATTCTGTCTGGTTATGGTAAAATTGGCTTTTTCTAGCATTTTCTCCACACCACAATGTCATTCTGATCAATGTTCATAACGTGACAGCTCTAACAACGGACGATAAAGCAATAGCATTAAATCTGATTCTTCCGAACCCCAAAAAAGTGTGTTTCCCCACCCTCCAAAAAAAGCTTGCTCATCATTTGATTAGCTACTGATGTTTGAAACGCTGCAAAGTGATTGAGTTGTTTTAGGTCTGAAAAATGAAGTCTCTCAGATGCTTCATTACTTGATTGTCAAAGGGCAATGAGTGTAAAAGCAGAAGGTAGTGAGAGAAAGAGAGGTGGAGAGGAGAGGAGAGGAGGGGAGGTTTGGCTCATTTGATTTCTTCTTGATTAAAATAGAACAAATCAAATGCCCCTTTTTCAGCTGTGATTAATCATAATACAGCGTGTGTGTTTGACTTTAAATTACATTATTGCACACCCTGCTTAATCCACAGTTACATCACATGAAATTAAAGTATAATATGACACGAGCGCATGTTTGAAGAGATTAGACGACGAGATGAATCTCTCCATCATGATTTATCACTCTTAGTCATGCGATGCCCACTTTGTGTCAGTAGGTGGCAGTAATGAGCTGTCATTTCCAGTAATGGAGGCTCAGGAAGTAAAATTCACTTTTTTTTGTCCAGGTTATTAAGCACATGTTAATAAAAATAATATTTTTTATATTTTATGTAGAAATAGTTTCATGGGTAACATAAATTACTTTTATTTCCCAGAGTATTGAGCAAACATAAATGCCCAGTGTTTTTTGTGTGAATTAAGAGATGCTCTGTTTAAGATGAGGATAATTGGGTGACTTAAACGCAGCATAAGGGATTTAACCAGGAAGCAGCACAAATAAAACGTTGTGTTGTTGATGTTAAAGAAAAGAGCTGAGTGAGAGATTCAGCCTCCGTTGTTTTATTTGAAGTTTTAAAGTGTTTATAGTGAGATTAACTCGGCTTTTTCAATGCCACAGGTGCAGAATATACAAAAGTAACAAAAAAAAAGAAAAATAAGGCCTGAGAACATCAAGTATTTACCACTATATTTAGTTCAAGTTGAAAACAATGACACCTGAGAGTAATAAGGTTGATTAATAAGCATTTATTATTAATTAACATTTAAAAAAATCACAGTGTTACAGTCGCGGAATTCAAACTATGCAGCCATCTCACTAATGAACTGCAAACTTAATTATGAAAAGGTAATTACATAAGGTTCGAGCAGGGTGTGTATGTAGATCACTGCACTCTTGTGTGAATCTTTTCTTATAATAATTATGTTTACTGATTTGTTTCAGTAGTTCAGATCATTTTTTTTGGTCAAATCTGGTATGTTCACTGCTGATTCTTGAAATCAGACGTGTTGGGATGATAATCGATGTCGCTACTGCATTCAAATATTGACAGTGGCTTTTGTATTCCACTCTTGCTTCATTGATTCACTCTGGTGGGGGGTTTTCTCCCTACTCTCCTTCCTCCTCTTACGTCTCAGCTCACCTCTTGAAAAGAAAGCATTTTTGAAAATCAGACACTGGACAGATTTAGCCTGACGTTATTGGTCATAGATGCTGTTTCAAAATTCTGTCAACAGAACATGATGTCAATTCAGTAAATGATGGTCCCATATGGCACATATGA
Organism: Microchirus variegatus; assembly: GCF_963457635.1. Classification (NCBI taxonomy): domain Eukaryota; kingdom Metazoa; phylum Chordata; class Actinopteri; order Pleuronectiformes; family Soleidae; genus Microchirus; species Microchirus variegatus. The sequence continues at coordinate 16,748,865 of NC_139817.1, read as the reverse complement.
GTGGACACTAGTGTGATTGACAGCTGGCATTGACCAATAGGAGCCTGGTTTCAGGTTCTAAAGGTTGTCTCAGGTTGCAAAACGTCGACATTGGCGGCAACCAATCGATTCTGGAGGCTTCAGAACGGTAGATTGTTAGCGGGTGACGCCACGATTGGCAAAAATGTGTCCAAAAATGTCACATCATCATGATTTTGAAAACTTTAATTTTCCTTCGCTAACTGTATCGAGGAAAGCTTAAAGCCTAAATTGTGGCCACCATGAAGCATCTTTGTCCTTGGATTACGAGAAGAAGACCACTCATGGGGCCTCTAATGAGGAATATAGGTTTCCAATGATTGACCCTTAAAAGTTGACATGCATTGAATCAGTGATCTCCAGGGAAACATGAAAAACAGCAAAGTCAATCTTCACCTCAGCAGTTTTGAACCAGCTCATCTTCAGTTTATTATCAGCGAAGCATGAGCTCTGGGAAATGTGTGGATCTAATGGTCCTGATGAAGTTCATCAAGTTCTTGTCAGGTGAGGAACATGAGGCGGTTTGATGGACAGCTAATCTTGAGGGGGGGATTGATTGGCGCAAAGAGGAAGCAGAAAGCGGGTATTTGCTCAAATCCCTGTGGATTTTTGGATTGTCTTCTGTGAGCAGATTTAGGGATCAGTGGCAGGAAGTGGAGCTCCTCCAGGAGACTTCCTGAGAGTCCTGTAAAAGGAACCTTTTAATTCAAGGCTTTTGTAGTTCTGGAATTTCAACACCAAATCCTGCTGTTCTCTCCCTGTAACATTTTAAGTGGCTCCAAAACACAACAACATGGATTTGGCTCAACTCGATTTTTCATGGTAGAAAAAAGCATCCTGTGGCAAAAACATAAATAAATAGAAATGCACCTTTTATTCATAGGAGGCTCAAAACCTTGTATTGTCAGTATTTCCCTGGCAATAAGCTAATTTCGCTTTCCACACCTGAGGCATTAGATTACACAGTGTGGGTCTGAGAGACTATCTTGGCATGGATGACAGGACACAAAAAAAGGGGGAAAAGGTAACCATCTGTAATCTTTAGGGATGGTGAACACACACACACATGAATGGATGCTGTGTTTGGAACAAAGAAAATGGTTGGGGGTTTAACAACAGTCATGTGAAAACAAAAGGAAATCAGCCTATAGTGAAGCACCAAGGCTTTCACTTTCATCATCATTGACTTGCTGATCAATCATCAGCCCAATCAGAGCGAGGCTTAGATTTAAAATGACATAATTAATTTAAGGGTAAATTAACTTCCAATTCTGAGTCTAACTGAGTCACTGTAGCCGTAGCAGTGCAGGACAGGCGTGGTATGAGAGTGAAAATCTAACGTCGGGGGTGTCTGGGGCAAGGAGATGATCTGTGATTGGACGAGAGCATGATGTAAGTGTGTACCAATGAAGCCTATGAAGGATAATGACACAATTTGAATGTAGTAGCTGATGTTTGACCAGAGAGGCAGTAGAACCTTTTTAAACCCATGGTTCTCAAACTGTGCTGTGTGTAGCACCAGTGGTGACGGTTTCCTGTGGTGAAACTTGGAGAGAAATCAGAAATAGAAAAGTATGCGATTGGAGTTTGGCAGAGGAATTTTTGACCAAACGTGTCCGATATTTGAATCGTTGTTTTTTTACTAACTTGCCTAGCTGTTTTTATCACTTATTAATGAGCCAATCAGTATACATTTTAACATTTACTCCAACAGACTGATATCTTTAGGGCTTAAAAGGAAAGTTTATGGTGACTGAATAAAACATGTAATAGATGATTCTTCTAATGGCATGCTTCTCAAACGCGAGTACGTGTATCACCAGTGGTACGTGAGATTCCTCTGGTTGTACTTCTAGGGAAACAAATAACACAAACATTATAATAAATCAAATAATAATAACTTGGTATAAAAAGTCTAAGAATCACTGTTTTAAACTAAAATGTGAAAATATCCACTTGTTTTCGCATGAAAACGTGTTTTAAGTGTTAGGACTGAAAATAATGTTTTTTTTAGGTAAAGGTTTTTGTGATGTGTCCAATCTCTGTGATTCACTGATTTTCTTGGGTGTGGGTGCACTAGAGAATGAAGTGGCCACAAACAAGGAAACCTTGAGCATCCTCCGGCAGTTAATCACCCTGCTTCATTTTCTCCCTGCAGTGCTACCGCTGCAGGGCATGATTGCCCCCGAGGTTGGGGTGAGACTTCCCTCTCTCTCTCTTTTTCTCCGTCAGTCTGTCTTCTTTGATTAACTAGTCCATTGAGGGCTTCAGACACGCGGCAGATGTCTCTAATGACTGATGGACAATGTGCAACGAATTGAACGGCGCTGCTTTGTGGAGACGTGGGTTTTAATATCGCCTTAAAATGAACCTCACCGTCTGAGGGAGGCTTCAGCCATGCTTCAGTTCCAAGTCAGGCACCGCATGTCATTGTCAACGTGTAATTCCAAACTCTTCTTCTCCTCCTCCTCCTCATCCTCCTCCTTCTTCTTTTTCACAGGGTATTTGTGTCGTGAACAACTTCAAAGGCGTCCACAGTGCAGCGGTCAAACAGAAGACGGAAGACTACCGCGGTCTGCCGCTAATGACTTTCCCACGTGTGGAAAGTCCTCTGGAAACGCTCAGCGCACAGGTAGCTAACAACGTGTGACCTGGAATCTCAGGAGGAAAAAAAAACGACTTTTATCTATTATACAATGTGATTTATTTTTCCCGCAGTAATTGGTTGAGCTCCCTAAAGGCTTTTACTTTTTTTTAGATGAAAACAGAAATCCACACCTTCCTCGAACTTTTAATTTGCTTGCTAGTGTAATTTTGTTGAAATGATCCCTTTTGAGTTTCATATATTGAGTTCACCATGTGTTCTTTCTTTCTTTCTTTTTTCTTTCTTTCTTTCTTTCTTTCTTTCTTTCTTTCTTTCTTTCTTTCTTTCTTTCTTTCTTTCTTTCTTTCTTTCTTTCTTTCACACAAAAGCAATGACACATGTTCACACATGCACAGGCATGACTTAAATCTTTGCACTACCAACTTCTTTCCTCTCCCTTCTCCTCTCTTTACCTCTCCCTTCCCATTTCCTGCATCGTTTTCCCTTCACCTCCCTCCCCTTTTTCGCAGAACCACTCGGCGTCCATGACGGAGGTCACATGACTAAGGGGGCAGCACCGGGTCACGTTTGCGTCTCCACAGCACTTCCAGACACAATGACGAGGACGCATGCCACGTGGCTCCGAATGCTTCACACACTAAAAAAGAAACACCCCCCCCACTCCTGATATATATATATCTGTTTCATTCACCTTTAAGAGAGGGGGGCGGAGCTAAATCCACCATGTTTGTAATGGTTCTCATCTAGTTGAGCTATGCTCAGTTACGACAGACAGATTAGCATCAGAACAACAACAACAACAACAAAGAGAAATTCACTAAACAAAACTTAAGCACAGATTATTTTCGAAACCATTTTGAAACATGAGACATTTCCCTCCCCCTTCTTGAGGTGTGTGGTTCGTAGTTAGAGGACAGTGTTTTGTACATTTTGTATGAGCGAGTGCTGTAGCGTAACCTGATGGTGTTACACCCGCACACCTGTCAGCTGACTCACTCACTCACTCACCCCCCGGTCACTGCATCTGTCGCCGCCGCTCTCAGTCTGAAAAAAAAACTATCTGCTATGAGAAAAAAAAAAAAAAAAATATCGATGTTGTTCCAGTGATGTTTGTCCTTTGTACAGAAAAAAACAAACAAAAAAGAGTGAATCCTTTCTTTTGTTATCTTGCTGTACATTAACTTGACTGTGTCAGGTCATATTTTGTAAAGATTTTTGTTAATCTGTATGACTATTATGATCCATATGGACCTGTTTGCCTGCTGTAAACCTGGATATGTTATGGTATCAGTTAAGTGTTTTGGGGAGGGGGTGAAAGGCCCCTTTCTATTTTGGAGGAAATGACGAGGAAGAGTCAGTGGCATACTCTGAGTCAGGAAATGGGGTTTAGCTCTTGTCCATGTTATCAGCCAAAATGTGCCACCTTGGCACAAGAGGTAAAAAAATAAATGGTTAAAATTTAACCCTACTAAATGGGACACTCCTTTATTAAGCAGGTGCGACACGTTTTTTTTTTTCTGGAGATTCATTAAAAAAGCCGCTGTCAGCTGTTCAGCTGTTGTGTTTCCGCTTGTATGAACTAAGATAATTATATACTTGTCTGAAGCAAAGTTGTCAGAAAACCTTGGGAACACTCGAGGAGCAGTTTAAGGCGCTTACAAGAGACTGCAAAGAAAGTTGTGTTGTGGTTAGCTATACAACCTGCTAACCAATGTTATCTTAATGACAGTGACATTCGTTTCTTTGGATATGGCTAATATGGGAAGATAATGTCTTTATGTCAACCATCATTGGCTTTATGAAGCATAAAGTTAGTCAGATGAAGCTAGCCAATGTTAGCTTGAAAACAGTATTGCTAGTTTCTTTTTGATTTGGCTAATATGGGAAAACTCTCATGAAGTTAACCAGCATTGGCTTCATAAAGCATCCAATGTTACCCTTATGAAGCTAATGGATATAAAGCCAATGTTAGCTTGACAGCTTATTTGGATTTGGCTAATATGGGAAAATGTCTCTTCAGCTTAAGCAACATTAGCTTCCTAAAGCTTTCCGATGTTAGCCTAATGAAGCTAACCATTATTAGCTATATGACAGTAACGTTAGTTGCTTTGGATTGGGACAACAATAAAAGCTCTGTGAAGCTAAGCAATGTTAGCTTAATGAGTGAAACGTTTAGTTTCTTTGGATTTGGCTAATATGGGAAAACATCTCATAACCAGCGTTGGCTTTATGATGCTTTACGTTCTTGGCTTCATTAAGCTAACTAATCCTAGCTTGATGACAGTAAGATTAATTTCTTTGGATTTGGCAAACATGGGGAAACATCCCTTAACGTTAACCAGCCTTAGCTTCATAAAGCTTTCTGTGTATTCCACTATTAGCTATATAAGGGTAACATTAGCTTCTTTAGTTTGGGTTAATCTGGGAAAAATCTCGTACAGCTAACCAGTAATAGCTCTGTGAAGCTAACTAACGTTAGCTTTGTGACTGTAACATTTGTTTCTCTGGATTTGATGAAATGTTAGTGGAATTCTTTTCACCCTAACCCTCGACAAGAACAAGAACACGTGAACATGTAAAACAGAGAAGGGCTAAGTGGTCGGGGCTGAGGGTGAAATGGGTTTGAGCCAACGTTTGTTTCACCCCAATTTCCTGATTCATTGTGATGTTAATAGATGTTGCTGTACAGAAATGTCCGATGGGGCTTGCAAGCCTGTGTCAGGTCTACCTTAGGAATTCCAATGTTTGAGATACGCTGTGGGAGGGAAAAGAGATACAAAAGCTTTTAGGAGTGAAACTGAGTTATTAACTTGCCCCCAGACTGGCCCTTTTAAAGAAAACAAGGCTAATGACTCCTGCTTCACTTTCCCTCCTCAAGGTATCTCTCTCTCCCTCCCTGTCCCTGAACCATCGGTGCGATCGTGATGCAATGTTGTGACTCCATTTCTATTGGAAGATACAGTTTGCCCCAGCATGAAGAAAGAAGTCGAGATGTTTCATAGATTTTCATGATTTGAAAAACGCTCATTATAATTGTGATTATTATCATATTTTACTTTGAGAGCAAAAGAAGAAGTGTTTCATTTTGAAATGCTGCATATATATTTTTTTTTTCTCGGTTTGTCCACAAATTAAATAGTCAGTAGCAACAATGTGGTCTGTGTGTTTTGTATATTTGTAGCTTTATCTTCTTTAGCACTTTTACATTGAATTGAAGCATTAAACTTTAGGATAATCTGGGTAATCCATCAATATTTACATGTGAACAGAAACTTGAAATGTCTCTGAGGATGAATCTGCAAGATAGTGGTGTTTGCGTTATCTGGTTGTGCTCATTTGCACAGTCAAACAACCTGAAAAAAGTTGATTCATAAATCAAGTTTTGTCAGTTATCTTGGGTGATTTGAATCATCAAACATTTGAATGTTCGCCTGGTTTACATTAAACAGCCACTTTATTGGGTACACTAGACCAGTTACTGTTCTCTTTAACCTATCATCTTAAACCAGTCTGGTCATTAAACACCTTGTCTATAAAGCATTTTCATACAGAGAACTGCTGCTCACTGGTCAAGTCGATCATCAGTTTCTGAAATACTCAGTGTCGAGTGTTACCAACAACCATGCCACGTTCAAAGTCATGTCTACACTCCTAAATGCATTACGTTGCTGCCATTTCATTGGCTGATCCGTGTAAACAAGCAGTTGAAAAAATTGGAGAAAAACGCATGTTTTTAGACCATTTAAAATTTACTTATGTTTCTTTTACAGTGTCATGTCTTGTGAGGCGACACTTCTCACAAACTAGAACCAGGCGAGTGATTAGAACGAGCAGAGGTAGTTTAAATTTGAGCTCTTCCATTGGTTGACACGTCTCGCTACGTTGAAAAAGTCTTACACACTGACAGAGACACAAAGGACGCTGATGGCTCAGCCGCTGCACTCGCTCTCTTTTGCATCGTCAGGTATTCGTTTCAGCTGTGACGGCCAGCGTTCACCCTGCAGACACACTGGCTAAACAGATAGGAGCTGCCTCTGTATGTGTGTGTGTAGTGCAGCAAAATTTGACCAGGCCACACTTCTGTAAAAGTGTCATCCTTGGCTGTTCTGAATGTGTCTGTCTGTCTCCAGCACAGCAGTGAGAGCGGAGAACAGCCCAAACAACCCGAATATTTCTTTCAATATAGGCAGCAAACTCTCTGAGTGGGTTGTTTATGAAAAGCTGCAAGGCTGTTTTTATTTAAAATGACAACTGGATCTTTTTCAACAGAAGAAATCGAGCAAAAGCAGGTTAATCCCAATGGCCAACCTAGAGACATTGTGTCTCAAAATGGCAGCGTCTGTAAATCAACGTCCTTGTGTAAAATGCATATAAAAGGCCTTTTATAGGCCCTGCAACCCTCATGTGGAGGATAAAGTGGTAAAAAAATGTATGGATGGAAGGCTATAAGATGCTAACACACCTGCCAATGGACACGGACATCCCACAATGGACGTTGAGAAGAACTCCGGTTGCTTAAAAGTCTACAACATTTAAGGTGGACCGAAGAAAAAACAATACGTTGCAATCAAATTAAGTGCAAATAAGAAAGGTAATCTTTAATAACAGAACACATTAAACCCAAACAGAAGAAATAAAGGAGAACAAGGTCTCAGCAAAGCAGGGCCAGATGCTTCAGTGTATTCAGGTTTTTCTTTCTTTTATTATTCAATAACATGTCAGACTGTATTTGTGTTCCCCTTTGAGAAAAATGTCCATACGATTCATTTACTGGTAATCCAAAGTGTGTTGGGTTGTGTATCAGATTAAGAGAAGGGGTCTAAAGGTTGTTGGTTTTGGTCCCTGACTGGAAAACGTGAAGTTAGGAAGAAGCCTTTTAAGAATTTTACTTCTTCTTCAGAATTAGTGTTAATAACCCTGAAGCCATGACATGTAGATACAAAAACAAAACAGAACTCAAACTCTGACAAGATAAAGGATGACGTGTACAGAAGTGCATTAAAGTGATCCAATCCACCACCAGATGCTGACCATTATGTTGGTGATAACGTCATATCTTCTACAAGCCAGTCATCAATCAGGAAAAACAGCCAAACACTCAGTGTCAAAGGCCAGAAACATTTAATTATCAACGGTAAAAATCATCACCAGCAGTTCTTCTTCTTCTTCTTCACCCCCACCTCCAAAAGACATAAGGGTTTCCAGCAAGACACAAGGACATAAAGACCAAAACACCAGCTGGGTCAACCACAGGTCGTTTCACACCCTCTGTGAATCTGTCAACGTAAGACTCGAGTGATATTAGTCCATTAAGCTTAAATACCGAAGAGTCTTCACACGTGTGGTCAAGGTCATGGCAAAGCAGATCTGTGCCCTTGAAGACATGAAGGAAGAGATGAGAGGGAGAAAGAATGGAGGGGGGAGTGATGAGAATGGATGGGGGGGGGGGGGGGCACACCTCTTCAGCAACAAGCTAATGAGAACAGATTTTGGTTCAGGATCCCTGGTTCACCTTGGTTCGGTGCATCCTCCTCTGGAAATGTCCTGGAGTCATAGCAAGATTTTATCGTCTCAGTGGAACATCTCAGTCCAGCCCTCGGAGGGGGGGGGGGAGGACTCCTGAGCCTTAAGGAGGATCCAGAACTACCCTTTTGCCCAGGTTCTGGAATCTGGTCCGATGTCAAACCAGGTTTCTCCGGGCAAAGAAAACACAGAGAGAGCGATGCGCTTCAGAACTCCGGGAGTGTGTTTGTGTGTTGGTTAGTCTGTTGGTGAGCCTGCGTGAACTGAGTGAACTGGTTGGACTGGAGCGTCGTGGCTTGGCTCGGCACCGTCTGGTTTGCAGGCGGCTGGTTCTCCGCTTGGTATTGTTCTATCTCCCTCTTCCTCCTCATGGCCGTCTGGAGCTGCTGCTTGATTATTTGGATCTGACTCTCCAGTTCTGATAGCTCCTGCATCATCGGGTTACAGCCAGGATCGCAGTCCACCCCGGCCAAACCCCGACACTGTGTCGAGGCCCCAGGCGCCGACACGTGTCCTTGACTCAGAACCCGTCCTAACATGTCAGAGCGGCCGTTAGATGTGGTCACGACGGGCATGTGTTTCCCCAGAAGGGGGAGAGAGTGCGTGTGAGGCAGGGCGGACGGGTTAGAAGGAGAAGACGAAGAAGAAGGAGGAAGATCCTGTGACGGACGTTCCAGGTCGTTCTGCATCTCCTGCGGAAGGAACCTCCGCCTGTTGCAGTGCGAGGTCTCTGCCGGATTCCATGACGCGGACTGGTTGTTCCCCTCGTTACACCTGAAGAAACAGACACAGAGAATATATATAAAACAACTTTCTTTTACTCTGTTCTTACCAAGAATAACAATGTGGGGAAGTTGTTTATCGTCTACCTGGATTCTTACGGGCTGAAAGCCTTCATTAGTGCAGTGCCTCAGGTGGCATCGCTCTTTGTCTTCACTATTTTACAGCACGCACTGTCAACCCTGTGCTACCATTATGAATATATGTGTGATATATATGTGTGTGACGTATATATACACATATATATGTATATATATATATATGTATATATATATATATATATATATATATATATATATATGTATCTTGTCTATATATAGTACAGTTCAGAGTTATTCTATGCATGTCAAGAGCAAAAAATGAGCAAAAAAAAAACAGAAGAAAAATGTTTCTTCCATATCAGAGCAGAATGATTGGTCACCAAGAAATGACACAAAAAACAACTCCTTTTTGTGCGTTTATGTTGCAATAAAGTGTGTTTACTCCACGTTATATTCAGTAATACTAGCTCCATCTGTTCTGCTCCAGGTTGAAATGACCTGCCGTCAAAGGACATGGGGGTAAAATATGGAAATCTTTGGCGATTCATTTCATTTCAGTGTCATTACCAGGTCAAAATTTGAATTTCTTCTCATATCTTGACAACAACGACAACAAAAAACTTGAATTGCTTTTCTTTGCCCACTGTTGATGCTCCCATTTAAAATTCAGGAGGTTTCCTCGACCACATTGGCATGCCTCGTTACACCGAGTTGCTGCCGTGCGAGCGAGCGGATAATTACGCATTTTACAGGTGAACCTATTAAAGTGGCAGTTCCGGCACCCTCCTGTTTCCTGCTATACACCCTTAACAATACACATATGTCACTTTCCACCAGATAATAGCTGCCCTACTCTCTCTCTAGCTTCCAAATTTGCAAAGTTTCCATATTCTTCTCATAAAGAGTTGCCTTCATTTACATTTTCATAAATATTAATCCCCCACCATAGGCCTACATAGTTATGCATGTCCTTGCAGTCTACATGAGCTCCAAAACTAACAATCCAAGGCTATTTCTACTCTACTACTTCTATTTTTGTGTATAGACGAGAATGGAAAGAAGTCAAAATTCAGCTCAAAAACCCAAGCTTTCCTTGCATTGAACAATATTTCACCGCTAACCACTATTTCCCAGCGCATCTGTCAGCGCAGCTGTTGCCACTGCCAGTCAAAAACAAAACACGGGCACAGCTTGTAGCTCTGTGAGTGGGGGGGGGGGGTTGTCTCCAGTCTTCATGCCTACTTTTAAATGACCTCTCTGACAGATTGATTCAGTCTTGGTTTATTACACTTCTTTCTAATTGAGCTGTGCTACATAACAAAATGACACAGCTTTGTGATTGTTTTACTGTACTGTTTTACTGAAGTAAATTGGTCATTTTATGAGGTTACACCTAATTCAGCCATTTTGCAGTACAGCAGTTCAAGCCGAACACCAGAATGAGGACAATAGGTGATTTAAACTTTTTTTTTCCTCTGACTTTTGATTTTACTTGATCTTACAGGTGTGACTTTAATCTTAGAGATTTCTGACTTTTTTTCCCCAGAATTCCTCCTTTTTATACTCTAAAAGACAACAATCTCTGAACACATAACACAATCAACCTGCCACTCTGCACCACCCTGTGTGTGCCTAATAAAGTGGCCAGCGACCGTATACTTAATCTGGAGTTGTTCACAGACTATAATTGAAAAGTGATGGACGGCAGTGAAAATAATCCCTAGTGGAATAAACGTGTCAAATATGTGTGAAATATTTTAGTTATTATAACAAGTGTAAACAGAGGAATCGATCGCCCTCTCCCCGGAGCAACATCTCTCCATTTAATACAGCAGTTAAATCATAATTATTGATCTCAGGAACAACGGATAATCTTGTTTGAGTGTGGTTGTCGGTTAAATAGCTTCCCCTCTCTCTCACTCTCCTTCTTAAATAACCTTAACACTTACATCTGGTACTAAATGACATGATCTTATTGGCCGTCAGGCGAGAGTTTCAGCTTATTACAGAGTCTGCTCCTAATTCTGTCACTGAGACACTTCTCTCATGCCTCTGGGTTCTTTTTATTTTTTAACACAGCCACTTGAGAAATGAAATATGATTCTGTACTTAATACGTGCTTTTAAAACCATTTAATTTCTTAGCCCTGAGCAGGTTTGGTTATGCAATGTTGTGTTCTTTATTACACTGATTTATTGCCCTGACTCAGAGTGGATACTTGAAGATGAGTGTACTGCAGTGGAAGAAGGATGCCTTTTCTCGTAAAAATTTTCACAATGGTGTCTTCCAGATGTAGTCGGAAGTCGGAATTTTACATGTGGAATGTTGGATTTCCAAACCAGAAAGTGGGATCAACCTCACAAGGGTTCCAAAGCTGTGTTCCAATCATGGTACGGTAAGGTTTGGAACAGTAAAGCCCTAAGTCGGGTAAGGGTATTCACTCAATGGTCGCGTTAGCAAGATACGCAATCGCGGCGTTGTACGACAAACAACGCCATTAAACGCAACACAACAAAAAACAATCAGTTTTTCCTCCACAAGACGTCAAGTTTCCCTTTAAGGACTGTTTATATTCCACGTGTGCCGTCCTTTCAGAGTGTGGAGCTAAATTGGAGCAGAATATTTCACATCTTTGAGCGCTTGCCAAATAAAGAACCAATGTTAAAAATGTGTCCCTCCATGGTTCTCGAGTGAAAATGATAGTGAAGGTTTATGTAACTTGATGAGAACAAAGAGCAGCTGATGAGACATTTGGAAAAAACTGTACCCCCCCCCGCCCCCAAAAAAAATTAATTAAGCTTTCATGATTCACTAAGTTCTCTCTTCTCTCTCCTCCTGTTGTGACAAACAATACTAACATTGGCAGGAGATTATTCCCCCCTCCCGACTCATAATTAGCTTCCATCTCAATGACCGTCCACTCCGCTCTGTCTCTTCACTGACACTCACTGCTCATTGTTGTCATTTATTCTCAGCCTGATAATCTGGCCAAAGGCCTGATGGGAAAAATACTGAAATGTTCCTTTGTGGTGGGAATAAAACAGGGATTACATAGCATTTTATTCTATTCTATTTTATTTCATGTTATTTTGTTTTAGTGTATTTTATGTTATGTTATTTTATTACTTTATTTTATTTTAGGAAACTGTTTTTAAACTAAATACAATCTGACTATTATTACGTTAGTTAATATGTGTATTGTTATTTTCACTTTATTTGCTCTTTTTTGAACTGTTTTAATTTTCAAAATCTTTTCATTAATTTTCTGTTGATTTTATTTTGACTTGTTATAGTATTTCCTTTGAATTTTGTCACCTTTTTTGTTTTCACCTAAATCAATGGTTCTCAAGGTGCAGCCCGGGGGCCAATGGCGGCCCGCAGAAACATTTCTGGCGGCCCGCAATGAATTACAGATTATAGTTTTAATCCAGGAGCTACTAAGCTTGTTAAATGTTTATTGAACATTACTGGATACAGACCAATACGTGTTAACTGTAGAACAGCAATCTGGTCATTAAAATTATTACAAATGGGATTTATTTGTGTTTTTTTTCCCTCTTTTTTCTTTGGCGGCCCTCAGTCCAATGTTGGTTACCTAAATTGGCCCTCAGGTATTAAAACTTTGAGAACCCCTGTCCTACATAAAGTGTAAACCTTCATGGTCTTATTTCATTGGCTTTGGATTTGGTAGCAAACTCCTCTGTGATTGGCTGAGCAACATCCAATCACGTTCATCCAGGTGAACGGCACGGACACTGAACTCACCTGACTGTGTTTGTCGCTAATCTCTGCTTCACCTCTCAGATTATTCACGCTAAAAAAATAATGATTAAAATTAAGATGATAATAAAATAACCAGATATCACCGCGTGTTCGCCGATCGTCTGTCATGAAACTCGTGAATTCTTGTGATTCCACGTGGAGGAGAGTTTGTTGTTCGTGTCCACAAACACATTTTCATCTGTCTCAGTCGTCCTGAGGTGAGTGTGCATGTGTGTGTGTGTGTGTGTGTGTGTGTGTGTGTGCAGCTCTGTTGTTGTTTGTGCTTTAAGCCGCCGAGTTTGGCAGAGTCAGTGATTCTGTTCTCAGAGCTCAGGATGATGATGAAGCTGCTCTGTTCTAATCTGCATGTGCTAAGAGTTCTATGTTTATATACATATACAATTTAGTTTGTCTTGTTGTTGGAAGTTGTTGTTGTTCTGGACAGTGGGATTGCAACAAATAATCCTTAATTAATCAAAATGTATCATTCATTTTCGAGGATCTGTTCATTGTCTTTCATAAAAGTAAAACAAGTGAACTGATTTCATAGTTTTTGGTTCGTTTGATCCTCAATGATGTTACAGTTCATGTTTTCACATTTGTGTTTTCACAAGTATTGTACGCTACTAAGAATTATAATAATTATTAAGAAGAATTATAATAATTATTATTATTATTTATAATAATAATATTATTATTATGTTTGTTATTAATATTATTAATTATTATTATTGTTATGATAATAATAATAATAATAATAATAATAACACACTTGAATTTATTGAAAACACGATAAATAACCGAACCAAACACGACAATTAATAATAATAGTAAAATCAGAATGATGATAAAAGTATGTTTTCATACTTGATTTAACGATCTGTTGACTCTGCATGTTAAAATAATTATTTTATCCACACTTATCTATGTGGGCAGCAAAATTAGTGTTTCAAATCACCTTGTGGCCAAAAAGTTTTCCCACAAAAATCATAATTATAAGACAATATACATCAGTATTTACCTGTGATGTTGATATGTTTTCAATGGAGTGAGTCCTGAGACACACAGTCCTAATATAATGATTATTTGTTGTAGTGTTTGCTCAAGGATTTTATTTGTTGCAGGACTGAAAAGTTTGTTAATAGAAGTCCATATTTGGTGACTTCTGATAGATTTTCAATGACAACAATCAATCATATGTGCTCAATTTGATAATAACTTTGTGTTCCCAACATACAGTAACATTTTCTGAGTCTGACTGACTTCATTTTGGACAAGTGTGATTGAGCACAGGTGTAGATATTCTATATCAGTGGTGTAGTTTTGTTCTACTATAGTGAGAGGAAGATTTCCGATTCTTCACAGAAGCCACAACATGAATGCAAAAGCCACAACACAAAAACAAAGGCCACAACACAAATACAAAAGCCACAACACAAATACAAACGCCACAACACAAATGCAAAAGCCACAACACAAATACAAAAGCCACAACACAAATACAAAAGCCACAACACAAATATAAAAGCCATAACACAAATACAAAAGCCACAACACAAAAGCAAAAGCCACAACACCCAGTGATCCAGATGACCCTGGCATTTAAAGACTTTTTCACTTTTTATTCTTGTCATTGTGTATTGTATGTTTTGGGTAACATCTACTGCACGTCTGTCCGTCCAGGGAGTGGATCCCTCACCTGTGGTTCTCCCTAAGGTTTCTACCCTTTTTTCCTGGTAGTTTTACCCTGGTCGAAGGTCTAAGACAGAGGATGTTACCAACCCTGTGAAGTCCCGTGAGACAAACTATGTTTTGTAAGCTGTGGGCTATATAAATAAAGATTGATTGATTGATTGATTGACAACTCAAATACAAAAGCCACAACACAAATGCAAAAGCCACAACACAAATACAAAAGCCACAACACGAATACAAAAGCCACAACAGGAATGCAAAAGCCACAACACGAATACAAAAGCCACAACACAAAAGCAAAAGCCACAACGGAAGTGACCTACAACGGAAGTGACCCACAACGGAAGTGAACGGTACCGGATGTTGACTATTTAAAAAAAAAAAAGGATGTTGATAATGCGGCGGTAAAGACCGTGATTATTAGTTAAATCATTAATTATATACTAATTAAAATACTAGTTGTTATAAGGAATAATATCAACGTGTTGAAGTAGTTTTATAACTCCCGATTCTTTCACTATGTTTACTCAAGCGGAAGAAAGTTAGTTCACCACCATGTTCTCAGCAGCGAGTAAGTCCGTAACTTAATTGACATCTAAGAACTGAACATTTGATGGACATCATCCCCCGCCCCATCACACTCAGTCATGGTGCCACACCACAAAATCACAGTCTCCACCAATTCAACAGCAAACATCCCGAGAACACAGCAGGGCAGAACAACAACACTCAGAACATGCAGAGCAAACATCAAACGAAAGTTACGAATGTAAACACGGTTCTATGAATCCTGGATGACCGCCAGAGGCGGTGCTTTAAGCACTGGATATCTCCACCTCGCGCATGCGCATTTCGAGTACCTAATATCAACATCCCCGTGACACCGGGAAGGCTATAACTTCCGGTGTCATCGGAGGCTCAGTTCCCAGAATCTTCTCGCGAGAACACAAGGATTCTGAGTGACTGGACGCTCTGGCGGTCATCCAGGATTCATAGAACCGTAGTTACATTCGTAACTTTCGTTCTATTTCATCCTTACTGACCGCCAGAGGCGGTGCTTAAAGCACTGGATGACTCATACCAACAAGGTCACAAAGAATCCGACACCCACCTCACTCATCAGAGACAGTAGAGCTCGGACGTAGGATCACATCCATCGGATGGGGAGCAGCGACGTTGACACGATAAAAACGTGCAAATGTGCCAGGCGACGTCCATGATGCCGCAGCACAGATTGACTCCAAGGGCACCCCTCTCAGCGCCGCCCATGATGTAGAGACACTTCTGGTGGAGTGGCACCTCACCCCGGATGGCGGGGGGCAGCCACTGGCCTTATAGGCTTGCATGATGGCATCGACAACCCAGTGGGACAGCCTCTGTTTGGAAAGTGCACAACCTCTGTTAGGGCCACTACGACACACAAACAGCTGCTCTGACCGCCGTATACCGGCCGTAGCAGCAACATAAGCTTCTAGTGCCCGGACCGGGCATAGCAGCTCCGACCTACCCTCCTCAGACAGGGAGCCAAAGCGTGCGAGCTGAATAGGCTGGTTGAGATGCGGACGTGAAAGCACCTTGGGCAGGAACGCCACATTCGGCCACAGGACCACACCTGAGCCATCAGGGTTCCATCGCAGGCAGGTATCAGCCACTGACAGGGCATGTAACTCCCCGACCCTCTTCGCAGAGGTAATGGCGAGCAGAAAAGCAGCCTTCATAGAAAGCCATTTCAGCTCCACTTGGGTCAGAGGCTCAAAGGGAGGTGACCGCATGGCCTCCAGCACCAGGGGCAAGTCCCATGCTGGAGCCCTCAGGGTCCTTGGAGGACGCAGCCTCAGTGTCCCTTTAAGGAAGAGGGACACCAATCTGTGGCACCCTACTGTAGAACCCTCGACCATTTCATGTCTGGAAGAAATAGCAGCTGTATAGACTCTCAAAGTGGAATGAGAACGACCACAATCCAGCAGAGACTGCAGAAACTCAAGAACAGTCGCCACAGAGCAACGCACTGGGTCTTCTGTCTTACCCCTGCACCAGTCAGAGAACAGCTTCCACCTGTTTTCATACTGAACCCGGGTAGATGGGGCCCTGGCGTTCAGAATAGTACCCCTGACTCCCGCAGTACATTCCCTCAGTAGAGGGTCGGGCCCTGAAGCGGCCAAACCCAGAGCTGGAGGCGACCGGGATCCGGATGCCAAACCTGACCCCGCCGCTGCGAAAGGAGGTCCTTCCTGCAGGGGAGGCGCCATGGGGAGCTGCAGCAGAGGCTGCGCAGCAGTGGAAACCAGAGTCTCCCTGGCCAAAAGGGGGCCACCAGAAGGAGTCTGTGGCCCTGCAAAAGCACCCGCTGGAGCGTAGGAAGAATCAGGGGCAGTGGCGGGAAAGCATACAGAGGTCTCTGCGGCCAATCATGAGCCAAAGCGTCCTGGCCGAGGGGGCTGGTCACCTCCATCCAGGAGAACCAGAGGGGGCAATGTGCCGACTCCGCCGAGGCGAAGAGGTCCACTTCCGCCCTGCCAAAAAGACCCCATATCATCTCCACCGCCATCTTTCTTTGCCACAAGAAAGTACCTCGAGTAGAACCCCCCGGGACGTAGCAGAGGGTCCACTGGTTCGATTGCGCCCTTGGCCAGGAGGGCAGACAACTCCTGACTTAGAGCTAAGGCCTTCGCCGGGTCGCTGACGACAGTCATATTGACCCGGCCGAAGGCTAGGGGCCGGCGTCGGAACTGCAATTCGTACCCCCGGGTCAAGGTGGAAACCACCCACGGGTCTGAAGTACAGGCAGCCCAGTAACTGAGCTGCTGATGGGAAAAACATCCGACGGCCGGCCCCTCACCCCTAGCGCCTGCCCCCCCGGCCTCCGGAGGCTCTGGGGGGACGGCGGATAGGCTGCGGCGCACGAGGCTGCCAACACGGCAGGCGCTCAGGGGCCTGAAACCCGTCAGCAGGTTGCTGAGCAGGCCGCTGAGCAGGCCGCTGAGACCTCCTCATCAGGCCTCATCAGGAGCCAAAATGAGGGAGGCAATGGCTGGCTCAACGGACGGCATACGCCCCAGCCCAACCTGTGCTGCATCCTGCATGGTGGCTAAGGTTCGGGCATCTGAGGTTAAATGAGAAAGTGCCCTCGTGTCCCTCCAACAGGCATGAAGCTCCTTCAGGTATTCCCCTGAAGGAGGAACAGTGAAAGTGGTCGGGGCAGGGTTGCGCCTGAAGAAGGCGCTAGTCTGCGTCGAGTCAGTCTGCGGAACGTCAAGCTGTAGGCGAGCAAGAGCCATACGCATGATGGCCCCCATGGAAGTGTCTGCTGTCCCCTGCAGAGAGCTCTGAACAGAAGAGCAAGAGGCCTCCCCCAATGTGCGGGAGGCATCGTCCTCGGTAACAGCCTCATGGAAGAGACCGGATGAAGCGGCCAGTGATAAGGCATCATCAAGCATATGCACAGGGAGGGCCAGGCTGTAGCCCAGCCAGCACCCCAGTAGTCCCAGGCTGAAGGGCCAGGAGGAGCGACTTCATCTGCTCCATGTCAGCCGCCAAACCGTCCACCTTGGAGGACAGCCCGCCCCTCCCCTTTTTCTTGGGGGGGGCACCTACCACCGCAGCTCCCTCACGCCGACGCCGAGAACGGTCGGACTGATGTGGGGGGAGACCGGTTAAGGTGGAAGGGTCGTCAGCCATCGCCCGCTCCATCTCCGCCACCCTAGCCACCCTGAGCCCCCAGGGCAGGAGGCCACAGTTCATGCAGGCGCTTTCAGTGAGGCCCTCCCTCAAATGCTTGAGACCGAGGCAAGGAGGGCAGTGGTCATGACCGTCCTCGGGAACAAGAGGAGCCTCACAGGCGACACAAGGATGGGCCATCAAGAAGGCAGCCGAAGCAGCGTTGCTGGGAATGGGAGCGAACACACTGCCTAGCAACAAGAACAGATATAAGGAAGCCTGCGTTGTTTTTTTAAACAACGGCAAAGAGGCAGCGAGCGCTGGGAGCGGAACGAAAACACTGCCTCCACCAGCAATCGGAGGAGACACGCAAACGCTGTCGGCAACAGAATATAACTAGATTATAGCGTTACCGGGAGCGGGAACGAAAACACTACCGTCACCGGTAAGGTCAAATAAATAAACTGGGAGCGGGAGCGAACACACTGCCTTCACCAGCAATCGGAGGTGACAAGTACAGTAACCAGGCGGAGCGCACACGCTGCCGCCAGCAGAAATAACAGATTATAGCGTTACCGGGAGCGGGAGCGAAAACACTACTATCACCGGTAAGGTAAAGACCAATTAAATAATTGAAGCGGTAGTATTAAACCGCTAACGCAAAATCAAAATGCTATGAGTGCTGGGAGCGGGCTAGCGAATACACCGCCGTCACCAATAACCACGGCGATAAAGCATATCAATCAGGCCGAGCGTAAGCGCTGCTGCCAATAGAAACAATAAATGATAGCGTTACTGGAGGCGGGAGTGAGAACACTACCGTCCCAGTAAGATACACAGAGCTGTGTTTTAGAACCGAGCAAAGCTAACGGCTAACACACCAACGATAAACACCCAAACATTGAGAGCAATGAGGACAGCGAACGCTGGGAGAGGGCGCGAACACGCTGCAAACAAAGTTTTCCTTTTTCTCTCAGCACAAAGTGCAAGACGGTACATGCGCAGCGAGAAGATTAAAGGAACTGAGCCTCCGATGACACCGGAAGTTATAGCCTTCCCGGTGTCACAGGGAGGGTCACAAGTGACTATGTTGATATTAGGTACTCGAAATGCGTATGCGCGAGGTGGAGATATCCAGTGCTTTAAGCACCGCCTCTGGCGGTCAGTAAGGATGAAATAGAACTGCAACACATCACAACAATAACACTTCTGTCAACACATAAGAACCCACTCCCATGAGTCTCTGTGCCATCAGCGATCACTGTCCGCAGCCGGGTCTGCTACCGTCACTACAATATTCAACACTAATTTGCGTGTTTATTACATTTAAAAGTAACTTCATGAACCGATAGTGACGATAAGACAAACAGCCTCCCCGGGAATCAGTCATTTCTCATAAAGTTACGACATGAAAACTTTATGAGAAATGTGAATAAATGAAGACAATGAGGGGGTTTCGTTTACATTTTTTAAAATATTATCACAAAGCAGGTTTTAGTTGTTTATTCGTCGCTCATTAACATTTATTTTCAAATGTATTATCGAGCTGCTGTGTGGATTCATTGAGGAGAGGAGACATGCTGCACTTCATCACTGTGTTCAGTCCCGGACATCGAGGCACTGATGACGGTGTGCGCCAGTGGAGCTGTGACCGTGTGATGCACTGAGACCTGCGGTCACTTCACCACTGATTCCCGGGGAGGGTGTTTGTCTTATCGTCTTTATCGGTTCATGAAATTACTTTTAAATGTGATGAACACGCAAATTAGTGTTGAATATTGTAGTGACGGGAGCAGACCCGGCTGCGGACAGTGATCGCTGATGGCGCAGTTCTTAGATGTCATTAAAGTTACGGACTTACTCGCTGCTCAGAACATAGCGCGAGATCCGTGATGAACTTTCGATTGAGGAAACATAGTGAAAGAATCGGGAGTTATAAAACTACTTCAACACATTAGATATTATTCCTATTAACAATTAGTATTTTAATTAGTATATAATTAATAATTTAACTAATAATCACGGTCCTTACTGCCACATTATCAACATCCATAAAAAAGAAAAAAAAATTGTCAACATCCGGTACCCTTCACTTCCGTTGTAGGTCACTTCTGTTGTGGCTTTTGTATTCGTGTTGTGGCTCTTGTATTTGTGTTGTGGCTTTTGTATTTGTGTTGTGGCTTTCGTATTTGTGTTGTGGCTTTCGTATTTGTGTTGTGGCTTTTGTATTCGTGTTGTGGCTTTTGTATTCGTGTTGTGGCTTTTGTATTTGTGTTGTGGCTTTTGTATTTGTGTTGTGGCTTTTGCATTTGTGTTGTGGCTTTTGTATATGTGTTGTGGCTTTTGCATTTGTGTTGTGGCTTTTGTAATTGTGTTGTGGCTTTTGTATTTGTGTTGTGGCTTTTGTATTTGTGTTGTGACCTTTGTATTTGTGTTGTGGCTTTTGCATTTGTGTTGTGGCTTTTGTATTTGTCCTGACACCTCTGGGCCACCGTATCTTACAGTGGAAATAATCCAGAAATCACACTTGTACAATCTTGTGACAGACGAGCAAACTAAAATAATGACTTTTGTGATATTTGTTCTTAATTCATACAAAGCAACAATCAGCCTGAATGCTTCAGAGCAGTTTCTGAGTGACTGAACTCACCTTTTCTCTGGTTTGGTCACAGTTGGCAGTTTATCATCAGTGAAGACTGAGTTGAGCGCCCGGTGTAATCTCTGCGAAACAAAAGGCACATACAAAGTTACTGCCTTAAAGTTCTGCTGTAGTGTGCTTTTATTTTGAAATATTGTTGTAACTGTAACCTCGGCTGCTGTCTCTCACCTGACTCGTGTGCAGCCAGTATTTGTAGCGCGGCTCTTTGACTCTCGGGATGACGAGTTTGAACACAATGTGTTCGGCGATGGTGGTCAGGAGAGACAAGGCCACGCCCACACACAGCATCACAAACAGACCCGAGAAATGTTTGATGCCCATCTGCAGCGTCTAGACAGGGAGAGACGGGGGGACAGAGAGAGACAGGGGGACAAAGAGAGACAGGGGGACAGAGAGACAGGAGAAGAGAGAGAGACGAGGGGGGGCGAAATAGAGACCGAGACAGAGCGAGAGAGAGACAAAGATAGGGGGACAGAGAGACAGGGAGACAGAGAGACAGGAGGAGAGGAAGACAGATAAATGGAGACGGGGACAAAGAGACAGGAGGACAGAAAGAGACAGAGACAGAGAGGAGGGGAGAGATAGACAAAGAGACACAGGGAGATAGACGGAGAAGGAGACAGAAACAAAGAAACAGAGACAGAAACAGAGACAAAGAGACAGAGAGGAGACGAAGAGACAGAAACATAGAGACAGGGAGAAGCAGACAGAGATAAGAGGACAGAAACAAAGAGACAGAGACAAGGAGACAGAGATAAAGAGACAAAGAGGCAGAGTTGAAGAGACAGAGACAAAGAGACAGGGAGAAGGAGACAGAGACAAAGAGACAGAGATAAAGAGACGGGGAGACAAAGATACAGAGATAAAGAGACGAGGAGACAGAGACAAAGAGACAGGAAGACAGAGACAAAGAGGGAGCGATAAGGAGACAGAGACAAAGAGACAGAGAGACAAAGAGACATCAATAAAGAGACAGGGAGACAGAGACAAAGAGACAAAGAGACAGAGACAAAGATAAAGATAAAGAGACAGAGACAAAGATAAAGAGACAAAGAGGCAGAGATAAAGAGACAGGGAGACGGAGACAAAGACACAGAGACAAAGAGACAGAGAGACAGAGATAAAGAGACAAAGAGACAGATAAAGAGACAGAGAGACATAGATAAAGAGACAGAGAGATAGACATAGAGACAAAGAGACAGAGACAAAGAGACAGGAAGACAGAGACAGAGACAAAGAGACAGGGAGACAAAGATACAGAGACAAAGAGACATGGAGACAGAGACAGATATAAAGAGACAAGGAGACAGAGATAAGGTGACAGAAACAAAGAGACAGGGAGACACAAAGAGAGAAAAGGTTAAAGGTGGAAGAAAAGGAGACGGAACGAGGTGCGATCAGGGGGAAAAAGGTAGATAAAGAGAATAAAAGACCATTAAATATTCCATAAATCCATAAATAGTCTCAATGTCAAAGTTATTTAAAGGAATTCTATTCATAGAACAATAATAATAATCATTTTTCTTTAATTCCCTGTGTTTGCAAACTACATTATTCACAGTCTTCTGTGGCAGTGATAGTGAAATCTATAGTAATACAGTCTATTTCTGTTTCACTTAAGTTGATTATTATATTTTTACTGCAATAAATAACTAAATAAATAAATAAACAACTGGAGAAGAATATTGGAAGAGTCTGCTCATGCAGTCTTATCTCACTCAAGCAGATGTTTTGCAGTCGTGGCAGGGAAATTACCCTCAACCCGACTGTAATGACAGTAAAAACACCTGCGTGATTTACAATTGTTGCTTTTGTCGCCAGGGAAACGTGTGTGATCTCCTGCAAGTCATCGTAATTTAAAATGTTTAATTCTTTTTTTTTTTGAATGAATAAACAGCTGCATCAGACTAACGTACTGTGTCCTTTATTCCCCCCCTCCTCCTCCCCTCCGACATAATTTCCTCGTAAAGTCGCTGTAGCTGCAAATTGAACAAATGGATGTGAGACGAGTTGTGAGAAAATTTTTACAGTCTTGTCAACTTCAGATGCTCGCTGATGCAAACGGAATGTGACAATAAATACTAATGCAGAATGGATCATGAGGCAGATTTCTTTTCATTTGTTCTTAGAAACAGCACCATCACTTTTCACTTTTTGAAAAAAATCCAATTAAAGGGGACACATTTCTCTACTGTATTTAATATTTAGTTGTGCATTGTTTTATTTAAAATACATTGCAGTGCAGATTGAGGAGAAAGTGTTCTGAAAGTTTATCTTTATGCAGTATGTCATTTCTTCCACGAGGGGTCAAAACAATAACAAAAGACCCAATTTGATGATCAAATGTGGGATTGTGAGCTTCAGCTAATGTCCGGATGAAGTGACTGATCCTCTTGGGGTGAATTCCAATTCCTTGCTTAACCCTCAATCTTAACCCTCAATCTCAAAAATGCGCCCTCCCTCTAGTGCAAGTGCTGTCCCGATTTTCAGAAAAATTAAGTTGGGGGTCAAGTTTTAGGGCTGTATCGCCCTCAATATTGAGATTTTCCGAGACCACCCTTGGTAGCAAGGGCTACCCAGAATGCATTGCGTGTTTTCACATAACAAAGATGGCGTCAAAAGCAGCGAAACGAGTGCGCTACAAATGAAGTATTTTCTTTGTTAATAGAGATATAAAAAATATGAAAACCATTGTATGATCTTAGTTTAGGCCCATATTATGGATTACTTACATCATTGTTGAGTAACATTTATTTTTATTTTACGATCTTTTGTCAATAGCCGGCCGGTGTGCACAAGCGATCGTTTGCTATCGTTTACTTTTCAATAAGCCATGGTGTGCGGTAACTGTAATCTGAATATGTCTGTGGTTGTGGTATTTGTATGAGTATCATTTTATAACCAAGTGACAACCTAATAACTTGACTGACAAACGGATCGTAATAAATAATCGTGCCTCGTAAATGTGTTCTTCTTTTTTGGAGTTGACAGACTGGACGCAGCTTTCGTGTTATTCTGCCCCCACAGTCTGAAGACGTATCTGCATTTAAGGGGTGTCCCATTTCTAAGTGACAAAATAACCCTCAACACTTGGTTTTGAAGGTTGGTTAAGATTAAACGTTGAGCTTGAGGGTTAAGATTGGAATTGGAATTGGCCCTTAGTCTCTTTTTCCCCAAAGTTGTTTTGTCTTACGGACCAATTCCTGGCATTTTATTAAGTACAGAGGAGGATAAATTATAATGTATGTAGATATAGAACAGGGATGTCCAAAGCGGGCCAATCACCCTCAGTCAGATGTTGTACGGCCCACAGCTTCGGTTTTATAACGTATTATTTATGGTCAGGGACAGACTGGGACATAAAATCGGCCCTGGTCACGTGTCAGCTCATCATCTAATACTTTATCCTCCACATCACGAGGGTCGCGCGGGATTGTACTGTAATATTTCGGCTAGTTTAATTACACTACGCTACATGACCTATTGACCAAACGCTGACCTATATTTACTGATTTACTGCCCTGAAAAAAAAACCCTTTACCCCCTTTACTATTCTGATTGTTTTCCTTTTCTCCTTCTCCTTTCAAATCTTAATTTGCACTTGTTCTTGTCCTGAATTTTCTCGGCCATAATGAAACCCTGTTTAGATGTTTGCGTGTGTTTATCACTCTGTGAGTGCAAACACGCCGTCTTCAAATGCAACATCACACTTTGCCTAATTGAGCACTTGTTGCCAGATGCACACGCTCACAGGGATCTCTCTCTTTTACTGCAGACGAGAGAGAGAGAGTGATATAGTAGCGGCGGCGGTGGCTGCAATGATTGCAATATAAAAGTCCTGCTGGAAACGAATAGGTGATGGATTCTATTGTGAGTGGCTGAGCTCGCTGTAATGAATTTTTTCTGCTGAGTGCTTGTGGATGATTATTATAGGAAAGTTGGTTGCGATACAGACGGAACAGTCACATTTAAGTTCCACTCAGACGAGGAAGATAAAGCGACACCTTTAGAGCAAGGCTTTTCCTGAACACACACACACAGTCCATAATATTGCTCACACTTTCTGTTATCATCCTGAATAGAACTGCTGTGGATAATCTGAATAACGTACTTTGCACTAGAGTCAGAAAATGTTGATCTGTGCTTGTCAAACCTGGAAATGACATGTGATGATGTTCTTGAATGTCTTTGTTTTGTCCACAAACCAAAATGATTCAGTTTTAATGATTTCTTTAATGATTTTCTTCTGATGTGAAGCAAATAAACAAAGAAAATATTCACATTTAAGAAGCTAAAATAATCAGAAATCTTGTTTTAGTAAGAAAAAAAGCTTCAAACCGATTATCGATTTTTAAAATAGTTGATGATTCATTTAGTAATGGATTAATTGTTTCAGCTCTACATTGCACCAAAAAAAACTGCATCCCCCAATTTTCATTCACAATTTATTTCTGCGGTGATGTCACATTTGCTCCTCTTAATGTTAGCTAATTGAATAATATGTCATTTTTGTGAGTGTGTTATTGATTTTATTACTTAAATAAGATCAACTTCGTCTGGGTTGACAGAGAGCTGGTTTGATGCCAGGATGAGTTTGGCTGACTCGCTCAAAGCAATCCATCACATACATTCTTTTTTTTTTTGATTTTCCATCTTTTCCGAATCCTTGCTTTTGCTGCTGCTGTAGCAATCATTCATCAGAATTAAAGATTAATATAAGAAAGTTGCTGAGCAGGACTGAACTGAGCCAACCTCGTCACTAATTCATACATAAACATGATTTCTCCACTGATCGTCGACTGTCAGTGTTCGTTCTGACAGCACTTTGTCGGACTTTGGAAGCTCCTTTTGTGGGAGAATGTTAAATAACGTCTGTCAGGGCAGATTAAAGAGGATTTTCAACTCTGGGTTGACTTTTAAAAAACTGGGGAGAGACCACAGACACAACGAGCGGATCCCAGTCAAGACACAGGACCACTCACTTGGGGATTTCAGGGAGGAGATTCCTGGGATCTCACAGAGACTTGTGTGATTTAACGTGAGATTTGAACAATGTTTTGTGCTGAGAAACGCAAAAAAAGCCTGTGGATGAAGTCATAGCTGAGAAGACAGAACTTCTTCTTGTACAAGTTAAATGAAACGAGTCCTTTATCAGTCATGGGAAATCACAGGGGAAAAAACCTTCTCTGCATTTAACTAATCCCGGAGAAGCGGGAAGCCAATGAGACTAGACCCGACAACCCTCTAGTTACAAGCCAAGCCCCCTTTCCACGTGGTCATGGGCTGCCCCAAGTTCTGGTTCCAAACAAAAGTATGCAACATCCATTTACCGGTCAACTCATTGGTTCTTCTCACGCCCCCAGTCGTAAATATCAAAGATGTTTAATATTTACGGGATAGGGTTAGATCAATGGGGCTAAAATGGTTTCTGTGAATCCCTCAAAATGCAGGATAATTTCGCCAGATAATCTGTTCAAATCAGCCAAAAATTGTTAGACACCTACGATTGTTGGAAGGGTCAGATCGGGACCAAAATCCAATTATCCTTTAATGTTGGACAGGCTAAAATGCTGTAATCTACTTGTGTCATTCTGCATCTCAAATTAGTAATGACTTCAGACTTGGGAGCAAGCACAGCCTCCAGATTAGGTCTGCAGCGATTAATTGATGAATAATTGGTTTCTAAATTCTTTCAGCAATTTTGGTTGTTAGGGTTGGGTTGGGCTTATAAACCCTGTGATTCCTACCCTGACAGGAAAAGTAATATTTATGTTTGTGGACGAAACACTGATTAACATTTCTACAATTTTTTTGACCAGATATCCCTATTCCTAATTTAGATAGAAATAAGCAAATAAGTAGCAACTGATTCATTATCTGAAAGAGCAAAACGGAGATGCAGTAAAATCCACAACAGCCAACATTAAAAGAAGCTAATTTAAGATCTGCCAGAGAAGTACAATTGAAAAGTTATGTGTAACCGCTGCAGCGAGATAAAATAAAAATAGTTTTTTCTGATAGAATCATGTTTTTTTCATGTGGGACTTAAATGAAGACACTGACTCAGATGGTCTTATTTTCTCGGGCAGGTCATTCCAGTCTCCAGGCTGTAATTGCAAAAGGAATCTCGAACACAGAGAAGGCCAGCGCCCAAGGATCTCAGGTGAATTAGGGATTAAAGCTTCTAAATCAAATATAATCTGTAGGCCAGGCAATGGAGGGCTTTAAAAATGATTAATGATTAAAATCAATTCAAGAGCGCCTCCATTCTTTAGTTTTTGGTTTATGCTGCTCACAAATAAGCAATTTTCTTGACCACCACTCGCGTTATTATTTGTTGAAATCCCT
The DNA here is from genome assembly GCF_963457635.1 of Microchirus variegatus. Taxonomy (NCBI): domain Eukaryota; kingdom Metazoa; phylum Chordata; class Actinopteri; order Pleuronectiformes; family Soleidae; genus Microchirus; species Microchirus variegatus. The sequence continues at coordinate 16,721,777 of NC_139817.1, read as the reverse complement.
GCAACTGCGAGACGCTGATTCTCCAGAGTCCACCAAATCCGTGGCACCACAATTGAACTCTTACTAGACTCATGCGTTGGTGATTTACATTTATCTGTCAGGCACTTAGACAATGCTGTCATTCAAAGGCACACGCCATGAGTGCTTCCTAATTAGATGGGGCTTATATTGGCTGTCGTGCCGCGGCTAAGAAAATAAATAATGGAAGGAGTAAAGAGACGGAGGAAGAATATGGGCCAGAGGACGAGGGGAGCGAGGCTCGCGAAAGCTACTTTTCAATTCAGGCTGGGAAATGTGGAGAGCATCGAGTCCATACTGAGCAAGGAGACGCATTTGGGGATTTCAAAGTCACAGCTGGGTTGAGAGAGTGTGCGGCTGCTAAGAGAGCTAAGTGCTTTGTAATAGCAGTACAGCACGGATGGACCATGGGGCCTGAAGTGCTTAGGTGTTGTGATGTTACGGAGAGCACAGCTTGGTTAGCTACTCTGGGGTCAGGGGCCCAGGGTCTGACTTACATGGGAGAAATTACTGTACATGGAGGTGGTGGAGGTAGTGCCGGGCAAGAGTATACTGAGGGCAGGGAGCCAGAAAAATGATGAAATGAGGAGCATGGCTAGTCTTTGGTGTTTTGAAGAGCTTGGGACAAAAAACCTCCAAGATGATAACAGATACGAGATAAGATAGTCCTTTATTAGGACATCTGGACCAGATACCCTATCTCAAGTCTTAAAACCTATAGCCCTCACTGTTCAGATGTCAGGCATTGTCATCATAATCATAATCAAAAATCTCTGTAACAAGCGTGTTTTGAAATGTCCCGGCTGTGCCGGTCTTACCTCGGTCACAGCGAAGCTGCGCTTTCCACATGGCACAACCTTGTACCATTTGTCATGCAGCATGTCCATGAAGCCGTCTGACTTGTACTGGCTAACGAGTTCCGAGATGTTGGAGGTGAGCGGTGAGTTCTGCGGGAGGCCAATGCCGTAGCCTGGGGGACACGCCGTGGGGAGACAAAAAAATAATTGTTAAAACCAATTTGTGATGATTTCTGACATGATTTCTGTCTGAAACAGCGCAGCTGGCAAGAGCTTCAATAAGAACAGATCAGCTCGTTTACAGCAACTAGGAGGTTTTTGACCATAAAAACAAGTTAATGTATGTAAGGAGACCTCCATAACTAACATATGTGCAACAGGACCACTCTATGTGACCTTTACAGGGCCACACATAGAGACAAACAACCTCAACAAATTCACTCTCATGGTCAATTTCAGAGTGTCCAATTTGCCTAATACCTGATTTGCCTAATGTCTGCATGGTGTTCAACTTTGGGAAGAAAATCCAAAAGACAGGGAGAACCCAGGTCTTCCGGTTGCAAAGGCAAGAGTGCTAACCTCGACACCAACAGTGTGGCCTTGGTACAAATTGGATGTGCCGCCTTCTTTTAGGGTTGAGTATTTCGTACCTATTTCTTACCTATTGTATTTAGAATTATATTTATTTTTAATAATGCCAATACCCTACTTAATTTACCTTCTAAAAGTCAGGGCAGTGAATGTGTCATCATAGCATTTGCTGCCTTATGGATTCAGTAATCTCTGAATCAATACACGCATCAGCAATCATGATCCAGCCTTGTTGTTTTACTCGGAGCGTTTGCATTTCAGCTCATCTAGTTCCTCCAGAGCATGGTGTCATACTCGGGCCAAAGAATTTGCATCAAACCGCTGTTTTGTGCATTCTGAACTGAGCTTTAAGACCTCACACCACCCAGATGCAAACGTTGAATCAAGGCTGCTGTGTTGAAAATCCGATGCTGGTTACCCATCGTCTTTTTTTTATTTTTATTTTTTACTTCTTTCCCCGTTAATTAAAACAACTGCAACAACTTCACAGCCCTTTCAGCAGCTCCCTGGTTTTTGTTGCGTAGAAACAACAGGAGCAACACCCAAAAGTCCCTTGGCTTTCAAAACATTAGAAAAATCTCTGGTTTAGGTGGATGAATTGGTCTTTGGTTCATATCTCAGAATTTCTTCAACAGAGCTCTGACCACTTACAGGAGAAGCCTGCCTTGGTGGGGAAACTCTCTTGGATTGATTTGAATTGTGTCCTGGAGGCTTTAAGGTGCATTAAGTAATTAACAACACTGCAGGAAACTGGCACTGTGCTGGCCCGTAATGGAAGAAACCACCATGGGAAGATTTCTAACAGAGAGAAGAAGACGCTGCTTCCTAAATGGACTGGAGATTAACAGTGGAGAGAAGTGAGCTTTTATAAAGGCAGATTGATACTGTTAAGAGTTAAGGCTAAAAAAATGCTAAAACATTTTCTACAGAAGAATAAACGCTAATGTTCCCCAACACTGGACGGAAATTTCTACTTTTAATCAAAAAGCAATCAACCCCCTAACTGTGTCATTAACGAGATAAACCACAATTTTTATGTCCCGAACGAGCTATAATGTGTTATTAAACACGCTTCCGAGTGGTGTTACCTTCTATCGCAAAGGGTTTTCCAACAGTCAGAGTTTTACAGTCGGCGTCTATGGAGACCTCGTAGTCCAGCAGAGCTTTGTCCATGATGAATGCGTCCAGTCTCTGAGGGTCGGCCCTGGAAAGACACAGCGAGAAACACACGTTAGATGCATCATCCGTGGACAATATGAGGGATTTTCTTTTATTCCTTTTAACCAGGGGTTCTCAAAGTTTTGATACCTGAGGGCCAATTTAGGAACCCAACATTGGACTGAGGGCCGCCAAAGGAAAAAAAAGAAATAAATCCCATTTGTAATCATTTTAATGACCAGATTGCAGTTCTACAGTTTAGCGTTAAGTAATATAAGCGTTAATAATGCTTTATAATTTACTGGGTAATTACCCAGTATTTTGGCCATTGTTCTTACCTTCTAATTACAGGTTAATACCACATTTCAGTTACCATATATTTACTGGGTAAATAGCTAGTAATTGGGGGCTGTAGCTACCTGCTTATTACCAGCTTATAACCCAATAATACACTAAAATTCACCATATAGAAACCAGGTAAATACCCAGTATTTTTGTTTACTCTTATTGGTCTGTATCCAGTAATGTCCAATAAACATTTAACAAGCTTAGTACCTCCTGGATTAAAACTATCAACTGTAATCCACTGCGTGCCGCCAGAAATGTTTCTGCGGGCCGAACTAATGCTTTTAACCGTTAAGGTGTTTCTCATGTAAGTAAAGGATAATGGATTTGATTTCAGTGGCAAACGGCACTAACTAAACTCCGTACCTTGTGGGAATAAGCCAATGGAACACGCACACATCTTCCTAATGAGGCTTTAAAATTCACATGAAAAATTTAACCTTTAACAGCCTGCGAGACATAAACTTTAAAAGAACCTTTACTGAGTGCCGTCTTTACTCCTGGGCTTCGAACTTTAAAAGACTTGTTTTAAACATATTTCTTGGCTTTAATCCTCGTGTCCTTGTGCTTTTTCACACTCCGTACACATAACATACACACAAATTGGAAAGCAATGAATACAGCATGGAAGTCATATGAGAACAATTTATTTTTGCTTTGCGGGCATTTTTTAAAAAAGAGGAACAGTGTTCAACAATCACTGGAAATGTGTAAACAAAACTCTCTCACTCTCTCTCAACCTTTTGACTTACCTGGACCTATAATTTATTTTGTTGGCCTGTATCCTTCTCTCAGTTCATTTGTATTCCACTTTTCTTCTCGCTGCGAGCCTTTTTTAATACAGAGGTGAGATATTAAGCCTCGACACTGTGTAAGGTTTACAAATCAGCAAGCTTAAATGTTTTTAAAGCCTTCTGTGATACAAAGGCTACAAATAAGGTATTTTTTTAATGCTTTTTTGTTGTTGTTTTTTTTATCAAGGACAGTGATATAAATTCACCTCCAGCTTCTCTACCCACTATTCGCTTGAATTCATTTTCAGGGTGTGTGTCCTTGGACCTTCCATCAAAAGCACTGTATATATTTTATGATCCGCAAAACCCTGACATCAACCTGTTAACTAACCCATAAAATGAATACACAATGCTTACTTTTCTGTATCACACTCCCGCGGCGATGCTTGTAAATTGAATGTGGTGGCATCTCAGTGGCGTAAATGGAAAACACCACCACTGCTGCTGCCGTCTTCAGCAGAATTTCTTTATTGTATTCTATACGAGACGATGCATTAATGCAGAAACTTTGGACTCTATCATGACAGAAGACCTGTTACTGGATAGTAAACTTAGCTGCTGTGTTCAGGGTTGAGCTGCAGTTGTGTGAAAAGAAAATCTTCACAAAATGAGATGTTATTCGACAGGAGCATCGTCTGCTTCCACGAGCAAGCCAGGAACACAGTTGTGTGATCACGCTCCAGTCACCACACCACACTTTCTCTCCAGAAAATGCTCTAATTTAGAGCAGAAAAGCTGCAGTCGGTTAGCTGTATTCGCTCATGTGAAAATATTAGGTTAACTTTTCAGTGATTTTCTTTGGTTGTTACTGATGCTGGCACATGGATTCTGCAAAATACGATTTTGATCAGTGACATAACCTGATTTATAGAGAAGCTGTACGCAGTGATGCATCTCTCACAATGAGATGTTCTCAAATTCCTCCATAAATCTTTTTTTTTTCTTGTTACATTCAAACACTTTATGTTTTCTTTTGAAGTCAAAGCTGCAGTAAAATCAAAAGCTAAATATTCACTGAGATGTTCACTCCAGAACCTTCACTTTATTTTGCTGTAGCCAATTACAGGTTGACTTTGCCTTGTGTTTTGGATCATTGTCATGATGAAATGTCCAAGTACGTCCCATGCACAGCTTCCGGGCTGATGAGTGCAAATGTTCCTCCAGTATTTTTTGATAATTTACTGCATTTATCTTGCCATCAATTTCTGACCAAATGTCCTGTGCCTTTGTAGCTCACACATCCCCAAAACATCAGCGATCCACCACCGTGTTTCACAGGAGGAATGGTGCACCTTTCATCATCGGCCTTGTTGACTCCTCTCCAAATGTAGTGTTTATGGTTGTGGTCAAAAAGTTCAATTTTGGTCTCGTCACTCCATATGACTTTGTGCCAGAAGGTTTGAGGCTTGTCTCTGTGCTGTTTGGTGTATTGTAAGCAGGATACTTTGTGGCATTTGTGTAGTAATGGCTTTCTTCTGGCAACTCGACCATGCAGCCCATCTTTGTTCAAGTGCCTCCTTATTGTGCATCTTGAAACAGCCACACCACATTTTCCTGTAGTCCTGTATTTCACCTGAAGTTATTTGTGGGTTTTTTGTTGCGTACCAAACAATTTTCCTGGCAGTTGTGGCTGAAATTTTAGTTGGCCTACCTGACCATGGTTTGGTTTCAACAGAACTCCTCATTTTCCACTTCTTAATTAGAGTTTAAACACTGCTGATTGGCATTCTCAATTAAGTTGATATTTTATTATATCCCTTTCCTGTTTTAGTTCAACTACCTCTTCCTGCAGATCCTTTGACAATTATTTTGCTTTCCCCATGACTTTGAATCCAAAAACGTCCGTGCAGGACAGGATGAAAGATGCAAGTGTCTGTCAGGAGTCCAGAAACTCATTGACGTTTTTATACACACCCACTAATTTATTATTATTAATAATAATATATAATAATAATAATTATAATAATAATGATAGCCATTCAAACCCGTTTGTGTCAAATTGTGTGCATGTTAGGCCAAATCACCAGGGTATGTAAACTCAGGGTCATTTGGGTAGTTTCTGTTGCCATTATGATTTAAAAATAGTAAAGACAGTTGTTTGACAATAAATGCCTTCAGCCAACCACTAACCATGAGTGAAAGTGTTATCATTCATATTCTCTGAAAAATGGCCAAGAAATCGTAAATTTTGTCAGGGTATGTAAATTTATGAGCACAACTGTAGACTGTATTTTTAAAGGATATTACTGCAAAAAAAGATATACTTAACATTCAATTTATGATAAATGTATTCTGTAACTTATTATTAAAGTACAATTTTACCGAGGACATTGCACTTTACTATAAATATACGCACAGCACTAGTGGCTGTAATGTATCTTTGACAGCATTATTGACAACATATACATAAAACAACTGCTCAAACTGAGATCTAACTATGAGTCATTTTGGTCAACCAAAAGTACGTTTTTAGCGCACTGGTATTTTGAAACTCAACTAGGTAAAAAAAAAAAAGTGTTACTGAGGTTAGGATTAGGGCTAAAAAAGACAGGATTAGGCAATAAATTACAACACTAACAAACAAACAAAAAGTGACACGTCCCGTAGTATGTTATGTAAAAGTCTAACATGGGTGTTGAACCCCTCGACCACACCAAAATAAACCACTAAACGAACTTCTGGCAAAAACCTCATCGAAGCTACTTGGTTATGACACATCCAAAGCACCAGATTGCTGTTACTTGCACTACCACTCGGAGGTCCCTCAATTTAAAATCGTACCTGGGTCTTAACTCGTAGGAGGACACGTCTCAACACTTAAATTAAAGACTAGAAAAAAATCCTGTGATTCATCAGTTGGTCCTGACCCAGTTTGTGGCACTGACTGCAATAGAGTCATCCAATCATATTATAACGTCATTTACGTTAAACACACATGGCACACGGGGTAATTTGTAGCTAATGTCAGATCCCTGTCGGACATAAAAACCCCAGAACGCTCACATTGTCGCCTCGCTTGTTTGAAGTCCTGCTCATTTCCTCCACAGATGACATTTTGAGCTTTAAAACTCTCACGAGCTCAGTAACCAAATCTTGTTTCCTTTCCAAACTCCATGCAGGAAGGACTTTGATCCAACCAGGTTTCTGAGCGCGGATCTTATTACTTATTGTTTTCATGAGATCTGTTCTATATATATTGATTTAGATTTTTATATATATTGATGAATCAAGGGCAGGGATTAAATTGAGACTGGTTTCCACATTGTCAATAAGTGTCTAGACAAAAAATGCAGTCGATATTTGTGTCACGTTTATTAACTTTGCTTTGGAATGAGTGGGAATCGACCATCAACCATCGCAACCAAGATCAATGATGACTAGTGTTGTGTCGGTCAGGAGTGATTCGTTCGAAAGTACGAATCATTTGACTGAACGAACTGACTGGGATCACTTCATGAACTGATTCGTTCCATTTTTAGTTCAGTTGAGCTCAGCAGCGAGCGTGGCGGCCGGGAGTGGAACTGCCGGGTCCTGTGAATCTTTGGCAAACTACGCCAGCCAACGTGCGCCGAGCGGGGAGGGAGAGGGAGTGACTGTGAACTGTGTCTGCCCGGCCGTGCTGCTGTGATTTGTACACTGTCAGTACACTGACTCACTCATGATTCGCGCGTACGAACGAACTGAGAGACAGAGAGGAGGTGAACTGACGCTGAGGTACGAACTGACACACAGAGAACTGGTTTACTGACGCTGAGGTACGAACTGACACACAGAGAGGAGGTGAACTGACGCTGAGGGATGAACTGACACACAGCGCTGGTGAACTGACGCTGAGAGATGAACTGACACACAGAGAGGAGGTGAACTGACGCTGAGGGATGAACTGACACACAGCGCTGGTGAACTGACGCTGAGAGACGAACTGACACACAGAGAGGAGGTGAACTGACGCTGAGGGATGAACTGACACACAGCGCTGGTGAACTGACGCTGAGGGATGAACTGACACACATCGCTGGTGAACTGACGCTGAGAGATTAACTGACACACAGAGAGAAGGTGAACTGACGCTGAGGGATGAACTGACACACGGAGCAGGTGAACTGATGCTGAGAGACGAACTGACACACAGAGAGGAGGTGAACTGACGCTGAGGCGCGAACTGACACACAGAGAGGAGGTGAACTGACGCTGAGGGATGAACTGACACACAGAGAGGAGGTGAACTGACGCTGACAGACGAACTGACACACAGAGAGCAGGTGTACTGACGCTGAGGACATGAATCTCGTCCGCGCTGTCACTCACTCACTCTATGACCCGCGGCGCGCACGTACTGCACTCAGGGAGGAGGTGAGTCACGTAGCGGGGCACTGGGCTCCTGCTTAGAACTGAACGATTCGGTGGACGAATCTTTTGAACGAATCATTTTAATGAACTGATTCAAGTGATTCAGTACACTCAAATGAACTACCGATCCCATCACTAATGATGACAACGATGACGGGCAATTATATTTAAAGGTCCCATATTATGCAAAATCAACTTTTTAATCATTTTAATCGTTATATTTGGGACTCTGGAGGTCCTATCAGTCGGAAAAAACATGTGAAAAAAGGGAAAAAAGAGGACTCACTCATGGTTTTGTGGTCCTCCTCAGTCAGTACAGGAGATAAAACACGCTATGTTGACTTCCGCGCTCACTGGGACATCACAATGCGCTAAATTCCTGGAATTGTTGTCTCACGGAGCTCCCAGTAGCCTCTGGCTGATATCGTTTCCTGTCCTTTAAGTTTCGTTTTACTTTTCTTTTTTTTTTCTACTGAACAGAGCGTTCTGAACAGGGCTGTTTTGGCAGGGTGATTGAACTGCTGTGGTGCTTCTCTCTTTTGGTATTTTGACCAAAGCATGTCACAGACATGTTCATTAGGACACCAGGGAACTAGTTTAACTTGGAGAAATAGGGTATAACATGGGACCTTTAAGTTTGGGCTCACTCCGGGCCTGCAGGACAGACATATCTAATTGACAAATGAGGAGCTCTAAAGTAAACAGTCACTGCCAGTTTCACTCGCTGGGAGTCGATACTTGACGTCTCCTCACGGCGGCACTGCTCAAATGAATGAGGGGAAACTTGGATGGAAGTTATGTGACCCAAAGAAGAGGGAGTTTACAGTGGGATAATGGGATAGGGAGCTATGTTAAGAGATGCTCCATCCATGTTTGTTTAATACATAGACTTTATGCACTTTGTTCTTCATGTTGTGAATAAAGAATTGTTGTATCGGGATATTATTGGTACCATGGACCAAGTATCGCATCGTGGAGAACCCTGTGATTCTCAGCACTAGCCTGATAGCTACCATGCTAATGACTGAAGCTAACACTCCTTATAGTTAATGCATTCTTATGTTTTTTTTAATGGCTGTCACAGGGATGTCACAATGAATATTTTCAAAGATTTGAAACCCTTCGCTACAGTGAAATCTATCGCTTCTTATAAATAAATGAGTCTGTCCTCTAGTGGTGAGTTAAGAAGTACACGCTTCTTCTATGTTCAGACGTTCTCTGCACAAAGTTATATAGAAACAACATCCTCATAAGAGTCGGGATGCACCAATTGCCATTTTTGGGGCCGATTCCGATTTCCGATTTTTCAAGAAGTTTGACCTGCCGAAACTGATTTTAGCCGATTCCAATTTCAATTTTTTTAAACTACTACAGCATACAGAAAGATATATATTTTTGCATATTTTCTTTAATAGAACATTTTAACATAGAAATACAATCAGTTCACATCCAATATCCAACTAAAAATACAAAAACGAATCACTACCTGTATGTGTAGTTTATTTAAGTTAAAATATATTTCACAACATATTACCTACACACAAATAAGTAAATGAACTAATGACCAAGAGCACAGAGCTCACTCTCTCGCTCTCTCTCTCTCTCTCTCTCTCGCTCGCTCGCTCTCTCTCTCGCTCGCTCTCTCTCTCGCTCGCTCTCTCTCTCTCTCGCTCGGTCTCTCTCTCTCCCGCCCTGTGCCAACAATGCCTCGCACTCTCTACACACACTGGTTTAAATGACAAACAAACAAATGCTGAGTGCTGATCAAAAGTTTGTGCAAGTGATTTAAGGTCCTGACTCTTGTCCCAAATATGACAGGCTTCATTCAGTGATTGAAACAAATATATAAACATTAATGAAACGTTTACATGCAGAGCGCTCACTCGCTAAGCAGACAGCAGTGCGGCTGCACGGATGTTGTGTAATCAAATACACCGGTACGGCGGTATATTAAAAATTCATATCATAACGGAAAAACAACGGTATTCGGTTTGAACCGGTATACCGCCCAGACCTACACTCTGCTACATGTGCGTGTAGCCACGTACACGTGTGGCTGATGTTGTTAAAGTTAAAATTAAATTAAAATCGGAATATATCTGTCTGACTGGCCGGTCGCCGATTGCAGCCGGTCGCCGATTGTGGCCGATCACGTGAAAATCGGCCGGTTCCGGTCACTGGCCGATTAATCGGTGCATCCCTATAGATAAGAGTAATTTAAGCATCACTATCCATTTTGATAAAATCTTGACAACACCCATCCTTTCAAATGACAAGGGAATTTGGTTTAATGAGGTGCCATTTTTGCAAATCTTTTGTGTGTGTGTGTGCGCTGTACGACATCTTACTTGAGTTGATGAATTCCATCTGGCGTTGCCGGGACATTGTATCTCCTCATGTATTCGTGCATCTCGGGGAAGCTGTTCCTGACGTAGTCTTCTGCACTGCTTTCTCTCACTGTGGCAAATCGGAATCCCTGAGAGGGATGGTGCAACTGCAGGAAGGAAGAGAGACAGACTCAGAGGGGATTCTGCCAAAATATCCACATAAGCAGTAATATTGCTCAATAATGATTTTCCAAATTTTTTTTTTTTTTTTTGTAGTTAAAATTAGAACCACTTCTTTTCAAGTAATTCCTGCATTCTTGTGTTTCAAAGAGTTGGTGAGTTGGTACATTATTTCCTTGTCTCACTTACCCTTAATAAGGTGTTTTAATTATTTAATATATGTAGGCTTCAGAGTGGGTTCTCTAACATTTATAAAAGATACCTGAACCACTGGTCAGTAGCTGAACTGATGCTCTTTTAAAGTGGATAAATCATTTTGAACTTGGCCATGTCTGCAATGTAGAAATGTCAAAAGTCTGTGACATTTAAAATACTCAAGACAAAGGAAACTAAATATCTAAAAGTTCCAAGTTTAATCCTTTCAAATATCTGCTCCATCGTGACTGTATTTGACCAAATGCAACCCATCAAACATTGTCAGATTCTGATTCAGATGCTTTCACACTGCAACGATATCATTTGAGTTGATATTTAGGGCCTTTTGTACCTTTGGGTCATGAATCCCTGAAAGTTGTTCGTAGGTCTTCTCCCCGACCATGACAGCAGCGAGGTTAGCCGTGTAGGTGGACAGGCAGAAGAGACAGAAAATGGCCCAAAGGTTCATCAGCAGACGACCTGTCCAGCACTTGGGCGTCTTGATGGCTACCGTTCTCCCGAAGAGGATGGCATAGCAGACATTAAGCGCCGACGAGAAGGAGAAAACACGGTCACGGTTGCGCCCACGCGGAGTCATGCCGAATGGGCTGTGCCACTCGTAGAGGGTGAGGAAGATGGCGGTGACGTGGAGCGAGACGAAGATGCCGAGCCACATGGACCAGTGGAGCGGCCACATGAAGGCCCCGATGGGTGCGGCGGTGTCACGGGTGCGAACCTGGGCCCGGGGGCACAGGGATTGAACAACTTAAAACAATAAATCATATGTGGTTCAAATTTGGCATAAACTTAAATGAAGTTGTCTTATTGTAAAATAAATCATCATAAATTATGGGATGGAAAGTAATAGGGACTGGGAATAGGCAATATGGGCAATATGAATCCTTTTCATTATCCTGTTTTATGGATGTGACTCTGTCCATTAAACTAACTTTAAAATATTGAAATGATAACCAAGTTCACACCCCAAATTTCAAGATAAAAGTTTCAGATTCATCACGTGAGAGGCTGAGGATAAACACTTGATTCTGGCTCAAACTGGACAAATATCTAATAGACATGGAGTCGCTGCTTATTCTTGATATATTGAATGCTTTACCTTATTTCAATGTGAGAAATGTCAGTTCCCCAAATTCAAACTCATTTAAAATCTGATATAATATTTCTTCCATAGTTGCATATTAACACAAACGCTTCTTTAACCTTTTCTCAACTGAAAAAAAAATAAAAAAAAAATGAAACAGTTAATCTAAGCTTGATCCACTGCACATAAAATCGAATGCTACCTCGAGAGGAGCAGAAGAGAGAGAAGGACTACCATTTTCACAATGCTTGTCAAATATAATGCAAAGAGTTTTAATAATTGCAGAGAAATCGGTCTGTATCCCCCAAAATGAAGAATTACATTTGCTCATGGTTCTCATCCACCATCTGATTTATTGTAGAGACTACGTCCCTATATGGACATTTACCGTCTTGTCCTATGTATTCAAAATGGGTTCACAATAATAAAAACGATTTCTACACTGGCTGACCATACCAAGTGGAAAGTGTTAAGGTGAGGTCAATGACAGAGCAGAGAGGGATTGACCAGAGTCGGAAGAATCTGTATGTAATGAGGAGAGAAATGGCAGCACTCACCAGAATCCCCAAGCTGGTAGAGAAGAAGGGTGAGGTGAAGTCAATGACTTGGCTTCTGGCTGAATTAATGCTGAAAGACGTCACCGCTAAGTGGGCAGCGCCGCTGAGCAAGTCCCCCACCAGTCCTGTCCAGCGACCATTTTTGAAGCCGCCGTATTTCCCATCGCCGACAATATACAGGTCAAAAGTGAAGCCCATGTCCTCAGCCAGTTTCTCCAGCAGGTCGATGCAGTATCCGTAACAGCACTTCTTTAAGTCGGTGGGAACAGATTCGTTGTGTCCTGCGAGGTTCTGGAAAAGTCCTTTCAACACTGACGTTTCATTAGTGAGCGGATCGAGGCACAGCTGGCCTGCGGGACACAGTCCGTCCCCGTCCACATCGCGGGTGAAGACAAACGGATGCTCCACGAGTGTCACCACCCGCATGTGCAGCCTGGCGGATCGGCGCCAGTCGCCGCCGCTTCCAGAACCCGAATGGTTTGGCCAGGCCCTTTGGTCCATCAGAACTTTCCCCCTGCGCCAGCGCCCCAGGCGGGTCCAGGTTGGCTGGCCGAGAGGGTCCAGCTGGAGCGACCAGATGTAATGATGCGCCTCTGAGATGATGTTCTGGCTGTGGCTCTCTGTGGATATGAAGCCGCTGTGGCCTTCAAATGATGTGTTGGACAGAAATCTGAGGGGATTGAAGGGGAAAGCAAGGAAGACAGTTGTGACGGAGGGTTTAGAGGAGATAGAAGACAGGTTATGTTTCAAATAAAACAACAGGGTTAGCAAACAAATGATCTTTTGAGAACATATTCAACATTTGGGGTCCAGATCTACACGGCCCTTGCAGACATGAATCCTTGCCATGTCCATCGCATATCAGAAAGGATGTCCTTCGTCATTTACACGGTGAGCTTCAGTTTCTTTCATGCTATTTGCACGTTCTGCCTGGTTTGTCCATTTAGCTTGCCGTAGAAACATGCAAGCACAAGATGGTGGCCTTCGTAAACCAAAGCCCTTGCTTCAACTACTCATAAAAAGGCTTATTCCAAGGCTATAAAGACCAAATTATTATTTTAAGGGTTTATACACTTATATCAACAGGAAATATACCCAGTTTCTGCCAATAAACACTCCTTTGTCTTACACACTGGAACATTAAGTAACAAGCAACCTGAACAACTTAATTTAAAAAGAAGTTGTTGAAATAAGTTTGAAATTAGGAAAAGTTCAGTTTAAACCTTCTTCTCTCACACCCTTCAGTCACATTTCTCTACAGAGAGAAAAGGTATTTGACCAGTGTCTGAAATAACTGCACAATGACCCTCAGTATGTGTGACACATTCTGACGTTTGATGAACACCTGCTCCCTCACTTTAAAAAAACTACGTCAATCCTCATGTTTTTCACTTCCTGACAAATATTTCCAATCTGTATTCATACACATGATAAACTCGACAATTCATGTTTGACACTGAACATGTTTTTGACATCCACAGTCCTCTGCCGCCACTGCCACCGCTGATGACGGTTTTGAGTCAAGATTGTTCTGTTAAAGACGTTATTAAAGCCACAGGAAGGTCTGGTAGGTCCACTATTGTGGACTGAATTTAAAAAGTTAGATGTAACGCTCCGTGCTCATGGTTGAAATGTGGTAGAAGGTTGTGGTCATACAGTATATATATATATATATATATATATATATACATAAAATGAAAGGTCACTGCTGATGGTACAGAACAGCTGCACACGTTCTAGCCTGGAGATAAAAGTGGTGGACCACGGTGACCTGTGCCTGTCCTTATGTGCACAGTTTAGTTTATTAGTGGAGAAGAGGATTCACACGAAGTGAAAGGGAAAAGAGGTCCAACAATCATTCAGTTCTTCTGGTTAAGACTGAAGCGGAACTAAAAAACTACACAACATAAATAATGGCAGAGAGGGAAACTACACACTTGATAGTTTGTACTTGCAGTTTATTCGCAGGAGTAATTTTTTTTTTAATGAAGTTACATTTTATTTTTTATGGTTTCTTTTTATCATCTTTGTGCTCTGACGAAGCCTCACTTTGTTTCTCCATTTAATGCGAGCCGGGAATTTGTGAGACTCAATTCAACTCGTGCTAACAAATTATGGAAATGTGCAGCAGCTGAAGAAAGTTCACTCAGTTGGCTTCTTCTTTGTCTTCTACTTCTACTGTAAATTTGCCAATAAATAAATCACCTTTTCCACACACAGTTTGTATTGGTATGTGTGTGTGTGTGTGTGTTTGTGTGTATGAGTCGGTATCTGACACTCTGAGACAGGCAGTTGCATGGCTCAATGACAGAGATGGTGCGATTACTGGAGCGTGGTCAGTCTTATTCCGTCTTTCACTCTTTCACACACACACGCCACGCACACACACACACACACACACACACACATTGTGCATCATTCAAAGTGAGGACCCTCATAGACATAATGCATTCCCTAGTCCCTTGCGCTAGAGTTTAAGATTCTCTGCCCGAGCCCGGCCGATATTTCCCGCCACTATCCTCGGGCCCTTGATCAAGCATTTGTGTTTTTTCTCCCTTGTCGTGTTTGCGTGGTATGTTATAGCACGTCGTATTGTGTGAAGGTGTAAAAACCTGCGGCCATGAACGCATCATTTAAGAACCAGGAAGTGTATCGTCATTAGCAACATGCGTTCATGGTAGCGGACCTCAGCGGCTCTGTTATTGTTGTAAATTATACTGTGACAGTCTAATTTGTGGCTGTGACTGTGGGGAGGACGTGGACGTACGTGTACATTTACGGCTCACGTATAAAAAAATGGCGGGTTTAAATCGGCCTCGGGTTCATAATTACAGTTAATGTGTCGGGCCGGGTCAGGCTCGGACACAACGTGCACAGGCTCGGGTCGGCCTTGATTTTTTACGGCCCGATCTAAGCTCTACCCTGCGCTAACCTTTACCATCACAACTAAATGCCTAACCCGTACCACAATAAGACTTACCTAATTCTAACCATAACCCTCAAACCACATCTTAACTGCTGAAAAAGCCCTTAAAAGATGTGAAGACCCTCACCCTCTAACCCACACAACCCTATGCTTGCCGACGACCCGATTTCAACTCCACATCTCTAAAACCTCTCTTACCCTAACCCTCCTGCCCAGAGCTCTGCCTAGGGACTGAACCCTGGTCTCCACATTTGCAGACCTGGACCACCACACATTCCAGATCAGTAGGCAAAAGAATGTTAACCTCTAACCCCAACACCTAACCCTAAAACCGGGTCTTAACCCTAAAAAAGGCCATTTAAAGATGTGAGGACTAACCCCAGCCCCAAACCCTCCAACTAACCCAATTCTAACCCTAAAACCAGGTCTTAACTCTGAAAAAGACCCTTTAAAGATGTGAGGACTAACCCTAGCACCTAACCCTCCATCTAACCCAATTCTAACCCTAAAACCAGGTCTTAACCTTAACCTTCTGAAAAAGACCCTTTACAGATTTGAAACTTTCCCAAGATGTCCTCACTCTGTATGATATTTGGTCCTCACAAGGCTACCATACCTACCAATACCAGAACACACCCACACAGCGGCTTGTGCATTAATACTTTTAAGGGTTCGACCATGATTTTCATTGATAGCTTTTAACCTGACCACAATTCACAAATCTTAGCTCTAAATTCAACCACTTCCTCATAAAATGAGGTTCTGCCTCATTAGGACCAGGTTGTGGTCTCCATGACGACTGCTGGTCCTGACGAGGTTGGTGTTTAAGCCAGAAAAAGTAACAAATACTCTAGCACACACACACCTACCACTGGTATTGATAAAAGGAACACATATGGACCCCATTTCAAAAGGCCTTCAGGAAGTATTGATGTGAAATGAAGTTAACTTTTTTATGTTTTTTTGTGGTTACCTTCTTCAATAAAAGTCCCTCTCTTCACTTTCCTCCATCTTTTTCTTCTACTTCAAATGTACTTGACGGCTTTACTAGAGTGTGTGTATGTGTGAGGGTCAGCGTCTTCCATGAGTGTTGAGATATTAAACCACCTGAGGAGAGTGAGTGTGTGTGTGTTTATGTCCTGATTAAACGTGCATATACCGTTGACAGTGCACACAGAAGTGGCTATTGTGGGAATTGGCTTTGTAAACATGATCAGTCAAGACGTTTTTTTGCGCCAGTTGGCCTCATAAAATCTGAAGTCACAGCCGTGCTCGGATGAATAGCTGAGGATTATGGTATGTTTTCAAGTGGAGTCGTACATGGAGCGGCTGTTAACACAAATGTAACATAAACACAAATGTTTATGTTTGTGTCTGCTGCAGAAAATCTCTGAAAGACGGCTGCTTCTTTTCACTCAAAGGTGTAATAAACACTGCGCTTTCTGGACCACATGCAAACATGGAGGCGGCACGGTGGTGCAACTGTCCAAGTTGAATATACTAAGCATATTTGCGGTTTTTCTATGAGTAAACCGGGTTCTAGCCAGGATTTTATTTTAGTGTAATGGTAATGGTGAGGGATTGCAGGGTTGGTGCAGAGCTTTTAAAAATATAAGGCAAAAATTGGCCATTCTAAGTGTACCCAAAGGGGAAAAAATTTATTTTTACACCATATATTTTTTATGGGTTATTTGTATACCTTTTGTATCTTGGCAGTATGTAACCTTCAGAAAGAATGTTCTAGAACTGAACTGGTGAATTTGAAATCTTTTCAAAAAGCGTCTAATTATTAACTCTTAAGTTTGTTTCTTTTACCTCGATAAAAAAAATGTGACACATTTAAGCTGAGAATGGGGGCAAGGGATGCTTCTGAAGTTGTTTACGCTGGTGAAATTGATTCACTTCAGCTCGTGGCCTTCCAAATAGGTTAATGTATACTCACGTTAGGATTACTTATTGGAATCTAATGGAAAGCGTAATGTTTGAATAAAAAGGCCATGGTTAACATGGGTTAAGCAATTGCTACGTGCTGCTTGATGCACAGATGGGACGGGGAGTTTTCGAAGAGACCATAATGCTCCGCCCCAATGATTTTAAAGTCCCTGATTTTCCGGCCCAAACATGCCATCATATTTTGGCCTTTCTGATTCTGGCGCATTTTCACATTTGATCTGGTGTTATTGCAGAAGTAAATACAGTCAAAATACCTACATTTTGCGTATCGGCCACAAGTCGTAGCCTAACGGGCCGATGCACTACCATGCACTATCTAGCGCCCTCCTAAGGCGCAGTTTTGGACCCTTTTCTCTTACATGTTAATGCACATGGAGCAATATAATGAAAAGCCAGTGTGAATTTAAGTGCTGCTACTCCACTGAGGTATAGAAAGGGTTTATTGTGCATCAGCCTTTATTCTGGCAGACGCAGCACCGATAAAAGAAATATGATTTTTGAGTTCTATCATGGATAAAATATAAAATATACAGGAAATATATACAGTATAGGAGATGAATGCAATTTAAGTGCCACGTCGCAGCAACAGTGAGGGAAATGGTGTGGAAACTTTATCGATCAGAACTTAATTTCTTCATTATACTGAGAGTGTATTGAGTAACTGTGCAGTGACGCTGAAGTTTGTTGTGTGTGGTGCTGTTGTTGAGGTGTCGTCACTTTTGTTTGAGCTTGTTTTTTTTTTTATTTCACTGAGCAAAAATACTTCTGCAAAACCTTATTTTTGAACAGAATGGTGCCCTCTAACCCAAAATAAATTCAGTTTCAGTCAAGTTGGTGATGTAGGCTTTAAAATGGTGAAAATCTAACTTTAACATGCGAAACTGCTCAACCATCCCTTTATTAAGCATAGATTAAATTTGTATCAACTGTTTTTTTAGGAACTGTTCAAAAAAGTTGCTTTGATCCATTTTCTATGTATATATGTATGTGTATATATAATATAAACATGTATATACACATGTTTATACAGTGGTATGCAAAAGTTTGGGCACCCCTGTAAATTTTCATGATTTCATTGGTTGTTTGGAAAAGACATTTCAGTTAAATATATCATATAGGAGACAAAAAGTGATAATTGACAAGTGAAATAAATATATATGATTTACAGAAAGTGTGCAAGAATTATTGAAATAAAATTAGGCACCCTTATTTTGATTTCAATACCTTTAGCACTAATTATTGGAACTCAAAATTGGTTTGGTAACCTCAGTGACCCTTGACCTCCATACACAGGTGAATCCAATCATGAGAAAGGGTATTTAAGGAGGCCAATTGTAAGTGTTTCTCCTCTTTGCATCTTCTCTGAAGAGTGGCAACATGGGAGCCTCAAAACAACTCTCAAATGACCTGAAAACAATGATTGTCCAACATCATGGTTTAGGGGAAGGATACAGAAAGCTATCTCAGAGATTTAAGCTCTCAGTTTCAACTGTGAGGAACATTGTGAGGAATTGGAAGACCATAGGCACAGTTCTAGTTTAGGCCTGAAGTGGCAGACAAAGAAAAATCTCAGATAAGCAGAGGCGAAGGATGGTGAGAACAGTCACAGTCAACCCACAGACCAGCTCCAAAGACCTACAACATCATCTTGCTGCAAATGGTGTCACTGTGCATCGTTCAACTATTCAGCGCACTTTACACAAAGTGATGCTGTATGGAAGAGTAATGCAGAAAAAGCCTTTTCTCTGCACCCGCCACAGAGTCGCTTGAGGTATGCTAAAGCACATTTGGACAAACCAGCTTCATTTTGGAATAAGGTGCTGTGGAAACTAAAATAGAGTTATTTGGGCAAAACAAGGGGCGTTATGTATGGTGGAAAAAGAACACAGCATTCCAAGAAAAACACTTGCGACCTACAGTAAAATTTGGTAGCGGTTCCATCATGCTGTGGGGCTGTGGCCAGTGCAGGGACTGGGAATCTTGTTAAAGTTGGGGTTGTATGGATTCCACTCAATATCAGCAGATTCTGGAGAACAATGTCCATGAATCAGTGACAAAGTTGAAGTTGTGCCAGGGCTGGATCTTTCAACAAGACAACGACCCTAAAAACTGCTCAAAATCTACGAAAGCATTCATGCAGAGGAACAAATACAACGTTCTGGAATGGCCGTCCCCAGACCTGAATATTATTGAAAAGTTGTGGTGTGATTTAAAGCGGGCTGTCCATGCTCGGAAACCATCAAACCTGACTGAACTGAAGATGTTTTGTAAAGAAGAATGGTCCAAAATACCTTCTGCCAGAATCCAGACTCTAATTGGAAGCTATATTAAGTGTTTAGAGGCTGTTATTTCTGCAAAAGGAGGATGCACAAAATGTTTTTTTGGTGCTTTAACTTATGCACATGCCTAATTTTGTCACATAGAGTGGTCCTGTTGCACATATGTGACCCGCCACGGACTAAAAGGCAACAAGTCAAGCCGAGCGCAAAACGTTTTTTTTTTTCAAAATTAGGGATTTTCGGTTTTTTCAAAATTACACAAGTTGAAGTTTTGAAGAAGCCACTACATGCTTCAAATCACAGTATTGTGGGTCTTAAAACCATAAACTTTGTGTTTGAATTAAGGTTGTTTTATCGCTGTGAATCGCTCCTAGTTTGGGTGTGGCGATCTCACATTCCAGAGCTTTTGTTGTTTTTTCAGCCAATCAGCTGACGATCACGGAGAATACACATGGCTAATTATACGGAGGGTGAGAGGGGGAGAGAGAGAGAGAGAGAGAGAGAGAGTGTGTCGAACGTCCAGCGTATGTGTGCAGTGTGTGTGTGTGCAGTGCGAAATTAAAGCGTGATTATCATCAAAGCAGTCATCATCAAAGCTTTGTTTGACAAAGGAAGACAAAGAGAACAGGACAATAAGTCAGTGGCTGAGCAGCTTCTTCACAAGGACAGCGAAAGCACAGAGACTGCTGTGTGTGGACTGTTAGCATTTTAAGCTAGCGATCTTTATGCTAACGTGTTAGCAGACTTCATCGTCACAAAAACAACAAACAGATGGATTATTCCGCGGCTGAAAGAGAGCAGGACACACACGGTAGTTGTCTGAGATGATGACGTGACGCCAGCACCGCTCTATCTCCTATCGAATTGGACTTTTGGAGGCGAACAGACGTAAAACTGCAACGAAAAGGAGGCAAGCCCGGACCTCTTATGATCGGAGGCACTTAAGTTCTTATGGGGTGAGTTTTCCTTAACGTTGTTAATCGATGTTATGTTAGTGTTCATTCAAAGTCACATACAGACGCACATAGGGACGCTGTCTTTTAATAATCCACTGTGCGTTTCATAACGCTGTTTGGCTACATTGTTATTAGCTCGCTAGCTCGGTACTGTATTATTACAATGAGAATGATGCGCACATCGAAACTTTTGTTCGGTCAGATGAGCGTATTATAAGCCGTAAGAGGAGCATGTCACGGCCCTCTTTGAGATTTTGTACACCCGCAGGTTCAGTTTGATGATTCAAATGCTTTGAGACGAAACTCCCGTGTTCGAAACCTAACATTGCATTGAATGATGTGTGAATGCCACACCTTTGCATGCATGAATCACACATGATTAACACAATGTGTGATGAACGTGTTAATGACACGTGTAATTCATGCACATAAAGGTGTGGCATTCACACATAATTCAAGCAATACTACTGATCAATCTATACTGATTCAGTGATTAAATGCCTTTTAACATGAACCATGATCTGAAACAAGTATTTTTTTTTTTTTCAGAATCCTGGGCATAAGGATTGGCATGTGAAGCTTGTTGGAACGGCAGATGGCAGAGTGATAGTAAAGACCATCGACTGGCAGATACATCTGAGTCCCTACTTTCAAAAGCTCCCACAGATCAAGAGTTATCAGAACTTTAGGTATTTATATACAAAATTCTGCATTTTATGAATAAAAAAATCACGAATGAACATAATAGTGTTCCATGTGAACAGTGAGCCATGTTTTAAATATCCTGTTGTGTGCTTCTATTCTGTCACAGCTTCGATGCCAACAGACCAGATGTGGTGCTTGCTCAAACTCACAGTGATGCAGAGCCTATCGAGTTTCAGCTACTGCGCAACCCAGGAGTTCTGCCCCCTGTTGACAGTCTTCCCGTCCTGGCCCCACCTGGACTGACCATGGACAGGCAGACGTATCTTTTTGAAAAAATCCGGCCTTTCTGTTCTGATGAGGCAAAATACTTCACATGCCCAGCACCAAAGGTTACAGCACAGAAGAGGAAGCAGAAGAGGGTGCGTTTGTGATGTCATCATTTAGTCCGCATATCAACTGTGATAGACAGAGTGGGTACAGCCACATTGTGGGGGAGGAACTGGTATTGAAGATGATAATATAGTCCATGGTCTGGAAAATATTCCTTCACACACTTAGATATATTTTATTTCTTTATTTTAGTTCTATGCACCATATATCTGGAACAAACTCCCAGAAAACTGTAGGTCTGCTGAAACTCTCACCTCTTTTAAATCAAGAGTGAAGACTTTTCTGTTTGCCGCTGCATTTCAGTAATTTCCAATACTGCACTGTAACCTCTATTCCTTATATATACTCTTGATTTTATTTTTTATCTTTTTATTTTATTTGTATCTATTTTATTTTTTAATCTTAATCTTTAAATTTTACCTGCTTGTTTTTATTTTGATGTTATATCTGATTTTATAAATGTCTCTTTTCTATGCTTTTTAATGCTTTATGTAAAGCACTTTGAATTACCTTGTTGTTGAAATGTGCTACACAAATAAACTTGCCTTGCCTTACATTGACATGAACTACATTCATTCCTTTTTTTTTTTCAAACTGCTACACTGTTACTGTCCTGTGGGCTAATAGACATCAGATGTCACTGACAGCTAGACTGGGTGGGGGGTTGTGACCATGTTAATGTCATGCAAATGAGCAGCTATTGGCCTGGCTCCTCAAGAGGGTCGAAATCTTTCAGGCTGAATTTCTCCCTAAAGCAGTTTGAGGAGTGCCTACATTCAAATGACCACATCTTCTTCATAAATGATCAGATGGACATGGGTTTGACATTGTTGGAACGCTTAGATATCACACTTTCGGAAACTGTAAATAACTCCAAATGTCCCGAAGTAGACATGTGAACCCTTTTGCCATGGCTGGACACATATATGTTAGTTATGGAGTTCTACTTACATATATTAATTTTTTTTTATGGTCAAAAACCTCCTAGTTGCTGTAAACGAGCCGATTGAAATCCTCTTTTCTGACCCTGTTCGTCAGCCGCGAGTTTCAGAGTGAACTTTCACCCCCAGAAGACAGAGTCTTGTGATTGGCCAGTAATATTCAGCAATCCGCTCTCAGAAGCGCAGCTCCCCCCTCTGGAATGGTGGATGCACTGCTACTCATTATCAAAGCATTGTTTTAACAATGTTTAAAAAAAGCTTCTTCACGACTTTTATGACTTTGACCCGGAGTCAGACCCAGAGTCAGAAGACACTGTTGCTCGTGAAACACCTCCATTCTTCTTCTGCGGTTCAATGTACGCAACCGGATGTGCCCGGACTAGTGCCCGGAGCAGGACGATCTTCTGTTCATGAGAACCACTGTTTATGTAACTATTACGGGATTTTCAGAGATCTCGCTGAGCCCCGAGATTACAATAAACACAGCGTTCTCAGCAATGACTGAACTGTTTGTTTCGAAACTTCAGGGCTTCTTAAACAAGGTAATGACACAGATACACAACAAAAAAACAGCGTTAATAGGACCTTCCGGTCTAGATCCACTTTAAATAATTCTTGCACCCTTTGTGTAAATCATATACACTTTATTTTACTTCTTAAATATCACTGTGAATAACTGAAATTTTCTATCCAAACAAATTTACAGGGGTGCCCAAACTTTTACATACCACTGTATAGATATATAAAGATATATATACATATATATATACATATAAACACACACACACATATATATATATATATATATATATATATATATATATATATATATATTGAATGTCAAAAAGTTATTAATGATGTAGTTTTCTGCAGTGTGCTCCTGCATTTCAAGTAAACAAAATTAAACTTTAAGCTCTAATCTGTTTACATAATGCTACATGATGAATGTCTTCCATTAAGAAATGTTTACATAAACTATTTTGAAAAAGAGTAGTGGCCGTAATGGTTTTAGGCAGGAAACCAATGTCTGGGTTAATCTCCGTGATTGAAAACAACGCTAACTTAATTTTGTGTTTTGTTTTTGTCTTTTTTTTGTCGTCACCTAAAAAAGTAAAAAGATTTTGAGGAGAAAGAACCATCTGGATTTGTACTGTATGTTCCCATTAATATCTTAATAAAATAAATGAAAAAGGAGAATTTTATATTTCACAACGTTTGCAGAGTATTTAAATCTCCCCTCATGTTGTTTTATAAAAGTATAAAATATCTTCTTTTTAACACTGAACCGTTGAATAATTTTCAGCTGTGGGATAAGCCAGAGGCATTCCTCCTTGTTAAAGCCGGTCTTCCCCTGCAGCGAGCAGAATGTGTTTTACTTACATTGGTTGAGGGAATATAAGCTTCAGTCGGGGACATTTATTATATAGCTATCTTCCATCTTCATAGCTCAGCTGGCTGGCACATTCAGGGGGAAACGTACTTGGCACTGGAAGGCAAGCATCACTTAAAATGATTTTTATCAAGAAGGACTGTCTGGTGGGCAGGGACAGTAAAAAAAAAAAAGAAGAAAGAATAACCTGAAATGTGTCCAGGCTGTATCTTATCTGTTGTTACAGGAACGTAGTTTGATCTGTTTGTGTGCATTTCTAAGGCCTATACAGTATTTAATCTTCCTCTGCTTCTTATACTGTTTCCGTCCATGTGTTTTGGTTTTAATCTTTTGCTGACTCTGGGCTTCTTCCCTCAGCCTCAGCTTCTCAGTGTGATGACCAATCATTGGCAGTGCCTCATTGTACGTACTGTAAATGATACCCACCCCATTACTGTCCAACGGGGTCACGTCACAGACTTCAGACCTGGCAGGTGATTCACTTAAGTCTGTCCCACACTAGAGGATTTTTCATATCTGACTTGATTTTATTAATTATAATTATTTTCAAGATTAATCGTTTGGTCCATAAAATGTCAGAAAACGTTGAAAATGTTGATCAGTGTTTGTCAAACCTGGACATGACGATGTTCTCAAATGTCTTGTTTTGTCCACAAATCAAAATGATTCAGTTTTAATGATTTCTTTGTCATGTGGAGGAAAGAAACTAATCGATTATCAAAATATTTGACGATTTAATTAATAATTAGACTAGATTTATTTTGCTTCACAAAATGTTCATTATACTGAAGTACACGTCGTTCCATATCAAAACAAACACTTTCACATTGAAATTCTGTGAAATATCATCGTGAATATCTTTATCGCTACATCATGATGGAATATTGTGATGTAATTTTTTGCTCATAGTGCCCACCGTGTGCCAGATAATCTGTTCAAATCAGCCCAAAATCAGAAGATACCCACAATTTCGTGACATGAATTGGGCCAATTATCTTCTAATGTGGTGCAGGGTTTGGACAAGAAATGCAAGAAATATTGGTACTATAATATTGTCAGGTTTAACTTTCCCACACATACCAAAAGGCGAATGCAAAAGTGGCTTAAAAAACACTCAGGATCTGATCTTTTTGGAGAGGAGAAGATGGAGTCGGAAATAACAATCCACAGAGCTACTTTGTTACTTGGTGTATTGAGAGAGACACTGAGAAACCACATCCCAATGCCTACTTGCTGTGAAATCTGTGAAACACCTTCAGGCAAAAACAAACCAATATAGTTTATCCAGTACAAAGTAATGAGATCGTCCAGACAGGACTCGGCTGTCCACTTAGACTTGTCTCTAGCTGGATTCATGTGCGGGAACAGACCTTTTTCTCTGCATGTTCTTACCATGAGAGTTGTTTAAACCCTGGATAAGAGAAAACAGAACTTCACAATACTGCTTTTAGCTGTTTTGTCCATCAGGATAATAAATACCACAATTCTGGTGGAGAACACCTAATTTAAAACACATTTTGTCAGTTTTTAAAAGAAAGCTGTCAAACCCTCTTAGGACCATCATGATAATCAGGCCGCCTGGATTTATTTTTGATTTTATGGCTGTAGAATTGTCAAAATGTGTTAAATGAGTGAGTTCTTCTGCTTCCTTTTTCCCAGATATCTTTGTCAATATCTGGCAGTTATTCAACCGTTGAAAAAATTACGGCACTGACGTCACAAGCTCTATTTCTCTGCTTTCCGGTATCAATCCATCCATCTTCTACCACTCCTCCACATGAGGGTCACACGGAGAGCTGTGCCAATCTCAGGTATTTCTAGATATCACAAATGGTCTAGGAGTTACGATAATGAGAAGTTCACATGATGGTAACAGAATGGTTAAATATCCACACTGACCCTCAATAGGTCGTAAAACGCCAGCCCTGACTGTCCTGACTCGTTATTTCACCCTAAAATTTCATGATAATGAGTAAAAAGCCAATTTAATTGTATTTCATTTAAAACTCCCTCTTTTATAAAGTGCAGCCATTGTTGTGCAGGGAGCTCACTGACTGAATTAGGACCAATTTAGGCCCATTACACTTGATATACGAACATCTAACAGCACATTTGTCATTTTAACTGGAGCCAGTGACACGACAACAAAACGAGCTGATGCTGATTGTTTTTTCTCTCTGCTCTGCGATTGCCACCAACTGAGCTCTGCTAATGAGTGAATAACACACACACTATTCCAGTTCAGTAAACATCGCCTCAACTCCAGTCACCTCCCCGCAGCCATTTCATCATCAGTGTCACTGTGGAAGTTGCAAATCTGACACCTGCTGTCTGGTTTTATCACATCGCCCGGAGCAGGACATCTGTATAAACACATCTGGCCAAGTGTGCGTGTATTTTTTCTTCTTCTTTGAGTTCACACTGATCCTTGTACAGTTATCATGACGACGAGTGGAAATTAAACCAATTCTGTGCAGCAGGTACACAAATTAGGCTGTGATATGTCACGTTTTTGGGAGAGATTGGGTTGGGACTGGACTGGATCGGAGGATTATTTGCGTTGCCAAAAAACAAAATTTATAGATTGAATGATTTACATTAATTTGTCTGTTATATTATTCAAATCAGTGCACATAATGCTCATGAAGCTAATGAAAGAGTGTTGTTTGTTAGTTAGCTTTAGCCCTTGTTTTTGCTAGTAGTTTTCCCCTCATATGAGTGGTTTTTTTCTCCTTTTGAGTGATTTTTGGATGCACTTTCATAACAAAAGATGGGTTTTTTTTCCACTTGTCTCTATAGTTTTTTTATATCATTGTAAATTTTTTCTCGATTGTAAATTGTAAATAAAGAATTCTCATTCTCATATGTCTCTCTCGTGTCAGAACATAAGAGAAGATTTTCCAGTAATGCACTCTATTTATTTCCCTTTTGTCCACCAACAAAATAAAAAATAAATTCATGTTTAATTTAACTAGGAAAAAGTACCATTAAGAACCTCTTATTTCGAGTGAACTCAGGCCACGACAGGAAGCAGCACAATAGTGATGGGATCGGCAGCTCATTTGAGTGTACTGAATCACTTGAATCAGTTCATTAAAATGATTCGTTCAAAAGATTTGTTCACCGAATCGTTCAGTTCTAAGCAGGAGCCCAGTGCCCCGCTACGTGACTCACCTCCTCCCTGAGTGCAGTACGTGCGCGCCACGGGTCATAGAGTGAGTGAGTGACAGCGTGGACGAGATTCATGTCCTCAGCGTCAGTACACCTGCTCTCTGTGTGTCAGTTCGTCCCTCAGCGTCAGTTCACCTCCTCTCTGTGTGTCAGTTTGTCTCTCAGCGACAGTGCACCTCCTCTCTGTGTGTCAGTTCGTCTCTCAGCGTCAGTTCACCTCCTCCCTGTGTGTCAGTTCGTCTCTCAGCGTCAGTTCACCTCCTCCCTGCGTGTCAGTTCGTCTCTCAGCGTCAGTTCACCTCCTCCCTGTGTGTCAGTTCATCCCTCAGCGTCAGTTCACCTCCTCTGTGTGTGTCAGTTCATCCCTCAGCATCAGTTCACCTCCTCCCTGTGTGTCAGTTCATCCCTCAGCGTCAGTT
The DNA here is from genome assembly GCF_963457635.1 of Microchirus variegatus. Taxonomy (NCBI): domain Eukaryota; kingdom Metazoa; phylum Chordata; class Actinopteri; order Pleuronectiformes; family Soleidae; genus Microchirus; species Microchirus variegatus. The sequence goes on along the minus strand of NC_139817.1, from coordinate 16,694,293 downwards.
CCCCTCCTCTGTGTGTCAGTTCATCCCTCAGCGTCAGTTCGTACCTCAGCGTCAGTACACCAGTTCTCTGTGTGTCAGTTCGTACCTCAGCGTCAGTACACCAGTTCTCTGTGTGTCAGTTTGTACCTCAGCGTCAGAACACCTCCTCTCTGTCTCTCAGTTCGTTTGTACGCGCGAATCATGAGTGAGTCAGTGTACTGACAGTGTACAAATCACAGCAGCACGGCCGGGCAGACACAGCTCACAGTCACTCCCTCTCCCTCTCCCTTTCTCTTCCCGCTCGGCGCACGTTGGCTGGCGTAGTTTGCCGAAGATTCACGAGTGAGTGACGGCGACGGCGTCAGCGAATGACTTCACGAGTGATTCACAGGACCCGGCAGTTCCACTCCCGGCCGCCACGCTCGCTGCTGAGCTCAACTGAACTAAAAATGGAACGTATCAGTTCATGAAGTGATCCCAGTCAGTTCGTTCACTCAAATGATTCGTACTTTCGAACAAATCACTCCTGACCGACACAACACTACAGCACAAATGAATAAGGATGGCATGATGGACATATGTGTATTGTCAACACTGTCCTGAGTCTGGATTTTTAATATCCTGCTGTCATTGTACTTCATGTCACATTTCCTTTGCGTGTCAATGCTGAAACTGGTTTGGCATTTTGGTTATTCCAAACTCGTCACCTGCCATAATCCCCCACTGATACACTCGTCTGGTGACAAACATCTCCATCCATCATCAGCTTCTTGCCCTTAGTGACTGCTTGATTGCTCGACCGGGTAACTCTGCTATGACCATAACTCCATAATAATCACGCCATAAATTCCCTGAAGGGGTTTCAGCTCAGGAACTGAACGGCCACCTCTTGGCTGCTCATCTGTCACATGCTTTTCTGGCTCCGACATGTTTGTGGTGACAGCACTCCCCTCCAGGTCGGCTCATCCACCAAACAACTGATACCACAGTTCCTGGGCCCGAGGTATAAAAAAAAAACAAAGCAGCTGAGGGAATCTAAAATGAGTGGAAATTGCAGGACGGTTTAATACAATGAATTTGAAGGATGCAAGACACAGTCTCACAGTTTGGCTCAGGATTACTGTCAAGTGTGGGCCGCACACACATTTGGCGTCTTTTTGGATGTTTGCTTGTATGTTTTATATCCTTGAATATTGGGGTTGAGCCTTAAAAGTATTTCTAATTTCTTTAAGGACATCAAACCTCTTTATGAATTTTTGAAAGCTCTGTATAATCCATTCATCAGTTATCTACAACTTAACAGCACTTAAACATACAGAATGCCAACAGAGCGAGCAGAGAGCTGCTGTTGAATTTGCAACCAAAACTTGTGAAGTTGCAAACAAAGAGGACTGATTTGCAAGCAGTTTTTTTTAACTTGAAAGCAAAGAGGACTGATTTATAAGCAAAATGGTTTGTTTTCTGTTTTTACTTACAAACATTAGTTTTGATTGAATTTGAAGAAATATTGTCTCTCATATTTTTTTTTTCAATTGCAACCTGTTCTGTTTCAATCTCAAATTTTTTTTGATTGCAACGTAGTGTTTTTTGCTCTCAGATCTCTTTTTTGGTTTCAAATCTATTCTATTTGATTTAATAATAAAGGAACAATATTATCTCCATATGCTATCTGTCAGAAATACTGAACCCAGATAGCCTCACAACCTCCCTCAAAAATGTCTCTCACTTCAGCTTTGGTATCACTCTCTCTGTCCCTCCCTTTCATTTTGGAAGAAAATCTGGATTTAATTAGTTATCCAAGTAACCGTTTTGAACACTTAATATCTGGCGCCAGACAGTGTTACAGCTAAGAAGGTCAACGAGCTCCCAAACTGAAAAGTTAAATTCAAAGTGAATTCATCATGACTCCATCGAGAGTCTGCAAAATGGGAATTCCCCTAAAATATACAGCCTTGATCGTTCTGTATCTAAAAACACAAAAGGGGCAGAACAATAAAGGTCACAGCGGCTTTGAGCACAGCGTTGGTCTATTGATGATTTTGTAACTGCAGTGTGAAATTATTATTTGTGTGTGTGTGTGTGTGGTAATTGTGTATTTATTCTTCTTTTTATTGCTCCGTTGCAGCAGCACAGTGGCTCCACAGCAATTTGCTGTGTGGTGGAGAATTTGGAATCAATATCAATCTTTTAACTCTTCTAGGCCTAACTCACTAACACACGGTAAAGTACCTTTGAGGTAAACCCCCCCCGCCCCTCCCCAAAATTGTACATCAGAAAATGCCACACACTCGACTGAACTTCCTGACAAACTTTTAGTCAGCTGACTTTTTTGTCTTATGTGAAATCTAACACCATCGTCCACAGACCAACAGACCCATGGGTCTGAAGTTTTGTTGTTGGTGAAATCTGCCAAATGACTAGAAAGAGAGGCAACCACAAGCATGCACACAAGACAACAACAACAACAACAACAGAGAGATGAAACCACAGAGAGATAAAAATAGGCAGCTGCAATATTTAAATGTAAAAAATCAACACTTCAGAGACAAAACAAGTCTGGAATAAAGAGAATCAACTTCCAAGAGGGAAAAACATCCCCATAAACAGATGATGAATGAGTCATTATGTAAAAAAAAATATTAAAGATAAAAGATTAAACGTTTGTCTTATACTTTAAATATGTACTGTATTGGCCTGCAGGCATTAATGTGTAGGAAGAAAGAAGAAGGTTTTACTTTGAGAATAGTGATAAGGATAGAGGTGACCGCATAGATAATAACCCTGACACATTAACATTAATCATGTTAATCGTATTTCAGAAGAGAAATGAAGCGTTTTATACTTTTGTGGGGAAAAAACGTTAACGGTTAATTAATGACAATAACAAATCTGATTCATTTTATTCACTGATCTTTAGAACCAAGAGAGAAATGTGCAAAAAGAAGAGTGTCTCTTTCTGTCCCCGGAGATAGAGGGACTTATTAGATGTTCTCGTTGCTTTACAAAGAACGTTTAAGAAAGAGCGATACGACTCTGTCTCCTCAACTATCGTCTTTCATAGCACAGAGTTACCTGAGCAGAGCATATTTTTTTCCCTAATCCCTCCGCGTTTTGCATTACACCCAATTTCCAATCTTGTAAAACTAAACCTGCTCAGGTAAATCCTCTGCCTCCACATGGGGTCAACGAGAGGTCTGCTCACGAACCTGGCAAAAAAAAAGGATCCAAGAGTCAAGTGTGCAATCGCTGCAACACCGGCAGAGACGACTAATCAACATTTCATAAGCAGCTTAAGATGAAAGTGAAAAAAGAGTGTAAACACAATCAGGAATCGTCCTCCGGGCATCGCTGAGCTCACCGTCTTCAAATAATAATTTCACTTCCTGGGATGATTGTTCTGCTGATTCAGGAAAAAAGGTCAAATTCTGATTGTGTTGCAGTTGTTGTGTGTGTGTGTGTGTGTGTGTGTTTGTGTGTATGCGCTCCATAACTGCAGATTACAGCCCTGCTGAGGCTTAATGCAAATCATCACACACCGTAACTCTTTATCACCGCATTTATTGAATGTATATACTGTACAGTATGATTATTAAATATGCGGCTTTTGTATTGTTGGAGTCTCCAAAGACTAAAGTTCTCCCCACAAATGGGTTCAGGAGATTAATTTACTGGGTTGTCATATACATTTTGAGAATGTATATGTATGTAATTTTAATTTACTATGTACAGTATTATGAGTATATGTTTTAAACACCATTCATAAAATCAATTTGGAATTCATTCATCACATTTGTTTCTTCTTGGACATGGCTGATTCACAAATTTAATTTACAGGAAAGGCATTTAAAAGTGGGGGAGACTGTTTGAGGGGTTTTAGTGGAAAACACTGCTGTAGAGGATACACTGACAGGAAAGAATGGTATAAAATGTGGGATTTTGGGGTTGGAATAATTGGGTTTAATTTTGAAATGGATTAAGATTTCAAGTGTGCAATTTACAGTAATATTGCTTTAAATATGCAAAACTACTATTTTAAACTCTGTTGGGACATTGTTGTGTAAAACACACACATTTAGGAGGAAGTAATTATACGTATTACCCATAAATATGTCTGGTTAAGTGTAAAAATGTTTTTTTTAGCCTTAGACCAAGATTTTTATTTGTATATTGAAGGCCTTGCTTTATGAAGGCTGTCTTTTCCATGTTGAAGCCGGAGCATAATATACAAAGAACAAGGACATCCTTTCTGGTATGTGCAGGCTACCGTAGTTCTCTGATCCTGTTGGATAAGGGAGCAGTAAGTCCTTCATTAAAGACAAGTTCAAATCAAAGCCCCAAAATGTATTAATATTTTTTTATTTTAAAGGTGAAGTAAGTAGTTTATAGTGCCATCTAGAGGAGAGGCTGAAATTTACAACAAAGAACTGCTCCTCTGCTCACCCCCTCCCTTCCCTGAGCGCTACGGTGTCCGCAGCCGGTCAAACGTTGTCCTCGTTGTCTTTCTCCGTGTCAGCAGATGAGGTTCGTGAGGCGAGGGAGAGGGCGCGATACCGCGGCCGTAGCAGACGAAGCGTAGAGAGTGGAGGCGGGACTTCCGCTACAATAAAGCGACGCTTGATTTGTTCTCTCGCGTTTGTCCTTACAGGCTCCGTTAGAAACATGGCGTCTCGCTGCTAAAAGTGGCAATGCAACCGCGGCCCGCGAACATGTTATTTTACATGACTTTTTGAAACACTACGAAAATGAAACAAAAAATATTATACAGCGACTAGACAATGCAGGAGCACATAATATGTATAAAAAAGTGGATTTTGGGTTATATAATCATCATATCAAAATCTGGCAGTTTACTGCATGTTAAAAAAGTGTTTTAACAATTTAAAGTGAAGAAAAACAAAAGCTTTTATTTAAAAATACACAAAACACCTGCATCTTCTCAGCTTTCAGAAACTGTTGGAACTTTTCCAATTGCACACACAGTTGCTTAATTGCGCAAAATATGCATTTGCAAGCGTGTCATGTAGATATTTCTTGTCTTGGAAGACCTACGAGAATTTTACATGTCATGTCTTGCCGTCGCAGAAACAATCCATACACAGTGCAGTGTAGGAACATAAAGCACTTGATTCCTTACCTTGCCAGATATTCCGCCGAGCTCCCGTTGTTCTCCTGCACGTCCATACAGTTGGTTGTCCCGGGTATTAGCGCCAAGGCGGGATCCTCCAGGGCACCACTGCCAACCGCCCGCGCCATCAGCTGCAATGAGTCGTGCACGTAGTTATCCTGAGTTGGCGACCCCATCACCCCGTGGGCCAGAAGACCCAGAGGCAGCCCTTCTGTTCTTAGCTCCACCACATTCTGACTGTCCCCCAAGACCCAGTGAAACTCCGGCAGCGCCATCCGAGTGGCGAGCGTCCACAGCCGCCGCACCTGCCGGATATCGCACCCAAACGTCACCACGCCTGTCGTGGTTGACAGTTCTCTCAAGGCCTCCAGCTGCCTCATCAGAACTTCTTGTTGGTCCAACTTTGAGGACAACGAAGGTGGGGAGGAAGAGTTGGGCAGAGGTGACAATAAAGACAAATGCTCCTCGTCCGTCGCGACACCAGATACCAATCCCGGCGAAGACGGCGATAACATCGAAACGGCGGTCGTCAGGTTGACAAGCGCGCCCAGGTGGAAGCGGGTGTTGTTCTTGATGAGGAAGAGGAAGTGGCTGACGTCCCATTCCTGGCAGAGGAGGATGCTGATGTCCCACCAGCCGTTCATCATCAGCAGTGAGCTGAGGAGACGCGACGGCGGTGCCTCCACACTCTGCATCGCCATTTGGAAATGGAGCGGATTCTGCGGGGAGGGGGGGAGACAGCATCAGGACGATGTGATGGGAGATGATTGTAGGAGATAAATTCAAGAGGTAAACAAGGATTAGTGTACAAGGTGGGGAGGGTGAGGAAGATTAAAGAGAGTACAGGAGGAGGTGGAGGGGGTTTTGAAGATAAAGAACAAGGAGCGGGGGAATGAAGAATACGCCAGAGTAGAAGATACGAAATAAACAATGGGTAGCGGATGAAATGGAAATGTGAAGGAGTGATAAATACGAGGTGATGGGGAGGGTTTGTCCAAGATTCCATAGAGGGCAGCGGGTGAAACAGTGGGTGGGTTTAGGATAAATGGCAGGTTTTTTGCAAGATCGAATGATAATAACGGGAAGGAAGTGGGCGAGGCGATGTAAAGAAAAGAGGATGAGATGGAACATGCAAGGAGCGAGATGAAAAGACCCAGTCGAGCGGAGAAGAAGGGGAGAGAGAGGAAGGGAAATGGGCAACAGTTATAAATCCCCGAGTGGAGTTATTTACATCTTTTGAATTCAATTTGAATACAAACACAGTCTGCTGGACATAATGGATTTCAGCCCTCACTTACCTGCTCCCATGAATATCATTATTCACATCAGAGTGCCTGCGTGTGTTTACTTTTTTATTTGTGCTTCTGTTTTAGCCGAAAAGCTAAAGGATACACAACAGTTTCATTTCAGAAAAGTCTTTAGACTTTAAGGCCTTGACTCAATATAATTTAACAACCATGGAATTTTAAAAGGCTTTTCAACTTTTTTAACTCGTCATCCTCTTCAGATGTTTTCAACTTTTATAAGATTTTCTTGAAGAGAAGCAGAAGAAGTCAACGATTTTATAAAAAATCTCTGGTGGTATTTATTTATGAGTGAGTCACATTTAGTTGCTTCAGGCTAAAAATTGTGTTTGTGTTTTTTGCAATACATTCATCATTCTTCCACATCATGAGTCAATACATTTACAGACATGACCAAATTATTATGTTAGTCTGAGCAAATCTGGACTTCATGTTAGCGTGTGTAATAAACTGAATTTGTCAAGATTGGACCAACACACCCAGCTAATTCTGTTGGAAGTTGATTTGATTTGATTTGATCGATTCTTTAATGACCACACAGTTTTCCATACAGATTTTTCCCTTATTACCAGTTACAACATTAAACATAATGTGATATGCAGATAACACATGAGTTTAACAGGACTGATAGAGGGAAAGGGTGAATTATCGCCACCTAGTGTATTGGAGTCATTCAAAAAGTAAATTTCCAGCTACTGAGGACAATCCCTGCAAGACATAATCCAATGAATATAAACTAAAAAGCTTTATGCACAGACTTCAGCGGCAAAGATGTTGGACCAACAGAGACACAGTGAGCCGAGGAAGATCAGAGCAGACGTTCATCAAAGCTGACAGTTTTTCCATTCAATGCTACACATGAATTAATTTGAGCTGTGTGAACGGCAGCTTCTGCTTCAGCATAACTTGGCAAAACTCAAGTCGACACAACAACATTGCAGTTGCTGCTGGTTATCAATCACTTATTCACTGGACTCACACGCACGCACACACACTATCAGGGGCATTTTATTCCAGTACACTATACTAAAAACGCGTGTACAGCGCCGATGCGATGACATCAAACCTCTAACGCGCGCATGTAAATTCCATTCACTTTCAATGGACACACGGGCGTCACGTACAGTATGTGTCACGCAGACGCTGCACACGCGTTGTAGCACAAACGCCTACGTGACGTGAAGACCACGCGTGACTGTTAAGTTAAGTACAATTCTACATGAGCGTACAGACACACGCTGTGTAGTGTTTGTGGAAATCAAATAGCGAGGGCTAATTCATGCTGTGCCAACTGCGCACGCAGCAGACGTCTGTGTGCACGCTCGTCTTGAGTTTTAACAGCTGCAAGTATTACCAAGAGAGACCGATGTGACAGTTTAGGCTATTTCAGTCACACGTGCACACTTTAAGGCGTCTGAAGCGTTGGCTTCAGTACAATAGCTACACACGCGTGAAAGTCTATAGCGTGTGCATGCCTACAGTATAACTCATAACTATAGAACATTTTATCAAAAAAGGTATGTGAGTGGATGGGGGCAGCCAGACGGAGGGATTTTCCGGTTCGTCCCGTCCCGTTTCATTTTTGAAATTTTTGGAACCACGATTTCCACAGCTACTTCACAGCGACTTCCACAGACACTTCCCACAGCAGTGGACGGGGCGGAACCGGATGTGGTGCAGGTCAACGTAGTGCTGTCCATGGTGCTGATCCTCATTTGAGGATCCAGCACCATGAACATGGAAAAGTTCTTCAGCAGAATAATTTAATTCAGTTCAAGATTATATAATTATAATGATTATAAAGTAAACTGTAAGGGTCTTGGTTTGGCAGCTGAACAGCGCATGAGAGGACTCTCCCGTCTCGTCCGGAAAATATTTCCTGAACTCGGTACATTTTCCAGCATTACCGAGGTAGTAGATGATCATAAATGAATACCACGTTATCAATCTTGAAAGGGTTAGTCAAGGTGGTTGAATTTGAAGCATAAGCAGATCTTAAAGACAATTCTCATCTCTCTAACTCTCGAGACTGCCACCATCTTTTTTTTGTTGTTGCTTTTTTTTCAGTTCATTGAGACGAGCATGCGCACAGACGTCCGCTGCGTTCGCGCGTGACATGACACTTATCACCCGTCACCCTTTATTATTTGGTGTACCCGGAATACGCGCGTCTGTATGATCGTGTATCGGGCGCGTGTTTTTCAGTCTTTATGTAGGCGACGTGGTTAAGGCGTTTTAGTATAGTGTGCTGGCATAAAATGCCTCTGATAGCACACACACACACGCACGTTTGTGCAATGGTCGTAGTGAGGACCGCTAACCTTATCCCTTGAACAGCTAAACCTCAAAATGTCCTGTGACTAAGTGCTTTTGCCCATTTTTCCCAGAAGAAATTCCAATATCTGTTTTACTGTTTTAACAATTTAATGAAGAAAAACAAAAAGTTTTATCTAGGAAAGCAACAGATTTTGCTGCAGAATTTGAAATTTGAACAGTATGAAACATTTTTTTGAGTATTTGGCCAGAAAATGGAAACTACACCATGTACAGGCAGTTTTTCCCACTCTCTTTTCTCTGGCGACAAAGACGCGGATTCTCCGGCTTCCTGTAACAGCATGAGTGAGTTACTCCCGTAATAAAACAACATGTTGGCTTTGACGTGCAACTTCTCAGCTTTCTTAAACCGTTGGAATTTTTCTGATAGCACAAACCATCGCATAACTAAGACGACGCAAATTGCACTCGTGCAAACGCGTGCAAATATTAAAGGGTTAAACCGTCACAACTTAAAAGCCATTTTAAGGGGCAACTCGCAAAACCCTTACAAATATAAACACACACACAAAGTGAGAAGAAAAAGCCCATACAACTGTTTAATTGACTTAACAACTTGCACACAAGCTTTGCATTAAAGGTCTATTAGATTAAGATCCATTGGTTCTTGTTATTTATCCCATTATTCACTGGATCCAATAGGCGGGCATATAAGATTCTTGTTATTCAGCTGCTTACTGCACATATGTATATAATCGATTTTAATGGCAAACAATATATACAGCTTTTTAATTAACATTCAGGGGAGAACTCTGTCCATGGAGCATCACACGCTCAACTTCAATCACCCTCTCACTAAATTGCAGTTGTTTTTTTCCCTCAGATAAATCCCAAACCTTAAAGTGCAGATGGCTGTTTTGTTTCGTAAAGACAGATATCTTTAGTTTTACATTTGGTGTGAGTTTGATCCAAAGAAAGTTGCAACCCTTGCTGTAAAATTCAAACAAACACTGCTGAGCTCAGCAGAATCATGAGTAGACAAATCAAACTAAGACGTAATAGCTTACTGGATCTTTTCCGCCGATCACAGATTCATGTGACAGTTCCATATTTCTGATGAGCTCGCTCCTCGATGAAGGAGCAACATTTTTGGTTTGTTTTGAATAAATTAGAATGTAGTTTCAGACTTTGAAGAGGAGACATATTTGACAACAATGGTTTTGTCAGTCATGCAGATTGAAGCTGTCACTGTTCATGCTTAAGATTATTCTGCATTTCTTTTGCCCATTGTGGCTGCAGAACAATTTCACAGAATTTCACGTTTAATCAAATTCTTGTGTTTAATCCAATTCCTCAAGACTTTCAACTGCTCATCTCTTTGCTGTCACTGCCACTGTCCTCCATCTTTAATTGAATCTAATCTATGCATGCGGACGAAGCCAAATGTGTTTGTATTTAAAAAAAATAAAAAAATAAAATACTGACGTAATGGAAGAGTAAAGTGGTCTGCGTCGTCTCCGACTGCACAAAATTTTTTTTAAGTGTCTGTCACTCCGTTAAGGGACAACGGAGACGGCAAGAGCTACGATTGGTCCTCAGGACAGGCTGAGCGAAGCTGCTCTGTGCCGGCTCACAGTGGCACCGAGCGTCCACAGACGCGGAGCTGATCCCCGCCGATAACGCCGCTGTCAAACTATAAATACGTCATATCTTAACACACACAGCACATGTTTAGACTCTAAATGGCCAATTTCTCGCCTCAAATGATGTTAAAACTGCGTTCCGTCACACAGAAAAGTGAGAAACAGCAACTGTTTCAACAACAACAGTCTTTCTCTCTCTTTCTCTCTCGACACCATTGCTCACTGTAGCCAGAAGCACAACAACCTTGCGCAGCGACCCCTACTGATCGGGCGGGAAATTGCAGAGCGTGTCCGTCACCAAGACGCAGAAGTATAAAGGCTCGAGGCGTCTCCGTGGTGACGCAGTCGGATAACGCATTACGCAGTCGGAGAAGTATAATGTGACTCTGAATATGAATCAATTGAAACCACTTTTCACTAAGAGTGACTCAGGCTAAGGTTTAAGCGCTGACTGTCACAATTGACATTTTTCTCCACTGGTGGAAAAAAAAGTTTGGGACTCAAATTGTGTTAATTTAAATTTGAGCGTTTGGAGATATTTGTCCCGCACGCTCCGAGCTTACGGTGGAGATTTCACATTTCCGTCGCTGAAATACAACACAATTCTATTTCCAAATGAAAGTCCACATATCAAAGACAAGTGAAACCAGAGTTTCGTCTTAGTTCCTGGTCGTTTATCTCAAATACTCTACCGTTCCCTTCCCTTTTTAGTCCTTTTTCCCTCTTAGTTAACCTTATCTTTTGGCCATTAAAGGTCCCCGCTCTCACGCGGCCTCATTATCCTGGCACTTGCACACACGCTGCTCCGTTATAATGTATTAGTTTCAACTCTGTTTAACCTCGACAAGCTTTTAAACTGAGCGGGGAAGTTCAGCCAAGGTCACAGGAGAATGAACATGAAGGAGATTATCTCATGGCACAAAAAACATTCACATTTTGGGAAAGCAGTTTTGGAGAAACGCTTGGAACTTCAGCGTCAGAGTGTAGTTAAGCTGTTTCTGCAAACTTCACACTCTCTACTTCCTGCTAGTTTGTTGTTGCCCTTTCACCTGTTCATAGATCAACCATCAATTTCTCACTCTCTCTCTCTGTCTGTGAGATGCTTTGTCTGCTACGCCTGCATCTACGTGTACCTGTTATTTCACCCTATCCAGAACCTTTTTTGGTCTTCAGATACCTGCTGTTCCCTGGCAGCAAAATGCTTCCTTGTGCACAGACAGAGCAGGAAATGAGATATTAGACACACAGAGACGCTCACACACACGCATGCACACACGCACGCACACACGCACGCGCACATACACACACACACTTGGTGGCATGTGTCCCAGAACCCTTCAGTCTAACTAATGGTTGATGTGTGTTTGTGTGAGTGTTGAAAGGAACAATGATGCTCTTTGCCCCACCGAAGATGCACACACACACACACACAAATACAAATACAAATACAAAAGCACCCACTGGTAGTTTCCTCCACATAATTATTATTGATGAATCAGCTCAGATTAATTAATCTGATTCTCTCTCTCTTCTCTTTCTCTTCCTGTCCAGCTTTAAACTGATAATCCTCTCCAATTTTTGTGAGACTCAGACTCACTGGTGTCCAGGATAATGCCTCCTCGTCTCCTGTCACATACCAAAAAAGTGATGTTTCTTAAAACGCTGAACGTTAACCAAACTGTTGCATTTAAATCATATTTGTATGGAAGCTACATATTCCCACTGTGCTGCTGAGCTAAAAACACCCATGTGACAAAAACTATTCAGCCAGTTATTGAGAGCTCATCTGTGTCACCGTTCATCCAAATGGATGCTTTTTAGGTTCTTTGTTAATCACAAGAACCTTGGTTTAAAAAAATAAAAAAAATCCTGTGACATCTATGTTTTCCTGCCAAGTGTAGAGGAAAGCCACATAGACTTGTGTAGTTAAATCCCTGAGGAATTCATATCTGGAGCAGGGGTGCGGGAATCATCAGTTGCTGTGTCATACTGTGTGTGAGTGACAGCGTCTAAAGTGGCTTCTCTGCAAAAGACACAAGAGCAGGAGCTTGTGTACAAGAGCCACTCGTAACCTTGCCTCTGTGAAAGACGAGGAAATCCTCTTTCATCCCTCTCTGCATGCGCAGGTGTGTGCAAACTGATTCCAGCACCATGGACAGAGCTGCCTTTTACTCTTTCCATGGTCCTGGTTTTAATGCTGTTTATTTATTACTTAATTATTAATAATATTTATTACCCCAAAAATGTTGACATCTTAGACAAACAAGGTTAGCCCCAAATAACAACAATTGGCAATGTCAGTAGCGGGTGTTTACACCATTTGCCGCAATGACAGCTTGACAGCGACATCTCATGCTCGTCACTAGCCTCATGATGTTGTTCTGAGGCAATGCATTCCACTCTTCCACAAGTGCTACATGCAGTTCTGCCAGGTCACGTGGGGGTGTGTTACGATCATCCAGTCTCTGCTTCAGCTGGTCCCAGATGTGCTCTATGGGGTTCAGTTCAGGGGACATTGCTGGCCATACCATATGAGGCACTCCGACTTCCTGAAGTCAAGCTGTGACAATTCTGGCACAATGTGGTGGAGCGTTATCATCCATGAACAGAAAGTTGGGGATGTGCTAGCGGAATTGGGGAATGATGTTCGGTTCTATGATGTCTCTGAGGTAAGAACGCAGTGACTGAGCCATCTACAAAAACAAATATTTTTTGCGCTGACTGGTGATGCCTGCCCAGACTGTTGTACCTCCTCCAACAACCTCCTCCTTGTCTTTTAGTTTTTTGGTATTGGCCCCGATAGGTAAGGCACACTGTACACAGCGAGACCATTACGTGAAAAACACACAATGCCTCCCTATCCCAAAAATCTTTGAAGTGAATCAAACACCATATATATGTGTGTATATACAATATATAGTATGAGAGAGTCAAGAACAGCATGTGTCGCACAGAAGCCTTGACTGCACACAGAGCCAATGCAGTAGCATAGGTTTCAGGACCATGGACAAAGCCCCCATGTTGTGATGAATTGAATGCAACATAAAAAAAAATCCAAGAACTTTAAACGTGTCACAATTTCTCCTCTGCTGCAGGAGACAATGTTTCAGTACCATTGTGCTCTGTCCTTCATACTGTTTGTATTGCTTTATTTATTTATATTATTATTATTATTATTTTAAATCTGGATTTTCAGCACCATGGATAGAGTCAGCATTTGTTCTCTCCATGGTCCTGGTTTTAAGACTGTTTTCAAAGGTGTATATACAGTATGAGAAAGTAAAGAACAGCATGTGTCACACTCAGATTGCACACAGAGCCAAAACAGTAGCATAGGTTTCAGCACCGTGGACAAAGCCCCCATGTTGGGTTGAATTTAATGCAATGTAGAAGAGCTTTAATATGTTCTACACATATATTTCCAAGTTCTGCTGCAGGAAACACTGGTTCATGTCATGTTTTCATGCCTTTGATCTTGTTTGTTAAAAATCTGTATTTTTATACAGGTTTTTTTCTTCATAATGCAGATTTCAGCACCATGGACAGAGTCTGCATGTGATTTATGGTAACATGTGTGACATCATCTACATCTTCATAAAAGACTGCTGGGCAACAAGGAGGCTGCTGTATGTTTCAGCACCATGGATAGAGGTGTGGTCTCTTTCCATGGTCCTGAATTGAAAAGTGTAAGTAAAACAATGAGAGGAACATCAGATTGTGTCTCAAAAAGCATCACAAAGACAACGGACAAAGGGAAATGAAATGTTAGAGTACAAAGGAGTACAAAGACATGTCCTTCCTTCCCTCCAGCTGTCCCAGATGTGGGACACTTATAAGGCCTTTATTAATCCACTTGGACCGGTTGGTTCTGCTCAGATCTTTGCACTGAGTTGAGTGTGTACAATCTATTGATTGGTGGAAGTTGCATGTTTTTGCTGAATGTTATCACTTTTTAAATATGTTGTAGAACCTATTTTTCCTCCAGTTAGCATCAAAATTCAAAAGATGTGTGTTCAAAAATGGTGGCCTCCACACAGCTGACCCTGTTCGTGATATAAACATATAAGGCACATTCTGGGGGGTAATGGCAATTAAATGTTCAAACAGTTGTTAGAATCGGTTGTTAATGTAATTATTTTATCCTCAATTTCTGCCAAATGAAATGTCACATACCGAACCTTTAAATCTAAATCGCCCTGAGTCCTGGTTTTCTTGGTTTGTTAGGCAACACCTGTAGGATACGTCATTTAAAGAACAAAATAATAGATGCAACTTTGTTTTTTTATTACCTCACTTTGGCGAGTAAACTCCCTCTGCACCAGACTAACGACTGGCACGCGCAGCGCCAGAGACACGAACTCTGACTTGACAAACTCGTCCCGGTTCCGTGGGAAGGCGATCATCGCGGAAACCCCCTGCACCACCACGGTGTGACACACGCTCTCCAAGAAGGACAGCGGGTCCTCGTCCTCGGGGCTGCCCGTGCTTGAGGAGAAGGAGAAGGCGGGCAGTTCTCCGAGTCCCGATCCCACAGCCATGACCAGCTCCAAAGACAGATTGTAGGGTAGTAATCCGGCCCGGTTCAGAGCCTCGACAGCGAGAAGAACCGAATCCCGGGGCGCGAACACCCGGGTCTCCTTGGAGAGGTTCTCCTCCCGCTGCCGTGCCTGGCTCTTACTCCTGTTGGCTCCCCGCTGGTTCTGAGTGGATCCTCTAGTCCTGAGGCTCCCGTATCCAAACGCAATGGCACTTAATTTCACCTGCTTTTCCCACTTCGCCCTCCGCTCCCCGCTCCCCGTCAATCTGTCCTCGCTCTCCCGGTCCTCAGAACCGGAGACGGTGGCGGAGAACAAGCGAGGCTGAACATGTAAAGCCCCGACCCGAACCGTGTGACCGATCCTTTTCAGCACCTGGCACGGCTGCGGGTGCGAGTGAGCGCGCGGCGGGAGGAAGACGAGAGTGCACATTAGAACACATACTGACAGCGGAATCCCAGAGACTGCACGAGCTATCGGCCGATTCATCATCGTCATCACCACCGTCTTCATCGTCTCCGCTCCACAGCTGCGCCTAATGCGCCGTCAAACCGCAGACCGGCCGAACACCGTGGCCGCTCCGCAGGTCTTCCTCCTGGCGCCCGACGTGTGGCCCTGGTGCGCCGCTCAAAAGCAGCTCCAGCTCCAGCTCCAGGTCCTCGCGGCAAAGTTGAGCTTTTCTCCGCGAACCCAGACAACAGGCTGCCGAGGCGCGAGATCAGGCACGAGCCGCGGTCAAGCAAACAATGATCCTCAAAAGTGCTGTTTTTCATAATTCAAACATTTTCAAAACTGCACAGATCAACAGGATTCACGAGGTGAAATGTGCCCCATATTCCAGTGGCAGAGGAAAAAAAAAGATCATGAAGCACAGTGTGCAAAACCAGAAGATGGAAAAAAAAAAAAACAGGTAAATGCGCATTAAACACATTCCATAACAGTGAAATCCACCGCTGTCGGATTGGAAGGAAAATGATCCCATTATCATCCAGAGGTCACGAGGCAAAACAACACCACTTCGTCGCGGTGTTTACATTTAAAATATATCACATATATATTTATATATTTTTTCCTCCTTGCGAAACACCAGAGCAGAAGCTCTCCAGAGCGCGCGCGCTGCTTGGTTCAAATCAGTCTCTGCACTGACACTTGTACCGGCGAGACCTTCGGCACGAGAGCGCGGTCAGTCTGCGCGCGTGCTTACGTGTGATTTAAAAAAAAAGAAAAAAGAAAGAAAAAAAAAACCCGTCCTCACATTGCCTCCACCCTCACTCATTCGTACACTGACTCAACCACACAAACACTTGTAATGTAATCTGAGAAATCTGAGAAAAATAAAGCCAGGCAAAATCCACGATCAATAAATATCATAAATGTATGCAAAGAACACAAAAGCTGTTCGTCAAATGTGTCAGAAAAAGTCAAATAAACAGTTAAATTCAAAAGGGTCACCAAATAAAAACCTAATACTTGGATAATATAACAAATATACAATAAATAAGTGTGATAAAAAACAAAACAATCATAAGCAATATTTACATGGAACACCTGCATATTAGCAACTGGAAAGAACAATTAACCCATCAATGGATCATTAATCAAGTAATAATTCAATATTTTGATAATTGATATATTGATTTTTTTTTACAACAAAATAAAAAGCAAGCTCTCTGATTTTTCAGTTTCTTAAAAATAAATCATTAAAAATTAGTGCTGTCAAACGATTCAAATATTTAAACGCAATTAATCACATTAATGTCATAGTTAACTCGCGATTGATCGCAACTCATTTTAATCTATTCTAAATGTCCCTTGATTTATTTTTGTACCACTATTTTTCCTCATTTTAATACATACAACATAGAAAAGTTGATTGGCTTGCTTTGTGTAAATGTTTTTTGCATATTTTGGCATATACTGTATAGTGTAGGGCTGAACAATTAATCGAAATGTATCTAAATCGCAAGACAACTTACTGCAATTTCAAGACGCAATATTTGTTCAAGCCAATAATATTAGATTAATTATTATTACACATATTATTCTACAGACTGAACCACGCTGTCAGACAAACTAATCCTAGTTTTCTTCTGATACAGGATAAACCTGGTGTGTGTGTGAGGAGCTGTGTATGTGTGTGTGCTGTAGGAGTTATGAGATGTTCGCGTGCTGTGTGTTGCGTGTGACGTCTGAGAGGTGCGTAGGTGAAGCAGGAAGTAATGTGTTCAGTGTGCGAGCCGCAGGTGAATATCTCTGTCACCCTGCATATTTTGAGTTATTCCTCTTGTTGTGAGAGCTGCACAATAATAACTACGGTGGCCCTGAGGTGCAAAACACAAACGCAAATCACAAAACACAACACAAATCAAAAACACAAACGCAAATCAAAAAACACAAACGCAAATCAAAAAACGCAAATCAAAACACAAAAATATTAACTCAAAACGGAAACACAAATCACACAACACAAACACAAAAGCAGAAAACACGAAAACGTTAACTCACAATGCAAACACAAAAGCAGAAAACACGAAAACATTAACTCACAACGTAAACACAAAAGCAGAAAACACGAAAAAACATTAACCCACAACGCAAACACAAATGCAGAAAACACAAAAACATTAACTCACTACGCAAACACAAATCACACAACCAAACAAAAGCAGAAAACACAAAAAATATTAACTCACAACGTAAACAGAAAAGCAGAAAACACAAAAACAGGAACTCACTTCAGCTCACTTGGTAGATAGATAGATAGATAGATAGATAGATAGATAGATACTTTATTCATCTCACAGAGAAATTCACAGTTCAGCAGCTCCAGAATATGTTACAAGATAGAAGAGCTGCCGTTCCATGTAGAAGTGCACACAGATAGTGCCAGTTCAAATCCTGCCCCAAGCAGAAAACAAACACAAAAGCATTTAACACAACAACATTATCTCACAACGGAAAAGCAAACAAAAAAGCAGACAACACAACGGAAATCGACCAGTGTTGTCGCTTATTACACAGTCCGTGTTTTACTGTGCAATGAGCGACGACACTGGTCGATCGCGGGAAACAACGTTTTTCGTTGTTGTTTTTTGAGTTGCGTTTCCGTTTTGACATGTATTTCCGTTGTGTTGTGTTGCTTTTGTGTTGTGTGATTTGTGTTTCTGTTTTTGAGTTAATGTTTTTGTGTTTTTGATTTGCGTTTGTGTGTTTTGATTTGCCTTTGTGTTTTGCACCTCAGGGCCACCGTAAATAACAGAGGCTGTGTATCACCCCGCAGTGCAGAGTCGTTCTTCAACGCAGACAAAGTTTTAATGTGTTGTTGCCATAACGAGCTAATCCTAGCTGAAGGAACTAGCGCTCGACATCCACATTCAAAACGTAACCGACTACTCTTTGGCCGACTCGTGCAGCGTGTCTGTTGTTTTGTTTCTGGTCTAGCTAGATCCGGTGTGGTGTTGTAGTTGTTCTAACGTTACCAGTTGCTGCAACAGCAAATAGCATGTGAAAAAAACTACAAAGTTTGCTCGGCCAAAAAGAGTGTTAATCGCACAATAAAAAATTGACTCCGTTAAAATGGGTTGCCGTTAACGGCGTTAATAACGCATTTGAAAGCACTATTAAAAATGTCTGAAATGTCTCAAAACAAGAACATCATCTTTTCAAGGTTTGGGAAGTAAAAACAATGTTTTTCCACATTTTCTGGCATTGAATGGACCAAAACAAATAAGAGAGGAAAAATAATCCAAACTCCTGAAAATGATCGTTAGTTACAGCCCGAGAATTCAGTGTCCCTTGTTTATTTCAGCTTATAGAATCAGCTACCTTATTCAAACAATTAGATCATTGGACCCATGTTTTGACTGATGTGTGTCACGTTGCCTTGAAACCCCCCCCCCCCCCCACAAATGTCAGAGGTCACCGTTGTCCCAGTCAGCAGCTTGCGATTAAACAGCGGCCCCAGATTAATGATGGACTAATGGTTGCATCCAGATTGATGATTGGCTAATGGTCTCGGCCTGAAATGAGAGCTGTGCACATGGGAAACACTGGGAAGAGCGATGATCCCCGATTGATCTGATACTGTGTGACCTCAAAGTATGGAGCCGGAGAGGAGTCTGTCCTAACAGGAGGAGGAGGAGGAGGTGACCAGAGGGGACAGAGGAAGAGGTGATGGACCATGTGGGATCGATGGCGGGAGGGGAGACGGAGTGAAAAGAGGACAGAGACAAAGAGCGGGTGATGTAAATGTGAGGGAAGACGCTGTGAGGACACGAGAAGAAGGAAGAGGACAACTGGTGTAAAATGAGCAAAAATACCAAGAATTTCAGAAAACGCCAACACTATCGAACTCAGTGACAATATTAGTCTGTTCCCACTGTTTTTGTATCTTTTACTTCAGTTTGTTCTTCAAACTGAACCACGAGTAATACATTTTCAGGTGATCATAAAATAGTAAGATAGAGTTCTGTCCCAAGTTGTAGAAAGTGAGGTTCCTGGCTAACAGCTACGCTAGCTGTCAGAAAACAAGCGCATGTTTGACTGAAGCACAGATAAACAAGAAATAACCACATTCAAGCTGAAAAATACCTAATATATATATAATATATATATAATATATTTCAGATTCATGAATTAGATTAAACACACAAAAAAACAGTTGGATTAAATGTCTTTCTTTTTTTTTAAAGAGAACATTGTAGAATAACTGGTAACATGAGTCAAATATCACAAGAAAGGGCTGTTTTATTGAAGGTGATAAATACACATGAGGAAGAGAAAAAAATGGAGAATCGTAAGAAAAAAACATACATAAAAGAGTCAAGGTGGAAAATAAATGTAAGAGTAAAATATTTTTTTCCTTTTCTTTTTTTCTTCATTTTCTTCTGGGGCCATTAAATTAGACATGAATGACATGAATCGGAGACAGGTCTCATAAAGGCAACTAGCATGTATGTTCTGCATCTACGAGAGATGACTTACTAGATTACTTTCCTTGCCACCAGGTGGCAGTATTCTGTGTTCTTTGTTAAAGAAAACAGAAACCTATTTAGCGGAAGAGCATGAAAACTGAAGTATTTGCTTATCTAGTCACATCATCGCTCCAGATGACTATTGTCCTAGTTTTACTCGTGTCGCGATAATCCAGATTATAAAGGTATGGGAGATATAGTTTGTATACAGCATTCACCCTCTCGTCTGCTATTCTTTACTTGCTTCTGTGTCTCTTCTCTCGTCTTCTGATTGGCTGGAGTTTCAAAGCCTGTCAATGTGGACGGCGATGCCACTGAGTCATGAAGCTGTTTGTTAAGATGCCGAAACACTGCGTCATGGATTGTGTCCCCGGCTTTAAAGTCAACACACATGGAAGCTTATTTGTTGAATAGTAAGCAAGATTCTTGTAGCGTTCGAGTTTCTTGTATCTATCGTCCACTCTTGATTTATGTACGTACACAACTTCTTGTTTGTCTTTGTTTGGTCATCCATCCTCGTGTCATGACTCATTATATTCCACCTGCATGCCTGTCTATCTTGCCCTCTGTTTTTGTCCTTGTCCATGTATTCATCTGAGGCCCCATGCATCTGATCTGTTGACTATTTCCCCGCACCTGTCTGCTGTCCTCCTGATCCATACACCTGTCTGACATCATTACATAACTGTCTGCTCATCCGTCACTCTTGCCTGCCTGCCTCTTTTTTACTCTGTTTTTTACTCCTTTCAACTGCCACAAAAGAAACTCCCCCATGGTTCGATTCCTCCTCTCCAGCAGCCGAATTCAACCTGAAAAGTCAGAAATGAATAAACAATACCGGACAAGATTAGAGCACATGGTTGCACAGGTCCATACACACAAACTAAATAGATTCAATGTAGTTTGACTAACATTATTCTTTTAAGGGGAAAAATGTGGACCAGTGGTAGAGCAAAACAGGAATGCTATGAGTTCAATCCCCTGGGCCAAGGGACCACAGATGCAAATTAGCTATTTAGCTAGCTCTGGTATAGGCCTGATTCTTACAACTAAACCAATAAACTAAACTAAACTAAGTTAGCTTTTGATGGCTGTGCTGGCAGCATGTGAATGGCTGTGAATGGCAAAACTATGACTAAAAAAGGGATATGTAAATGGGTTCACTGGAGGCAGCACACACGTGCAAACATTCCCCGTTGTTTATAACAAGATTGCAACAGTTAAATGTGTAAATGTGCTCACATTATTGTGAGACTAAATATTTAAATGATAATGATGCTATTGTTGGTATTGGAATTAAATCAATACTCGTGTTCTGTGATCAATCATTTCTTGGGTCTTCCTGCATGTTCTCAAAGATTGTGGGTAGCTGGGGGCCAATCTTAAGTAATTTGGGTCAAAAGGACAGAACTCACCAGTAACAGAATGGGTCATTTTTGGAATTTTGCTTCTCCTTCCTTGTGTACTCGTCTGTCAGGGGGGGGTTTGCCACTGCCATGGACGGGGAATTGTGGCCAACCTGTTCTTGGCCAAGCCTTGGCTTAGTTACTGTCTTCTGAGCAGTACCACTTGGGCTCCACTCCACTTTCCTGTAACCAGCCCAAGACTCTGCCTCAGGTTTTGAGTCACCTGTCCAAGCTGAAGTTGCAGGCTTATGCTGCCCCAGCTCTTTGGCCTCATCCCCACTTCTGTCCGTCAGTTGGCATCAGTGGTCTGGCGGACTCCAGCTCCTTGCTTCCAGTCGGTGGTGCTGCTGATGTCAGTCCCCAAGCCCCAGTCTGCAGCACTGATGTCTGTTCTTGATCCTCAGCAAAGAGGGACGTTCTTCTCAAGTCAGGTCTGGGTGCCATTTCCCCAGCTCCCCCTCAGCTCCTGACCTTTTGCGTTAGCTGGGCATCAGTGATAACAGCCCCTGTTATCAAGGTCTTCTATGGAGTTTAATGGCACCTAAAATGTTGCATTGCAGCTTCTTGAATTTGAAAACTGCTTCATATGTTTGGGAGGTGCCTCAACAGAGACCTGGCCTCTTTGTTGGCTCCACCACCAGCTCAGCCTCCAGAGAGAAACTGCTCTTCACAGTCTGCCTCTTGCTTGGCCTCCCTGAGGTGTCCTGCCTTCCCAGTTGGCTTCCTGCTTGATCCTCCTCAACTTATTGACACCTCTGATGTTATTGAGATTTAACCAAAAGCTTCAGAACTAAAAACGTATTACAACAGGAAAAAAAGTGATAATATAACGCCTACAAGGCCAATGATTATTAAAGCCTGAATTATATTGGTGATGGTTTTGTAGTAGCTGGAGCAGAACGTTTTTGGGCCCCCTTTGATCTCAACGTTGGTGTGTTTCTGGATGCAGTCGGCGATGGTTTGCTCTGTTTCTGGGTCTATTTGAAGAAGTGTTTGATTCAGCGTTCGACGAAATATCTTCTTGAGCTCTTTGGTGACTCTTTTCCCCACCGGCTTGTACATCCTAACCAACGGTAAGTTCCCGTTCGCTAAAATTAGCTTTTCGTGTGACACCTTCACCAGTCGTCTAATGTGTCTGTCCAGCGAGTGCTCGTCCAGGTTCTTCAGTGAGCCAGTGCTCTTGAAGACACAGTGGATGGTAAGGACGAGGAATCTCTGGATCTGTTTCTCTCGAGCCCGTTTCCTTCTGACTCTGTTCGTCACCATTTCCTCAACTGCTGTGTCATCCACTGCCTCCTCAAATACACTGTCCTCCACTGACACTTCATCTGCCAGGTCCTCCACTGATGCTTCATGTGCTCTGTCCTCCACTTCAGCCTCAACTGCTCTGTCTTTCTCTGACTCTTCACCTGCTGTGTCCTCTTCTATTGTCTCCTCTTTGGTCCACTGAACTACTTTATCTTCTGTGGTCTCCACGATCCTAATTCCCTCACCTACAGTGTCCGTGGCTGTCACCTCAGCTCTTGTCGCTTTGTCTGCTCTGTCCTCCACTTCAGCCTCAACTGCTCTGTCCTCTTCTTTTGTCTCCTCTTTGGTCCACTGGACTACTTTATCTTCTGTGGTCCCCACGATCCTAATTTCCTCACCTTCTTTGTCCGTGGCTGTCACCTCAGCTCTCATCTCTTTTTCTGCTCTGTACTCCACTTCAGCCTCAACTGCTCTGTCTTCCTCTGACTCTTCGCCTGCTCTGTCCTCTTCTATGGTCTCCTCTTTGGTGGACTGAACTATTTCATCTTCTGTAGTCCCCACAGTCCTAATTGGCTCAACTACTCTGTCCGTGGCTGTCACCTCAATTCTCGTCTCTTTGTCTGCTCTGTCCTCCACTTCAGCCTCAACTGCTCTGTCCTCTTCTTTTGTCCCCTCTTTGGTCCACTGGACTACTTTATCTTCTGTGGTCCCCACGATCCGAATTTCCTCACCTTCTTTGTCCGTGGCTGTCACCTCAGCTCTCATCTCTTTTTCTGCTCTGTCCTCCACTTCAGCCTCAACTGCTCTGTCTTCCTCTGACTCTTCGCCTGCTCTGTCCTCTTCTATGGTCTCCTCTTTGGTGGACTGAACTATTTCATCTTCTGTAGTCCCCACAGTCCTAATTGGCTCAACTACTCTGTCCGTGGCTGTCACCTCAATTCTCGTCTCTTTGTCTGCTCTGTCCTCCACTTCAGCCTCAACTGCTCTGTCCTCTTCTTTTGTCCCCTCTTTGGTCCACTGGACTACTTTATCTTCTGTGGTCCCCACGATCCGAATTTCCTCACCTTCTTTGTCCGTGGCTGTCACCTCAGCTCTCATCTCTTTTTCTGCTCTGTCCTCCACTTCAGCCTCAACTGCTCTGTCCTTCTCTGACTCTTCGCCTGCTCTGTCCTCTTCTATGGTCTCCTCTTTGGTGGACTGAACTATTTCATCTTCTGTGGTCCCCACAGTACTAATTGGCTCAACTACTCTGTCCGTGGCTGTCACCTCAATTCTCGTCTCTTTGTCTGCTCTGTCCTCCACTTCAGCCTCAACTGCTCTGTCCTCTTCTTTTGTCCCCTCTTTGGTCCACTGGACTACTTTATCTTCTGTGGTCCCCACGATCCGAATTTCCTCACCTTCTTTGTCCGTGGCTGTCACCTCAGCTCTCATCTCTTTTTCTGCTCTGTCCTCCACTTCAGCCTCAACTGCTCTGTCTTCCTCTGACTCTTCGCCTGCTCTGTCCTCTTCTATGGTCTCCTCTTTGGTGGACTGAACTATTTCATCTTCTGTGGTCCCCACAGTCCTAATTGGCTCAACTACTCTGTCCGTGGCTGTCACCTCAATTCTCGTCTCTTTGTCTGCTCTGTCCTCCACTTCAGCCTCAACTGCTCTGTCCTCTTCTTTTGTCCCCTCTTTGGTCCACTGGACTACTTTATCTTCTGTGGTCCCCACGATCCTAATTCTTTCACCTACACTGTCCGTGGCTGTCACCTCAGCTCTCGTCGCTTTGTCTGCTCTGTCCACCACTTCAGCCTCAACTGCTCTCTGGGTAAGGATTGTCTTCTTGTCTTCCCTCTCTTCAAGTGTTATCTGCAGCATTGTCACCAATGGCGCCCCGGCAGGTGCCCCTTCACTCTGCGTGTCTGAGATGACTACTGGAACTGCAATTGTTTGATCAATCGGCAGTGAGACTGTTTTTTCATCTGTCGTTGCCTCACTTACTCTGTCCTCTCCTGAACCCCCTTCACTGTCCTCATTCTCAGAGCGCACTGACCCCTCAACTGTCATGTCTTCAGGTGTTTGAGGGGACCTTGGAGGACAGCTGGAGCATCTAAGATTGTCTGTAACTTCCACTGTCCCCTCAACTGTCGTGTCTTCTACTGTAAGAGGGGATCTAGGAGAACAGCTGGAGGATCTAAGATTGTCTATAACTTCCACTGTCCCCTCAATTGTTATGTCTTTCACTGTCCCCTCAACTGTCGTGTCTTCCACTGTTTGAGGGGATGTTGGAGGACAGCTGGAGCATCTAAGGTTGTCTGTAACTTCCACTCTTCCTGTTCGAGGGGACCTTGGGGAACAACTTGAACTTCGAAGATCGTCTTTAACTTCCACTGTCCACTCAATTGTTCTGTCTTCCACTGTTAGAGGGGATCTTGGAGAACAGCTGGAATATCTAAGACTGTCTGTAACTCCCACTGTTCCCTCAAGTATTGTGTCTTCTACTATTAGAGGGGATCTTTGAGAACAGCTGGAATATCTAAGAATGTCTGTAACTTCCACTGTTCCCTCAACCGTTGTGTCTCCTAATGTTAGAGGGGATCTTGGAGAACAGCTGGAATATCTAAGATTCTCTGTAACTTCCACTCTGCCTAATTGAGGGGACCTCGGAGAACAGCTGGCACTTCTAAGATTGTCTGTAACTTCCACTGTCCCCTCAACTGTCGTGTCTTCTACTCTAAGAGGGGATCTAGGAGAACAGCTGGAGGATCTAAGATTGTCTATAACTTCCACTGTCCCCTCAATTGTCATGTCTTTCACTGTCCCCTCAACTGTCGTGTCTTCCACTGTTTGAGGGGATGTTGGAGGACAGCTGGAGCATCTAAGGTTGTCTGTACCTTCCACTCTTCCTGTTCGAGGGGACATTGGGGAACAACTTGAACTTCGAAGATCGTCTTTAACTTCCACTGTCCACTCAATTGTTCTGTCTTCCACTGTTAGAGGGGATCTTGGAGAACAGCTAGAATATCTAAGACTGTCTGTAACTTCCACTGTTCCCTCAAGTACTGTGTCTTCCACTGTTAGAGGGGAACTATGAGAACAGCTGGAATATCTAAGAATGTCTGTAACTTCCACTGTCCCCTCAACTGTCGTGTCTTTTACTGTTTCAGGGGACCTTGGAGGACAGCTGGAACATCTAAGATTGTCTGTAACTTCCACTGTTCCCTCAACCGTTGTGTCTCCTAATGTTAGAGGGGATCTTGGAGAACAGCTGGAATATCTAAGATTGTCTGTAACTTCCACTCTGCCTAATTGAGGGGACCTCGGAGAACAGCTGGCACTTCTAAGATTGTCTGTAACTTCCACTGTCCCCTCAACTGTCGTGTCTTCTACTGTAAGAGGGGATCTAGGAGAACAGCTGGAGGATCTAAGATTGTCTATAACTTCCACTGTCCCCTCAATTGTCATGTCTTTCACTGTCCCCTCAACTGTCGCGTCTTCCACTGTTTGAGGGGATGTTGGAGGACAGCTGGAGCATCTAAGGTTGTCTGTACCTTCCACTCTTTCTGTTCGAGGGGACCTTGGGGAAGAACTTGAACTTCGAAGATCGTCTTTAACTTCCACTGTCCACTCAATTGTTCTGTCTTCCACTGTTAGAGGGGATCTTGGAGAACAGTTGGAATATTTAAGACTGTCTGTAACTTCCACTGTTCCCTCAAGTATTATGTCTTCTACTGTTAGAGGGGATCTTTGAGAACAGCTGGAATATCTAAGAATGTCTGTAACTTCCACTGTCCCCTCAACTGTCATGTCTTCTACTGTTCCAGGGGACGTTGGAGGACAGCTGGAACATCTAAGATTGTCAGTAACTTCCACTGTTCCCTCAACCGTTGTGTCACCTAATGTTAGAGGGGATCTTGGAAGATAGCTGAAATATCTAAGATTGTCTGTAATTTCCACTGTTCCCTCAAGTATTATGTCTTCTACTGTTAGAGGGGATCTTTGAGAACAGTTGGAATATCTAAGAATGTCTGTAACTTCCACTGTCCCCTCAACTGTCATGTCTTCTACTGTTTCAGGGGACGTTGGAGGACAGCTGGAACATCTAAGATTGTCAGTAACTTCCACTGTTCCCTCAACCGTTGTGTCACCTAATGTTAGAGGGGATCTTGGAGATCGGCTGGAATATCTAAGACTGTCTGTAACTTCCACTGTTCCCTCAAGTATTATGTCTTCTACTGTTAGGGGGGATCTTTGAGAACAGCTGGAATATCTAAGAATGTCTGTAACTTCCACTGTCCCCTCAACTGTCATGTCTTCTACTGTTTCAGGGGACGTTGGAGGACAGCTGGAACATCTAAGATTGTCTGTAACTTCCACTGTTACCTCAACCGTTGTGTCTCCTAATGTTAGAGGGGATCTTGGAGAACAGCTGGAATATCTAAGATTGTCTGTAACTTCCACCGTCCCTTCAACTGTCATGTCTTTTACTGTCCCCTCAACTGTCGTGTCCTCAGCTGTTTGAGGGGACCTTGGAGGACAGCTGGAGCATCTAAGAATGTCTGCAACATCCACTGTCCCTGTTTGGGGGGACCTTGGGGAACAGCTGGAACTTCTAAGATCGTCTGTAACTTCCACTGTCCACTCAACTGTCTTCTCTTCCACTGTTTGAGGAGACCTTGGAAGATAGCTGAAATATCTAAGATTGTCTGTAACTTCCACTTTCCCCTCAACTGTCATGTCTTTCACTGTCCCCTCAGCTGTAGTGTCTTCTACTTTTTGAGGGGATCTTGGAGGGCAGCTGGAGCATCTAAGATTGTCCATAACTTCCACTGTCCCTGTTTGAGGGGACCAAGGAGAACAACTGGAGCATATAAGATTGTCTGTAACTTCCACTCTTCCTGTTTGAGGAGACCCTGAGGAACAGCTGGAAATTCTAAGATCATCTGTAAGTTCCACTGTCAACTCAACTGTTGTGTCCTCCACTGTTTGAGGGGACCTTGGAGGACAGCTGGAACATCTAAGATCGTCTGCAACCTCCACTGTCCCCTCAACTGTCGTGTCTTCTAATGTTTGAGGCAACATTGGAGGACTGCTTGGACATCTAACATCTTCTGTAATTTCCATTGTCCCAGTTTGAGGTGACCTTGGAGGACAGCTGGAACATCTAAGATTGTCTGTAACTTCCACTGTCCCTGTTTGAGGGGACCTTGGGGAACAGCTGGAACTTCTAAGATCGTCTGTAACTTCCACTGTCCACTCAACTGTCTTCTCTTCCACTGTTTGAGGAGACCTTGGAAGATAGCTGAAATATCTAAGATTGTCTGTAACTTCCACTGTCCCCTCAACTGTCATGTCTTTCACTGTCCCCTCAGCTGTAGTGTCTTCTACTTTTTGAGGGGACCTTGGAGGACAGCTGGAGCATCTAAGATTGTCCGTAACTTCCACTGTCCCTGTTTGAGGGGACCAAGGAGAACAACTGGAGCATATGAGATTGTCTGTAACTTCCTCCACTGTTTGAGGGGACCTTGGAGGACAGCTGGAACATCTAAGATCGTCTGCAATCTCCACTGTCCCCATAACTGTCGTGTCTTCTAATGTTTGAGGCAACATTGAAGGACTGCTTGGACATCTAACATCGTCTGTAATTTCCACTGTCCCTGTTTGAGGTGACCTTGGAGGACAGCTGGAACATCTAAGATTGTCTGTAACTTCCACTGTCGCCTCAACTTTTGTGTCTTTTACTGTTTGAGGATTCATTGGAGAACCTCTAGAACTTCTAACATTGTCTGTAACTTCCACTATCTCGTCAACTGTCGTGTCTTCTACAGTTGGACAGGATCTTGGAGAACAGCTAGAACATATAAGATTGTCTGTAACTTCCACTGTCCCCTCAACTGTCATGCCTTCCACTGTCCCCTCAACTGTTGTGTCCTCCACTGTTTGAGGGGACCTTGGAGGACAGCTGGAACATCTAAGATTGTCTGTAACCTCCCCTGTCCCCTCAACTGTTGTGTCTTCCACTGTTTGAGGGGACCTTGGAGGACAGCTGGAACATCTAACATCGTCTGTAATTTCCACTGTCCCTGTTTGAGGGGACCTTGGAGGACAGCTGGAACATCTAAGAGTGTCTGTAATTTCCACTGTCCACTCAACGGTCTTGTCTTCTACTAATTGACGGAACCTTGGAGAACAGCTGGAACATCTAATATTGTCTGTGAATTCCACTGTCCCTGTTTGAGGGCACCTTGGAGGACAACTTGAACATCGTAGATTGTCTGTAACTTCAACTGTCCATTCAACTGTTGTGTTTTCTACAGTTAGACAGGATCTTGGAGAACAGCTGGAACATCTAAGATTGTCTGTAACTTCCACTCTTCCTGTTTGAGGGGACCTTGGAGGACAGCTGGAACATCTAAGATTGTCTGTAACTTCCACTCTTCCTGTTTGAGGGGACCTTGGAGGACAGCTGGAACATCTAACATTGTCTGTAACTTCCACTGTCCCCTCAACTGTCATGTCCTCCACTGTCCCCTCAGCTGTAGTGTCTTCTACTTTTTGAGGGGACCTTGGAGGACAGCTGGAGCATCTAAGATTGTCCGTAACTTCCACTCTTCCTGTTTGAGGAGACCCTGGGGAACAGCTGGAACTTCTAAGATCATCTGTAAGTTCCACTGTCAACTCAACTGTTGTGTCCTCCACTGTTTGAGGGGACCTTGGAGGACAGCTGGAACATCTAAGATCGTCTACAACCTCCACTGTCCCCTCTACTGTCGTGTCTTCTAATGTTTGAGGCAACATTGGAGGACAGCTTGGACATCTAACATCGTCTGTAATTTCCACTGTCCCTGTTTGAGGTGACCTTGGAGGACAGCTGGAACATCTAAGATTGTCTGTAACTTCCACTGTCGCCTCAACTTTCGTGTCTTTTACTGTTTGAGTGGACATTGGAGAACCTCTAGAACTTCTAACATTGTCTGTAACTTCCACTTTCTCATCAACTGTCGTGTCTTCTACTATTGGACAGGATCTTGGAGAACAGCTAGAACATATAAGATTGTCTGTAACTTCCACTGTCCTTGTTTGAGGGGACCTTGGAGGACACCTGGAACATCTAAGATTGTCTGTAACTTCCACTGTCCCTGTTTGAGGGCACCTTGGAGGACAACTTGAACATCGAAGATTGTCTGTAACTTCCACTATCTCCTCAACTGCATTGTCTTCTACAGTTAGACGGGATTTTGGAGAACAGCTGGAACATCTAAGATTGTCTGTAACTTCCAATGTCCCTGTTTGAGGGCACCTTGGTGGACAACTTGCACATCGAAGATTCTCTGTAACTTCCACTGTCCACTCGACTGTTGTGTCTTCTACAGTTAGCTGGGATCTTGGAGAACAGCTGGAACATCTAAGATTGTCTGTAACTTCCACTGTCCCCTCAACTGTCATGCCTTCCACTGTCCCCTCAACTGCCGTGTCCTCCACTGTTTGAGGGGACCTTGGAGGACAGCTGGAACATCTAAGATTGTCTGTAACTTCCACTGTCCACTCAACGGTCGTGTCTTCTACTGTTTGAGGGGACCCTGGAGAACAGCTGGAGCTTCTAACATCATCTGTTAGTTCCACTGTCTCCTCAACTGTTGTGTATTCTACTGTTTGAGGGGACCTTAGAGAACAGCTGGAACATCTAAGATGATCTGTAACTTCCACAATCTCTTCAACTGTCGTGTCTTCTACTGTTGGAGGGGACCTTGGAGAACAGCTGGAAAATCTCAGATTGTCTATAACTTCCACTGTCCCCTCAACTGTTATGTCTTCTACTGTTTGAGGCGACCTTGGGAAATAGCTATCTTCCACTGTCCCTGTTTGAGGGCACTGTGGAGGACAACTTGAACATCTAACATCGTCTGTTACTTCAACTATCCCCTCAACTGCTGTGTCTTCTACATTGAGACGGGATCTTGGAGGACAACTTGAACATCGAAGATTGTCTGTAACTTCCATTGTCCATTTGTGAGGGCACCTTGGAGGACAACTTGAACATCGAAGATTGTCTGTAACATCCACTGTCCACTCAACTGTTGTGTCTTCTACAGTTAGACAGGATCTTGGAGAACCTCTAGAACTTCTAACATCGTCTGTAACTTCCACTATGTCCTTAACTGTCGTGTCTTCTACTGTTAGAGGGGACATTGGAGAACAGCTGGAACATCTAACATTGTCTGTAACTTCCACTGTCCCCTCTACTTTCGTGTCTCCTACTGTTTGAGGGGACATTGGAGAACTTCTAGAACTAACATCATCTGTAACTTCCACTATCTCCTCAACTGTGGTCTCTTCTACTGTTCTACGGGTCCTTCGAGAACAACTGGAACATCTAAGATCGTCTGTTACTTCCACTGTCCACTCAACTGTTGCGTCTTCCAATGTTTGAGAGGTCCTTGGAGGACAGCTGGAGCATCTAGGATTTTCTGGAAATTCCATTGTCCCTGTCTGAGGGGACCTTGGAGAACAGCTGGAACATCTGAGATTGTCTGTCACTCCCACTGTCCACTCAACTTTCATGTCTTCTACTGTTTGAGGGGACCGTGGAGAACTTCTAATATTGTCTATAACTTCCACTATCTCCTTAACTGTCATGTCTTCTACTGTTGGGGGGGACATTGGAGAACAGCTGGCACATCTAACATTGTCTGTAACTTCCACTGTCCCCTCAACTTTTGTGTCTTCTACTGTTTGAGGGGACCTTGGATAACCTCTAGAACTAACATCATCTGTAACTTCCACTATCTCCTCAACTGTCATGTCTTCTATTGTTCTACGGGACCTTGGAGAACAGCTGGAACATCTGAGATTGTCTGTAACTTCCACTGTCCCCTCAGCTGTTGTGTCTCCTACTGTTTGAGGTGACCTTGGTAAATAGCTAACTTCCACTGTCCCTGTTTGAGGGCACCGTGGAGGACAACTTAAACATCTAAGAACAGCTGAATCTTCCACCTTCCCTGGTTGAGGGCACCTTGGAGGACAACTTGAACATCGAAGATTGTCTGTTACGTCCAGTGTCCACTCAACTGTTGAGTCTTCTGCAGCTAGATGAGATCTTGGAGAACCTCTTGAACTTCTAATATCATCTATAACTTCCACTATCTCCTCAACTGTTGTGTCTTCTACTGTTGGAGGGGACCTTGGAGAACAGCTGGACCATCTAAGATTGTCTGTAACTTCCACTGTCCCCTCAACTGTTGTGTCTCCTACTGTTTGACGTGACCTTGGGAAATAGCTAACTTCCACTGTCCCTGTTTGAGGGTACCGTGGAGGACAACTTGAACATCGAAGAACAGCTGTATCTTCCAACGTCCCTGTTTGAGGGCACCTTGGAGGACAACTTGAACTTCTAAGATTGTCTGTAACTTCCACTGTCCACTCAACTGTTGTGTCTTCAAATGTTTGAGAGGTCCTTGGAGGACAGCTGGATCTTCTAACATTGTCTGTAAGTACCACTGTCTCCTCAACTGTCACATCTTCTACTGTTTGAGGGGACATTGGAGAATAGCTGGACCATCGAAGATTGTCTGTAACTTCCATTGTTCCTGTTTGAGCGCACCTTGGAGGACAACTGGAACATCGAAGATTGTCTGTAACTTCCACTGTTCCTGTTTGATGGGACCTTGGAGGACAGCTGGAACATCTAAGATTGTCTGTAACTTCCACTGTCCACTCAACTGTCATGTCTTTTGCTGTTTGAACGGACCTTGGAGAGCATCTGGAACATCTAATATTGTCTGTAACTTCCTTTGTCCCCGTTTGAGGGGACCTTGGAGGACAGCTGGAACATCTAAGATTGTCTGTAACTTCCTCTGTCCCTGTTTGAGCACAACTTAGAGGACAACTGGAACATCGAAGATTGTCTGAAACTTCCATTGTCCCCGTTTGTGGGGACCATGGAGAACAGCTGGAACATGTAAGATTCTCTCTAAATTCCACTGTCCCTGTTTGATGGGACCTTGGTGGACAGCTGGAACTTCTAAGATTGTCTCTAACTTCCATTGTCAGTGTTTCAGGGGACCTTGGAGGACAGCTGGAACATCTAAGAGTGTCTGTTACTTCTACCTTCTCCTCAACTGTCGTGTCTTCTACTATTTGTTGGGACCTTGGAGAACAAGTGGAACATGTAAGATTGTCCCTAAATTCCACTGTTCCTGTTTGATGGGACCTTAGTAGACAGCTGGCACTTCTAAGATTGTCTCTAACTTCCATTGTCAGTGTTTGAGGGGACCTTGGAGGACAGCTGGAACATCTAAAAATGCCTCTAATTTCCACTGTACCTATTTGAGGGGACCTTGGAGGACAGCTGGAACTTCTAATATTGCCTAAAACTTCCATTGTCCCTGTTTGAGGGGACCTTGGAGAACAGCTGGAACATCTAAGATTGTCTGTAACTTCCACTGTCCCTGATTGAGCGCACCTTGGAGGCCAACTGGAACATCGAAGATTGTCAGTAACTTCCAT
Organism: Microchirus variegatus; assembly: GCF_963457635.1. NCBI lineage: Eukaryota > Metazoa > Chordata > Actinopteri > Pleuronectiformes > Soleidae > Microchirus > Microchirus variegatus. The sequence goes on along the minus strand of NC_139817.1, from coordinate 16,661,318 downwards.
TGTCCCTGTTTGAGGGGTCCTTGGAGGACAGCTGTAACATTTAAGATTGTCTGTAACTTCCCCTGTCCACTCAACTGCCATGTCTTCTACTGTTTGTGGGGACCATAGAGAACAGCTGGAACATGTAAGATTGTCTCTTAATTCCACTGGTCCTGTTTGATGGGACCTTGGTGGACAGCTGGAACTTCTAAGATTGTCTCTAACTTCCATTATCAGTGTTTGAGGGGACCTTGGAGGACAGCTGGAACATCTAAGATTGCCTGTTACTTCCACTGTCTCCTCAACTGTCATGTCTTCTACTGTTTGTGGGGACCATGGAGAACAACTGGAACATGTAAGATTGTCTCTAAATTCCACTGTTCTTGTTTGATGGGACCTTGGTGGACAGCTGGAACTTATAAGATTGTCTCTAACTTCCATTGTCAGTGTTTGAGGGGACCTTAGAGGACAGCTGGAACATCTAGGATTGTCTGTTACTTCCACTGTCTCCTCAACTGTCGTGTCTTCTACCGTTTCTTGGGACCTTGGAGAACAGCTGGAACATCTAAGAATGTCTCTAACTTCCACTGTTCCTATTTGACGGGACCTTGGAGGACAGCTGGAACATCTAAGATTGTCTGTAACTTCCACTGTCCCTGTCTGAGGGCACCTTGGAGGACAGCTGGAACATCCAAGATTGTCTCTCACTTCCACTGTTCCCTGAACTGTCATGTCTTCTACTGTTTGAGGGGACCTTGGGGAACAGCTGGAACTTCTAACATCATCTATAAGTTCCACTGTCTCCTCCACTGTCGTGTCTTCTACTGTTTGAGGGGACCATAGAGAACAGCTGGAACATGTAAGATTGTCTCTTAATTCCACTGGTCCTGTTTGATGGAACCTTGGTGGACAGCTGGAACTTCTAAGATTGTCTCTAACTTCCATTATCAGTGTTTGAGGGGACCTTGGAGTACAGCTGGAACATCTAAGATTGTCTGTTACTCCCACTGTCTCCTCAACTGTCGTGTCTTCTACTGTTTGTTGGGACCTTGGAGGACAGCTGGAACATCTAAGATTGTCTGTAACTTCCCCTATCCACTCAACTGCCATGTCTTCTACTGTTTGTGGGGACCATAGAGAACAGCTGGAACATGTAAGATTGTCTCTTAATTCAACTGGTCCTGTTTGATGGGACCTTGGTGGACAGCTGGAACTTCTAAGATTGTCTCTAACTTCCATTATCAGTGTTTGAGGGGACCTTGGAGGACAGCTGGAACATCTAAGATTGCCTGTTAATTCCACTGTCTCCTCAACTGTCATGTCTTCTACTGTTTGTGGGAACCATGGAGAACAACTGGAACATGTAAGATTGTCTCTAAATTCCACTGTTCTTGTTTGATGGGACCTTGGTGGACAGCTGGAACTTCTAAGATTGTCTCTAACTTCCATTGTCAATGTTTGAGGGTACCTTAGAGTACAGCTGGAACTTCTAAGATTGTCTGTAAGTTCCACTGTCTCGTCAATTGTTTTGTCTTCTACTCCTTGAGGGGACCTTGGAGGACAGCTGGAACTTCTAAGAATGTCTCTAAATCCCACTGTTCCTGTTTGATGGGACCTTGGTGGACAGCTGGAACTTCTAAGATTGTCTCTAACTTCCATTGTCAGTGTTTGAGGGGACCTTAGAGGAGAGCTGGAACATCTAAGATTGTCTCTAACTTCCACTGTTCCTATTTGAGGGGACCTTGGAGGACAGCTGGAACATCTAGGAATGTCTCTAACTTCCACTGTTCCTATTTGAGGGGACCTTGGAGGACAGCTGGAACATCTAAGATTGTCTGTAACTTCCACTGTCCCTGTCTGAGGGCACCCTGGAGGACAGCTGGAACATCCAAGATTGTCTCTCACTTCCACTGTTCCCTGAACTGTAATGTCTTCTACTGTTTGAGGGGACCTTGGGGAACAGCTGGAACTTCTAACATCATCTATAAGTCCCACTGTCTCTTCCACTGTCGTGTCTTCTACTGTTTGAGGGGACCTTGGAGAACAGCTGGAACTCCTAAGATTGTCTGTAACTTCCATTGTTCCTGGTTGAAGGGACCTTGGCGTACAACTGGAACATCTAAGATTGTCTGTAACTTCCACTGTCCACTCAACTGTTGTGTTTTCTACTGTTTGAGAGAACCTTGGAGGACAGCTGGAACATCTAATATTGTCTGTAACTTCCGTTGTCCATGGTTGAGAGGACCTTGGAGGACAGCTGGAACATCTAAGATTGTCGGTAACTTCCAGGGGAGGGGACCATGGAGAACCTCTAGAACTTCTAACGTCGTCTGTAACTTCCACTATCTCAACTGTCGTGTGCTCAACTGTTGGAGGGAATCTTGGAGGACAACTGGAACATCGAAGATTGTCTGTAACTTCCATTGCCCCTGTTTGAGGGGACCTTGGAGGACAGGTGGAACATCTAACATTGCCTGTAAGTTCCACTGTCTCATCAATTGTTTTGTCTTCTACTCTTTGAGGTGACCTTGGAGGACAGCTGGAACTTCTAACACCGTCTGTTACTTCCACTGTCTCCTCAACTGTTGTGTTTTCCACTGTTTGTGGGGACCTTGGAGAACAGCTGGAACATGTAAGATTATCTGTAACGTCCATTGTCCCTGTTTGAGGGGACCTTGGAGAACAGCTGGAACATTCCTCTTTTGTCACCTCACCTCCTATGTCCTCCATTGTCCCCTTGTCTGTATCATCTACTGTCCCCTCAACTGTGTTGTCCTCTGCCCTTTCACCTTCTATATCCTCCAACGTGTCTTCAGCTGTTTTGTCTTTGACTGTCTTCTCATCTGCTGTGTTCTTCATATTTCCCTCATCTGTTCTGTCCATTGGGACTGTTTTGTCGTCACCTTTTAAGTCAGCTGTTTTGCCCTTCACAGTCCTGGAGACTAAAGTTTCATCCACTGTTCCATCGGCTGTTTTGTCTGCAAACAAAACAACTTCAACGTCCTCTTCACCTGCTCTTTTTTCCTCTGTACATTCAGCTGTTTTGCCCTGCACTGTCCCCTCGCATTCTATGTCCTCTACTGTCTTCTCAATTGTTTTCTCTTCTGAGGTCCTCTTTCTATGTCTACTGTATTCCACGCTTCCACTGTCCTCTCCTGTGTCTTCTGTTACAATGTTCTCAATGGTCTTCTCGCCATCAAGGTTGTTTACTGACCCATTTTTGTCTTTCACTGTCCCTTGAACTGATTTGTTTTCCTCCTCTGTCACCTCCATTAATTTCTCCTCATCTGTCACCTCCCCTAGTTTCTCCTCCTCTGTCAACTCCCCTAGTTTCTCCTCTGTCACCTCCCCTAGTTTCTCTTCCTCTGTCTCCTCCCCTAGTTTCTCCTCTGTCACCTCCCCTAGTGTCTCCTCCTCTGTCCCCTCGCCAGATTTCTCCTCCTCTGTCTCCCTGCCCATTTTCTCCGCCTCTGTCTCCTCCTCTGTCTCCTCCCCTAGTTTCTCCTCTTTTCCCTTGCCTAGTTTCTCCTCCTCTGTCCCTTCACCTAGTTTCTCCTCTGTCCCCTCGCCTATTTCCTCCTCCTCTGTCTCCTCCCCTAGTTTCTCCTCTGTCACCTCCATTAATTTCTCCTCCTCTGTCACCTCCCCGAGTTTCTCCTCCTCTGTCCCCTCGCCTAATTTCTCCTCTGTCTCCCTGCCTATTTTCTCCTCCTCTGTCTCATCCCCTAGTTCCTCCTCTGTCACCTCCCCTAGTTTCTCCTCCTCTGTCTCCCTGCCTAGTTTCACCTCCTCTGTCTCCTCCCCTAGTTTCTCCTCTGTCCCCTTGCCTAGTTTCTCCTCCTCTGTCACCTCGCCTGGTTTCTCCTCCTCTGTCCCCTCGCCTAATTTCTCCTCCTCTGTCTCCCTGCCTATTCTCTCCTCCCCTAGTTCCTCCTCTGTCACCTCCCCTAAATTCTCCTCCTCTGTCACCCCTAGTTTCTCCTCCTCTGTCCCCCTGCCTAGTTTCACCTCCTCTGTCTCCTCCCCTAGTTTCTCCTCTGTCACCTCACCTAGTTTCTCCTCCTCTGTCTCCTCGCCAGATTTCTCCTCCTCTGTCTCCCTGCCCATTTTCTCCTCCCCAAGTTTCTCCTCTGTCCCCTTTCCTAGTTTCTCCTCCTCTGTTTCCTCCCCTAGTTTCTCCTCCTCTGTCCATTCGCCTAGTTTCTCCTCCTCTGTTTCCTCCCCTAGTTTCTCCTCCTCTGTCCCTTCGCCTTGTTTCTCCTCCTCTGTTTCCTCCCCTAGTTTCTCCTCCTCTGTCCCTTCGCCTCGTTTCCCCCCCTCTGTCCCCTTGCCTAGTTTCTCCTCCTCTGTAACCTCGCCTGGTTTCTCCTCCTCTGTCCCCTCGCCTAGTTTCTCCTCCTCTGTCCCCTCGCCTGGTTTCTCCTCCTCTCTCCCATCTAGTTTCTCCTCCTCTGTCTCCCTGCCCATTTTCTCCTCTGTCCTCTTACCTAGTTTCTCCTCCTTTGTCCATTCGCATAGTTTCTCCTCTGTCCCCTCTCCTAGTTTCTCCTCCTCTGTCCCTTCGTCTCGTTTCTCCTCCTCTGTCCCCTCGCCTAGTTTCTCCCCCTCTGTCCCTTCGCCTGGTTTCTCCTCTCTCCCCTCGCCTAGTTTCTCCTCCTCTGTCCCCTCGCCTAGTTTCTCCTCCTCTGTCCCTTCGCCTCGTTTCTCCTCCTCTGTCCCCTCACCTAGTTTCTTCCCCTCTGTCCCTTCGCCTGGTTTCTCATCTGTCCCCTCGCCACGTTTCTCCTCCTCTGTCCCCTCACCTAGTTTCTCCCCCTCTGTCCCTTCGCCTGGTTTCTCCTCCTCTCTTCCCTCGCCTGGTTTCTCCTCCTCTGTCCCCTCGCCTAGTTTCTCCCCCTCTGTCCCTTCGCCTGGTTTCTCCTCCTCTCTCCCCTCGCCTAGTTTCTCCTCTGTCCCCTCGCCTCGTTTCTCCTCCTCTGTCCCCTCGCCTAGTTTCTCCTCTGTTCCTTCGCCTCGTTTCTCCTTCTCTGTCCCCTCGCCTAGTTTCACCTTCTCTGTCCCCTCGCCTGGTTTCTCCTCCTCTGTCCCCTCGCCTAGTTTCTCCTCCTCTGTCCCCTCGCCTTGTTTCTCCTCATCTGTCCCCTCGCCTAGTTTCTCCTCCCCCGCTCCCTTTGCTGTTTTGTCCCCCACAGTTTCTCTGCCTGCTCTCTCCTCCATGGTCTCTGCAGCTGTTTGACAGGACTGTGGAGGACCCCTGGAGTAGTCTTCTACAGTTCCGTCACATGCTCTTTCTTGCACGTGACTGGGGGTTGTTTTGTCCTCCACTGTTCTTTTACCTGCTCCGTCTTTGCACCAGGTATGTCAATTCTGTTTGCTCTTGGTGTTGGTTATCACTGTGTTTCAGGGTAGCTGGTTAGGTGATTGTTGTGTTTGACACAATCAAAATTCTTCCCTAAAGTTGCATCTCACTCTTCTGGATCTTCTCTCTTCTCGATTCTCTTATTTCTTCCTGATCTGATGTCATCAAATACCTTTGATGTGCAAGGATTTGTCATCAGTCCTGAAAATACATTGACCATTTTGTCAAGTCCCAACGCCACCTGATATGATGTCATCAATTGCCTTTGAAGTGCAAGGCTTGGTGACCCTTTTTGAGCCAAAATCATGCTCCCTATTTCTCTATCTGCGCCTTTTCGGGCGTTTCTATGCAACCCATAGACGACAAGATATTGTGATATTTCATCTTTCTTTATTTGCTGTGTTCCAACAGACTGACAGAAACCCTCTTACAGCGTTAAGATCGGCATAAAACGACAACCATCCTTCACTCCAAAGCTCAGTTATATCTATCAGACAGGCCAGACAGTCTCACTCCAGATAACAAACCCAGATTTGGCAGAAGAGAACAATACCCTTATTTGCTGCCAGACACCCAAAGGACGGTGGTAGAACATTTAGCTACCAGGCTCCTCTCCTGTGGAACCAACTTCCGCTTTCAGTCAGACAGTCTGACTCGGTCTCTGCCTTTAAGGTGAGACTGAAAACCTACCTTTTTAACATAGCCTATAGTCGAAGCTAGATCAGGTATGTCCTGATTAGAATAGTCTATCTTATGCTGCCATAGGCTTAGACTGCTGGGGGAATTTCCCATCATGCACTTAGAATGAGCACACAGACTTTGCATGAGCCGCACTTTCTCTACCCCGTCCTAGATTTTTTCCCTCACCACTTACCCGATGTCCCCCCATGAGATGTAGCACATAAATCCACATGTAGCACATAACTAACTGATGTTTAATCTCTTACAGTTCTGCTGGCACCAGTGAACGACATGAGGTCAGGACAGGAAAGAGGACTCCATCATCCCCAAGTCTCTGACCACAACAGTCTTCACTACAGGCTGTGACAAACCCAGTGATCCAGATGGACCCTGGCATTTAAAGACTTTTTCACTTTTTATTCTTGTCATTGTGTATTGTATGTTTTGGGTAACATCTACTGCACGTCTGTCCGTCCAGGGAGTGGATCCCTCACCTGTGACTCTCCCTAAGGTTTCTACCCTTTTTCCCTTTTACAAGGGTTTTTTCCCTGGTAGTTTTTCCTTACTCTGGTCGAAGGTCTAAGGACAGAGGATGTTACCAACCCTGTGAAGTCCCGTGAGACAAACTATGTTTTGTAAACTGTGGGCTATATAAATAAAGATTGATTGATTGACAGCATGGTGCCACACAGACCAAGAGTCAAGACTGCCTGGTCACATTTGTCTTGCTCAAAAAATAATTATGTCACCCTTGCATTTTGTAGTTTTTCTACATTTCCATCTGTGTGTTCACAATCTAACATTTATTTAAAGAAGCAAAACAAAAAATGGTGTGAAGAGAACAAAAAGTCCCACACAAAAGAAACGATTGACACAGCAAAAATCAAAAAAAAAAAAACTGTTTTATACACAGGCACATTTGTAATGTTTAAAACAAATGCACCATAGGTGGGCATGATGAAAGACCACTGATCTTCCCTGATGGGATAAAAAGATATAAGTATTTATAAGCATTTGCAGAGTATATCCAAGGGCAGTCAGAGGTGTGAGGGAAGTTAAAAGCTTGCAGGATGTTTAAAGCTCTTTCATTTGATGATGATGATAGGAGGCACTTCATATATATCTGTAACTGGTGCAGAGACAAAGGGCCAATTCCAATTCCTATCTTACCCTTAAGCTCAACCCTTAATCTTAACTGGCCCTCAAAACCAAGTGTTGAGGGTTATTTTGTCACTTAGAAATGGGACACCCCTTAAATGCAGATACGTCTTCAGACTGCGGGGGGCAGAATAACGCGAAAGCTGCGTACAGTCTGTCAACTCCAAAAAAGAAGAACACATTTACGTCACAATTATTTATTTATTTTATTTAAGTCACGTTATTAGGTTGTCAGTTAGCTATAAGATGATACTCATACGAATACCACCACCACAGACATATTCAGCTGACAGTTACCACACACCACGGCTTATTGAAAAGTATCAATCAATCAATCAATAAATCTTTATTTGTATAGCCCACAGTTTACAAAACATAGTTTGTCTCATGGGTCTTCACAGGGTTTGTAACATCCTCTGTCCTTAGACCTTCAACCAGGGTAAGGAAAAACTACCAGGGAAAAAACCCTTATAACAGGGAAAAGGGTAGAAACCTTAGGGCGAACCACAGGTGAGGGATCCACTCCCTGGACGGACAGACGTGCAGTAGATGTTACCCAAAAACATACAATACACAATGACAAAGAATAAAAAGTGAAAAAGTCTTTAAATGCCAGGGTCCATCTGGATCACTGGGTTTGTCACAGCCTGTCGTGAAGGCTGTTGTGATCAGAGACTTGAAAATGATGGAGTCCTCTTTCCTGTCCTGACCTTATGTCGTTCACTGGTGTCAGCAGAACTGTAAGAGATTAAAAATCAGTTAGAGATGTGCTACATGTGGATTTATGTGCTACATCTCATGGGGACATGGGGTAAGTGGTAAAGGAAGAAAATTCGAGGACGGGGTAGAGAAAGTGCGGCTCATGCAAAGTCTGTGTGCTCATTCCAAGTGCATGATGGGAAATTCCCCCAGCAGTCTAAGCCTATGGCAGCATAAGATAGACTATTCTAATCAGGACATACCTGATCTAGCTTCGACTATAGGCTATGTTAAAAAGGTAGGTTTTCAGTCTCACCTTAAAGGCGGAGACCAAGTCAGACTGTCTGACTGAAAGCGGAAGTTGGTTCCACAGGAGAGGAGCCTGGTAGCTAAATGTTATACCACCGATTCTACTTCTAGTTATTTTAGGAATAACCAGTAGACCTGAGTTCAGGGAGCACAGCGGTCTATTCGGTTGATATAAAGTGATTAAGTCACAAATGTAAGAAGGTGCCTGATTATTCAGGGCCTTGTATGTAAGTAGAAGTATTTTAAAATCTATTCTACTTTTCACTGGGAGCCAGTGAAGAGAAGCCAAGACAGGAGTTATATGATCACGTCGTCTGGTTCCAGTCAGTAACCGTGCTGCTGCATTCTGGACAAGTTGAAGGCTTCTCAAGGACTTACTAGGACATCCAGACAGTAAGGATTTACAGTAATCCAGCCTAGAGGTTATAAAGGCGTGGATAAGTTTCTCAGAGTCTTGTCGTGATATAATATTTCTAATTGTCTTGATGTTGCGAAGGTGGAAGAAGGCTGTTCTACATATATGCTTAATGTGTTCATCCGGTGATAAATCCTGGTCAAACAGGACTCCTAGGTTCCTGACTGTAGTGCAAGGGACTGAAGTGTTACTGCCTAGGTTTAGAGCTCCACTAGTTAACCTTAGTGAATATGGAGGATTCCTCGTTTACACTAACAAACTGAAATCAGTCCGATAAATAGGACTTGAACCAGACAAGTGCTGATCCTCTAATCCCAACATCTTGTTCTAGTCTATGTAGCAGGATCTCGTGATCTATAGTATCAAATGCTGCACTGAGATCCAGCAGGACCAGTATAGAAGCCAGTCCTTTTTCAGAGGCCATAAGAATATCGTCTTTTACTCTAAGTAGTGCAGTCTCTGTACTATGGTGGGTTCTAAACCCAGACTGGAACTTTTAAAATACATTATTGCTACACAGGTGATCACACAACTGGGTGGCTACAGCTTTTTCTAAAATCTTTGAAATAAAAGGGAGGTTCGAGATCGGTCTATAATTACTCAAAATGCTAGTGTCGAGAGAAGGCTTTTTAAGTAATGGCTTAATTACTGCCATCTTAAAGGCCTTTGGGATGCAGCCGCTCAGTAAAGACATATTTATTTGATCTAGTAAAATATTACCAACTTGTGGTAGAGCCTCTATAAGGAGTCTAGCTGGTATAGGGTCCAACTGATATGTAGTAAGTCTAGAGGAGGAGACCAGTGAGGTCAGCTCCGGGAAGCTTATAGGAATAAAATGATTCAGTACGTGTAAAGCTGGAGCCGCGATTAAGTCTAGGCTCGCTGTACTAAACTGGTTGTTAATTCTATCTCTGATCTTTTCTATCTTATCGTTAAAAAAATGAATAAAGTCATTACTACTCAGCGATCGAGGGATCGATGGATTGGTTGCATCGTGGCTCTCCGTCAGCCTGGCTACAGTGCTGAAGAGGAACCTGGGGTTGCTCTTATTTTTCTCTATTAACTCTGAGTAATAAGAGGTTCTTGCACGTCTCAGAGCTTTTTTATAGATATCAAAACTGTTCTTCCACAAGACATGGTGACTGTCATTATGTGTGGAACGCCACGTTCTTTCTAACTTCCGTGTACTGAGCTTTAACGCTCTAGTTTGGGCAGTGTACCACGGGGCAGACTTGTCCCGGGTGATAACCTTTCTCTTAAGAGGAGCAACAGTGTTTAGAACTTAAATTTAAATTTGTGTTGTCCACTATTCCATTAAGTTCCGTGGGAGAGATGTTTCTATAGTCTTCCTCTGTGATGAAACATGGCTGGAGGGCAGACGAGAGCTGTTCAGTGAATTTTTCAACTGAACTGTCAGATAAACAGCGACTGTAATAATGCTGCTGTTTAGGGTCAGTAGCATTAGTAAGTACAACTTCAAATGAGATCAGACAGTGGTCCGATAACAAGGGATTCTCATCAAATACTACCAAGTTATGTATGTCAATACCATATGTCAAGATAAGGTCAAGTGTCTGTCTATCACGATGTGTTCGTTTGTTAACCTGCTGCAAAAGTAAACGATAGCAAACGATCGCGTGTGCGCACCGGCCGGCTATTGACAAAAGATCGTAAAATAAAAATAAATGTTACGCAACAATGACGTCAGTAATCCATAATATGGGCCTAAACTAAGATAATACAATGGTTTTCATCATTTTTGTATCTCTATTAACAAATAAAATACTCAATTTGTATTGCCCTCGCTTCGCTGCTTTCGACGCCATCTTTCATATGTGAAAACACGTAATGCATTCTGGGTAGCCCTTGCTCCCAAGGGTGGTCTCAGAAAATCTCAATATTGTGGGTGCACAACTGTAAACTTTTCCCCCACTTAATTTTTCTGAGAATCGCAACAGCACTTGCACTAGAGGGAGCGCGCATTTTTGAGATTGAGGGTTAAGATTGAGGGTTAAGCAAGGAATTGGTATACACTCAAAGTAGAGGATTCGGGCAAGAGAGAAACTGCCAAGTGTAGTGTTGTGTCAGTCATGAATGATTCGTTCCAAAGTACGAATCATTTGAGTGAACAAACTGACTGGGATCACTTCATGAACTGATTCGTTCCTTTCTTAGTTCAGTTGAGCTCAGCAGCGAGCGTGGTGGCCCGGGAGTGGAACTGCCGCATTCTGTGAATCACCAGTGAAGTCGTTCACCGGCGCTGTCACTCACTCGTGAATCTTCGGCAAATGACGCCAGCCAACGTGCGCTGAGCGGGGAGGGATTGACTAGTAAGAAGAACTGTGTCTGCCGTGCTGCTGTTATCCTTTCGCGCTGTCACTCATTCTATGACCCACGGCATGAATGTACTGCACTCGGGGAGGATGCGAGTCACGAAGCAGGGCACTGGGCTCTTCGTGAACAAATCTTTTGAACAAATCATATTAATGAACGGATTCTAGTGATTCAGTACACTCAGTGTAGTTATCCTCATAACCACAATGTGCCTCTGTACACAATTGGATAGACCTCCAACCAATCAGATCAATGATCTTTTTTTATATATTCATTACATTTTTCTAGAGCGCTTTACAAATTGGCCATTATTAATTAACACATTTTGACTGGTGGTGGTAAGCTACGTGTAGCCACAGCTGCTCTGGAGCAGACTGACGGAAGCGTGGCTGCCAATGTACGCCAAACGCCCCCCCGACCACCACTATCATTCATACATACATTCATTGCATGTTTTTTCGAACTGTGGGAGGAAGCCGGAGAACCCTTGTTCCAACTGGGGCTCGAAGGTGTTCCAACCGGGGTTTGAACCCAGGAACTCAGGCCTTCTTGCTGCAAAGGCGAGAGTGCTAACCACTACACCAACTGCATATGTATGCATATATCATACATATATCTGTATGATTATGAAAGATGACGGAAAACGTGTCAACAGACGTGCATGGTGTCGTTTTCTTGGAGCGTCTAACGACTTTTCCCAAAGTACAAGCTGCTTAAATCGGAAGCGACAGCCCAACCGGAACACAGCTGCTCTTAGCCACATTGGATGTATGTAAAAGTTGCTAGATGTTGTTGCTTCTCTGTCATCATCACATTAATCCCACCTCTAGTGCACCAGGTGTTTGTGATTGGTTACCCCCTCTGTAGGAGCCAATGTGGGGTTTAGTATGGGGTCGGTTTAGGTGGTTGGTACAGGATTATTTGTTACACTGTGATTTGTAAACAGTCAACGTCAACCGTTGGCCTTAAGCCTTTTGTTAACTATGTGTAGACTTGTAGCTAACTTCGTCCTTTGGCTAAAGGGCACCATAGGCACTTTGATGTCTTTGATGGCTGCGATATAAAGAGACATTGAAATATATGTACCAAATATCTAGCAGGCTAGGGCTTCATGTGTTCGTTTTAGTTTACTAAGTTAGGTGTAATAAGGTTTTTTGACCGTCAGGTCACTACGTGATATTGGATTACGTCGTATACTGTTGGAACTATTGATCATTATTCACAACTTGGAACGTCAAAGGAATATTTCTATGCATTGGTGATCCTCGACAGGCTTGGTAACATGTTAACAGGAATATAACTTGGATGTACGGCAAGTGGAAAATAAATGTGCAAATCTTCATATGACTTTCTCTTGCCCTCGTGATTGATGAATTAAAACAGTGCCTACGAGTCAAGCCCGTTAGAACCTTACTATAGTTGAAGACTTTTCAGTGGCATCGGAATTAAGTGTACTTTGGCCACTACAACAAGTCAAAAAACCTCACATCAATTTGGATCTGGGTGCGGACACGATCACCCAAGAAGAAGGATTATATTGCAACCAGGAACGACACCCTGGAAGCAAGGAAAGCCAAGAGTCAACTGCTAAAGCCGGATAGCCAAGGAAGCCGGTGAGTGTGTTAACTCCTTGACACTTTGAAGCCAGCAATGGCAGATTCGCAGACCGGCGATGAGGAAGGCTCATCAGCCTCGGGGATGCACGCATCTACAGAAATGGGTCCTTCCCTGCGTCAATGCATCACTGCAAGAAGATCAAAGCTAAGATCACTAACCACAAAGTCGAATCATATAGAACGTCTTATGGAAAACGACAACAATGTCAGCCACGTCAAGCAAGATGAAATGGGGAGTTATAGAAAACTCTATGATGACTTCACTGATCTAAACCGGGCTGTAATCCAGTACATGGGCGAAGACGACGTGGAGCCAGACCAAACATCCTGGTTTGAGCCTAAAGCGTCTTACTGCCGAGACTTTATGGCAAAGGTGCAAGCCTGGGCCGAAGAAGTAGAGCTCCGCGAGGACTTGAGTATGACAAGTGCTAAGGACATATCTCCCAGGGACAGTGTGTCAAATGTGTCTGCGAGACGAAAGTCCAGCAGGGCTTCTAGTCACGGCAGCCGAGCGAGTTCCCACAGGTCCTCCATCACTTCAATACAGCAGAAAGAGGAGGCCGACAGAGCAGCTCTCGTCGTGGAGGCAGCAGCACTGAGAGAAATGCGGGCGATCGAAATGCGAGAAGCCCAAATAAGGGCGGACAACGAAATGCGAGAAGCCCAAATAAGGGCGGACAAAGAGCAGCTGAAGATTGACACACAGCTGGCAGCCATGGCTGCACGACTCAAGATATACTCAGATTATAAGGCCCGTAAGCAGCAGCATGGTGGCGGTACAACGTCACAGCCACGAGTAGAGGACGACGTTGAAGGCCAAGTGAGCGACAAAGGATCAGCCCACAGCCCAAGACGCCAAGAAAGGCCATTACCCTTAATGAACGAACTGGTGGTCAGACCTAAAACACGCGCCGACCAGCCACCAGTATTCGTACCCGCAGCAGAGTCGTCGCAGCCGCAACAGCGAAATGACGGTGTTGGAGAACTGAGCAGCGTGATGAAGCTGCTCGTAAGAAACCAGCAGTCGTCACGCTTGCCACAAAGAGACATTCCCCCATTCTATGGGGATCCACTCGAATTCCGGCCCTTCCTGAAGGCTTTCAACCACACTGTCTCCAGAGCCGACGACGATGCGGACAAATGGTACTTCTTGGAGCAATATACAAGGGACACGCCACGAGAGCTGGTAAGAAGCTGCCAGCACAAGCCAGCAAGGCACAGATACAACTGCGCGATGGAACTCCTCAACGAGACCTATGGAGACGTAACAGTGATCTCCCTGGCTGTGTCACAAAAGGTATATGATTGGCCCAAGATTAGGTCTGAAGACGGACAAGCCCTCCATGACTTCTCGCTATTTCTCCTGAACTGTCACAATACCATGGAGGACCTTGGAGCCATGGAGGAGCTGGACACCTCTGCCAACATGAGGATAGTAGCATCAAAGCTGCCATACAGGCTCGTGGAAACGTGGAGGAGGCATGCATACAAGATGCAGACCAAGCGGGAAAGCAAGATCAGGTTCGCTGACTTCGTGGAATTTGTGCGCCACGAAGCCAGGGCCGCAACGCACCCTATATACGGTGGCGTACTGGAGCCCTCAGCAGCCAAAAGGGAGGACAAAGGTAAACCCGACATGGCACGACGCGCAAAGGCTGAAGGAAAAAGGGGAAGTAGCTTTGCCACAAATGCTACCCCAGACAAAACTGAGAAGTTCAGCACCCACCAGTCAAAGGGTGCTTCCAGTAAGCGATGTCTGTTCTGCGAGAGAAACCACACTCTGGAAGAGTGCCAAAAAATGCTGAAATGCTCGCGTAAAGACAAAGTTGAGTTCCTCAAGAAATCCGGACTATGCTTTGGATGTCTAGCCAAGGGGCATGTTAGCAAAGACTGCAAGAAAAGGATGACTTGCAGTGTCTGTGGATCAAAACATCCCACCATGTTACACATGACCAGATCAGAAAGTCCCAGCAACGAAAGAGAAAGGGATCTAAAGGAGCCAGATGACTCCGCTCCAAACCCAACACCCACAAGCACACCAGTCACCGCCAGCAGCGAAACAGCCGCATATACCGAGGCCGGGGTCGACTGTAAGCTTGCTATTGTTCCAGTGCGGGTGAAGTCTAAGAAAGGCAGCAAAGCAATTGAAACCTATGCCCTTTTGGACCCATGCAGCACCGCAACTTTCTGCTCCAACACACTTGCAAGGCAGCTGAAACTGAAGGGCAGACGGGTCGGGCTGCAGCTGAAAACCATGAGCTCTCAACGTCACTTGGAAACCTTCTCGCATACGGACCTGGAGGTCTGCGGGATCGACAACAATAATTACATTGATCTGCCTATGGTATATACAAAGGAAATAATTCCAGTATCAACGGAAAATATCCCGACACAGGAGGATATAGAAAAATGGCCCCACCTCAGCGAACTGAAAATACCCAGCATCAATGCGGGCATCGAGCTTCTCATTGGGGTCAACGTGCCTAAAGCACTGATGCCATGGCACGTGATCAACCCTAGTGGCGAGGGTCCATACGCCGTCAAAACCACCCTTGGGTGGACAATCAACGGTCCCCTTAAAGGCCACCCGAGCACCTCCTCAGGGGGCTATGGACACCCAATAGCCGCAGTAAACCACATCTCAGTGGAGAATGTAGAGCGGCTCCTGCTGCAACAATACGACCAAGACTTTCCAGAACGCCTGTGTGACGATAAAGAGGAAATGTCGCAGGAGGATCGACAGTTCATGAACCACGCCACAAACTCGACGCACCATATCAACGGCCATTATGTCATAGGACTGCCAAAAAGGAAAGCTGCTCTCACAATGCCTAATAACCGCAACGCTGCAGTGCAAAGAGCTCTCTCGCTAAAGAGGAAATTCAAAAGGGACCCTGGCTTCTACCAAGAGTACGGAAACTTCATGAAGGACATGATAGCCAAGGGCCACGCTGTTCGAGTTCCAGAGAGTCAGCTTGGGCTTCAGGATGGTAACATATGGTACGTCCCACATCATGGCGTTTACCACCCTCAGAAGAAAAAGATACGAGTGGTATTCGACTGTGGTGCTAGTTTTCGAGGCACATCGCTGAACGAAGAGCTTCTGCAGGGTCCAAACCTCGCAAACTCCCTAGTCGGAGTGCTGACACGCTTCAGGAAGGAGGAAGTTGCCTTGATGGCGGACATAGAAGCCATGTACTATCAGGTCAAGGTGCCCGAAGAAGACACCAACCTCATGCGCTTCCTCTGGTGGCCGGAGGGAGACACCGAGCGGGACATGGTGGATTATAAAATGACTGTGCACTTGTTCGGTGCTACATCATCGGCGACGTGCGCAAATTATGCCCTAAGAAAGACAGCGCAGGATAACATTGTTAAAGCATCATCAGAGGCTGTTGATACAATCCTCAACAACTTCTACATAGACGACTGCTTAAAGTCAGTCAAGAACACAGCTCAAGCCATCTCTCTGCACCAGGACCTCAAAGCACTATGCGCCTCAGGAGGATTTAACTTGACAAAATGGATAAGCAACAGCAGACAGTTCTTGGCGTTTCTGCCAGAAAGCGAAAGAGCCAAGGAAGTAAAGGCTGTTGACCTAAGCAAGGACGTACTTCCCATCGAAAGAGCACTAGGAGTTCTGTGGTGCATAGAGTCAGACTCATTCAGGTTCAGGATCACAGTGCAGGATAAACCAGCAACGAGAAGAGGAATCTTATCTGCTGTGAGTTCCTTTTATGACCCCCTGGGGTTTCTGTCTCCATTCACTCTGCTCGCCAGAGCACTGTTGCAGCAACTGATGAAAGAGAAGCTTACCTGGGACGAGCCCATCCCGGACCAGTATGCTCGCAAGTGGCACGCGTGGCTAAGTGATTTAAAGCACCTATCAACCTTCAGTGTAAACAGATGCTTAAGGCCAGCAGGATTTGGAGACGTCGCCACAGCCCAGCTTCATCAATTTGCAGATGCAAGTGAGATAGGATATGGAACCGTATCATATCTCCGACTTACAAATCATGAAGGACAAGTGCACTGCGCATTCTTGTTGGGAAAGTCAAGGGTCGCTCCCCTAAAGCAAATGACAATCCCACGAATGGAGCTTACAGCAGCAGTTTTAGCAGTGAATATTGACAAGATGTTGAAGCAAGAGGTTCAAATGACCATACAAGAGTCAATATTCTGGACAGACAGCACGACAGTCTTGAAATACATTGAGAATGACACTCGCAGATTCAAGACGTTCGTAGCAAACAGGATTGCTACCATCCGTGAATTAACCAAACCAGCACAATGGAGATATGTTAATACGGCTGCAAATCCAGCAGACTGCGCCTCTAGAGGCCAAGCAGCAGCTAAGCTGGTCTGCAATCCTAGTTGGATTCAAGGCCCTTCATTCCTTCACGAACCAGAACATTCGTGGCCGGAGAAACCACGAGTGAAAGTAGAAGACGATGATATGGAGATGAGGAAGTCTGTGACCACTAACCTCATCGGCGCGGGCGAGAGCACAGACCCTGTGAACAAGCTCATTCAGTACTATTCCAGCTGGTACAAATTAAAGAAGGCCGTGGCATGGATGCTCAAGCTCAAGGAACTGCTTCTACAAACCATCAAAGGAAGGAAGGACATGCTGACAAAGGGCAGCCCCTCCCAAACTGACAAAGCAATAACATGCAAAGGGACTCTGACCGTAGAGGACTTAAAACGGGCGGAGCATGAAATAATCCGCCTCTGTCAAAATCAAATGTTTCGAGATGAGGTGTCTAGCTTAAGAAGAGGCAACTCCACCCTAAAAAGAAGTAGCCCTCTGTACAAGTTGGATCCAACACTCCAAGATGGGCTGTTGAGAGTCGGAGGCAGGCTCAGTAACTCCTGCATGCCAGTGGCCGCCATGCACCCGATCATCATCCCTAAAGGCGCCCGCATCGCCACTTTGATACTAAGGGACATCCACGATAAAATTGGACACGGTGGAAGAAACCACATGCTGTCTCACCTGCGCCAAAGGTTCTGGATTCCCGCTGCAAATTCTACCATAAGGAAGCTCCTGTCAAAATGCGTCACCTGCAGAAAGGTTAGAGCCAAAGGAGGGGAACAAAAAATGGCCGACTTGCCAAAAGACAGGCTTCAGCCAGACAAACCACCATTCACGCACGTTGGCGCGGACTACTTTGGACCCTTTTTGACAAAAAGAGGGCGCTCAATTGTGAAGAGATACGGAGTACTTTTTACGTGCCTGACAACCCGAGCTGTGCACATTGAAATCGCTCACACGTTGGACACTGATTCATGTCTCAACGCAATTAGAAGGTTCATGTGCAGGAGAGGCCGAGTGTCAACCATTCGGTCAGACAACGGAACCAACCTCGTTGCCGCAGAACGAGAGCTCCGTGAAGCCATCCAACATTGGAATCAAGACAAGATACAAAGCACGCTTTGTCAAAGAGAAGTGGAGTGGATCTTTAATCCTCCAGCAGGCTCGCACTTCGGCGGTGTATGGGAAAGGCAGATTCGAACTGTGAGAAAACTTCTCAAAGCTCTGCTGAAAGAGCAGACTATTGACGACGAAGCTCTACTTACGCTCATGTGTGAAATCGAAGCAATAATGAACGATCGGCCAATAACTACTTCGTCCGACGATATAAATGACCTCGAAGCCTTGACACCAAATCACCTGTTACTCCTGAAAAGGGAGCCACTGCTGCCACCAGGCCTTTTTGAGAAAGCCGACTTGTATTCCCGCAGAAGATGGAAGCAAGTGCAGTACCTGGCCGACCTATTCTGGAAGCGATGGATACGAGAATACCTGCCCCTCCTACAGGAGCGTCAAAAATGGACTCAAGTCAGGCAGAACCTGAGTCCTGGAGACGTGGTGATGATCGTTGACGACTCTGCACCAAGAAACTCCTGGGTCTTAGGCCGAGTCATCCAAACCATTCCAGACGCAAAGGGACTTGTTCGCAGGGTGTTGGTCCAAACAAAATCAAGCACCCTGGAGAGACCTGTCGAAAAGCTCTGCCTCGTCTGTGAAATGGACTCATAAGTCTGAAGTGTATATGGGGAGGGTAACTGTTGATGTATACATATATGTGTTAGGCTCCTTTTGTTATCTTTAAGTAATTGGCAGCCTCGTTGCCTCCCAATTAGGGGCCGGGTGTTGTAGGAGCCAATGTGGGGTTTAGTATGGGGTCGGTTTAGGTGGTTGGTACAGGATTATTTGTTACACTGTGATTTGTAAACAGTCAACGTCAACCGTTGGCCTTAAGCCTTTTGTTAACTATGTGTAGACTTGTAGCTAACTTCGTCCTTTGGCTAAAGGGCACCATAGGCACTTTGATGTCTTTGATGGCTGCGATATAAAGAGACATTGAAATATATGTACCAAATATCTAGCAGGCTAGGGCTTCATGTGTTCGTTTTAGTTTACTAAGTTAGGTGTAATAAGGTTTTTTGACCGTCAGGTCACTACGTGATATTGGATTACGTCGTATACTGTTGGAACTATTGATCATTATTCACAACTTGGAACGTCAAAGGAATATTTCTATGCATTGGTGATCCTCGACAGGCTTGGATACATGTTAACAGGAATATAACTTGGATGTACGGCAAGTGGAAAATAAATGTGCAAATCTTCATATGACTTTCTCTTGCCCTCGTGATTGATGAATTAAAACAGTGCCTACGAGTCAAGCCCGTTAGAACCTTACTATAGTTGAAGACTTTTCAGTGGCATCGGAATTAAGTGTACTTTGGCCACTACACCCTCTTTTTTTTTAGGAGATTCTGAAGTTGGACAAAATGGCGTCTTTGCCAAAAAGTGTCTTCAGAGCGAAGTCAAATCGCTGGCAGACTAGGCTGGGTTCACCCAGGCTTCAGTGATTCATTTCCTGGCACCCATTTACACTGCAATGATGTTGGACTTCCTGAGTGGAAGTAAAATGAACTTTAGGCATCTGCGATCTGGATTGTCTACTCTTTATTCTCCTGCTACTCAGATCTTCCCCTTTAAATCAAAGGGACAGGGTAGTTCAATTCAAATAATTAACTCTTTTATAGTGACATCTGTTCATTGGCAACAGTTTGATTCGCAGATGGGTCTGCCGTTTTTAGTCTAGGATCATTGGTCATAATAACTAATTTGTAGCCTGACGAGCCATTAGGTCCAAGCCTTGTTCCCAGACCCTACATCAAGATGTAGGGTCTGGGAACTCTCCATAGGCAGGGCTCAATCGGAGGGGTGGGATAAACGCTTGTCCTTCAAATTCCCTCTCCACGCAATAGGATAGCGCTACAACCAATCGGGGCAACGAAGGAGGTGACGCAGTCAGAGCGACCGAAAAATGAGGTGTGGGAGTGCTCTGTGTTTATGTGCTGTTGTGAAGTTTGGTGAAGACATGCCGTAATCAAATGTTGTAAGGGAGATCAACGACTGTTGCCGTTTTTGTGAAAGGAATTTGACGATTTCGGGCGTCGTTGCAGATTCAACAAACATCTTTCAAAGACAGAAGAAAAAATAAACTGTTGCCGAGAGATTTCAACATGTTGGAGTGGCGATAGGTGACACACCGGCAAAGTCGAAACCACTTGGTCAGCGGTGTCTCACCGTTTTGTCGAGACTAGAGCGTGACTTGCCGGTGTACTGGAAATGGGTGGAGGACGAAAAGGACGTGGAAGCCTCCGCAGCAGAAGGTTGTGCAGATAAAAGAGACCGTGAGCTGTATTGTAACATATATTGTAATATCATGTGACAGTGTACATAGCCTGGTTTTTATTAAAGGCATGTTTCCAACTAGTTTTGCCGGCAGCAACATCATTTGATAACATGGTTTACTTGTACTACCCCTGTTTTCATACGCTCTAACCTAAGCTGTTATGGTCGTCATAACGTTAAGCCTGCCTACCGCGATGTGATTAGGCCGTCCGTTTCTCGGTTTCTCAGCTCCTAAGCTCAATGGAGCGTAGCTAGACTGCCCCGCCAGCCAAATTACATTTGCTGCCGCTAGGGGCGTCTAGATTTCTACATGTGGAGATGTCCAATGCAAACATTGTCAACAGAACTTGTGGGGAATGCAAAATATTTGTGATTTCAGAGAAGCAGGATGGGGTTCGCGGGAGTTAGCTTACATGGCTGCAATCACATGGTTAAATCCTTGATTCCCACTTTGCTTTCAAAGGTTGAGATTGCGACGTTTATATCAATATTTTCGAGATCGTAACACCCCTAACAAAAAACTATAGTATGAACTTTTAAATGACAAACAAAACAAATTGTCTATTACATTCAAATCATTGTCAAATTTATTCCAACAGTGCTGACGATGACTGCAAGCAGGTGGCCACAAAACGTTCATAAGCGCTCCCTCAGTGTTGTCTGATAGTATTGCTTGACTGCAACCCTTTTCAGATGCAAAGACGGAGAAAAAAAAAATTAACAACACCAATTTGTTGTTATCATTATCATTACGAGTCGATGAAGTGACAAAAGTGATGCAACATACTCAAATACTTGTTTATAATTTATTGTCCTTACAGGGGAATTGTTTCTACAACAGCTGCAGAACAAAACAGAACATAGAATGCACATTTATGCCTTGATTAGATTTGTATTTTTTTTTTTTGTGTGTTTCCGTGTGCCAAAGTTAACTCACCATTTTCAAATCATATTACTTGATTGGAGAGAAGCACTCAAAACTCCGCCACCTCATCTCGAATGCACTGTTTGTGGTCCACACTGTGTTAGGTAATTGCTTCAGAAAACCACCAGTGATAAATGATCAATACTTCTGCCTCATCTCAGGGAGTCGATTACAGCGGCTCATCATGTGCATTTCCATTCATCCAGCAGATGACACCGACATGGCCGAGGGAATGCTAATCCTGACACAGACCAGAGACACCCATTATCTCTGATGCTAATCTCACGCTGGTGGTGTTAGCGTAATGCTAATTGTTAACTGTCTCTTACCGCAGAAGAAGCAAACGTTGTGAATCCTGATCGTTTGAACCAGAACTAGCCATAGTATTCTGACGTAGGGTAAAGTAAAGTAAGTAAGCCAGTTTCAGTCCCCAGGCGTTGCTACTTCATGTCTCCTCTTGGCGGCGTTGCAAAAAATGAATGACGGAAACTTGGGTTTCCTGGCTGAAGAAGAGAGCATTTCATTGATCATGGTGAAGAAAGCAACGTTAAGAGATGCACTTTGTTCTCTGTTGTGAAAAGACGGAGACATCTTGCACTTTTTAACTTTTTCGCTTTTTGTTTTTCTTCAGTTCGACAGATATCAATTGTCTTGCAATATATTGATTATTATCACAGATGATAATTGTGATATTGTAGTACTGATGGGATCGGCAGTTCATTTGAGTATACTGAATCACTTGAATCAGTTCATTAAAATGATTTGTTCAAAAGATTCGTTCACCGAATCGTTCAGTGCTAAGCTGGAGCCCAGTGCCCTGCTTATGTGACTCACCTCCCTGAGTGCAGTACGTTCGCGGCGGGTTATAGAGTGAGTGACAGCGCGGACGAGATTCTTGTCCTCACCCACAGTACACCAGCTCTCTGTGTGTCAGTTCTTTCGCGAGATTCGCGTCCACAGCGACAGTTCACCTGCTCCCAATTCATTCGTGAGATTCACGTCCACAGCCACAGTACACCAGCTCTCTGTGTGTCAGTTCGTTCGTGAATCATGACTGAGTCAGTGTACTGACGGCACAAAGGAATCACAGCGCACGGCAGACACAGTTCTCTTTATTAGTCACTCCCTCCCCCAACTTTCATACCTACGTGGTTTTCTAACACTTACTTGAAATGATTTGGGAAAACCATAGCACACACGTTTTTGTAATCAAAACAGAACGGGTGAAGAAACAAGGGTAATACAACAGGAGATGCAGAAATTAATTCATTAATTTCAATAATCGGCAGAAAATGAAATGCCAAAATAAATGATCTAGATGTAATGTAGAAAGTATGCAGAAGTAAGTATAAAAAAAGAAGAAACGTTTCGAGTGCTCACGAGATAGTTACGCATGCTCACGTGATCGTTTCGCATGCTCACGAGATACTTTTGCGTGCTCGCGAAATACTTTCGCATACTAACCAGATACTTTCGCGTGCTCACCAGATACTCTCGCATGCTCACGTGATCGGTTTGCATGCTCACCAGATACTGTTAGAGGCTAAGCTAAGCTAACCAACTGTGTATGTGTGTTTGTGTGACGTCAGTGAGTGAAACAGGAAGTGTGTGTGAGCCGTGTTATTGTTTATGTTGGAGAGCCGCAGCGAGAGACTGTCACGCTTCATACTGTTGCTTGGTTATGTTCTCCCCTTTACGAGAGAGTATCATTGTACCCAGAGAGGCTGTGCATCACCCTGCAGTACTGAAATAAAGTGCCGTGTTCAACGCAGACGGAGTCCCGCAGTTGTTCTGTTGTTGCCGAGCCAGCTAGCTAACCCAAGCTAAGGAGTCAGCGGTCCGTTGTTAACAATACTTTCTTGCGCTCATCAGAAAATAATTGTATGCGGGCATGATGTCTGTGAGATCATCCACTGCAGTCATTTCGGTTTGTGTTTCTGTGTGAAAATTACACAGGAGTTAGTTCGGCTATATTTTAGCCAGGGACTCTACTTGCTCTCTACGTCACAGTCAATTTGTGTCTGAAATACATTTAAAACGTATTTTGAAGCATTTCTCATTTTGAGTCTTTTTCGGCGCAAGGGATACATAATTGGATCGTGTTGTTAATTTAATTCATGAAGAGTTACAAACGCCAGCCGCTCCAACATTTCGAGTGCGCCTTTTCTGCCAACACTATGGCAAATACTTTGAGACAACTGGGAAAGTCAGCGCGTTGGTTTGCTGACTGCAGCGTGTAGAAACTTCCGGTTTTCAAAATAAAACGTGGGTATTGAATATATGAAAATGTTTTTTTTTTTGTTTTTTTTAAATAAAGAGGTGTGTGTCTCGTTAAGCAAGGGTGATGATGCATTGATTTACTAATATTTATATTAGATTATGAGATAAAATTATGAGTAGAATTAAATGGATTAAAAAGAGGTGTGTAGGCAGTCCAGTACTATGTTTCTGCACTGATTTGGAGTATTCAGGTCACATAACCTGGAAGGTATTGAGCTTTAATGCTCATATTTACTGTATTTTGTGTATTAAAAATTATTCATAAAAATATGAAAAGTGTTAAAATGTGATGTAAATATTAGCATTTTATCTCAATAGCTTCAGCTGCTGGCCCAACATCAGTGCATGATCACACTTGCTTAATGAGACACACCTCTTTATTTATTTCTATACACATATATATATATATATACCTATATATGTATAGGTATATATATATATATATGTATATATACCTATATATGTTTAGGTATATATATATATATATATGTATACAAATATATATATTTAGATATATATTTTTTAGATATCAATTGTCTTGCAATATATTGATTATTATCACAGATGATAATTGTGATATTGTAGTACTGATGGGATCGGCAGTTCATTTGAGTATACTGAATCACTTGAATCAGTTCATTAAAATGATTTGTTCAAAAGATTCGTTCACCGAATCGTTCAGTGCTAAGCTGGAGCCCAGTGCCCTGCTTATGTGACTCACCTCCCTGAGTGCAGTACGTTCGCGGCGGGTTATAGAGTGAGTGACAGCGCGGACGAGATTCTTGTCCTCACCCACAGTACACCAGCTCTCTGTGTGTCAGTTCTTTCGCGAGATTCGCGTCCACAGCGACAGTTCACCTGCTCCCAATTCATTCGTGAGATTCACGTCCACAGCCACAGTACACCAGCTCTCTGTGTGTCAGTTCGTTCGTGAATATATACCTATATATGTATAGGTATATATATATATATATATATATGTATATATGTATATATACCTATATATGTATAGGTATATATATATATATATTTATATGTATACATATATATATATTTAGATATATATACGTATGTATCTCTTGCGCCGAAACAGACTTCAAAGACTTCAAAATACGTTTTAAATACAACCTGACTGTGACGTAGAAAGCAAGTAGAGTCCCTGGCTAAAATATAGCCGAACTAACTCCTGTAGCTACTGTAATTTTCACACAGAAACACAAACCGATGCAGTGTATGATCTCACGGACATCATGCCCATGCAATTATTTTCTGATGAGCACGAGAAAGTATTGTTAACAATGCCAATCCGGCAGTTCCCCGAACCGTAGTAAAGAGACCGCTAACTCCTTAGCTTGGGTTAGCTCGTTTGGCAACAACACAACAACTGCGGAACTCTGTCTGTGATGAACACGACACTTTATTTCAGTACTGCAGGGTGATGCACAGCCTCTCTTTTTTGTTTTTTGTTTTGCATTTGTGTTTTGTGATTTGCGTTTGTGTTTTTGGTTTTGCGCTTGTGTTTATTTGATTTGCATTTGTGTTTTGCACCTCAGGGCCACCATATTATATACATCTATGACAGTGAACGTTCGGAAGCAATGGCAGCGAATGAGTTAATCAAGTAAAGCGTTAAACTAGGAAAACTATAAATAAATGATGATGACGGATTACCAGCATCACTTTTCCCCTCACCTCAGCTTTGTTTACCATGTCTGTGTGCATCCCCTCCGCCGACTCATTCAAGAAGTGCTTTGTATGGATGATGGGGTGTTCAAAGCCCTTTCACAGTGGACAAAGACCAGGTTGACCCACTTCTTTGACCCAAATGATAAGCTGAAAGCACTCGCTGCACTGCAGATATTTGAGGTGTTTTACAGGTCCGTTCAATGTGCTCACACACACACACACACACACACACAAAATAAAGGATTACTGGAGAGAGCAGACTCTTTAGGGTCAGTGGCTCTGAAACTTTTGTTATGCCAAGAACTACCTAAGAAAATATTGAGCTCTTGAAGCAACAGCATTATCGGCAACGTTAAAATACAGTGAAGTACCGTCAGAGGAAGCTCACGTTCCACCGGTGGTACACGTCATACCACAGTTTTAAACCATGGCTTCAGAGGGTTGTTGGAAGGTCATCGACAGCTGACACCTGTGTTAAACACGTAATGTCTTGGAGGCAAAGTGCTGAATCATGGGCCTGCAGATGTCCAGCTTTAATCCCCCTCACAGAGCTGCTGCTGCTGATGGAGGGAATCCATAAAGGGGATGACAAGAATTTAGGGAGGTTGAAGCCAGCGACACCTGCAGTGTTCTGTATTTCAACAGGGATACGATCAGTTTAGAGTCGGGACTCAGTCACTGATATACTTAGTTATATATGATGTTAGTCATATTATGAATTATGAATTCTTGTTCATTCTTTAATGTTCAACACATTGAAGCTGCGGTGCGAAAACAACATTCAATAGTCAGTCAATAGATATAATTATTTTGAATAAAATTAAATAAACTGGAGGTAGTAAAGGATTTCATAATTTACCCTTCAACACTTAACCCTGGATTTCCACTGGACGCATTACAGCCACGGAACGTCAGCTGCGCGGTTCTGCTTCGTCCTCTGCCCATCGTCAATCCCCACCGGGCGCGTTATGGCAGCGACGCGGTGCCTTGGGAGCCAGCGGTATACACGGAAGATAGCATGATAATCTTGAACCGACGCGAGTTCGCGAGATCCCGCAATAGACTGTGTGTATAAAGGAAACAACAACACAGCTTCTTTTCATTCTCCGACGTGGAAGAACTGTTGATCTGGTGTCATAAATGATTTTATGTTTCTCCACGTGACAGGCTCTATGACCTGCGTATTTTGTTTTATTTTGATAGGGGGGCGGAAATGTTTTACTTTGATTCTGTGTCGCTTTTCCTGTCTGGTGCAAACTGCTCTGTTGGAATTTTACGAGGTTCAGCAGCGGCAACGGCAAAAATAGAACCGATACCTATCGATAGCGCTGCGGCGCGGCGAGCCACTTCTTGGACGCTGCTGAGACGTTCCGCAGCGCGCCCAGTGGAAATGCTCACATTGATAAGAATGGAAGCGATTTGCAACGGCGACTGCGCCGCTGACGGATCTCGCGAACTCGCGTCCGTTCGAGATTATTGCGCGATCTTCCGTTAATACCGCTGGCTCACAAGGCTCCGCGCCGCTGCCGTAATGCGCCCGTTGGGGATTGACGCCGGGCAGAGGACGAAGCAGAACCGCGCCGCGGCCGTTCCGCGGCTGTTCCGCGTCCAGTGGAAATCCAGGGGAAGCTTTAAAATGTCCGTCTTTGCTTGTTTTACCCATAAAAAGTCCAGAAAAGTGAATGCTTTTGCCAATTTTTCCAGAATATTATGAACATTGAACACCACAGTGACCCCTCTGGAGTAATTGTGTAATTGTGGTTGTGTCTGCTGCCTCTGGCCATTTGACCACTTCTCCAGACACTAATCCAGCATCCACTCTTTTTTATATCTGTATATTATGTGTATAATAATGTGTAATTGTATGTCCGCTAAAAAACATTTTATCCATTTAGAATGATTCAGCTGTTGTTCGTCCGTCTACACTAATGAGAGCAGTTTGATTTATTAATAAATCGGTCTTTTTTTCAGCAGTGATACCAGATTACTCATTTGAATTTCAAAGAGAGCTATTTCTCTTCCTACTGTGGATTCGCGCTGCACACAGGACCTGTTTTCTGCAGATAATGAGTGAATGTTTATCTGAATGTGGTTGTCATTGACAATAAGCGCCATTCCATCAGATAAAACCAACACAGCTGTCTGGGATTGTGGCGCCGCACACAGACATATTTAATTGACAAACTCGGATTGAGGAGAGCAGAAACCGAGAAAAAGATTTCAGATGTGTGCTGGAGACCTTTTAATTAGGGATGCATGAAATTGACTTTTTAAGAAAGATCGGACACAAAGAAAAATGTATAACATAGAATACATATTATGACTTTGTTTAAAGTGGACATGGCTGAAGGTATGAGGCTTCTGCTGAAGTGGGCTTTATTGCATTACATACTTTTGAGATATCTCCTTTGTGATGGTAGGAGTTGGAGGTGATATGTAGATTAGTGGGTGTGTGGTTTCTTGTATTATTGCACGTGCGATGCGTGTGATGGCCTCGCAGTTTTGTTCTTGCAGGTTTGTAGTTTGTAGACCAATTATTTTTGTGGCAGTGTGGGATATTTGAATGAGTTTGTTTAACCCTAGGGTTAGGGTTAACCCTGGATGCTGGATGAGGGTTAACCCTAACCCTAACCTGTATTCAAACCCAGACCCTTCTTGCTATGAGGCAACAGTGCTACCAAAAATATTTTTATTCATATTGCTATTGCAATTTTACTGGATATGCAATGTTTTATATTTTTTTATTAAGATCAAGGTTCAATAACTAATTCACTCCGCAATGTTTTAAAAGGTGATACAACTTAAATGCATGTTACCTGTAAAAAACAACATCCTACTCTACTTTTATGCAAGGATGATAACCTAAAGCAGCTTAAAAACGTTTCCCCTTTGTTTCCCCTTGTTTGCTTTCCAAGCTTTTTTGCAGCCAAAATCTCTGGATTGCTACCTCTTCCCTTTTTCAAGGGAAGCAAAAGTAAATTCACGATCCAACTTTCACAACATTACATCAAGCTATTTTCCATCAGAATAGAAGGAAGAACCAGAATGAGCTTGTAATTACATGCAAACACCTGCAGCGACGTACAGTGACACATCCCCCCCGGATCGATAGACGTGACTGATCACACGGCTTTATCCTGCAACTCACTGCCTCTGTGCTGTTGTGTGTTGACAGCCATCTAAAGCTAAAGGCTCCCTGTGTGAACGAGTCCAAGCTTTGAAATCCAGTCTGTCAAATACAGGTTTAACAGAAAGTAAAGTGTGTTTTTTGTCCAGCAGAGGCAGAGGTGCTCGCGACACAAACCCTAAATAATGAGCAGGATTATGCGTTGGCACCTGAAGCTGCGTGTAAACTGTGAAAGTCGACAACTTAAGGACTTTGTTCAGGGTCAACAAACCATACGATATAAACACAGTGATGGAATAATATCACAATTGTATGGCTTGAGGCTGTTTTTTGTAAGAAGTTAGACTCAGTTTACTGAGGACACAGAAGAAGAAACCAAGCGGTTTAACTCATTGGTTCACATTAACTGATTTAATATCTACTAGTAATCTGAATAAGAATCAGAACATGAAGGAATTTGCTATGTTTAATTGATTCAGGCTCTAAAGAATATACAATAAATTACATTACTTTAGTTTAGATTAGACTTTATTGATTCCACGTTGGGGGAAATTCCCTTGTTACAGCAGCA
Organism: Microchirus variegatus; assembly: GCF_963457635.1. Taxonomy (NCBI): domain Eukaryota; kingdom Metazoa; phylum Chordata; class Actinopteri; order Pleuronectiformes; family Soleidae; genus Microchirus; species Microchirus variegatus. The sequence goes on along the minus strand of NC_139817.1, from coordinate 16,632,465 downwards.
AACGGAACAGGGGGGTTGAGAAGTGACATAGTCAGTGCTTTAAAGGTAAATTAGGCGGTGGGCAGTCGGTTCCAGCAGATCATTAAGTGATATATTCAAATACTAGAACACAATGCTGATTTAAAAAAAAAGAAAAAATCATTTTATTGAACTTTCCAGACAAATTATGTTTGTTCACTTGCATGTGGCCCAAGGGAGGTCTTCGGGGGGGCAGTCCTCAAGATGCATACAGGTAACTAACTGGCACCTACCATTCACACATCAAAGACAGACATGGATAAGAGTTGGAGAAAAATGGAGAAGCCATGTCGTTGACAACTAAATTGATTAAATGACATACTCCTGTGTTTGTATCTATCATAACAAAACAGTAGACAATGACTGTCTATTATTTTAGGCCTAAATATATATTTGATTGCAGTGTAACTTAAATGGACAAATACACTGATTTAGGAGGACCCACAAAATTGATATTATTGATCAATAAGATCTTCATATACTTAAGTATAATAACTTGTGATAGGCTATATGACCTGCGTATTGTGTTTTATTTTGAAAGGGGGGCGGAAGTGTTTTACTTTGATTCTGTGTCGGACTTGCTGTCTTGTGCGATCTGCTCTGTTGAGCTTGACGCGTTTTAGCAACAGCAATGGCAAAAACTGAATTGCTACCTATTGATAGAGCTGCAGTGCGGCGAGCCCCTCCTTGGACACTGCTGGTGGAAATGCTCACATTGATTAGAATGGAAGCGATCGGCAACGGCGACCTCGCCGCTGCCGTAACGCGCACAGTGGTAATTCGGGGAGAGAAATAGAACAGGGCAGGGTACTATGAGAAGTCCCGGTACGCCTGGCACACCAGAGGCTAAAATTGCGAAAATTGGTGCGTACCGGCCCACTTAAAGTACAATGTGTATCTTTTAAAACATGAGTATTGAATATTCTTTGGACAATTCTACAGCCATAAAATCACAATAAATCCTGAATATCATGATGGTCATAAGAGGGTTAACAATAATACTGTTACGATAGTCCCTTATGGGAATATTGATGAGACTAAATTCGGAGGATTCGGATGCAGACAGGACAATGAGGAAGATTTAAAGGACTTTATTGTAACGTAAGGTAAGTAAACAGCTAACACAAGGTAAGTATGTGAGTGTGAGTCAGTCTGTAGCTGGAAGGTGGAGGAACAGCCGTTCCTCTGTGGCAGTTTAAAGTTCGTAGTTTGTGTTCCAACCAGGAACGGACTCACTCGTGTTGTCGTTAGCTGCTCAAGAGACGAGGAGGATTTGGAGAGTGACGCTTCTTCAGGAAAAGACGAAGAATCGGCAGCACTCCGGCAGAAGTGAAGGTGAGCGGGGGAAATCACAGAGGACAGGAAGGTCCGTGAAGAACAGCGGCTGTTGTATGGCGAGGAGGCGAGGAGTAGGAAGCAGGCGGAAGGCGATCCCAGGAGAATGGTGATCGGTGAAACTTCCGTGTCTTTGCATCCGGCAGGAGACGTGGCGACCTGGAGAGGAGACGAGGTGAGTATCACAGCGAGAGTCAAAGTTTCTAGTAGCAAGTACAGCGATCTTTATCGGCGGTAGCGAAACTACTATCTGACGCTGGTGTCACGACTGGTCCTCGCTTATGAGCGATCCTGATTGTCGATCAGGAGCAGCTGGGTGGAATCGCGCAGGTGCAGTGATCACCAGCGTGAGAAAGTGGGTCAACCACGCCTCCTGCAGAGAGAGAAAACAAAGACACGGAGCAGCAGGGAAAACACAGGAACTTGCAAAGGATGTGAGTGAGAGTGTGGATTGTGACAAATACCTGAGTCATGGTTCCACTACAGAGACAACAGAGTAGGGGCAGAGTTTGTCCTTCCCTCATGTGAGCATAATATTTTCCCCTATGTTAAATTATTCAGAAAACTTGAACCACAGACCAGTGAGAGAATGTGGCTGTTGGCAGCCACCCATAATTGAAGACCACAAGGTACGTTTGCTGGTTTTCTGGAAATGATCACAAGCCTAAACATGGCTGAATATTTTTGGGTGTTTGTGCCTTTGGGGTAAATTGTGAAAACTGTTTATTCAAAGAGTCCAACTGTTTGACCTGGAGCAGCTTCACAGGATTGACACTTGAGGCCAAGTCATGGTTTATGTCTATGCACACCGGGTCCACTGATGTACATGTTGTAATCTGGCAAAGGCGCAGTGTTTCACCAAACCTGGAGAACTAACTTTTTAAAGATGACACACGCCATCACAACCCAATTCATAATATAAATCATTAGCAATCATTAGTCCCCAAATGCGTCTCCCCAAATGGAGCTGTTTCTTGTTGGGAGGTTGTCGTCATATTTTCTGAATTATGATTATTAATGCTTTATATTTTTTTAGCACATCAAACAAACCATCAGTCGGTTTTTTTTAATCTTATCTCAACCCTCTTCATCTCCCGGCTGCTTTGACAATGTCACGATCTCACCTTCACCTTCCTCACATATTTTATTATTGTTTGTGTCTGCTGCTGCTGCGTGCTCTTCCTCCTTCTCTCTCTGCAGGGGGTGTGGTTGACCTACTTTCCCCAAGACGCCAGTGATTGACTACACCTGCGCGGCTCCGCCTCACCTGCTCCTGTTCAGCAATCAGGAAGACTTAAAAGTGGAGCCGTTCCTCTTCACTGGCGTCAGATCGTTGTTCATGTTCAGTCGGTAAAGTCATGCTGTTTTGCTGTCGCTTTAAACTTACTGTCTGCTGGATACTCACTCGTCTCTCCTCGCTCCAGGTAGCCACGTCTCCTGCACCTCCGAGAGCCACTGGTCGTTGTCTGCTTTCCCTATTCTCCTGGGAATCTCCTCTGCTGACTTCATCTCCCAGTGAGTTTGTTCCGTGTAGGAACGTCGCCATATCGCCAAGCCAAACCTGCCGCAGCTGCACTCTCACTTCTCTCTCTCCTTCTCTCTCAAACCGTTCACTTCCGCTTGTTTTGGAAGTCGCTTTGTGTTATTCGTTTTTGTAAATAAATATTATTGTTTTTACATGTACTTACCATCTGTCTGCTTTCGGGTCCAATTCCATAGCTAAACCATAACAGACAATCTGCTATCCTTCAGAACTTCAGGACTCGGTGCATCACACCTTATTAGCTCCGTCTCCTTTAGCTGAGCTGTCACGGTTCACCGCTGATTCATTTCACCGCTTGGTCTCTGTACCTTCTTACAGTGCATAAACCAACCACTTGATTAGGTCCTGTAGCCTAACCCTAACCCTAATGTATTGTGCTGTCAGAGATGGTCTTTACTTTGGCTCTAACAAGTGTTTGTGTACGTGAACGTTCAAACCAATCTCTTTTTTCAACTCAACTTTCTTCTCCTTTGTGATGCTTGGTTTGAACTTCAGCAGGTCATTTCCTCCTCTTTGACCATGCCTGCATGGCTTAAGACATTGAAATGCTGCCTAATCATTGGCTGATTAGTGTTAGCTGTTAAAAATAATTGGCACCACATTGCTACACATTTTACAGTTTGTACAGCTATTTATTTGAGGTCTTCTCAAACTGGAAGACACAGCAGATTCTCTCATGGGATTTTTTCTCACTCGCAAGCTCCCAAACCGTGCAGCGCTGTTTTATATTGCCATTTTATTGTCCGACTTTCGTTCTGAGGGTGATTCTGATTCCCAGAAAGGCAGTAGCTCAGCAAAAATCCCTATAAGCTTCATTTAGACCTTACTGTCTTTTTTTCCTCTTCTACTTTGTTGTGGCTAAAAAAAATAAAAATGAAACAACCTTCCAAGGTGGGTAAACTCCTTGACACGATCGATTGCCCCGGCTCACTGCCATGATGACCCTGATCCATATATTCAGTAAACATTATATAGTGGAGAACGGATCACGGTGCATGCAAACCATTTGCTTAAGTTTTAGCCTTAACCTCAATTAATTGAGTGGAATGAAAGTGGCATCACACGTCCAACACCACATCACATAAAAGACAAATGTCACGTCAATAATTATAATCATAATATACTGGGCTGAGTGTCGGCAGTTATGCAAATGAGGAAATTAATTCCAAAATAGGTTTTTATCGACCTGTCGTCACTGTGCAGTCTGTGTGGTAGAAATGAGCACTTTTATATGATATGTTAAGTTCTCAAATCTAGCAGTTGTATCAGTGAGCAAGAGTCTACAGTCGGAGATTATTGAAGTCGACAAAACACATACACGTGATCACTTAATGTAAAAGCAATAATTTATTAATTCTGTCCATAAGTATGTTTGAGTCCAAATCAGCAAGATTCCAAATGGCCGACTTCCTGTTGGGTTGAGGCCATGGTTACGGTCAATTTTCTTTTTGGCTTGGTCTGTAAAATCTTCCCACCAATTTTCAGGAAATTTGGTGGAACTCAATGTTTGCCAAACTTATAGGGCACTTCCTGTTTTGTAGCCAAATGGTTGGAATTCGTCCAAACGATAAGGGTTGCCGTGGCCACACCGCTTTTAATCTCTGATGCGTCATTGGTTCTCAAAGTGCGGCCCGGGGGCCAATGGCGGCCCGCAGAAACATTTCTGGCGGCCCGCAATGAATTACAGTTGATAGTTTTAATCCAGGAGCTACTTAGCTTGTTAAATGTTTATTGGACATTACTGGATACAGACCAATAAGTGTAATCTGTAGAACTGCAATCTGGTCATTAAAATTATTACAAATTTCTTTCTGTTTTTTTTCCTTGTTTTTTTTCCTTTGGCGGCCCTCAGTCCAATGTTGGGTTCCTAAATTGGCCCTCAGATATCAAAACTTTGAGAACCCCTGGTCTAGTACAATTTTTTTTTATGTCGGTATGACAATGATAAACCAAATTTTGGGAACTATGCCAACATCGAAATTTTGCCAGACATGACCTCCATGCAAAGTTTTCATGAGTTTTTATGCATGTTAACCCCCTCAAAAATGACTGAAAAACAGTTTTAATTCGCACCAGGAGCTGCTCTTTCGGCCCCGACATTTGTGGCTCGGGCCCTAATGAAAGTACAGTATGCTGCTACGCCTGCCACCGCTACATGTCAAATTATGTTGGAACAAACGTAGGTTGGTGGTTCATCTAAAGTGGAACAAGAGGCAGTTATAGCAGAGGTGTCCAGTAAATTCATGTGTACTGCTGAGTGCAGCAGATCTAACATCTCTAACAACATTGAGTTTTAGTTGAGTCGAGGTAAAGACAATAACAGTTGAAGCAGGTCAGGGCGTAGCAAATTGTTTCCATGGAACAAAACCTTTGCAAGTATCGTCCCGTCTCTTTCTCTCGCTCTCTCTCTGAATTCAGCCAAAATAATCCAATAATATTTTGGTCTCTCTTATTTCCATGAGGCGCTGACTGGAGTCAGCATTTATTTCATATCTCATACTTACCAGCTCAGCAGGGGGCTCCACTCACCGAGGTATTACACAACAAGCTCTTGAAATCATCTGCAACTCTCACCATATTTATTTTTTCTTCCTTTTTGAATCCTCCCTCCTCCTTTGAATCCTCCTGTTTCAGTGCATCTTTTTTCGGGCTGTCCGTGAAAATTTATGCTGCCATTTCACTTTTACTGCCCATTACTATCTTATACTGTATACACTTCCCTCGTCATAAATCTCCTCCCTTTATCCCCACAACACCCTTATCTCCCACTTTACTCTGCTCTTCTCTGCCATTTGGTCACATGAGCCTCCATATAGTTACAGTATATATCTATCTATCATCCGTCCATTAGGACTTAAAAATTAGGAAACAATATCAAATGTATTTTTTTTTATTTTTAACAGATATAATGATCCAAGTCAAGGTTTCGTTCTATATTCACTACGTCACATCTAATGTGTTGTGGAGTAAAAGTTGTGATTTATTATATAGACATTTATTTTATTGGTTTTTTTTTCGTTTTGTTCATAAAAACGAGATCAGTGAACTTTGAATTGTGACATATTTCCATATGTGGAGGACCAAGCTGTAGGCAATGAATGAATGACTTGTTATCCATTTATCCATCAAGCACTAGCAGAGTTAAAACTCCCCAGGATTGTCCTCATCAGTCATTAGATCTCGTTCACATCTTATTCCCGTCAAATACTGTTTATGTCCATATAAAGAACTTCAAAGTCATCAAATGAAGATAAAAGGCAATTTGTCACATTTTTCTGGATTCCTGCATATAAAAACGAGATCAGTGAACTTTGAATTGTGACATATTTCCCCAAGACCCTCATGTGGAGAATACAGCGGCAATGAATGAATGAATGAATGAATGAATGAATGAATGAATGAATTACTTGTCATACATTCATCCATCAAACTCCCCAGGATTGTCCTCATTAGTCATTAGAGATCTTTCACATCTTTCCCGTGAAATGACACTGCGTCCATATCAAAGAACTTCAAAGTCATCAAAGAAAGATCAAAGGCAATAAATGTCACATTTATCAGGATTTCCGCCTTGCAAATTTGTACGCAAATACGTAAATTTGTACGTATCACAATATCACATTCTCAGCCACATGGGTTGCAGGATAATTTTTGGGAATATTTTCCAGCCCTTTTACTTAATTTCATGCAGGTGTTTTGATTCATTGATCAAAGATGATGGTTTCAGGTGTTACGGGAATGGTATATTTTGTAGACATTTGCTTTTGTCATGATTTATATTAAGAGATGCAACGTTTGCTGTAAATTCCGTTAAATATTAGTGTTTTGAAATTGTTGTTTTAAGTGCGGAACACGAGAGTTCAGTAACAATATCAAGATTGTATTTGAAAATGTAGAAAAATACACACGGGCTCAATCACCTTGAAGATGAAACATTACGATGCACAGAGTCATTTCTGAAAAATGTATTTACTTTTCCTTGAGAGCAAATATGGGTGAAAGTAATGATGCAGGACTGTGTACAATAAGTAGTGGATGACTTTTCTCTGACCTTTGCCTGACTGCATGTTTTTAATTCCAACTCAGTATGTGCAAAATCAGAGTCGGCTATTTTGAAATACATACTCGTTTCTCCTCTTCCCCTGCTGAACGGTATCTCCTTCACTTCTGCCCATTTTCTCTAAGTCGCACTCCACTCCCTTCTCCTTTTCATTTGCATTTGATCCATAACATAAAAGACAAACCTCAGAGAGCTCAGGCAGTCATGAAAAAAAACAAACCATAAGCTTCCTTTCCCTTTTTCCCTTCGTTGTTGTTGTTGTTGTTGTTGTTTCGTTCCTTGAGAGCTGAGAACCTCAGTTGGTTTTTAATGTGATGTCAAGTGGCTTTCAGTTGTGATTTCTAAACACAGGCTGTGGCTTTAGTTATTGCAGATACCTTTACCTATGTAAGACATGCATGGTGTTGTCAGTGGTGACAAAGCTGGGGAGAACAGAACAATGCTGTTGAAGGAGGGAATTTGAAAAATGTGCTTCCACCCTTGTTTCTACAAACACTGTACATTCATCCATTCATTGTCTACTGTCTTATTCTCCACACAAGGATTGCAGGGCTTTGTCTTTCAACTCGAAGGTTGTGGGTTCAATTCCCACTAAGCTCCGCTAGTCTACATGCCTATGTGTCTTTGGGCAAAACAATTTAACCCCTGTGAGTGAATGGGTGAGTATGGCAAAATTGTAGTGGAAAAAAAGCACCTTTGAGTGGTCATCAAGACTAGAAAATCGCTATATAAATCCATATTATTTACCGTTTGCTGTTATTAATAATAATAATAATAATAATAATAATCACTTTATTCATAAAGCACTTTTCATACATTAAAAGATGCAGCACAAACTGCTTTACAAGTTCCAAAACAGCCTGTCCCGCCCCACCCAGACCCCCACCACAGCACATACACACATGCACACACGCACACACAAATGCAGGCGCATCAACACCCACTCACACTCATACACACTAGGGATGAAACGGTACAGTTTCTCCACGGTTGGGTATGTATTACAGTTTTGAGGCCACAGTCCCTTTTATGACTTTGACCTGGTCAGACCCAGAGTCAGAATACACTGTCGTCCGTGAAACACCTCCACAACGGACGTTATTCTTCTTCTGTGATTCAATGTACGCAACCGGATGTGCCCTGACTAGTGCCCGGAGCAGGATGATCGGCTTCTCCGGAGAACTGGTGTTTACGTAACCGGACAGGGTTTTTTCAGAGATCTCTGAGCCCGAGATTACAATAAAACACAGCGTTCTCAGCAGTGGCCGAACTGTTTGTTTAGAAACTTCAGTCCCGGACACCGTGACACTGATGAAGGTGTGGACTGTGGATCTGTGACCGTGTGATGCACTGACCCTGGATTTCCACTGGACGCGGAACGGCAGCAGCGCGGTCGCCGTTGCAAATCGCTTCCATTCTAATCAATGAGAGCATTTCCACCAGACGCGATGCGGAGCATCTCATCAGCGTCCCAGAAGAGGCTCGCCGCGCCGCAGCGCTATCGATAGGCAGCACTTCTATTTTTGCCGTTGCCGCTGCTGAACCTCGTAAATTCCAACAGAGCAGATCGCTAGACAGGAAAAGCGACACAGAATCAAAGTAGCACATTTCCGCCCCCCTTTCAAAATAAAACACAATATGCAGGTCATATAGCCTATATAGCCCGGTGCTACCAGGTAAACAGTCAATTAATCAGAGCGTCTCGGAGAGTCATGATGTACGACGAGAGACTGGTTGTTGAAGTGGAGAAACACACAGACTGACCTGTACCAGTAAAAAAAGGCAATAAAGTTGCTGATTTATGAGATTAAAAGTATATTTCCATTTTATTTATTATATCGACTCACACCCGCGATTCCTCCTGCTGTTTATGTGTTTTAAACATGAACCGTATGTAAATTGACCGATCAGTTCAGTCTGTTTAGCGTGTGTCACCTGTTCCCGTCTGCCTCACTCTCTCAATTAATCAGTGAAACGCTGTTGATTTCTTCCCATGAAACAGACATTAAAACTATTTTGGTTTAGTAAATTTATGTCAGTTGGTGAAGGCAGGTTATTCAGCCGCGGTCACTCGGCTTGACAGCTGTCTCTCGATTTTGCGTAGTCAAGTCAGCCGCTCCAACATTTCAAGTGCGCCCTTACTGCCAACACTATGGCTAAATACTTTGCGACAAGTGGGAAATTCAACGCGTTGGCTCGCTTACTACAAGGTGTAGAAACTTTTGGTTTTCAAAATAAAACGTGGGTATTGAATGTATGCATTTTTTGAAAAATAACATGGAAGCTATTGAGCTAAAATGCAAATTTTACTGTATTTTGGGTCTTAAAAATTCATAAAAATGAAGAAAAGCATTAAAATGTGTTATAAAGAGGTGTGTCTCATACAGCAAGTGTAGCTCTACTGTCCTACGCCGATTTTTAGCCAACAAGAAGCTCATGAGGTAATGTTGACATATTTATTAATTTCTTCAAACAGTGGCCACCATGAAGCTTCAAACTTCCAGCAGAGCTGAGTGCGCAGCTGCGCTCATGTCTCTGCTCCTGAGTGGATCTAATCACGCAGCATTGTATATTTTAATACATTTTGACGGACTGAAACATACCAAAATACCGTTGTTTTACGTTACTTATTGAACCGAACACGGTGTACCGAACGGTTCGGTAAAATACAGAATACCGTTGCATCCCTAATACACACATAAACAAGGAAGCCGTCTGCACTGGGGGCCACTCATAGCCCGAGGCCAGGACGCCATTACCCGGGCCCCTTCCTAGCCACAGGCCAGCGAGGAGCCCACAGCAGTGAAGCACTGCCATAGACCCCCACCGGACACGGCCGGTGTTTGCCATGAGTTAGAGACATCCCAGCCAGCTGCAATCGCAGCCCCCAGTGCAGACGGCTCCCACCGAGGGAACACTGGAGACACTTAATAAAAACCTAAAACTAATGGATATATGGAATAAAATCATTAAAACTACATAGGCTAAGAATATAAACATAAACATTTTACTACTAATAAAACAGATAACATGCAAATAAAATACCATAAATAAAAATAGATAAAATGAACTCACATAAAATAAAATACTACTAATAAAATAGATAAAATGAACTCTCATAAAAGGAAATAAAAAATATATACAAGATATAAAATATAAAAACTGACTAAGAAGATAAAACATTAGTTAAAAGCCAGATTAAATAAGTGGGTCTTGAGCCTGCTTTTAAAAATGTTAAAGCGGAACTAGACCGGAAGTTCCAATTAACGCTGTTTTTTAGTGTGTATCTGTGTCATTACCTTGTTTAAGAAGCCCTGAAGGCTCTAAACAAACAGTTCAGCCACTGCTGAGAACGCTGTGTTTTATAGTCCATCCATCCATCCATTTTCTTCCGCTTATCCGGGGCCGGGTCGCGCGGGCAGCAATCTAAGAAGGGATGCCCAGACCTCCCTCTCGCAGGACACTTCCTCCGGCTCCTCCGGGGGGACCCCGAGGCGTTCCCAGGCCAGCCGAGTGACGTAGTCACTCCAGCGTGTCCTGGGTCTTCCTCTGGGTCTCCTCCCGGCGGGACATGCCCGGAACACCTCCCGAGGGAGGCGTCCAGGGGGCATCCGATACAGATGCCCAAGCCACCTTAGCTGGCTCCTCTCGATGTGGAGGAGCAGCGGCTCTACTCCGAGCTCCTCCCGGGTGACAGAGCTCCTCACCCTATCTCTAAGGGAGCGCTCCGCCACCCTGCGGAGAAAACTAATTTCAGCCGCTTGTATCCGGGATCTTGTTCTTTCGGTCATAACCCAAAGTTCATGACCATAGGTGAGGGTAGGAACGTAGATTGACCGGTAAATCGAGAGCTTTCCCTTTCGGCTCAGCTCCTTCTTCACCACAACAGACCGATACAACGACCGCATTACTGCGGCCGCCACACCGATCCGCCTGTCAATCTCACGCTCCATCCTTCCCTCACTCGTGAACAAGACCCCAAGATACTTAAACTCCTCCACCTGAGGCAGGATCTCTCCACTGACCCGGAGGGAGCAAGCCACCTTTTTCCGGTCAAGAACCATGGCCTCGGACTTAGAGGTGCTGATTCTCATCCCAGCCGCTTCACACTCGGCTGCAAACCGCCCCAGCGCACCCTGGAGTTCCTGGTTCGTAGGAGCCATCAAGACCACATCATCTGCAAAGAGCAGAGATGAAATCCAGTTGCTCCCGAACCGGACCCCCTCCGGCCCCTGGCGGCGCCTAGAAATTCTGTCCATAAAAATAATGAACAGAACCGGTGACAAAGGGCAGCCCTGCCGGAGTCCAACATGCACTGGGAACAAATCTGACTTACTGCCGGCAATGCACACAAGCTCCTGCTCCGGTCGTACAGTGACCACACTGCCCTTAACAAAGGACCCCCGACCCCATACTCCCGGAGCACCCCCACAGAATGGCACGAGGGACACGGTCGAAAGCCTTCTCCAAGTCCACAAAACACATGTGGACTGGTTGAGTGTTCTGTTGAGGCCTACTGGAAGTCATAAAGCCTGGTGAAAAGTTTGGGGTCATAAAAGGCCTCATGGTTGAGAACAAAGGAACAGACCACCCCACCAGGGGTCCAGTCTGTGAGGGACCCCCTCCCCACTAGCCAGGGCGGCAGATGACGTCCACGGCAGGCAGCCGCTCACCCATTGGTGGACACCACAGGATGCCCTGCCCCCGAGGCAAAGTTAACAAAACTATTCGAACCCCCAGAGTTCGGTCTCTTCACCATATTTTCCTAGCGAGAGCGGATGTATGTGTTTAAGAAGAGGAAAACATCAAAGAACTCCATTCTCGCTGGCCAAGCTGTGAAGGTTCTTTCTTCGTCCATTTCTACCCCATTTTTGGTTTTTCCCTTTTTGTTTTTCTTTTTATTCAACGAGACGCCCGCTCCCGTTCTCTGATACCGGTATACTGACCGAAAGAACAGATCGAACCACGGATTGAACCACGGATTGAACCACGGATTGAACCACGGATTGAACCACGCGTAACACAGCTCTAGAGGCGCCTCTCATCTCTCCCATTCCGGCAGAACCAGCCCACCCACGGAGCAGAATTGCGCAACGCGATCCACGGACCCCTTCCTTACTCGTTGTAAGGCAACTCATAGTAAGCGATTGTGTCTGGGCAAAATAGCTATTCAGAGCTTATTATAAACACGGGAGTGCACCCCGGAGTTTCATTGTGTTTTTATTGTTGATGTACTTTTTATTTTCTTTCATTACACACGGCTGTAACTTGTGTAGAATAATACCTGTGAGCTAAGCTAGCGGACCGTTTAGCGGAACCGGCGCCATCCGCCCAGCTGATCAATTGTATTTGTTCTTTGTGCCTCTCGCCCTGCGCGCAGCGCCAGCGGCGATCATAATAGAAGCTTAATTTGACCGGTAAGAAGACAGGCTCACGAGATAAACTCTCGCTAATCTGTGTGGTCGAATAAGGTTTCTATTTCTCCCCTTTTGTACTGTGATTTGTCCCCGTGTATCGCGACCCTGTGTCCTCAACACAGCCCGCGATCACTCATTGAGAGGAAACTTCCGTGATCTGTAAGAACCACAGTTTAAGTCTGACAAGCCGAATAAACTGTGTGATTACAGAAGTTTTCTGATCAGACTCGTTCCTTTGTCTATTTCACTCCTGCCACCATTTCTCAGTAAATTTTCCACGTCACTGCTGACTTCACTTCCTCCTTCAACTCTCCTCTTTTACTCGCTTCCGCTGGTGAAAGACGGAAGAGCGGAGTGAAGATATCAGAGCACGAGCGCCATCTCGCGTCACCTCACCGTAACATCGAGTGACGCCATTTTCACGTGACGTAACTTTTGGTAACCCGGAAGTGAGAGGCGCGTCGCCGTGACAACCGTCACGTCAGAGACCCCTCCTTCTTTTACCTTTTGGCTTTGTTTGTTGCTTCCTGTTTTACTTTGGCTTTGTTTTGTTCAATTCCTGTTACCTACTGCCAAAGTGACACGCCCCCTTTTCACACATACACACACACACACACCCTCACATACACACACACACACACGTTCCTGCACTCAGATCCATACCCTTTTTATTTTATTTTACTTTCTTTCTTTTATATTGAAACGTTTTTACCAGCAGTTATTTTAGATGAAGGGATTGATGTTTGTTGCTGTTATTAATTAATTTTAATGCTTTAATGCTTTTTTTTTTAATATATTAAAGTTGAATCACAACATAATCTCCCATGAACCCTCGAGCACCCTGCGAAGGGTATAAAGCTGGTCCAGTGGTCCACGGCCAGGACGAAAACCGCATTGTTCATCTTGAATCCGAGGTTCGACTATCTGGCGAACTCTCCCCTCCAGTACCCTGGAATAGACTTTCCCCGGAAGGCTGAGGAGTGTGACCCCCGATAGTTGGAACACACCCTCCAGTCCTCCTTTTTAAAAAGAGGGACCACCACCCCGGTCTGCCAGTCCAGAGGCACTGTCCCCAACTGCCACGCAATGCTGCAGAGACGTGTCAACCAGGAAAGCCTTACAGCATCCAGAGACTTAGGCTGAATCCCAATACCACCCCTTAGCCCTCCCCCTTCCCCCTACCCCTTTGTCAGAGTTCCCCTTGGCCCTCAAAACAGAGTTGAGGGAGCGAGGGGTACGAACGTTCCCCTAAGAAATGAGACACACCTCCATTACGTCATCACGTCGTCCAGACTTGACGCTCGCGACTGCTACATCAACAAGCCGATGCGATGCTTGTTGATGTAACAATCCAAAAATGCCGTCCTCACAAGTAATGTCTGTTGCCTGGGCTATTTTTCTGTTTTTACGACTGTCAGCTGCTAACAAAGACATCGGCGGCGACGCTGTGAGGAGTGTTCACACACACAGTTACAGCGGCTGCAGACCCGCTGCATTACCATAGCCACACACACACACACACACACACGGTGCAGAGGGAGAAAGCTGCTCGCAGACAGAGCGGAGTAGAGCGGGGACAGAATCTCCTGTTCTGTCCTGAAGACGTAACTGTGCACTCCGGCACAATTTGTTAATGTTAAAAAAAAATAGCGATAGCAGCTAGCTAACCACTTACGAAAGGAACGCCGGGATAGCATCGGCTACGACTAGCTAGTAATTCAAAACAAACTTGACTAGTGATTCAGAAACACCGTTGACAATTGAAGAAGACCACAATACGTCATTACACATGACTGTCGTGATTAAAATACTGAAAATACATTTGTGCGAGTCTTTAACGGCCAGCTTTCAAACTTCGCTGACAGGTGACGCGGCGGAAGCTGCGAAATTCCTCGAAGCCCTCCGTTTCAAGTGTGGTCCTGAGGAAGCTTCGTTTCGAGGGCTACGTAGCCCTACGGCTTGGCCCTACCCCTTAAACCTTATGAGAAATGAGACAGCACTACCCCTCACATGAACGCGCAAAAACAAGGGGTAGGGGGAAGGGGGAGGGCTAAGGGGTGGTATTGGGATTCAGCCTTAAGGTACTCAGGCTGGATCGGTGCGGTGGAAGGAATACTTCCACCGCCCGACAATATCCCCAGTCGAGGTCAACAGCTCCCCGCTTCCACTGTAAACAGTGTTGGTGGAGTACTGCTTCCCCCTCCTGAGGTGCCGGACGGTTTGCCAGAATTTCTTCGAGGCCGACCGGTAGTCCTCCTCCATGGCCTCCCCGAACTTTTCCCAGACCCAAGTTTTTGCTTCTGCGACTCCTCGAGCCGCCGTCCGCTTGGCCTGTCGGTACCTGTCAGCTGCCTCAGGAGTCCCTCGAACAAATCAGGCTCGATAGGACTCCTTCTTCAGCTTGACAGCATCCCTTACTTCCGGTGTCCACCACCGGGTTCGGGGATTGCCGCCGCGGCAGGCACCGGAGACCTTACGGCCGCAGCTTCGAACCGCCGTGTCCACAATGGAAGTGGAGAACATGGTCCACTCTGACTCAATATCTCCAGCTTCCCTCGGGATCTGGTCAAAGCTCTCCCGGAGGTGGGAGTTGAAGACCTCCCTGACAGGTGATTCCGCCAGGACACGCTTGGGTCTGCCAAGTCTGTCCAACTTCCTCCCCCGCCAGCGGATCCAACTCACCACCAGGTGGTGATCGGTTGACAGCTCAGCCCCTCTCGTCACCCAAGTGTCCAAGACATACGGTCGGAGGCCAGATGACACGACCACAAAATTGATCATTGACCTCCGGCCTAGGGTGTCCTGGTGCCACGTGCACTGATGGACACCCTTATGCTTGTACATGGTGTTCGTTATGGACAAACTGTGACTAGCACAGAAGTCCAATAACAAAACACCACTCGGGTTCAGATTGGGGAGGCCATTCCTCCCAATCACGCCTCTCCAGGTCACACTGTCATTGCCCACGTGGGCGTTGAAGTCTCCCAACAGAACTATGGAGTCCCCGGTTGGAGCACTTTCCAGTACTCTTGGCCCGTAAGCCGAAACAACAGTGAGAGACCTACCCCCCACCCGAAGGCGGAGGGACGCAACCCTTTCGTTCTGTGGGGAGAACTCCAACACATGGCGGCTGAGCTGGGGAGCTATAAGCACACGCACACCCAGCCTCGCTTTCAATAAAACACACACTGGCATTTTATAATTGTGATCAGTGAAACAATGAAAACAATATAAAACACAGTTTACTCTAGTTTTGCTGGAGTTTGCTCTAAAGGTTCATATTTAAAAGAAGCTCAATGTAGATCTGTCAGAAATTAAAATCAGCCTCCTCGTCATATTTGCAGCAACACTGTTGCTTCAGGCTGTGATCAGGCTTTTTTGTATTGCTCATACTCTCTCCATTAAAACAACCTGCTCCTCTTGGCTGAAATCAGCCCATTGTCGCTCCATTTAGTGAGGAAGTGAGCCTCCTTCACAGTACAGGCCTAAAGTCAGACTCATAACATATGGTTAAAAAAAGAGTCTTTTATTATGTTGTTTTTATATAGTCTTAAGTACTGCTGAAAGGTTTATCACACTATAGGTCTTAAAATGTGAAAATGGTTAACAGTTAAGAGATTTCATTCAAAATTAAGAAAAGTAATCCAATGTAATTAGTTGCATTACTTTTATAAAGTAATTGAAATAATTACACTATTACTACATTTCCAACAGGGTAACTTGTAATTGTAACCAATTACATTGTCGCTCCATTTAGTGAGGAAGTGAGCCTCCTTCACAGTACAGGCCTAAAGTCAGACAACATATGGTCAAAAAAGGAGTCTTTTATTTTCACATATAATCACATAATTTGAATTGCTAAACTTGAATAATAGCATTAAAAAACTGAATTTGAATCACATAATTCAATTTGTATTGTTTTATTATAATTATTGCATTGAAAAACTGAATCTGAATAGTATCATTTGAAATTGAATCATTCAAATTCAACACTCCATATCTCTTCGCATTCGGTTCTCACGATTCAAATTCAGTTCTCACAATTCAGATTCAGTTCTCAAAATTCAGATTCAAATTACTGCGACATACATCCGGGTAGTTCAAGGATGAAGGAAGAGCAATTGAGCGCAGATACAGGATCTGCCGGCTTGACGTTAACAGCTGCCACGAACGGCTTCCTTAACCACTGGCTGTAGCTCTATCCTACCGGTAAGTTTGCGTTTTGTTTACTTGACTGGGTTTGTTTATGTGCTACTGGTTAGCAGATGAGAGGCTGACAAACTCTCATCTCATCTCTCATTGCTAAGCAGTGTTGTGAAGATTACTTTTGAAATGTAATCGGTTACAATTACAAGTTACCCTGTTGGAAATGTAATAGTAGTGTAATTATTTAAATTACTTTATAAAAGTAATGTAACTAATTACATTTGATTACATTTGATTACTTTTCTTAATTTTGAATGAAATCTCTTAACTGTTAACCATTTTCACATTTTAAGACCTATAGTTTGATAAACCTTTCAGCAGTACTTAAGACTATATAAAAACAACATAATAAAATACTCTTTTTTTAACCATATGTGACCCGCCACGGACCAAGCGGGAACAAGTCGGCCGTGCGCAAAACGAGATAAACAGGAAAACTTTTTTTTTTCAAAATTAGGGATTTCAGTTTTTTTCAAAATTACACAAGTTGAAGTTTTGAAGAAGCCACTACATGCTTCAAATCACAGTATTGTGGGTCTTAAAACCTGTTTGAATTAAGGTTGTTTTATCGCTGTGAATCGCTCCTAGTTTGGGTGTGGCGATCTCACATTCCAGAGCCTTTGTTGCTTTTTCAGCCAATCAGCTGACAATCACGGAGAATACACATGGCTAATTAATATGCAGCTCTCACTCAGAGAGAGCGAGGGGAGGGGAGAGAGTGTCTGGAACTTTCCAGCGTATGTGTGCAGTGTGTGTGCGAAATTAAAGCATGATTATCATCAAAGCAGTCATCATCAAAGCTTTGTTTGACAAAGGAAGGCAAAGAGAACAGGACAATAAGTCAGCTGTGGCTGAGCAGCTTCTTCACGGACAGGGACAGCGAAAGCACAGAGACGGCTGTGTGTGGACTGTTAGCTCTAAGCTAGCGATCTTTATGCTAACGTGTTAGCAGACTTCATCGTCACAAAAACAGATGGATTATTCTGCGGCTGAAAGAGAGCAGGACACACACGGTAGTTGTCTGAGATGATTACATGTAACGTCGTTACATGTAATTCGTTACTCCCCAACACTGTTGCTAAGTTAACGTTAGCCTACATTTACGTTACCTTAGCTAAAGCAGCTGGATAGATCGGAGTTTGTCAGCCTCTCATCTGCTAACCAGTAGCACCTAAACAAGTCTAGTCAAGTAAACAAACTTACGTAAACTTACCGGTAGGACAGAGCTACAGCCAGTGGTTAATGAAGCCGTTCGTGGCAGCTCTTGTAGTTTGAAATCAAGAAGAACACATTAATTAATTCATCTGTTAACCTTTGGCACACACACGACAGGCCGTTTTTTGCCTAAGAGAATCTGGCTTTATTAGCTGATTGCACAGTAACATTCAACACTCTCATTATCTGCTCCGGTCGGCGTCACTATTCACTCACCGGCACACATGTAAACAAACACCCGACTTCTGCTCACGGGCTAGCTAGCTCGCTGGCACGCCGCGCCTCGGCTGCGCGCATGCACTCACTCACATTCACACACTCGCTGTGTCCCAAAGCTGTCTGGGTTAAACATTAGTGTTAAGGCACATCCTACAACACGTCTCTTCAATTGGAACAGCAGCGTAACTTCAGTGTTGTACTGTTTGAATGGCGGGTGGCAGCGCTAAGCTTCATTAAGGGTCGCGGGGGTGCTGTGCCAATCTCAGCTGACATCCATCCATCCATTATCCGCTTATCCTCCACCGGAGCGTCGCAGGGGTGCTGTGCCATTCTCAGCTGACATTCAAAGTTAAAATAAATAAAACATTCATACAATACAGGCTTTCAAACTATCAGGTCAAAACGTTTACAATAGAAGAAAGTAACGCGTCAACAAAAAATCTATCGATCACACCAAATATCTAATGACGGAGCCGTCTGAGCCAGCGGATCGTTTCAACAGGGCAAGCCGAGATAAGGCTGCTCTGTGCCGGGCACTGCACGCACCGAGCGTCCGAGCTGATCACCTCCTACAAAGACGCTGCCAAACTATAATACACAAACCAAATTTTTGAATTCCAAATCACTAATTTCTCGCCTCAAGTGTTATTAAAATCGCGTTCTGGGACACAGAAAAATATTTATTTCAGGTTTGTTTTCTCTGCTGCTGTGTTCTGGCGAAATCCAAAGCGATTATTCTGTATCTTTGCTCGATTGCTCTTCCTTCATCCTTGAACTAACCGGATGTCTGTCGCAGTAATTTGAATCTGAATTGTGAGAACTGAATTTGAATCGTGAGAACTGAATGCGAAGACATATGGAGTGTTGAATTTGAATAATTCAATTTCAAATTATACTATTCAGATTCAGTTTTTCAATGCAATAATTCAAATTAAACAAGACAAATTCAAATTATGTGATTCAAATTCAGTTTTTTTTAATGCTATTATTCAAGTTTAGCAATTCAAATTCAAATTATGTGATTCAAATTCAGTTTTATTGTTACGGTTTCTCTTTATGGAGAAAACCGATGACTAGGAAATGGAGGACCCGAGTGCAGACAGAGCCACGAGGAACAGTTTAAAGGACTTTATTAAAGCGAGATGTAAGTATATACAACAGGTAGGTATGTGTATGTGTGTATGTGCATCAGTCTGCAGCAGGAAGAAGAAGGAAACGCCGTTCCTCTGTGGCAGTTTAAAGTTCATCGAAGCGTTCCCAAAAGGAACGGACTCACTCTGATTGTTGAGGAGGTGAGCAATCGAGACGTACTCCAAAGGACGAACGAGGAAACGGCGGCGTCGTGACGGAAGTGAAGACGAGCAGCGAGGAGTAGCTGGAAGCAGGAGGATCCGTGAAGAATCACAGGCGGAGAATGACGAGGAGGCGACGAGGAGGGAAGCAGGCAGAAGGCGGAAGTCGGAGACGAACCCAGGAGTGTGGCGATCGTGAAGCTTCCGTGTCTTTGCCGCAGGCAGGAGACGTGGACACCTGGAGAGGAAACGAGGTGAGTTCCTTGGAAGTCAATCGTTTCTGGAGGCAAGTAGAAAACGATCTTTACCGGCGGTAGCGAAACTACATTCTGACGCTGGAGTCACCACTGGTTCCTGCTTAAGTAGCGCTCCTGATTGGACATCAGGAGCAGCTGGGTGGAGATGGGCAGGTGCGGTGATCAACAGCGTCATCAGGAGAAGTAGGTCAGCCACGCCCCCTGCAGAGATAGAGCAAAGACACGGAGCAGCAGGGAAAAACACAGGAACTTGCAGAGATGAGTGAATGAGTGAGTGTGAATTATGACAATTATTCAAGTTTAGCAATTCAAATATAAATGATTAAAAATTCATTTTCTGGTGGCACATATTTCAGCCCATAGATTGGCCAATCACAAGACAGTTTGGAAGGCTCTACGCTGGCTGGGCAATCACACCACACTGTCTTCTGGGTGTGAGAGTTCAGTCTGAATTATCGCGGCTGAGGACAGCGTTAGAAAACAGTTGGTAGTCGGGGGCAGGTCTGCGGTGTCGGTTGGCATTTCTCTGGGTTGTCTGGGAGGCTCTGAGGAGGGCGGCACGTACCTCTTGCCAAACAGTTTGGCAGCGCTGGATGTTGGCTTGAACCGAGGGAACAGCCAGTTCCCTTTCTTGGCAGTTGAAGAGCAGTGGTTGGTAACCCAGGGAGGCTATGAAGGGCGAGACACCAGTAGATGCAGACGTGAGGGAATTGTGGGCATATTCGATCCACGGCAGAAACGAGCTCCAGGCAGCGGGATGACGTGCAGACACAGCGTAGGGGACTTCCATGCTCTGGTTGGAGTGTTCGGTCTTGGCCGTTTGACTGCGGATGGTAACCCGAAGATAGGCTGGCAGAGGACCGATCCCACTCCCGTGTCCAAATCGTCGACCTCCACTGTGAACTGCCTCTCGGGATCAGGATGAGACATGATGGGTGCCGAGGTGAATCTCTCCTTGAAATGAAGAAAGGCGGTGTCAGCTTCGTGGGACCAACGGAAAATCTGTTTGGGAGAGGTGATTTTAGTTAGTGGTTGAGCGATACGGCTATAGTCCTTAATGAATCTGCGGTAGAAATTAGCAAACCCCAAAAAACGTTGGAGTTGTTTGCGAGTAGTAGGAGTGGGCCAGTCTCTAACTGCTGAGATTTTTGCAGGGTCCGGGGAAAGTATTCCCTGCTATACAATAAACCCCAGAAAGGGTACAGTTTTCGCGTGAAACAAACACTTCTCAGCCTTCACAAACAATCTGTTCTCGAGGAGCCGCTGGAGAACTAAGCGAACATGTTCCTCTTCGTCCTCAGATAAAATGAGGATGTCGTCAAAGTAGACGAAGAGGAACTTGTCCTGCATGTCGCGCAGAATGTCATTGATGAGATGTTGGTAACTGCTGGAGCATTTGTCAAGCCAAATGGCATGACCAGGTATTCGAAATATCCTAGGGGGTTATTGAAAGCAGTCTTCCACTCGTCGCCCTCCTTAATCCGGACGAGATGGTATGCGTTGCGTAAGTCCAGCTTTGAGAAAAAACGTGCCTTACTCAGAGGGCAGAAGGCGGCGTCGAGGAGGGGAAGAGCGTACCGGTTCTTGACTGTGATGTCATTCAGGCCCCAGTAGTCGATGCAGGGTCTGAGGGATCTGTCCTTCTTTTTGACAAAGAAGAACCCTGCACCGACGGGAGAAGAGGAGGGACGAATCAACTCAGAAGATAGGGACTGGTTGACGTACTCCTCCATGCTGAGGCGTTCAGAGCGGGAGAGGTTGTAGAGACTAGGGATCGACCGATATGGGTTTTTCACGGCCGATACCGATACTTAATATACCGATAATACCGATATTTATTTGCAGTAAAAATGAACATTTTGGTGTCAAAATTTAGAGAAACACACCTGGGATTAAAATGAATACAGTATACTGTTTGTTTACACTGACAAAATTAACTTTTTGTAAAATAACATGAACACATAATTAACATAATAACATAATCACATAATCATTAATGTCTTTGCAAGTATTACACACTGCCCTTCCTGGGGTTGGCTTTGTAAAATACTGCCATACTGTACTTTTCACCCGCTTCTTGGATCCATCCACCTGTAATGAGGATTTAGAGAAAGAGTGACAATTAAAAAAGAGTAAATATATATTAATTTATTAGAGCAAAACTGTCTATTATACTTCCACTCCACTAGATAATATTATTATGATAGCCTACATGAATAACATTTAATTAATGAGGTCTTCTGTTCTCTCAGGTAGTCAACATCTGATTCAGCCTGATTAAGAGCAAACCAATACAGAGGGTGGCCAGAACCTTGGCTCACTACATTCATGTTATAGATGTAATAGTTATTTATGGAAATTTTACATCAAACAGCATAATGAGTAAATAAAGACACAACTTTCAGTGCTTAACAGAGTTTTTCACTTATAGTTCCTTATTTATTATTATATTTATTTATATATTTAGAGAAATTAAGTCATATTTGGAATCTCAGAACATTAAATGTACACTATTGTGCTTAGAACTGTGTCATATTACATAAATAAGAATAAAACACTTGGCAATTGGAAATTAAAACAATAAAGTTTACTTTACACATGAGTTGTAGACGCGACGGTTAATTTATTGATTGAAAAAAGAGAGCGCTGAGGGAGAGGCGACTGAAAAACAAACAAGGACACTTGCTGTTAAACTTATAGACTATAATCACCGCGGGTGTTTATTGATAAACCGGGAGCCGCCCCACAGGGTGAGACACGTTAGGAGATTAATTATTCCCACAAAGTTTTGATAACCGTAAGGGTCTCCTATTATTATTGTGCGTCTGGCCCCAGCTCTAAAGCAGTCGCGCCAATTAATAAGTAGTTTAATCTCCAGAGCCAAAGTGCAGGTTTTCCTCCCTTATACTAGAGGATAGGGTTGTGGTATTTTTTAAAACTTCATCCTAGAGGGCTTCACTGCCTTACCTTTCTGCTGCTCACCGGAGCAGTCCTCCGCTTCTCTTCAGAGTCTGTGGCGCTGCATGTAGAGGTTTGGTGTGTAACTTCAGCCAGAGGTTTGCCATCTAGGTCGCAAATAGTCTTAGGTTTGGGGAGTGCAATGCACGGAATCCCGGCTTGTGTGGCAACTTTAGAGTCAATGAAACTCTCGTCGGCCCCTGAGTCGACGAGACAGGTGAGGGGAATCGAGTTCTGCCCCCAACGCACCTGGCTGGTGAGGGTAACTCGTATGGGAGCTGGGCAGGAAGCAGCTGTGCGGCCCAGCTGCATGGGCTCAGTGTTGGGAACATGAGTGTAGGGTGAGGGTTGACTATAAGGTACAGGTAACGAACGTCACTTCTCGCGCCGTCTCTCACGTAGTCTACCATCCAATTTAATAGCTATGGAAATAGCCGTCTCAAGATCAATAATTTCGTCATGTGTCGCTAGTTCATCCCGCAGATCATCATTCAGACTGCATAAAAAAATACCTCGAAGGGCGGTATTATTCCAACCGCTTTCTGCGGCAAGAACACGGAAGTTAACGGAGAAATCGGCTACAGACGAGTTACCTTGTTTGAGGTTTAGCAAACGATTAGCGATTTCGTTACTCTGAGAAGGGTGATCGAAAACCTGGCGTAGCAAATTAGCAAAAGAATCGAAGGAAGTGGGTCTAGTGGTAGGGTTAGTGAACCTAGCAGCTGCCCATTGTGCAGCTCTTCCTGAGAGAAGATTAATTAGAAAAGCGATCCTAGCATGATTGGTGGGATAAGTGGTGGGCTGTAGGTCGAACACAAGTGACACTTGAAACAGAAAGCTAGCGCAGTGGTTTAGCTCACCAGAAAAATGTTAGGGGATTGGAACGAACGGTTCCCGAGCTGAAGCCCCGAGGGACTGATTTAGCGGGGTAATACTAGCTGGGGTAGCACATGGTGTAGGCTGACAAAGCAGATGGTTGAGGCTAGCAGTTAGCTCTTGTACAGATGCGGCTATCTCTGTGAGTGTCATGTCTCCCGATTAGCACGCCGTGTGCTGCTAGCGCTCGTCCCACTGCCTCGCTGTCTGCTGGGTCCATTTTTGGTCAGAATGTAATGTTACGGTTTCTCTTTATGGAGAAACCGATGACTAGGAAATGGAGGACCCGAGTGCAGACAGAGCCACGAGGAACAGTTTAAAGGACTTTATTAAAGTGAGATGTAAGTATATACAACAACAGGTAGGTATGTGTATGTGTGTATGTGCATCAGTCTGCAGCAGGAAGAAGAAGGAAACGCCGTTCCTCTGTGGCAGTTTAAAGTTCATCGAAGCGTTCCCAAAAGGAACGGACTCACTCTGGTTGTTGAGTAGGTGAGCAATCGAGACGTCCTCCAAAGGACGAATGAGGAAACGGCGGCGTCGTGACGGAAGTGAAGACGAGCAGCGAGGAGTCGCTGGAAGCAGGAGGATCCGTGAAGAATCACAGGCGGAGAATGACGAGGAGGCGACGAGGAGGGAAGCAGGCAGAAGTCGGAGACGAACCCAGGAGTGTGGCGATCGTGAAGCTTCCGTGTCTTTGCCGCAGGCAGGAGACGTGGACACCTGGAGAGGAAACGAGGTGAGTTCCTTGGAAGTCAATCGTTTCTGGAGGCAAGTAGAAAACGATCTTTACCGGCGGTAGCGAAACTACATTCTGACGCTGGAGTCACCACTGGTTCCTGCTTAAGTAGCGCTCCTGATTGGACATCAGGAGCAGCTGGGTGGAGATGCGCAGGTGCGGTGATCAACAGCGTCATCAGGAGAAGTAGGTCAGCCACGCCCCCTGCAGAGATAGAGCAAAGACACGGAGCAGCAGGGAAAAACACAGGAACTTGCAGAGATGAGTGAATGAGTGAGTGTGAATTATGACAATTATTCAAGTTTAGCAATTCAAATATAAATGATTAAAAATTCATTTTCTGGTGGCACATATTTCAGCCCATAGATTGGCCAATCACAAGACAGTTTGGAAGGCTCTACGCTGGCTGGGCAATCACACCACACTGTCTTCTGGGTGTGAGAGTTCAGTCTGAATTATCGCGGCTGAGGACAGCGTTAGAAAACAGTTGGTAGTCGGGGGCAGGTCTGCGGTGTCGGTTGGCATTTCTCTGGGTTGTCTGGGAGGCTCTGAGGAGGGCGGCACGTACCTCTTGCCAAACAGTTTGGCAGCGCTGGATGTTGGCTTGAACCGAGGGAACAGCCAGTTCCCTTTCTTGGCAGTTGAAGAGCAGTGGTTGGTAACCCAGGGAGGCTATGAAGGGCGAGACACCAGTAGATGCAGACGTGAGGGAATTGTGGGCATATTCGATCCACGGCAGAAACGAGCTCCAGGCAGCGGGATGACGTGCAGACACAGCGTAGGGGACTTCCATGCTCTGGTTGGAGTGTTCGGTCTTGGCCGTTTGACTGCGGATGGTAACCCGAAGATAGGCTGGCAGAGGACCGATCCCACTCCCGTGTCCAAATCGTCGACCTCCACTGTGAACTGCCTCTCGGGATCAGGATGAGACATGATGGGTGCCGAGGTGAATCTCTCCTTGAAATGAAGAAAGGCGGTGTCAGCTTCGTGGGACCAACGGAAAATCTGTTTGGGAGAGGTGATTTTAGTTAGTGGTTGAGCGATACGGCTATAGTCCTTAATGAATCTGCGGTAGAAATTAGCAAACCCCAAAAAACGTTGGAGTTGTTTGCGAGTAGTAGGAGTGGGCCAGTCTCTAACTGCTGAGATTTTTGCAGGGTCCGGGGAAAGTATTCCCTGCTATACAATAAACCCCAGAAAGGGTACAGTTTTCGCGTGAAACAAACACTTCTCAGCCTTCACAAACAATCTGTTCTCGAGGAGCCGCTGGAGAACTAAGCGAACATGTTCCTCTTCGTCCTCAGATAAAATGAGGATGTCGTCAAAGTAGACGAAGAGGAACTTGTCCTGCATGTCGCGCAGAATGTCATTGATGAGATGTTGGTAACTGCTGGAGCATTTGTCAAGCCAAATGGCATGACCAGGTATTCGAAATATCCTAGGGGGTTATTGAAAGCAGTCTTCCACTCGTCGCCCTCCTTAATCCGGACGAGATGGTATGCGTTGCGTAAGTCCAGCTTTGAGAAAAAACGTGCCTTACTCAGAGGGCAGAAGGCGGCGTCGAGGAGGGGAAGAGCGTACCGGTTCTTGACTGTGATGTCATTCAGGCCCCAGTAGTCGATGCAGGGTCTGAGGGATCTGTCCTTCTTTTTGACAAAGAAGAACCCTGCACCGACGGGAGAAGAGGAGGGACGAATCAACTCAGAAGATAGGGACTGGTTGACGTACTCCTCCATGCTGAGGCGTTCAGAGCGGGAGAGGTTGTAGAGACTAGGGATCGACCGATATGGGTTTTTCACGGCCGATACCGATACTTAATATACCGATAATACCGATATTTATTTGCAGTAAAAATGAACATTTTGGTGTCAAAATTTAGAGAAACACACCTGGGATTAAAATGAATACAGTATACTGTTTGTTTACACTGACAAAATTAACTTTTTGTAAAATAACATGAACACATAATTAACATAATAACATAATCACATAATCATTAATGTCTTTGCAAGTATTACACACTGCCCTTCCTGGGGTTGGCTTTGTAAAATACTGCCATACTGTACTTTTCACCCGCTTCTTGGATCCATCCACCTGTAATGAGGATTTAGAGAAAGAGTGACAATTAAAAAAGAGTAAATATATATTAATTTATTAGAGCAAAACTGTCTATTATACTTCCACTCCACTAGATAATATTATTATGATAGCCTACATGAATAACATTTAATTAATGAGGTCTTCTGTTCTCTCAGGTAGTCAACATCTGATTCAGCCTGATTAAGAGCAAACCAATACAGAGGGTGGCCAGAACCTTGGCTCACTACATTCATGTTATAGATGTAATAGTTATTTATGGAAATTTTACATCAAACAGCATAATGAGTAAATAAAGACACAACTTTCAGTGCTTAACAGAGTTTTTCACTTATAGTTCCTTATTTATTATTATATTTATTTATATATTTAGAGAAATTAAGTCATATTTGGAATCTCAGAACATTAAATGTACACTATTGTGCTTAGAACTGTGTCATATTACATAAATAAGAATAAAACACTTGGCAATTGGAAATTAAAACAATAAAGTTTACTTTACACATGAGTTGTAGACGCGACGGTTAATTTATTGATTGAAAAAAGAGAGCGCTGAGGGAGAGGCGACTGAAAAACAAACAAGGACACTTGCTGTTAAACTTATAGACTATAATCACCGCGGGTGTTTATTGATAAACCGGGAGCCGCCCCACAGGGTGAGACACGTTAGGAGATTAATTATTCCCACAAAGTTTTGATAACCGTAAGGGTCTCCTATTATTATTGTGCGTCTGGCCCCAGCTCTAAAGCAGTCGCGCCAATTAATAAGTAGTTTAATCTCCAGAGCCAAAGTGCAGGTTTTCCTCCCTTATACTAGAGGATAGGGTTGTGGTATTTTTTAAAACTTCATCCTAGAGGGCTTCACTGCCTTACCTTTCTGCTGCTCACCGGAGCAGTCCTCCGCTTCTCTTCAGAGTCTGTGGCGCTGCATGTAGAGGTTTGGTGTGTAACTTCAGCCAGAGGTTTGCCATCTAGGTCGCAAATAGTCTTAGGTTTGGGGAGTGCAATGCACGGAATCCCGGCTTGTGTGGCAACTTTAGAGTCAATGAAACTCTCGTCGGCCCCTGAGTCGACGAGACAGGTGAGGGGAATCGAGTTCTGCCCCCAACGCACCTGGCTGGTGAGGGTAACTCGTATGGGAGCTGGGCAGGAAGCAGCTGTGCGGCCCAGCTGCATGGGCTCAGTGTTGGGAACATGAGTGTTGGTTGGTAAGTGTGTAGGGTGAGGGTTGACTATAAGGTACAGGTAACGAACGTCACTTCTCGCGCCGTCTCTCACGTAGTCTACCATCCAATTTAATAGCTATGGAAATAGCCGTCTCAAGATCAATAATTTCGTCATGTGTCGCTAGTTCATCCCGCAGATCATCATTCAGACTGCATAAAAAAATACCTCGAAGGGCGGTATTATTCCAACCGCTTTCTGCGGCAAGAACACGGAAGTTAACGGAGAAATCGGCTACAGACGAGTTACCTTGTTTGAGGTTTAGCAAACGATTAGCGATTTCGTTACTCTGAGAAGGGTGATCGAAAACCTGGCGTAGCAAATTAGCAAAAGAATCGAAGGAAGTGGGTCTAGTGGTAGGGTTAGTGAACCTAGCAGCTGCCCATTGTGCAGCTCTTCCTGAGAGAAGATTAATTAGAAAAGCGATCCTAGCATGATTGGTGGGATAAGTGGTGGGCTGTAGGTCGAACACAAGTGACACTTGAAACAGAAAGCTAGCGCAGTGGTTTAGCTCACCAGAAAAATGTTAGGGGATTGGAACGAACGGTTCCCGAGCTGAAGCCCCGAGGGACTGATTTAGCGGGGTAATACTAGCTGGGGTAGCACATGGTGTAGGCTGACAAAGCAGATGGTTGAGGCTAGCAGTTAGCTCTTGTACAGATGCGGCTATCTCTGCGAGTGTCATGTCTCCCGATTAGCACGCCGTGTGCTGCTAGCGCTCGTCCCACTGCCTCGCTGTCTGCTGGGTCCATTTTTGGTCAGAATGTAATGTTACGGTTTCTCTTTATGGAGAAACCGATGACTAGGAAATGGAGGACCCGAGTGCAGACAGAGCCACGAGGAACAGTTTAAAGGACTTTATTAAAGTGAGATGGTAAGTATATACAACAACAGGTAGGTATGTGTATGTGTGTATGTGCATCAGTCTGCAGCAGGAAGAAGAAGGAAACGCCGTTCCTCTGTGGCAGTTTAAAGTTCATCGAAGCGTTCCCAAAAGGAACGGACTCACTCTGGTTGTTGAGTAGGTGAGCAATCGAGACGTCCTCCAAAGGACGAATGAGGAAACGGCGGCGTCGTGACGGAAGTGAAGACGAGCAGCGAGGAGTCGCTGGAAGCAGGAGGATCCGTGAAGAATCACAGGCGGAGAATGACGAGGAGGCGACGAGGAGGGAAGCAGGCAGAAGGCGGAAGTCGGAGACGAACCCAGGAGTGTGGCGATCGTGAAGCTTCCGTGTCTTTGCCGCAGGCAGGAGACGTGGACACCTGGAGAGGAAACGAGGTGAGTTCCTTGGAAGTCAATCGTTTCTGGAGGCAAGTAGAAAACGATCTTTACCGGCGGTAGCGAAACTACATTCTGACGCTGGAGTCACCACTGGTTCCTGCTTAAGTAGCGCTCCTGATTGGACATCAGGAGCAGCTGGGTGGAGATGCGCAGGTGCGGTGATCAACAGCGTCATCAGGAGAAGTAGGTCAGCCACGCCCCCTGCAGAGATAGAGCAAAGACACGGAGCAGCAGGGAAAAACACAGGAACTTGCAGAGATGAGTGAATGAGTGAGTGTGAATTATGACAATTATTCAAGTTTAGCAATTCAAATATAAATGATTAAAAATTCATTTTCTGGTGGCACATATTTCAGCCCATAGATTGGCCAATCACAAGACAGTTTGGAAGGCTCTACGCTGGCTGGGCAATCACACCACACTGTCTTCTGGGTGTGAGAGTTCAGTCTGAATTATCGCGGCTGAGGACAGCGTTAGAAAACAGATTTCTATCGGCTCATTTATAGCAACTAGGAGGTTTTTGACCATAATATGGTCAAAAGGTCTTCTTACATACATTATAAACAAGCTAATGTATGTAAGAAGACCTCCATAACTAACATATGTGCAATAGGACCACTCTATGTGAGCTTTAACATTCCCTGTGGCCCTCAGGTCCTCCGGCAGGCTATTCCACAGATGGGAGCCATAGTGCGGAAAAGATGCCTCACCATAAGTTTGTGTTCTAACTTTGGGGATTATTAAAAGGCCAGTGCCAGGATCTAAGGGTCCGTGAGGGTTCATATGATAAAAGCAATTCAAAAAGATAACAAGGCCCAGGCGCCTAAGACATTTGAAAACCTTTAAAGGGATCTTAAAATCACTCCTAAAACACACAGGGAGCCAATGCAGTGTTTTAAAAAAAAAAAAAAATTGAGATCAGAGTCAAAAATTATGCCCAAGTTCTTTACCTGATTGGAAGGATTTATGGACAGTGTTTGCAGTTTTGATAAAAGTTTCTCTCTGAGCCTTAGGATCGATAATTAAAAACTCAGTCTTGTCCTGGTTGAGCTGTAGGAAGTTTTCTAAAAATCTATCTAACATAAAATTAAAAAGGGCATCAATTGGTCCTGTGTCATCAGGAGACATGGATATGTATAGCTGAGTGTCATTCGCATGGAAATCGATTCCATGCCTCCTGATAACATTTCCTAAAGGGAGCATGTATAAATTAAAAAAGTACAGGGCCTAAAATTTAGCCTTGGGGCACACCGCACTTGATTTCATGGATCCTTAAGAAGCTTGTGTCCAAACTTCCAAGAAATGTTCTATCTGTGAGATAAGAACTGAACCATTGAAAGGCAGTACCAGAGAGGCTGACCAGGTTTCTAGGGTTAGTCTGGTGTCTAGTCTGTTTAACACAATCGGGTGATCAACTGTATCAAAAGCTGCACTCAGATCCAGCAACACAAGGACTGTAAGCTTGTGTGAGCAAGTTGCATCTGAGATCATTAACCATGACTGTGGTTAGTCTTAAAAACCAGATTGAAATTTCTCAAAGATGGAATTGTTATTTAAAAATTTATTTTGCTGAATAAAAACTGTTTTTCTCAAATTTTGCTTAAAGGTCACATTGGTCCTGTTGCACAACTGTTGCACAACTAACATATACTATATGTTAGTTATGGAGGTCTACTTACATACATTAACTTGTTTTTATGGTCAAAAACCTCTTGCTGTAAACGGGCCAATATAAATCCTCTTTTCTGACAGTGTTTCCCAGCAGTGAGACTTGACACTCAAATCTCTCAACCCAGAAGTGATATCAGCACACCCGCTCTCAGAAGCACAGCTCCCCCCTCTGGAACGGTGGATGCACTGCTACTCATTATCAAAACATTGTTTTAACAATGTTTAAAAATAGCTTCTTCACGACTCCCCGCCGCAGTCCCTTTTATGACTTTGACCCAGAGTCAGACCCAGAGTCAGAAGACACTGTCGCTCGTGAAACACCACAACGGATGTTATTCTTCTTCTGCGGTTCAATGTACGCAACCGGATGTGCCCAGACTAGTGCCCGGAATAGGACGGTCGGCTGTTCAGGAGAACCGTTGTTTACTGAACTATAACGGGATTTTCAGAGATCTCGCTGAGCCCGAGATTACAATAAAACACAGCGTTCTCAGCAATGGCTGAACTTTTTGTTTCAAAACTTCAGGGCTTCGCAAACAAGGTAATGAAGCAGATACACACTAAAAACAGCGTTAATTGGAACTTCCGGTCTAGTTCCGCTTTAAAAATGGTAAGTTGGACACTGGTCTGTAGTTTGTAGGAACATTAGGATCCAAATTGTTCTTCTTCGGAAGGGGTCTCACTACCGCCGTTACAGCAGGGAAAGTACCTGTCAGAAGAGAACAATTTACAATGTTAGTGAGCTCACCTTCAAAGAATCCATGTGCCGATCCCAGCTGATGTACAGTAGCGTGTAAGGCAGGGTAAACAGATCACTTGTCCAGGGTCAACACATGGAGACGATCAACCATTTACCCACACTTACACACAATTTAGAGTCTCCTGTTAACTTGGACATGTAACCAGAGAACCCATGCTGCGAGGCACGTGCGAGGCACGTGCGCCACTGTGTGGCCCCTGTACTGTAATATATTCAGCCAATGAAAGTTGATGAGACTTGAGCTCACTCTAGCTAATAGCTTATGTGCCCCAGATCGTTATTAGATGGACACAAAAAAGTGAATGTTCGTCAAAAGTTTCGCTCTTCTGTGGCTAACTCCAGCCCAACACCCACATTGGCAAGAAGTGGGCTGAGAGCAGGGTGAGTGAGAGTGTATAGTGTGTTTATATTTGAACAATGAGCCTCAAGCAAGCTATTTTTGTGTTTAACTCTTTTACCATAATGTTATCATGTTAATTTTCCTACTGGGACAGAACAGAATGAGGTTCCGTTTGGTCAAATTGAAAATCTACTCACTCTATTTAAGACACAGACCTTGTGTGAGAGAAGCCATTAGATCTCTGTCAAACACAGTCTTTGACTGCGCATGGCAAAAGATAAGAGGCAGAAACACGGGGGCAGCTGTAACAAGACAAAGAGGAAAGTGAGGAAAAGAAAAGGTGATTTGTGCGCTCTGTGTCAAAAATGGCTTTGCCGTGTTACATCGATCACGTCTTACCTGCTTTTCCGACGATAACATTTAAGACGAGTCAAGAAGAGAACAGAAGTGAAGCGAAGCGTGGACAGGAGAGAGGTGTTTATTTGTGTTTATTTTTAGTTTAAATTATTTTACACGTTAAATATAAGATAAGATTTGTGTGTCCCCTTTCGCATGTTTACATTGGAGCTTTCTTGTGCTTGTGTCTCTGGAGCTCCGTCTAGGTCCATGCATTTAAGTATACGAATGAAGCCTCTGTTACTTTGCGAAGAACATTTTACAAAGGAATAGATAAAAATGTGAGATTAATTGCGATTAAATATTTTAATCGTTTGACAGCACTAGTAACACTTGTGTGTGGCGAGGATGAGACAGACAGCGTTTGCTCTTTGTGCCCACTCAAAGGCAATCATGGCATGTACAGAGTTTTCATTGCTCTTTGATT
Source organism: Microchirus variegatus (assembly GCF_963457635.1). NCBI lineage: Eukaryota > Metazoa > Chordata > Actinopteri > Pleuronectiformes > Soleidae > Microchirus > Microchirus variegatus. The sequence continues at coordinate 16,600,133 of NC_139817.1, read as the reverse complement.
CATTTGTCATTAAAGGAAACTTATCTATTCATGTGATGCTGTGATCAAGTAAACACTGGCTCTGAGAAAATAAGCGGTCCCTCAGGTCAGTGTTTTATGGCAGAAAAGCATCTGAGAATTAATGTCTTAGCTACTTGTGGGTGTTTTGGTTCCCGTAAGCTCTATGATTGTTTTTTTTTCTGTGTGTATTTTTTTTGGTTATCTAATTAAACATTCCTGGTTTATATAATGGAGGTAAATCCCTGGTTGTTTATCCGAGAGACTATCACACCCCCTCTCCTCCCTCATCCCATTGAAAGCATGGTTTTACACTTTGAAAATGACAAGCATTGTGCACACTGAAGTCACATTTTGTTTGCACTTGGATATACAGTACAACAATATTATTTTTTATGCATTATTTGGGCAGCCCTCCCTTGCATGTACATGTCTAGAAAGGCTCAGATCTCTCAAATAAGTCTATGGCTGTAAAATTGATCAATTATTAAATGAAAGTTGCACGTGTTATATTAGAAAAGTAAAAAAAAAAAAAAAAAAAACTCAGTGCACAAAGATTGAGGGAGGATTTTTGCAGGAGGAATGAAACCCTCATGTCTACTCGGATTAAAAGGCAGATGCAGCTTCACTAACACTGGCAGGACCACAGAGTCTTGACAGTCTGCTGGCTCTTCACCTAAAATTAAATAAAAAATGTTGTTAATAGATCCCAGACTGGCAAGACTGAGCTGTTCCGTGCTATAGCTAGCTGCTAAACTAGCTAGGAGCTAGCCAGAAGCTAAAATTCACCCTGTAACTGAGACTGGCAAGACTGAGTTTAATTGTGCTACAACTAAGCTAGCAAGGCTAAAATTCATCTTGTGACTGACACAAAACTAAAACAAAACTGTTTATTTATTTTATTTATCATCTTTATTTTGTTTTTGAATGTCTGACCCCCCCCCCCCAAAAAAAAAAACCCAGCACATTTACGTCAATCACTGCAGTTGTGACAGTGAGACATCCTCTGTGGAAATAAACATTCATAAAAAAAAAACCTAAATGCTGCTAAAAACATAAAGAAATCCTGACATACTTGTCATTTACATTTAAAAGCCCAATTTTTGAGGGAGCGTTACAATAACAGTCCTTTTAGAATTTTCTGAGGCATGAATTTGACTCAGAACGTGACTTAAAGCATATTGTAATTTTGGCAGGATCAGCGCTGAGGTTTGTCTCTCTGTGCCTCTGACAGGAATTGATAGTCACCCCCACACCTGTCGAGATGCCAGGACAGTGTTTAGAGTCAGAATGACCTTTATGAAGCGGAATTCTCGTAATAATGACATTTATTTTCACAATTACGAGACATTTTAACAGTAATTGCTTGTGAATGATGTCAAGTGTTTTGGAAATTGACTTCTTGTCCCTCAACTCCAAGTCGTTTCTGTTTTAATGAAGTGGAGGTCATTGGTGCATTAAGGGAGTTTTTATCTGCAGAGAATGACAGATAGTCAAGTTTTAATGCAACAGTGGCGAGGCTGCACTACCTCATGCAGCCACTGGGGCTGGGTATTTTCTACAACCTCACAATATGAAATGCATCACGATACAGAGTCCAGGATGTGAGACATTAGGGGTGGGATATGCCAGAGACACCGTGACACGATTGTTAGAGCCATTTGTGACAGAATAACTGTGAATTATGTTTGTTAAGTATAAGTGACTCCACAGTTTCTTTGCATCATGCTTAATTAAGTTTCTTAATTAGTGCAGTCATTAGCCCCGGCCTCTGATTGGCCGTAGAGTTAACAGGCTTGCCTGTGCTTGTTAGATTTTTTAGTTGAAACTGTGGAGACTTGAGAGCGCACTAGTTTTTGACCGTGCTTTGAATTACTTTTATTACTATTATTTTACTTTAATTTTCTTATAATGCACTTTTGTACGACAAATTTTCAGTAAAACAGTAAAAATGAAGAACGGTATACAGAGTTTTAGTTGAAGTACACGTCAACTTTATGCTTGGGCTCTATGGCTTAAGTGGGCATTGTAAAAGGAAAGGACAGAGCCACACTAACAGCGATATTATCACAATATTTAGGTCAAGATATGATATCACGATAAAAAGGTCAAGATACAATATCACAACATTTAGTTCAAGATATGATATGATCACGATATTTAGGTCAAGATACGATATTATCACAATATTGCAATATGCTGAGTATTGCGATATGTAAACAATGTTCAACTTTTTCAATTGTTTCCCCTGCCACCCCTACAATACATATTGCAGTACAATGTTATTTTAAATAATAATTTTCTACACAGTATTTGCCACAACAGTTGCTGAACTGTTAATAACATCTCTTTGGTGGCACCCAGTGGCTTTTGTTCGCAGTTTCGGTGATGTCTATATCACAAGACCACCATCACGGCATTTGCTGCCACGATTATACAATTTTGTCAAGTAACATCACAGGCGGTACACACATCTGCAAGGTTTATACTTCCCTGTATTGATTCTTTAGCTGACTGCTGTCTCAGGAAACATGGGCCAAGTGTCACATGACTGCCTGTAACAACTGATAGCAACATTACACCTTGCTTTTTGTCTATAATCACATACATTCTCTTGTGATTGTGTTATTTTTGTGGCCCTCACATAAATGAAAAACGCTCCATAGCAACTGGCCAAGATCGATATATATATATTTTTTATATGAAACTTTTACACATAAATTATTGCATTGGAGAACAGAGCTTTATTCTTAGATTGAGATTTATGGGCCACTGAGCTGACGTTTTAAAGCTCACATAGAGTGGTCCTGTTGCACATTATATGTTAGTTATGGACGTCTACTTACATACATTAAGTTGTTTTTATGGTGAAAAACCTCCTAGTTGCTGTATGACTTTGACCCGGAGTCAGAAGACACTGTCGCTCGTGAAACAAAGGACGTTCTTCTTCTTTCGCGGTTCAATGTACACAACCGGATGTGCCCGGACTAGTTTTTTCAGAGATCTCGCTGAGCCCGAGATTACAATAAAACACAGCGTTCTCAGCAGTGGCTGAACTGTTTGTTTTGAACCTTCAGGGCTTCTTAAACAAGGTAATGACGCAGATACACACTAAAAAACAGCGTTAATTGGAACTTCCGGTCTAGGTCCGCTTTAAGTGAAATTTACAAGTGAAATGAGCAAACCCTTGCCCAAAGTTTTGTTCTTGACCCAAAGCGGAACTTTAAACTCTACCATTAACCTCCAGAGAATCAGTGTTGGTAGTATTGGTTGTTTTTTATTTGCATTTGATTAGTATTTGATAACTCATGACCTTGACACTCGAGAAGCCTTAAAGACACCTTCAAAGAAAAGTGAAAACAGATTGCTCTTTTACACTGCTGCCCCAGTCATAGGACTTGAAAAAGAATGTATTTGCTGGGGTCTTTGTGAGTGGATTTTTGGTTCATTTAAGGTGCTCGTAACTCGCTGTGCTGCTTTTGTTGGGGAGTGTCAGGTAGTTTACTGTAGCTCTTCAAGTTGATGGCGCATTTTATTTGAGCGTCCATAAACTGCAGTAAAAACTGGCTGAGGAAAAAAAAAGAGGCTGGAAAAGTTATAGCACTGTGACAGGCCAATGAGAGGATCAAAGAGGAGGAAGAGAAAGGGGCGAACAGAGGGGGAATAAATATGTGCAGAGGAAGCAAAGATATATAATTTTTTTGAGTTGAGAGCAGGAAAGAGTAAATCACAAAAAGATATAGAAGCATCACTGAAAAGGGTTGAAAGGAATTAGGTATCCTGAAATTGGGTATATTTGCTTTAACATCGTCCAATTTTCTTAGTAAATCAGTTTGAAATCAGACTGTGCTTGACCACATGTGATGTGAGGTGTAAATGCACCAGAAAGAAATTGGGGATGTATTTTGATTCAATCTCAAGGTGGCACCACATTGAAAACAGTGGTCGTTGCTGGTCTTTAAAACAGGGGGCAATAATTTCAGGCCCAGACATTTATACATAAATTCAACCCACGTTGACAAAAATGAATGAACAACTGGAACAAAGAAACATGTTAATTACTCAAAACAAGGGTTAGAGTTAAATCTGCTTTATGTGTCTGCTACGCTGTCAATCAATAACTGGCTCCACCTTTCAGACAGTTCCTCCAATCATCACGCAGAAGCCCAGCGCCTTTGCCCCGCCCAATTTTCCACTGACTACCAAAGAAGATGAGCTTCCGTGGAAGTGATGTTTTTGCCACATTTAAGAATGCTCATCGCAGTGAAAAAAACCTACTCTGTGTTAACCCATAGAGAACAGTTGAAGTTGCTACTTCTATGGGATTATGAAAATGATAGCTACTACTACGGGAATACGAAAAATCATATAAGATGAATCTGACGATAAACAGCTGATTCTGCCATGACACGTTCTAATTTCATATTGAAATGCAAGCACAACACAGTACATGTTTGATGTTGACATTTTAGAGGAAGCTGAGCTTCCCTTGCTGTCATAGACCAATCACCCCTGCTGTACATGAGTGTAAATATTAATTACACATGACGGCAACAGCTAGTAGTTAATAATTAAGCTTTAATGAATGCCCTCACATTATGCAAAACACTTTCATTTGGAGCAACAATGACACTCTACTTTCCTCTTCTTTCCAGGAATGCTATAAACCATACAGTACAGTACAGCACTTATTATATATTTATAATATCTGAGTGTAGCAATGAAGATATATCAATGAAAATAAAATAAACAAAATCAAACAGTTGTCCTGCGGGTAAAAGTTGATAATAACAGGTAGGTAAACATTAGCCACATCAAAACAGTACGTGCAAATGCCATGTGAAATTGTCCATTAATAATATTAATAAAGCAATAACTAGCTGTAATCTGTTATTGCGCAGTACAGCATTCCATGTACCTCAGCAGCTCAGTCTGCTTTTGGCACTTGGATTTAAAACTTGTTTTCAACCTGGAATTGTGTGTTTTTATGGATGTGGAACTCCTTCAGGAGAGCGGGGGTAAGAGGAGGTATGTAGAGAGGATTTTTCTCAGTGTCCTGTAGTAATGCACCGCTGTCGAAATTACCTGTAAGAAGATGAATTCCCAATTTGAAGCCTCCAGAATCACAATTTGGCCAGCGCCATGTTGACGCGTGCCAACTGATGTTTGGAGGCGTCGCCCGCAACTGGGCTCCTATTGGACGATAGCAGCTATCAGTCACACTGGTGCTTTATCTGCTTTCCTCTCAAATTATTAACATAATTCACATCATGTGCTAGTGAAAGAGACCTGAAACTAGGGATTGAGAACAATAACTCCTCAGAAAAGTGTTTAGCGACGTTATAAACCAACTCAGAATGGGGTTCATTTTGGACTGAGCGAAGGAATATTTAATATTTGTAATTTATTCCGCCAAATAATTTCCTTTATCCAAATCCATTAATTATTCAAGGGCACACATTCTGGCTGTCGTTAACCACATGAGAGGGAGTTCATGTGACTCTGTGTTTGTGCTTCACAGCCAAGAGACATATAGGTTCTGCATTTCAAAGCACGCTGGCTAATTTCATTCCATGCCACCGCTAAGCCAATTTACCGTGGCTGATCCACTTCTAAATTCCATTTAAATGAACAACTGATGCCTGAATCAAACCATGTTCAGACACTAGCACTTTATATTTCTTCTCTCTTAAATGCAGCAGCTGAGTTTCATTCTGTCGGAAATTTATCAGTTTTCTTATCACATTTTGTGCATTAATGTCAGTCTGGAAGTACTTTACTTTGAGGTTCTTGATCATCTTTTTTGTGGGGAAAAATCGGACAAAAAAGTGAGGAAGAATGATGGAGCAGAATCCCGTTGGTAGAATTCAATCACAGAGCCAGGAGCCATGCAGGCGTGTATGGCACAGTTAAATGAACTGCCTTACAGTCGAGTCCATCCGTCATGAATTTGCACAATCGCAGGGAGAAACTGCTATTTGGACTTTGATAGGAGCCGAGCAGGAGCCATGGCATGATAACTAACTTAAGCTTGATAATGCCCTTTGATTGTGTCTGTTGCAGCCATGTTTTTTTTTGTTTTTTTCTATAAAAATATCCTCACATTCTCCATTTCAATGAGGTGAAATTGGTGCAAAACTCCTTCCTGGTGAACTGACATGTGGGTGAATGAACGTTATATGTAAATGAAAGGGGTTGCATCAGCCTGCGGAGAGGAAGTGGAGGATGATCCCTGCCCACCAAGGCAACCATCTGTTCCAAACTGTTTTTTTTTCTTTTTTGTTGCATTAGTGTGCCAGCATTTGGTATTAAAGCATTTTTAAAAAAAATGGTTTAACTCGTTTTGCCCTCATTGAAATAGTAGGGAATTCATAATTTCAACCCCAGAGTGTCAATGCATGGCAATCACTCGTGAATAAAAGTACCTTGACGGGATACTTATAAAGTAAAAGTACAAGTATTTTACCCAGAAAATGACTTTGGTAGAAGTTGAAGTCACTTTTTTTTATATAATATTACTTAAGTAAAAGTCTATGCGGGGCAGCGTTAGCTCAACTGACCTGCCCCATATGCTGAGGCTATAGTCCTCGCTGCAGGCGACCCTGGTTTGAATTCCGCACCAAGCGGTCTTTCCTGTGTGTCGTACCCCATCTCTCTGCCTCCTGTTTCCTGTCTCTCTCCACTATACTGTCCATTAAAGGCAAAAGGCCCAAAAAATATTTTTAAAAAAGTAAAAGTCTATGGCATTTACTGTACTTAAGTATGAAAATCATTTTCTGATATGAAATGTACGTAATGACCCTAATCGTCTTCTGTAGGTTTGAATGTCGCAGACCTTATTAAAACGTTGCACCCTGCAACTTCAAAAAACGATATATCTTTATATATATATTATTAAAGCGGAACTAGACCGGAAGGTCCTATTATCGCTGTTTTTTTTGGTGTGTATCTGCGTCATTACCTTGTTTATGAAGCCTGACGGTTCGAAACAAACTGTTCAGCCATTGCTGAGAACGTTGTGTTTTATTGTAATCTCGGGGCTCAACGAGATCACTGAAAATCCAGTAATAGTTACGTAAGCAGCGGTTCTCCTGAACAACCGATCGTCCTGCTCCGGGCGGTAGTCCGGGCACATCCGGTTACGTACATTGAACCGCAGAAGAAGAATAACGTCCGTTGTGGAGGTGTTTCACGAGCGACAGTGTCTTCTGACTCTGGGTCTGACTCCGGTTTAAAGTCATAAAAGGGACTGCGGCAGGGAGTCGTGACAAAGCTATTTTTAAACACTGTTAAAACAATGTTTTGATAATGAGGAGCAGTGCATCCGCCGTTCCAGAGGAGGGCGCTGCGCTTCTGAGAACGGATGTGCTGGATAGTACTGGCCAATCACAAGACTCTGTCTTCTGGGGGTGAAAGTTCACTCTGAAATCTCGCAGCGAAAAATCACTGTCAGAAAAGAGGATTTCTATCGGCTATTTTACAGAAACTAGGAGGTTTTTGACCATAAAAACAAGTTAATATATGTAAGTAGACCTCCATAACTAACATTTATGTGCAACAGGACCACTCTATGTGACCTTGAACTACAGTAAGGCCGATTGTGTGTTTTAGTGTTTTTACATTTAAATAAAAAAAGTTAAATGATCTGATTTGTATTCTTCCTTAAAAAAGGAGGTAAAAACTCTTGTGTTCTCTGAGTTCTCTGGTGTTTGTCGTTTGTTTATCGATCTCTGTGTTCACATCGCTACTGAGACGATGACTTGCATCATCAACACTGAACACTGACTAATCTTGCGGTGAGAGGGACCCACTGACCTGTCGCCAAAATTGTATTTTACTTAAATCCCTCACAGATAATTACCCAGATTACACGTTTCTTCAAGACAGAGGTGAATATTTGTCACTTATTCAGCACTTCAGGAATCTTTAAGTTGACTTTGACGAAGGTGCCTCGTTAAATCCACGTCTGTGTCGATGGCCAGTGACTGATATACAAGAGTGAGTCACACTAAGTGGACAATATTATAATGATAATGACCAGTATATGAGATTATTTGTGTGTATGTGTGTGTGCAGAATCCTCAGCTCAGCGGCAGACTCATTTTTTCTCAACCCAGAAAAATGCTAATCCTGCGATCCACGCCATGCACGCGTCCTTCCTCTGTCCCTCGAACCTCTTATCACTTCCTCATTTCTCTTCTCTCCTCTTCCTCCTCTTCCACCATCATCTTCATCATCCCACTGGGACCGTGCATTGCGAGATGGCAATTACAACTTCGTTGACACGGCAATTCTGCAGGGGCTTCTTTCCGTCCTGCAACATCCTCCTGTCCCCTCCTGACTAATTTGTTTGTCTTTTTCCATTCCACACCCGTACACCTTCAGAATCTTGTTGTCCTTCTCTCAAAGTTGCCAGAAGAGCATGTTTCATGTCCATCATGTCCACGGCTACCACCTTTCATCATCACATTTCCTTCCCTTTTTTGTAACAAATTTCTTTCATGGACACCAGCAGCTTTTTTCGATGAGTCACAGAGATAAATGATATTAGCCCCAGAAGTGCAGTCTAGATACAGCTGCTGGCTTTATGATGTTAAAACAGCTTTATTCTTGCTCTGTGCGAGGCTGTACAGGGTAGATTTAAGAAGGTGTCAGCTGCGTCTGTGTATTTGTGTGTGTGTAGGAATGTGTGGCCAAGTTAGTTGGCAGGACTGCGTCCAGTGTCAGCTTTTATTGGAAATCACAAAGTGTGGAGAAAGCAGGGCTTTTAGCGGCTCTTATTAAGTGCGGATATAAAACACTGTCTGGAGCTGCTGCTTCTGCTGTATGTGGCCCTTTGATATCCATGTAATACAGCTTTGTGTGTGTGTGAGGGAGAGGAAAGTGAGCAGTTTGTGTGACTCTGTGTGCATATGAGACTACAAAATGCATAAAAAGCTGTGTTAAATTGCTGGCACTTTTATCAAGGTGTGACAGAAGGAGAGAGAGGGGGAGGAATATGTTGAATGCAGCGCATATCCCCGACTTTCATGTGGTTTGCCTTTTATTTACACACCTGCAATTCTAACTGATAAAATATCGTAAGGGATGGAAGAAAGCAATTTTCATAAATTGGAATATGTGTTGTCCATTTTTGGCATCGCCTTGCAGTCAAACGTATTTCCTGGGTTTTAGGAGACAATCATTATTTTCACTTCCACTTCTTTCAAAAGTGTCCAATACTTGTTTGCATGCAGCTCATTCCTCTGCTGTTCTTTTCTGGAAACTGTCTCCACCCCGCAAGTCTCTCCTGCCCCATCGCTGACCTCAGTGTCTGGAGTCCCTTCTGGTGGATTTTTGTGTCATAAAGCTGCCTGAATCTCTCATTTACTACATCCTCTGTCAATTCAATTCAAAATTGCCCAAAAACAAAACGTTCAATCCAAGATGGTGGCCTTCCTGTTCGCTTTCCATCATGGTCCTAATGTTATTTTATCTTCACACCAAACTTCTACACGTGTGTACACATTTTCATCCATGTACGATAAACCTGCTGTTCAGGGTGTATGAACACTTATTAGTCCCTTCCTCCTTATTAGACTTATAAGTCACCTTTTGACCTAGATAAAATCCTTTGATAACTTTTAATCATTAACTTGTCTAGAACACATCTACTGAGTTTGACGTGGCTAGCTCAAACGTGCTAGGACGAGTTCGTTCAAATGCAAAGACTGACGAGCCATTTTGGTTTTTCCAAAATGGCCGACTTCTGGGTGGGCGGAGCTAATGGAAGTACATTAGAAATGTGTTGGGAATCATTGGAGCCCTAGAAAAAAAAGTCACCTGATGAAAGCTGATTTTTATTTCCGTAAGCCCCTCCCACATCCAGTTTTCCACGCTTTTTGATGCTGTCACAGAAATCCGTGAGTGTTGGGATGTGAGAAAGGCCTCAAAAACGCAATTAATTTGAGGGAAAAATAATAATGATGATGACCCAGGAAGAATGTGGATAAAGGTCACAGTCAGAAATCTGTCTGTGACATTGCATTGAGATAAAATGGAGAAGGAAAACACTAGCTGACATTGAAAGATACTTATGTCAACATGCCAGATGTAAATATCCTGTTGCAGTCCAGTCCTGTTAACTGGACTGCAGCCCTGATGCTACTTCTGCTGAAACATGTTACGTCAAACTGTCAAAAGTTAAAGAAAAATGGAATTAAAAAAAAAAGTAATTCTGGGTTAATGGGGGCGGGACTAGATACGCTTTTGCTTCTCCTGCTTTCCTTTCAGTCATGTGTATGAATTTAACTGATGATGTGAGCTGATGTTTCATGCCCGACATAAACAAATCATTCATTCATTCATTCATTCATTCATTCATTCATAATAACTCATATCAGTCTCACCTTGCGCTCGGACCCCAAAAATAAAATGTAAAACATTCCTTAGCCTCTGAAAATCAGATATAAATTTGAAGTGTGGAAATAACAGTGACGAGACACTTTGCGATGTAATCTGAAAAAAATCTCAATCTCATCAGCGATGCCTTTTTCCACGTTGCCGATCAATAATAGATGCATTTCTGCTCATCTCTTTAAGTCACTCGCACTTAAAATTAATCCACCGTATCCAATAACTGAGATCCACATAATGAGCCTGACACTGTGTCTCATTAGCGGAACGTCGAGAAGCCGTTCCCTGGCTCACATGGAGCTGAACCGACGGATCTTACGGTGGTAAATATTTCATGATTTTTGTGAGCAACGTTAAATGTTTAATATTTGACACAGCCTAATATTAGCTTTTAATTTCAAAAGACTAATCGACGTGGGATCAAACGTTACATGAGGTTTACGTCAGAAAGAAACGGAAACGGGGAGGAAAAATGCAAGCTTATGCACTCGGTGACATATATACTCACTCTGTAGCCGCTTTATTAGGTACACGTGTTCCACTAAATCAATCGCATGGCAGCTACTTGATAGGCATGATGTTAGACTTGTTCAGGACGACTCAGAATGTGTATTACTATTTTATTTTACCACTTAATACACATAAATAAAGTAAAATAATTACAATTAATGACATAAGAAAAACAAAGAGAGAATATATAAACATATAAACAACCAGCTGACCATGTTACTATAGTATATCACTCATTGCACACATGCTTGACTCATCCACACGTGTCCATTCACTCTTGTCTCTAAGCTGTGGTTAGACAGAGTTAGTCCCTCATCACCTTTGACCTCCAGAGCCGACGTTGACCCCGCTGAAGGAATGAATGAATGTCAGTGTGAGTTGAGATGTGAAGCAAATGTGATTTGACATGAATATTAGCGTGGTATTCACATGATAGTGATGGTAATGTGGTTTCCTCGTCTCTATGTGACTGTGATTTAATATTGTGTCCAAAAAAGAATTTAAAAAAATTAGTTCTTAGTTAATTTTAGTGCAAATTAAGGCTATTTATTAGTTAGTCATTTAGACCAGTGTTTTTCAACCAGTGTGCCGTGGCACTAGAGTGCCGTGAGAGATCGTGTGCCGTGGGAAATTATCCAATTTCACCTAATTAGTCTAAAAAACATTTTTTGAAAACAAATAATTAATTATCTGCAAATAATATGGATATAAATATTCAAGACACTTTGAAAAGAATAACTAAATTGTTAATATAGGCTACAGAGTATTATTTTTTTTAAATGTTTGTTTGGCGGTGTGCCTCGTGATTTTTTCAATGAAAATTTTTTACCTTGGCTCAAAAAAGGTTGAAAAACACTATTTAGACTAAGTTAAGTATGTAGATGGTAGAGATGGGAATCAAACCTATGACCTTGTAGTTGAATGACGACCCGCTGATCCATCACCATTCAAATAAAAACTCTCACATTTAACATATGGTATATTTGGTATATTTACTCATATTTTTTTTTTACTTAAATGACATTTTTACTCAGATTTTTCATCTTCTTCATTTCTGTTAATTATGCATTTCTGTTTAATATTTTCTTAATTTCTGTCAATAACTTCTTATTCTAATTTCTATAATAATTAGAACATTATTATAATATTTGTTTCTGTTATTAATAGATATATTATACTAGCTAATATAAATAATAATATTCTAATTTCTATTAATAACTTCTTAATTTCTGTTTAATATTTTCTATTTTCTTTGCTCCATAACACAGATACATCATTTTAGTTTGTGGACAAAACAAAATGGTTTAAATGTTTGAAAAATACTGATCAACATTTTTTTTAAATTTTATGAACCAAACGACTACTTTAATCGAGAACAATTATGAAAACAATCATTATTTGCAGCCCTAGAGATGATGATGATTATTATTGAACGTGTCCGACTTCAATAATTGTCAAATCATCATAATTATTTTTTTCATGTGAAAATGAAGATAATTTTTAGTGATTCCAAATCACCATGGCAACATCTGTGGAAAATATTATGCTTTTGTTACCATGTAGTGGAATTGTGATCATATCTTCACTATCAAATTATTCTGCAAAACAACACAACTTGATTCACTGCAAATTAAAGTTTTTATTTTCCAGCTGCTTTTTATGGGGGTGGCGACAGGTCAGAGACTTTATATGAAGTAATGCATTTTAATTAAATTGTTTTGGCTCAACACGCCGGGATTAGTGACCTCGCATCACACGAGGTCTCGACCTCTGTGCGCTCTTGTAGCAGACGGCTGTGTAATCAGACTCCAGTCAGGTGAGGTTTGACCTCCTTCTCAGAGCTGCCAGTTCTTAAGCTTTTCTATCAGCAGAATAGAGCTGCACATGCGCAAGGTCAAATACACCCACAGTACACACATGTACACAGTTGTTGTGATTTGTTGTACATGTTTTTTTTTTGTTTTCTTTAAACTACAGGTTTTGTTTGACTAAAAATGTGCCTGTGCCTCTTTTTTTTTTTTCTTTTATATTGATATGCATAGAAAAACTCACCGACTCAGCCGTTGTGGCTCTGCAGATCAATTGCACTGACCTTGTGCCAGCAAAGGGGGGGATTTCACTGTGAGCGGAATTCTCTCTCTCTCTGCTCTTGGCCGACGCTGCTCTGTGGCAAATATGTGACTCGAATTCAGGGAACCAAAAATAAATAAATAAATAGTAGAGTATAGTTTAGTAAGTGATTTACTTTATCTTGACAGGAAGTCAATAAAAATGCATTATTACAAAGGCTCAGTATGTATCAATGTAATGTTTATGCACTGCTATTTCCTTGTATATTCATATTTAATCGCACATTTTTATCTATTCTTAATGTCCCTTGATTTCTTTTTATACCAGTATTTTTCCTCATTTTAATACTATAGAAAAGTGTGTTTTTTACACACTTTTCTATAGTATTAAAATTATTAAAACGTATTTAAAAAAAGCAAATTGCTGTGTGTGTGCGCTGTAGGAGGTACGAGACGTTTGTGTACTGCTGAGTATTGCGTGTGACATCACAGAGGTGCGTAGGTGAAGCAGGATGTAATGTGTTCCGTGTGTTTACATTAGCGAGAACATCTCTGTCACCCTTCATATTTTGAGTTATTCCTCCTAAGAGAGGCTGTGTATCACCCTGCAGTGCTGTAAATAAAGTGCTGTTCTTCAACGCAGACAAAGTCCAGTGGTTTAATGTGTTGTTGCCATAATGAGCTAATCCCAGCTAAAGGAGCTAGCGGTCTTCGGAGGCCTCCTTAGATACGGAGAGTTCGCTTGGAGACGGAGAAGCGTACATCGCTTGCCATCCACTCAATATGTAACGTTAGCCTACTACTCTTTGGCCGGCTCACACGCTCAAACAAGTGAGCGCAAAGTGCCTGTTGTTTTGTTTCCGGTCTAGCTATATCCGGTGTGGTATTGTCGTTGTTCTAATGTTACTAGTTAGTACATGCGGTTACTAGGAACCGTATGTGAAAAAAACTAAATAGTTTGCTCGGCCAAAAAGAACGTTAATCTCGCGATAAAGAAATTGATTGAGTTAAAACTGGATTTTCTTTCACTGCCTTTGACATGTCAATCTGCTCCCGATCGTTCACTGCCATTGACGTGTATACACGTGTATACATGTCAATTGCGTTTTTCGCCAGGGGGGGGCGCAAGACACTCTGGTGGAGCTTGTCTCTCAATATCAAAGCTGTAAACTAAGTGTAATGACGAATCGAACATGTAGATGGCAGTACTGCTCTTTTTGGATGGGTGATCAGCATATATCATAAGAAGAAGAACAGAGATGTGGACTGAGAAAATGGCGATAGAGAAGAGGAAAGGCTGAGGCAGCTCACGCTGGACAGAGCATGTGTTGTGGAAGTTTGGTGAAGAAGAGTGACGTGAATGGAGCGGTGACGAGGGCGATCAAAGCCATCATGAAAGGAGGGAGTAATGGATCTGTGCGCGATCATGAAAGGAGGGAGTTTACAGAGCCGTGTGGACAAAAAGGACCCGCGTGACGCGGCGAGAGCTGCATTTCTCCGTCGCGTGAAGTCGCGTGTATTCGCGGTCTCAACTGACGAATCTTGTAAATAAGTTGTTATTTTGCCATCAAAGGCCCTTTCTGAGTGTTGAGAACACTCACACATGAACATATATACATAGGGAAAATGATTTTTTGTCAGATGTAAAAGTTGTTGATATGAAGTACATTTACATATAAATTATTGTTTTGCCATCAAAAGCTTTTTATAAGTGTTGTATTTGTTGTTTTATAGAAGGAAAACACTGTTCAGATGTTTGAGGTGTCACTAAAGCAAAAAATATTAGCCTCAAAGTCTCTGATCTGCTTGAAATGCTTCTTTTCACAAAACGCTTGTTTTCTCCGGTTTTTGTTAAAAAACTGTTTTTGGTGAGATCAGCCTATTTTCTAATGCCGATTACTAAAAAACGGAAAAAGGTAGAAACATACTTTTTTTTCCTGATGAAAGAAGAAAGTCTATTCTTTCCTTTGGTAGTTTCACCATTTATATTTTCATAGAAAACAATATTATGTGGGTCTCGAAAGATGGGTCAAAATGCTCGAAAACGGCTGGCAATATGGGAGGCTCTGCTCTGAAAATGGCTGGCAGTGAAAGAGTTAATAACGCGATAAACTGACAGCTCTAGTTTTTACTCTCTTTGCTACCATAGAACTATATATTTTTCTGTTGTGGGTCTAATTATCTTATCGCTCATCTCATAACTCATCTCATATCTCATCCCATCTCTCATATCCCCTCTCATAACTCATCTCATGTCATGTGAGTTAGCATTTAGCAGCTAAACTGAAAAATAGACGCCTCCAAAGTCATTCCACTTTCACATTCAAGTCAAATCCTGTCAAGCATGAAGGGACTGACCTGTGTATCAGGCTGCAAAATCATAGATGGAGCCTTTGAATGTAAGTAAAAACTCCACAGGGCGTCTTCATTTCAGCACCGGACTCACAAATTTGTGGTTCCACCTGTGCGGCGTGTTGTGCTCTGCAATCGAAAGCAGGACGAGGATAAACTGTGTCGTTGATCTGATTGGCTCGGATTGATAGCAGCTGCCATCACAGCCAGCTGATAATTTAATCCTCCTTAATCCCAACACTTTTTAAAGAAAGTGCTGCAGGTGCTCTGGTCATGGAAGTGGTGTTGGGCTCTCACGAGGGAGTTCTTCGCCACATCCTGCACTTTGAATGAAAATAAATAAGAAATTAAATTGGGGCCGAGTCCAAGCCCAGATACTCGATGTGAGTCATACAGGAAGCATATGGAGGCAAAGAGAACACAGCCCTGAGTATCACAGGGAAAACAACATTTAAATATGAGAGAGTGCCTGTGCCGTATAATGATACCATCATCATCATAAATGGGCACCATTTCAGTTTGTTGCCATTTCACTGTTTGAATGATAGAAAAGACTAAAACACATCATCAATAAGGCTGTTTATCACGACAGTACAAACCCACTGTCTATCATTCCTTGTATTTTGAAGTCTAATGATTTGGTTAACGACAAACAGCAAAACACTGAAAAGTTTGTTGCCCAAGCAGCTGATTTGTGGGAGGAGCCTTGTCTTGCTCCACCCTGACCGTACCATACAATTTTACTTTGGTGGCCCAATGGGTGCCAAAAAATGGAACCATATCGGTTACTTTGGTACAATTCCTAATGGTTCCAAAGAGGCAAAATGTTGTCTTTTAAATTTACAGAAATTCCATGGGATTGGGAACTTTAGTTTGGGAATTTTGGACATTTTCCAATTTGGAAACTTGCCATGGGAATGTATGGGAATCTTTGCAACCCTAATGGAAACTGTACCATACCATTTTACTCTGGTACACCAATGGACAGGAACGTTTTGGGCTGGTTATTTTGTTACTATTCCTAATGGAAACTTGGTTTGTAAACGGGGTTGAGATTTCCCAGTAAATGTCCAGAAACTTTCCATGGGATTGGGAACTTTAGTTTGGGACATAGTTTTGGGAATGTAAGTTTTGCGACCCTATACTGGAAACTCAAAACAAAATACTGTATGCATCATACTGGACTGAAATGAACCCTTCCACTCGATGGAAACACGACGTTAAGACTAAAGTAGTAGCTAAATGATCACATGATCCTTGGTCTTGATGGACCTCAGTCAGGGGAGGGGTCAAAGACTGGGAGGGGTCAGTCACCGTCTAAACTGCCCACTTTCTGTCATTTCTCTGGAATCATCCAGTCCAACTGCAGTGCTGCAGGCAGCAACAAGTACACATCTTATCTGCACTAACCTTTATTTGTAGAAAAAAAAATGTGACGTGTAATATTAAAATTAAGATAATTAAACCTCATTACAGATGCAAATAGGCTGTTTATGATAATATTTATTAGTATTATTGTCTGTTTGCCCGAAAACCTACTCTATCTTTGAATCCAATGAAATAAAAAAAATAGCACGCATTAACTGTTTTTTTATCCATAAATTGTTTGTCGGTATGGGATCATGTGTGGCCATGATCCTTCAGTGGTGACGGAGAAGGAAGGACAAACGAAAGTTACGAATGTAACTACGGTTCTATGAATCCTGGATGACCGCCAGAGGCGGTGCCTAAAGCACTGGATATCTCCACCTCTCGCATTTCGAGTACCTAATACCAACATAGTCACCTGTGACCCTCCCCGTGACACCGGGAAGGCTATAACTTCCGGTGTCGTTAGAGGATCAGTTCCCAGAATCTTCTCGCAAAAACACAAGGATTCTGAGTGACTGGACGCTTTGGCGGTCATCCAGGATTCATAGAACCGTAGTTACATTCGTAACTTTCGTTCTATTTCATCCTTACTGACCGCCAGAGGCGGTGCCTAAAGCACTGGATGACTCATACCAACAAGGTCACAAAGAATCCAACACCCACCTCACTCATCAGAGACAGCAGAGCTCGGACGTAGGATCACATCCATCGGATGGGGAGCAGCGACGTTGACACGATAAAACCGTGCAAATGTGCCAGGCGACGTCCATGATGCCGCAGCACAGATTGACTCCAAGGGCACCCCTCTCAGCGCCGCCCATGATGTAGAGACACTTCTGGTGGAGTGGCACCTCACCCCAGATGGCGGGGGGCAGCCACTGGCCTTATAGGCTTGCATGATGGCATCGACAACCCAGTGGGACAGCCGCTGTTTGGAAAGTGCACAACCTTTGTTAGGGCCACTATGACACACAAACAGCTGCTCCGACCGCCGTATACCGGCAGTAGCAGCAACATAAGCTTCTAGCGCCCGGACCGGGCATAGCAGCTCTGACCGGGCATAGCAGCTCTGACCTACCCTCCTCAGACAGGGAGCCAAAGCGTGCGAGCTGAATAGGCTGGTTGAGATGCGTACGGGAAAGCACCTTGGGCAGGAACGCCACATTCGGCCACAGGACCACACCCGAGCCATCAGGGTTCCATCGCAGGCAGGTATCAGCCACGGACAGGGCATGCAACTCCCCGACCCTCTTCGCGGAGGAAATGGCGAGCAGAAAAGCAGCCTTCATAGAAAGCCATTTCAGCTCTACTTGGGTCCGAGGCTCAAAGGGAGGTGACAGCATGGCCTCCAGCACCAGGGGCAAGTCCCATGCTGGAGCCCTCAGGGTCCTTGGGGGTCGCAGCCTCAGTGTCCCCTTAAGTAAGAGGGACACCAATCTGTGGCACCCTACTGTAGAACCCTCGACCATTTCATGTCTGGAAGATATAGCAGCTGTATAGACTCTCAAAGTGGAATGAGAACAACCACGATCCAGCAGAGACTGCAGACACTCAAGAACAGTAGCCACAGAGCAACACACTGGGTCTTCTGTCTTATCCCTGCACCAGTCAGAGAACACCTGTTGTCATACTGAACCCGGGTAGATGGAGCCCTGGCATTCAGAATTGTACCCCTGACTCCCGCAGTGCATGCCCTCAGTAGAGGGTCGGGCCCTGAAGCGGCCAAACCCAGAGTTGGAGGCGACCGGGATCCTGATGCCAAACCTGACCCCCCAGCTGCAAAAGGAGATCCTTCCTGCAGGGGAGGCGCCATGGAGAGCTGCAGCAGAGGCTGCGCAGCAGTGGAAACCAGAGTCTCCCTGGCCAAAAGGGGGCCACCAGAAGGAGTCTGTGGCCCTGCAAAAGCACCCGCTGGAGCGTAGGAAGAATCCGGGACAGCGGCGGGAAGGCAAACAGAGGTCTCTGTGGCCAATCGTGAGCCAAAGCGTCCTGGCTGAGGGGGCTGGTCACTTCCGTCCAGGAGAACCAGAGGGGGCAATGCGCCGACTCTGCCGAGGCGAAGAGGTCCACTTCCGCCCTGCCAAAAAGACCCCATATCATCTCCACCACCTCCGGGTGAAGCTGCCACTCCCCCGGTGGGAGCTTTTGTCGCGACAGAAAATCTGCGACCTGGTTCTGTTCCCCCGGAATGAAGACTGCTCGCAAACTGGCCAGGCGGGGATATGCCCAAGTCAACAGGCTCCGAGATAGCCGGAGTAGTTGTGCAGACCGGGTGCCCCCCTGGTGGTTGATCTGGGCCACTGTGGACCTGTTGTCCGATCGAACAAGCACATGTTTGCCTTCCAGTTGAGGCAGAAAGTGAGCAAGTGCCAGCTGCACAGCTTGGAGCTCCAGCACGTTGATGTGCACGTGGTGCTGGGCCGGCCACCGACCCTGGGCAGTCCTGCCCTGCCACACCACGCCCCACCCCGAGAGGCAAGCGTCGGTTGTGACCACCTCCCGGCGGGATGGAATAGTTCCCATCGGTACACCCATGGACAGAAACGCCCTCTGTCCCCATGGGGACAGAGAGAGGAGGCACCGCCGAGACACCCTGACCTTCCGGTAACCGTGCCACTTGAGGTCCAAGTGGAGGCTGTTCAGCCACATTTGTAGAGGGCGCAGAGACAACAAGCCCAAAGGCACCACAGACGAAGCAGCGGTCAGCTTTCCCAAGAGCCGGAGGAACTGAAAACCATCCTGCCAACCCTGAAGAGGGGAAGGCGGAGGAGGATATCGTCCACACGCCGAGGTGCCAGCGAGGCATCATAGCTACCGAGTCCAGAACCATCCCCAGGTATACGACCCGTTGGGATGGGTCCAGGCCGCTTTTTTGAAAATTCACCTTCAGGCCCAGCCGGGCCAAGTGCAAAAGTAGCCGGGCTGTATCCTGGGCCACCTGAGGTCGGGACGGTGCGCATACCAGCCAGTCGTCCAAATACGGCAGGACCTTCATGCCCTGCTCCTGCAGGGGTGCCAGAGCTGCTGCTACAACCCTGGTGAAGACCCTCGGGGAGAGGGAGAGACCAAAGTGAAGTACCCTGAACTGAAAATGCTGTCCGCGGAAGGCAAACCTGAGGAAGAGCCGGTGGTGCAACGCAATTGGGACATGGAAGTACGCGTCCCTCAGGTCGACAGTGGTGAACCACTCTCCCCTGGCAACCACACGAAGCGTGTCTGACACAGTCAGCATATGAAAAGGTAGAACCTTCAGGAAACTGTTGAGTCCCCTCAGGTCGAGAATGGGACGGAATCCGCCATCTTTCTTTGTCACAAGAAAGTACCTCGAGTAGAACCCCCCAGGACGTAGCAGAGGATCCACTGGTTCGATTACACCCTTGGCCAGGAGGGCAGACAACTCCTGACTGAGCTAAGGCCTTCGCCGGGTCGCTGACGATAGTCATTTTGACCCGGCTGAAGGCTAGGGGCCGGCGTCGGAACTGCAATTCGTACCCCCGGGTCAAGGTGGAAACCACCCAAGGGTCTGAAGTACAGGCAGCCCAGTAACTGAGCTGCTGATGGGAAAAACATCCGATGGCCGGCCCCGAACCCCTAGCGCCTGCCCCCCCTGGCCTCCTGAGGCTCTGGGGGGACGACGGATAGGCTGTGACACACGAGGCTGCCAGGACGGCAGGCGCTCAGGGGCCCGAAACCCATCAGCAGGCTGCTGAGCAGTTTGCTGAGCAGGCCGCTTAGACCTTCATAGACCACCAGGGTAAGCAGGTGGCTGAGAGTGCTGCCGGGGAACAGCGGCGGGCCCCTACACCTGCTAGGAGTGGAGACTCTTCTGCGAAGACCAGATAGTCGCTGCCTGGTCTGCGTGGCCTGGGCCGCCCTCTCCAGTGCTTCCAAAGCAGCTGGACCGAAAAGCTCCCCTGGTTCCACTGGCACAGCACGGAGAACCTTCCTACATGGCTCCGACAGGGGCGACTGATGAAGCCAAACCTAGCGGCGAGTCCGGACAAGAGTGGACATCGTGCGTCCTAACTCTCTTGACATGAAAGCAAATGCCTGTCATGAGGCATCGCTTAGACTCTGCAGTGAAGGATCAACTTGAGCCTGTTGCAGAGAGGTTGACAGGCTCAGCAGTAGATGGGAAAAGGAGTTACCAATACGCCCCATTTGTGCTGCAGCATCATAGGCCTTCGAGAGAAGGTCGTCTGTGACCCTGCACTGTGGTCGGGGACATCTGGCATCCGGCCTCATCAGGAGCCAAAATGAGGGAGGCAATGGCAGGCTCAACCGATGGCATACGCCCCAGCTCAACATGTGCTGCATCCTGCATGGCGGCTAAGGTTCGGGCTTCTGAGGTCGAGTGGGAAAGGGCCCTTGTGTCCCTCCAACAGGCATGAAGCTCCTTCAGGTATTCCCCTGAAGGAGGAACAATGAAAGCGGTCGGAGCAGGGTTGCGCCTGAATCAGTCTGCGGAACGTCAAGCTGTAGACGAGCAAGAGCCATCCGCATGATGGCCCCCATGGAGGTGTCTGCTGTCCTCTGCAGAGAGCTCTGATCAGATGAGCAAGAGGCCTCCACCAATGTGTGGGAGGCATCGTCCTCGGTAACAGCCTCATGGAAGAGACCAGATGAAGCGGCCAGTGATAAGGCATCATCAAGCAGAGGCACATTCTCCGAGGGAGGGCCAGGCTGTAGCCCAGCCAGCACCCCAGTAGTCCCAGGCTGAAGGGCCAGGAGGAGCGACTTTATTTGCTCCATGTCGGCCGCCAAACTGTCCACCCTGGAGGACAGCCCGCCCATCCCCTTTTTTTTTTGGGGGGGGGGGCACCTACCACCGCAGCTCCCTCACGCCGTCACCGAGAACGGTCGGGCTGATGTGGGGGGAGACCGGTAAAGGTAGAAGGGTCGTCAGCCGTTGTCCGCTCCATCTCCGCCACCCTAGCCACCCTGAGCCCCCAGGGCAGGAGGCCACAGTTCATGCAGGCACTGTCAGTGAGGCCCTCCCTCAAATGCTCGAGACCGAGGCAAGGAGGGCAGTGGTCATGACCGTCCTCGGGATCAAGAGGAGCCGCACAGGCGACACAAGGATGGGCCATCACGAAGGCAGCCGAAGCAGCGTTGCTGGGATGGGAGCGAACACACTGCTGGACAGATATAAAGAAGCCTGCGTAGCCTTTGTTTTTTTTTTTGGTTTTTTTTTTAAACAACGGCAATAAGGCAGCGAGCGCTGGGAGCGGGAGCGAAAACACTGCCTTCACCAGCAATCGGAGGTGACAAAGTATAGAAACCATGCTGAGCGCAAATGCTGTCGCCAACAGTATATAAATAAATTATAGCGTTACCGGGAGCGGGAACGAAAACACTACCGTCACCGGTAAGGTCAATAAATAAATAAATAAAGCGGTAGCCTAGAACTGCTAACGCAAAATCAATATTGCAATGAGCACTGGGAGCGGGAGCGAATACACTGCCTTCACCAGCAATCGAGGTGACAAAGTATAGAAACCAGGCTGAGCGCACACGCTGTCGCCAACAGAATATAAATAAATTAGAGCGTTACCGGGAGCGGGAGCGAAAACACTACTATCACCGGTAAGGTACAGAACAAATAAATAAATGAAGCGGTAGTCTTAAACCGCTAACGCAAAATCAATAATGCTACGAGCACTGGGAGCGGGAGCGAATACACTGCCTTCACCAGTAACTACGGCGTCAAAGCATATCAATCAGGCCGAGCGTAAGCGCTGCTGCCAACAGAAAAAATAAATGATAGCGTTACTGGAGGCGGGAGCCAGAACACTACCGTCCCAGTAAGATACACAGAGCAAAAGCGGTGTTTAGAACCGAGAAAAAGCTAACGGCTAACACACCAACAATAAACACACCAAACATTGAGAGCAATGAGGACAGCAAACGCTGGGAGAGGGAGCGAAAACACTGCCTTCACCAACAAACACCGACACAAACCTGCTACTCTCTTCTGTTGTCTGGTTCCAGATGATCAGCTGGCCACAGCCTCTGGAGGACGGGTTACCCGCGGCTCCGACTGTCGGCACGAAGCTGCACGCAGCCAGCTGTAACAAAGTTTCCTATTGCTTTCTCTCAGCACAAAGTGCAAGACGGTACATGCGCAGCGAGAAGATGAAAGGAACTGATCCTCTAACGACACCGGAAGTTATAGCCTTCCCGGTGTCACGGGGAGGGTCACAGGTGACTATGTTGGTATTAGGTACTCGAAATGCGCATGCGCGAGGTGGAGATATCCAGTGCTTTAGGCACCGCCTCTGGCGGTCAGTAAGGATGAAATAGAAGGAGAATTTCAGAGGCAAAGGAAATGGAGGTCAGATAAGAGAGGCGAGAGGCAATATATAAGTGTACTATGTAACTATAATGTCTAATGCATTTGAGAATTATTAAAATTGTCCCTGTTCGGTTGAACACAATTTCACATTTGAACACAGAAAATATCATCATCACCTAAAAGTTATGACAAACTTATGTGCCTTTAAGGACTTCTTACTTTTTACAGTTTTCACTCTGTCACCACTGTTCTGTTCACCACTTTGAACAGAACACAATTTAGTCCATTTAAACCCAAGTATTATCTCAAGAGACAAGAAGACACTTCACATTGTTCAATGTGGAAATCTCGCACTCTTGTTTATGCTGCAATTACTGCAGTGGAGTAAAGACTAAAGTATTGGGATGAACTGATGCAGAAATTCACATTTCAATCTGATCCTATTGAATCATGGGAGTCTGTGTCACTGGTCTGATGGAAATAGTTCACATTCAGAATTTAATACATGATAAAGATCTCAGACAATGTCATTAATTACAGGCTGGTTCTTAGTCATTCTTCAAAGGTTGACATGATGTCGGCGTCGATAGGTTGAAAGGTGGACCGACAATCTTTGATCTGATTTTATGTTTGAGCTGTCACAGAAGTGGACAGACTCTTTTTTACTGTACTGTAAATAAGTAAAAGAACAGGATGAGAATGTGTGAACGCTTAACTGTAATACTGTGTTTCCATCATTGTATGGTATGGTTTGGAATGGTAAAGAATTGCATTTCAACTAAGAACATTACCTATATTTGGTAGGTGGGATGTGGGTTGCGGCAGCAAGATATGTAGCATGACGTACTGGAGCGATGACATCAATGTTGGATGTCCAGCAGGTCCTTTTCCTCTTTGGTTTGTCTCAACATGACAAGTCAATCTTTGTATGTGAGGCATTGAAGAGAAAGAAAAAAAAGCAGGACAGTATGTTGCCCAATCAGCTGAATCGTGGCATGAGCCTACCTCCACCCTGACTGTACCCTACCATTTTACTATGTTGCCAAAAAATGGAACCATATGGGTATTTTGGTACTATACCTAATGGAAACTTGGGTTCGAAGGGAAAAAAAAAAGAAGAAAGAAAGAAACTGTTCATGGGATTGGGAACTGCCATCACAGTGAGATGATAATTTAATCCTCCTTAATCCCAACAATTTTTATAGCAAGTGCTATAGGTGCTCTGGTCATCTTGTTCGTGCCCGAATGAACAGGTGCCAACAAATGAAACCATGTGGTTTATTTTGGTACTATTCCTAATGGGAACTTGGGTTCCAAAACTTTTCATGGGATTGGGAACTTTAGTTTTGGAATTTTGAACATAATATTCCAAATTGGACACAATTTTTCAACCCTAATGCAAACGCAAAAGAAAATAAGTACTGTAATGTACTGAAACGAACCCTTCCACTCGATGGAAACAAAACTTTAGAGACAGTGAGAGACACAACTTTAGGGACAGTTAGAGACATAACTTTAGGGACAGTTAGAGACACAACTTTAGGGACAGTTAGAGACAACTTTAGAGACAGTTAGAGACACCATTTTAGAGACAGAGACGTGACTTTAGAGTCAGATTGACATTACTTTAAAGACAGTTGGAGACACAACTTTAGAGACAGTTAGATACACGACTTTGGCCAAAGGGTCACATCATCCTTTTAAAGATAAACAAAAATAAAGTATTGCTCATGCATTAGGAACAGATGCCATTTTCCTCACATGTAAACCACACTTCGCTCCTCCTTCCTTAGAGCGCGTCTAACTTGGCTCAAAACACAAGCAAAAAGGTCACCATTGTCTGCGAGGATAAACACAGCCCACGGAGACGCATTTACACATCAGTGACAATTAATTAAGCATGAAATGCTAAAACAACATTATTTGTAAAACATGGAAGAGTGCCCTGTGGCGATGCACGCTGATCTCGGCAACGCGCAATGCTTTTTAATGAAAACAAACAGATGGAGGTTTTTGAAATATGTACCAAGCCTCTGGAGACACTGGCATCAATTATATGTGGTATTTATTTTGGAACAGCATCACAGGCAGAGGTAGTGCTATAATGGAATTTTAATGCAAGGCGGTGTGTTGTCATTGTTTGAAAGTGCAGTGTGAAAAGCTGCCTGGTCAAAATGTATTATGTATACATTATATGGAGTATGCACAGGGTTAAACTTACTTTTCTTGCATGTCTCACAGCACTAAAAATTTGAACATGAACAACTCCCTCCTCCTCCGCCCTCAAAGTCCCACCCTCCAGGGCAGAACAGCGGTGATCATGCGCATGCACGATTCATTAGCAGCCTGGAGCCATAGTGCTGAGGTTTCCCCTCTCTACTCTGACTGTATGCTGGGACTGCGGAGCTTACTGTGCTTTGAGAGAAGATCCCTGCAACACACGCTGCTTGTTAACTGCAGAGTGATACGTGCTTTCACGTGACAGTCTCCAAACACCACAAAAAGTTGGCAGTTATGCGACAAAGTCGTTGGTAACACTGCTCTGTCAGAGATGCCCGCGACTTGCAAGCAGTGACAGCGTCGTGGCCAATTATTTTATCCGGTCCAAATTTTTTAATTGGCCATACTTTTATCATAATAATCCAACCATCCATCCATCTTCTTCCGCCTATCCGGGGCCGGGTCGCGGGGGCAGCAGTCTGAGAAGGGATGCCCAGACCTCCCTC
The DNA here is from genome assembly GCF_963457635.1 of Microchirus variegatus. Taxonomy (NCBI): domain Eukaryota; kingdom Metazoa; phylum Chordata; class Actinopteri; order Pleuronectiformes; family Soleidae; genus Microchirus; species Microchirus variegatus. Next base: position 16,574,418 of record NC_139817.1, on the reverse strand, counting down.
CCGCAGGTAACTTCCTCCAGCTCTTCCGGGGGGACCTCAAGGCGTTCCCAGGCCAGCCAACGTGTCCCGGGTCTTCCTCTGGGTCTCCTCCCGGTGGGACATGCCCGGAACACCTCCCGAAGGAGGCGTCCAGGGGGCATCCGATACAGATGCCCGAGCCACCTCAGCTGGCTCCTTTCGATCTGGGTTAGGGTTAGGGTTGTGGAGGAGCAGCGACTCCACTCCGAGCTCTTCCCGGCTGACAGAGCTCCTCACCCTATCTCTAAGGGAGCGCTCTGCCACCCTGCGGAGAAAACTCATTTCAGCCGCTTGTATCCGGGATCTTGTTCTTTCGGTCATAACCCAAAGTTCATGACCATAGGTGAGGGTAGGAACGTAGATTGACCGGTAAATCGAGAGCTTACAAAAGAAAAGTGTAAAAATGCAAGAAAGGTAAGTATAGCTTTAAATCTAATCTCAAGTGCTTCAGACTTTCCTGTAGATGTCTGGATATTTTCTTTTCTGACTGGCATTGAATTTCTTTTATTTACTTTAGTGTTTGAGTTTCCACTGGGAAATTTGGTTTTTCGGGGGGGAACCAGTTTGCAATTTTTTTTGTGTGGGTGGGATTTCTTTAGCTGCAAAAAGTCAGGACAAACTTATTCATTTATTTATTTATTTATTTATTAAATAATACCTTCTACACCCGACGCGGCATGTTGACTTAATAAAGGTCAGTGCAAACCTGTAGGTTTTAGTCAATCTGTCAGCGAAGGAAAAACATGTTGTTTGTCAAGTGCCGCTTTGCTGCTGCAAACATTTTTTTTTTCTCTCAGAGAAAGTGTTGGTATCTTGACCGTCTGTGCTGAGATGTTTCCTTTCAGACAAAAAACCCCCCACACATTTACATGTTTCTTCTTGTATATTACTAAACTCTTTGTTATTAAAATGCACAAATCCAAGTCAGTGTGTAGAGGAGAGGATCTGACTCGGGTTAAATGTACCCAATCCCATGGAAAGTTTATGGAAATTTACTGGGAATTTTTCCCTCTTCTTGCAAAAGAAAATCTACTTTCCATTAGGAATAGTACCAAAATAACCCAAAGGGTTTCATTTGGCACCCGTCCATTGGGGCACCAGAGTTAAATGGTACGCTACAGTCAGGGTTGAAGGTAGACTGGCTCCTCCCACATGTCAGCTGATTGGGCAACATATTTGCAACATTTTGCTTTTTTTTTTTTTTTTAATGCCTCTCATAGAAAGCTTGGTGTCTTGTTGAAAAAAATTGGACAGGGAAAAAAAGTCCTGCTGGACGTCCTACGTTGTTGAAAGTCAGTGAACTGTAGAGAAGAGGTCGGCTCTGACTGTGGTTAAATGTACCCAATCCCATGGAAAATGTCTGGAAATTTACAGGGAATTTTTCATCTTCTTGCAAAGAAAAATCTACTTTCCATCTGGAATAGTACCAAAATAACCCAAATGGTTCAATTTTTTTGGCACCCGTCCATTGCGAATCCAAGACAAATTGGACTGGATGAAAAAAGACTTGCTGGATGTCCTCCATTGTTGCAAGTCAGTCAAGTGTAGAGAAGAGGTCGACTCTAACTAAATTAGTCACCTGAGAATCAGACATCAATCCTTCTGTCAATACAGGACAGCATCGCTATCCATCCACGCCACGCACGAGGATGAACGCCACGGTGCATATCATTGTTGTGAACGAGTGTAAATAATAAATAAGCGTATTTATTTCTCTAGCTATTGCCGTCTGTTTGCACAATTGACAAAGGCACAGAGAAGAGCGAGCGTCGTCTCGAGCCGCTCGTACATTCTCGTCACGAAATGTTACACAACTGTACATCACCTCTGATTATGACGATCACAGTCTTAAAAACGCCGCAAGAGAGAGACGACTGCGTCGGTCTCTGTGGAACGCGAGAGCACAGCTTCTGTGTCCATAAAACAGACTTTATGGAAGACGGGGGGGGGTGGACTATATTTATGTGTTTGTGTATTTTTGACCTTGAGTATATACTGTGTGAATTTTTTGTGCTGGTATATGTGTGTGTGCGTGCATGCGCTTTCCTGGCAGTTGTACATCGCCCGAAGGCATCGTTACAGAGGTTTTACCACTAGAATACATCATCGCCCTGATAGCAAAATGCAAACACACACACACACACAGAAAAGTGTGTCCAGCTATTCTTCTGAGGACATGTCCATTAAACTGGGGCTGTCAAAGTCAAAATAACCTTGGGGGGGGTTTCTACCTGGAGCCAAAAAAAGTAATCATATGAGGACAAGACAAAGAACCTTACATGGTTCTACTTAGCACTTTTATTTCTAAGAGTGTAGCACAAACCACAACAACATTTCCAAAGACATTTGACATTATTTCAGAATAAAAGTGTTTATTTTGGAATAAAAAACCCCGCTAATAAAAGTGTTGTGAACTTTAACATAACTATAATACAAATCTGAGCCCTAAACCTTAACGGGCTCCTCAGAAAGGTAGATCTTTGTTTCGCGCCTCGTCTCTCGAGTTTCACAGAGTCAAGCCTCTGTTTATCTAATTTGATTCGTTCCTGTTGTTGTTGTTCCAAACAAAGACGAGTCGACTCCTTTCTCCCATCTTCCGTCTGCATCTCGGCCTCTACACACTCTCGGCTTCGTTTTTATCTCATTTCATGCCGCGCTCTCGTCTTCTTCAATCTCCCGCCGCCGTGGTCCTGTCGCCATGAGTGTCTAATCCGCTCGGATGATGTTGTCCTGATGTTGTTTGTGTGTGTTTGTGTGTACACATACAGTATGGGACATTTGTGTCGTCGTCCTTTGGATCTTTTTACTGTTTGCTCCGCGTGAAGCTTTGTTTTGGGCATGTTGGGTAAACAATAGTGACTTATTAAATTTCATTTACTTTAAAATAACAAAAATATGAACACTTACAAGTGCTACAGCAGTACAACTGTTGTTTTCTTTTTTAATTTATCTTAAATCACTTCAGATTGATGGATAATCATTAGCAGCAGTTGTTTTAACCCTTATAACACACTTAAAAACTATCTGCTAAATGCTTAAATGCAAATGTAAGTCCTTGTGAACGTCCAGGTTAATTTATTTAAAGTTCTTGGTGTTTTTCAGCCAAAGTGCCCTGCTTTACTTGCACTGTGTGCTTCTTCTTCTGTGTCGCAAGGGGATGTTGCCACAGACACGGAAACAACAAGAAAACTGCTTGTTGAGTATATATTTTCAGGACAACCTATATTTTCACCAACTATATAGACAAAAAAAGTACTCTAAAAAAAGTACTTTAAAATTAGATATATGTCACAGTTCAAAGTTCACTCGACTTGTTTTTCTGAACAAAAAACAAAGGAAAAATGATCTAATGTTGAACGTGACACAATTATTGCTACTTTACATCACAACTAAAAATGCAATATAAAATGAATCACAACTTTGACTCAACAACACATGAGAAGACGCATTTTTAAAGCCTGAATATGTAACCTATAAACACACATCCCAGGATGTCCATAAAAGGAGTTGTGTATTATTCCCACGGTAATATACCAAGGGTACACCACTAAGGGTTAAAGGCAGTGTAGGTTAAGGTGGATCACTTAAATTTTGGGTGAAAAACATGGATGAAACAAGCGGTAAACAGTTTGAGTATCACACGCCTCAGTGGTTCAGAAGTCGCTCTCCTCGGTGCCACCGCTCCTCTCAGCACGAGCGTTCGTGCCACTTGACACAAGACGAGGATGACAACAGACGACGGTGTCAATCGAGGGTAAAAGGCAGAGAGGTTGTTTTTTTTTTCATCGCGTAGCTGTCATAACACGAGTGTCTGCGCGTGTATCTCTCCCTGACTCATCACTCATCAGTGTTCTGTAAACACGGACTGAGGCTCAACCCCCCCCCCCCAAAAAAAAAAAACTCAAGTAAACATGTCTGACATTCTCCACCAGTAAGTGACTGCGTTATATTTACTCAACACTGTGGTCGAGTCGCTGCTGCAGACACAGCTGGGCTCTGATGTTGAAAATAAAAAAATAAATACAGGGTTGGGGATGCTCTCTCTCTCTCTAGGTCATCCTCAGCACCAAAAAACAACAACAACAACAATAAGGAGGGAATGGGCAAAGGCAGCCAGAGAAAAATAGAAAGAAAGAACGAAAGAAAAAAGTCAGGAAATAGAGAAACACAGTAACAAATAGATTGGATGGAAAGAAGAGGCGAGATGTATTTGTTCCCTGGATGGAATGAAAGTATTGTGGTGCTGTCAGTGCAGTCCACCCTCTTTGAAAAGTAACTTTGATAATAACTTTCTCCTCTCAGACTTTTGTCCTTTTAACCCCCTCTTATTTCAGTTACTTGTCTGAAAATGAAGAAATAGCTCATCTTATCGTTGTCGTATCTGGGTCCAGGGGCTCAGACACCTCTCGTCTCTTCCACCAGCTCCTCTAAACGGATCCCAAAGGTCTTCACAGACCAGCTGAGTCCTGGGTCTGCCGCAGGGTCTCCTCCCAGATGGACAGAACACGTACAGGAGACGCCCTGGTCAGACGCCCCTGAAAGCTTCTCCCTCAGCTGCGGAGGAGGAGCAGTGGAGAAAGAAAAAAATAGATTAAAATGAATAAATGTTTTCCACTAAATTTCGTATAAAGCGTAAATATCGCCTCGAGTCCTCCAACGCTAAACATCGAAACTAATAAATTAGCTGATCAACACTTTTTAATTAGATCTTGATTGGGTCTGTTTGACGATGGTGTTGCCGATCAAAAATAACTGCTGGAAATGAAAGAAAAAAACTCTCTATATTGTGTTCAAATCAGATTACTGGTTCACACAGTTAAACATTCTAACCATTGTAAAGTGTAAGTATATTATTCATTACCTTTTTTAAACTACAAAACAATGTAATCTACTGTGTATGTGGTGTAGCTGCAAGGTACAATTGAGAGTATAAACGTAAGGTTTGACACCATACGTTTATACTCTCAATTGTCCCTTGGTCCACTGGTGAGACTGGTGGTCCTACTGGTGACCACGGACCACATAAACACAGTGGGTGTGGCTGAGGTGAATATTTGGGCCAAATCATTGTATCTTCATCATAAGTGTCTTAAAACCCACGTTTGTTGCCTTAAACTCAAAATAATGGGGACGTGTATTCTCTGCTGCTCCGTTTCTCTCTCTCTCTCACACTGCAGGGGGCGTGGCTGACCTAATTCCTTGATGACACCAGAGATGACGTCCACCTGTGCAGCTCCAGCCCAGCTGCTCTTGTTCAGTGATCACGCGGGCATATAAGGCGGAGCTTCACGTTCTTCTGGTGTCAGATCCATGTTTTCGCTCAGCCGGTATAGTTCGTTCGTACTAGCTATTAGAAACATTGACTTCCTCGCTATCATACTTACCTGGAATTCCATCTGTAGGTCACCACGTCTCTTGCAGTCGAGAGTTACACAGAGCCTCCAGCGGATCCCCATACTTCCGGGATCGCGTCCTCCTGTTACCTCTCCGACATCTTCGTCTCCTCCACTTCACCACCGCAGCAGTCTCTGTCTTCAACGTTCGTGGATCTCCACTCGTACATCTACTCTTCGAGTGAGTCCGTTCGGAGAGAACGCCAACACGAACTTTGTTGCCACGAAGGAATCGCCATATGTTTGGCTCAGCTGCGTTCCGCTGCTTAGTTAGCTCATTGCTGTTTTGCCATCCATGCTAGTCTGTACACTAAAGGAAAATAAAACCGTATTTAATACACTTACCTTTGTCCTGTCTGCATCCGGGTCCTCCACTTTAAGATCTTTTTTCCCCTTAAAGGGAAACGTAACAGTTGGATCTGACCAACAATGGACCCGGCCGACGGAGACGTAGTCAGACAGACGTTAGCCGCTCACAGCGAGGCTATTAGCCGACACGAGGCGCTCCTCGTCGACGTAGCCGCTTCCTTCCGGGAGCTAACAGCTAATCTCCGGCCTTTAATGCAACCTGTTCCTGCCGCTACTCCTCCGGTTCAGCTTTCTTCAGCGCCACCCTCGTTAGCTCCTACGCTACATCCTCGAGAAGCTCCCGTTCCCACTCCCGAACGATTCTCGGGTGAGTTTAACCGGTGCGCTAGCTTTCTTTTCCAGTGCTCCTTAGTTTTCAACCTACAACCGGCTACCTACCATTCTGATAACGCTAAGATTGCATTTGTAGTCAACCTGTTGTCCGGTACAGCCGCGCAGTGGGCCTCAGCCTTCCTCCGCAACAGACACACACTGCCTACAACCTATGACACATTCGCAAACGAGCTAACTCGGGTGTTTGATCTCTCTTTCCAAGACCGCGACATAGCTAACCGTTTACTTTCCTTGAGGCAAGGTAATTCGTCTGCGGCAGATTTCTCCGTTCAATTTCGCATCCACGCCTCAGAGAGCGGCTGGAATGACACGGTGCTACATGCGATATTTTTACGTGGCCTAAATGAGGAGCTTAAGGACGAGTTAGCTACCCGTGACGCTACAACCAGTCCCGACGATTCAATCGAACTAGCGATTCGACTTGATTGTAGGCTTAGGGAGAGGCGACGCGACAGACAACGTTACTTACCTTCTCGCCTGCTCGAAACATCGCCGTCTTCCGTTTCTGCGCCGGCGTCTGGGCCTCCTCCTACCGCTACCGTCAGCAGCGACGAACCCATGCAGCTGGGCCGAACCCAGCTCACCTCCACGGAGAGACGACGTCGTTTGCAGGCTGGGGCCTGCATTTACTGCGGACAGCTGGGCCACGCCATCGCCTCCTGCCCTCTTCGCCCAAACGCGTAAGCTCACCAATGCACGCAGGAGCATTTGTGAGTAGAGCGGTGACCTGTCCTGCACCTACTCGTGTTTCTCTGGCTGCACAACTTCTCTGGGGCCAAGAGAGGATCTCCACGTCATGTCTGGTCGACTCCAGAGCCGATGACCGCTTCATCGACACCCATCTGGCTGAACAAGCGCAAATTCCTACGATCCCTCTCTCTCAACCCAAGATCATCTCTGACCTCAACGGGAAGCTGCTGGCAGAGGTCACTCTTCGCACCATCCCCATCACCATGATCCTGTCCGGTAATCATGTGGAAGAGGTCCAACTATTCCTGATTCCGGCGTCATCGGCGTCAGTGGTTCTGGGCCTTCCCTGGCTGGCGCAACACAACCCGATCTTCAACTGGGCTTTAGGTCAACTCGCCAGTTGGAGCGTCCAGTGCCATTCCCGATGCCTCAGATCCGCTCAACCCACACCTTCCTGCCCTCCCGACAAATATCCTGAACCTCCGGACCTCACTGGCGTTCCCGAGGATTATCACGACCTCGCAGAAGTTTTTTCTAAGGACCGTGCACTTTCCCTACCTCCTCACCGTCCTTACGACTGTGCGATAGATATCCTGCCTGGCGCCACACTTCCCTCAAGGAGACTGTACAACCTCTCCCGAAATGAGCGCCAGAGCATGGAGAACTATATTAATCAGTCTCTGGCGTCTGGACTAATTCGCCCCTCTTCCTCTCCAGTCGGAGCTGGGTTCTTTTTTGTTGAAAAGAAGGATGGGTCACTCCGTCCCTGCATAGACTATCGTGGACTAAATGACATCACTTTAAAGGACAGATATGCTCTTCCTCTCCTGGACGCCGCTTTCACCCCCCTCAGTAAGGCCCGGATTTTTTCGAAACTGGACTTGCGTAACGCTTACCATCTGGTCCGGATCAAAGAGGGGGATGAGTGGAAAACTGCGTTCAACACACCGATTGGACATTACGAATATCTGGTCATGCCTCTCGGCCTCACCAACGCACCAGCAGTTTTCCAACACCTAGCCAATGACATTTTGCGCGACATGCTGGACAGATTCCTCTTCGTTTACCTAGACGACATTTTAATTTTCTCCGAGACTGAGGAGGAACACGTCCAGCATGTCCGCTTAGTTCTGCAAAGACTTTAAGAGAACGGACTATTTGTTAAAGCGGAAAAATGTCTTTTCCACACCCAATCTGTCCCTTTTTTGGGGTTTATTGTAGAACAGGGCAGCCTGGCCCCAGACCCCTCTAAAATCTCGGCAGTCAAGGACTGGCCCATCCCCACCACCCGGAAGCAGTTACAACGCTTCCTGGGGTTTGCAAATTTTTATAGAAGATTCATAAAGAACTATAGCCGCATTGTCGAACCTCTCACAAAGCTTACCTCTCCCAAACAGGCGTTCCTGTGGTCCGATGACACCGAGACCTCCTTCATCCGTCTCAAAGAGATGTTCACGTCGGCTCCAATCCTCAACCATCCTGATCCAGAGTCCCAGTTCGTGGTCGAGGTCGACGCATCCGACACCGGGGTGGGGGCGGTCCTCTCCCAACGAAGCCACGACGATCAGAAGCTCCATCCCTGTGCCTTCTTCTGCCGCCGTCTCTCTCCGGCGGAGCGAAATTATGATGTCGGAAACAAGGAGCTCCTGGCTGTCGTCCTGGCTCTCCAGGAATGGAAGCACTGGCTAGAGGGGACCGCCCAGCCGTTTATTGTTTGGACCGACCACAAGAACCTAGCCTACCTACAGAACGCCAAACGCCTGAACTCCAGACAAGCCCGCTGGGCGCTCTTCTTGGGGTGTTTCAAGTTTACCCTGACGTTCCGCCCTGGCACTCGGAACGTCAAACCTGACGCTCTTTCCCGGCTCTACTCTTCCGACCCTCCTGATTCCGAGGCTGAGCCGATCCTAACCCCTTCCTGCATCCTGGGCGCAGCAACTTGGCCAGTGGAGACCAGGGTCCGCCGGGCTCAACTTACGGAACCTGACCCGGGAGGTGGACCTCCTGATCGCCTGTTTGTCCCGGCGACCATGCGCTCCAAGGTTCTCCAGTGGGGCCACTCATCGAAATTAGCCTGCCACCCTGGAACCGCCCGCACTCTTCACTTCATCAAACAGCGGTTTTGGTGGCCAACCATGTCCCAAGACTCCGCTACATTCGTCTCAGCTTGTCCCACCTGTTCCAGAGGCAAGACATCTAACCGCCCTCCTGCCGGTCTCCTGCACCCCCTACCCATTCCCCATCGCCCCTGGTCGCACATAGCTGTGGACTTTGTCACAGGACTTCCCCCATCTAACACCAACACAACCGTCTTGACTGTCGTGGACCGATTCTCGAAGTCGATCCACTATATTCCCCTCCCCGGACTTCCCACTGCCATGGAGACAGCCGAGGTCCTAGTCCAACAGGTCTTCCGCATCCATGGATTCCCGGTGGATATTGTTTCAGACCGCGGACCTCAGTTTGCTTCCCAAGTGTGGAAGGCTTTCTGCTCGGCGTTGGGGGCCTCGGCCAGTCTCCGGTTATCACCCCCAGTCCAACGGCCAAACCGAACGAGCGAACCAGAATATGGAGGTGGCTCTCCGATGTGTCGCCGCTCGTCACCCCGAGGACTGGAGCTCCTTTCTCCCATGGGTAGAGTATGCGCACAATTCCCTCACCTCTGCTTCTACAGGCGTATCCCCTTTTATGGCTTCCCTGGGCTATCAACCCCCCTTGTTCAATTTTCAGGAGAGAGAGGTAGCAGTTCCCTCCATACAAGCGAATATGGAACGATGCCAGGCCGTATGGGGACAGGTCCGAGCAGCACTCCAGTCACAGAAACAGGCTAATCATCATCGCACCCCGGCACCAGAATATACCCCAGGCCAGAAGGTATGGTTATCCACCAAGGATCTCCCCCTCCAGGTCGAGTCCCGCAAGCTGGCTCCTAGGTTCATCGGTCCCTTCCCCATTGACAGAATCATCAACGCCACCTCCATCCGTCTCAAACTACCCCAGTCCCTCAGAATCCATCCCACATTCCACGTTTCCCTCCTCAAGCCTGTGGTCGAGTCGGACCTGGTCCCGCCCTCCGATCCCCCCCCCCTCCACCCAGAATCATCGAGGGCGGAGAGGCGTTCACAGTCAATCGCATCCTGAACATTCGCCGTCGAGTTCGTGGACACCAATACCTGGTGGACTGGGAGGGATACGGTCCAGAGGAGAGGTCGTGGGTGCCGCGCCGGTTCATCCTGGACCAAACCTTGATCCAGGACTTCCATCGTGACCACCCTGATGTTCCAGTCTTGGCGCCAGGTGGCGCCCGTTGAGGGGGAGGTACTGTCACAATCCACATTGCACATTCCACACATTTCCTGTTGTATTCTCTGCTGCTCCGTTTCTCTCTCTCTCTCTCTCACACTGCAGGGGGCGTGGCTGACCTAATTCCTTGATGACACCAGAGATGACGTCCACCTGTGCAGCTCCAGCCCAGCTGCTCCTGATCAGTGATCACGCGGGCATATAAGGCGGAGCTTCACGTCCCTCTGGTGTCAGATCCATGTTTTCGCTCAGCCGGTATAGTTCGTTCGTACTAGCTATTAGAAACATTGACATCCTCGCTATCATACTTACCTGGAATTCCATCTGTAGGTCACCACGTCTCTTGCAGTCGAGAGTTACACGGAGCCTCCAGCGGATCCCCATACTTCCGGGATCGCGTCCTCCTGTTACCTCTCCGACATCTTCGTCTCCTCCACTTCACCACCGCAGCAGTCTCCGTCTTCAACGTTCGTGGATCTCCACTCGTACATCTACTCTTCGAGTGAGTCCGTTCCGAGAGAACGCCAACACAAACTTTGTTGCCACGAAGGAATCGCCATACGTTTGGCTCAGCTGCGTCTGCTGCTTAGTTAGCTCATTGCTGTTTTGCCATCCATGCTAGTCTGTACACTAAAGGAAAATAAAACCGTATTTAATACACTTACCTTGAAACGTAACAAGCTCGTTACAAAGATAGAAATAAGACATTATTTAAATTTTAGTAATTACAGCTTCTTCTTTGAGCAACATATGCAAGTATTTACGTTTACAGTTACTCCCCAAACACGGCTGTCTCCATGACAACAGCAGTGTTCCTATATGTATACTGACAATTCTAGCAACAGAATCTTATTTGAATAAGCTCATATTTTTTTCAGAATAAAAGCGCTGAACTGAAATTTGCTAGCAATTATTTTTGTTATTACATCATCAAATGTGTTGTGTCCAACATTTATTTACATATATTTATGATGAAATATCATCGTAAATATCTTTACGGCAATGTAATGGTGGAATATTGTGTTTTATTTTTAAGCTCATATCGCTCCGTCTTCACAACACCTGTTTTATTCTAATGGCCCTCAGGTCATTTGAGTTTACCACCATAAATTATTTAAAATCAAATTAAAGTGATTTTTATTAAGCACAGCGATTTCATTTGTTTTCTGATGTTTAAATATTATCTACAGGTCTTGAACCTCTTTGCTGACCCAAAACCGGCAAGCTGTTGCTCTTTTGTTAAATCCCCACCCACATCCAAAAATATAAAACAAAAACAAATCTGTAGCTGAATAGAGACATTGTTTTGTCAGAATGCCTCCCAGATGTTTGTGTAGAGAACAGATGGTTCAGCAGCGTGTGTTTGAATACATGTTTTATGAATGTTATTTCCACTAAAGCAGCTGTGCTATTGATTTTTTAGCTTCACACGAGTCCCCATTTTTGCTGATTTAGCGCACAGACTGTGCACGTGCACATGCTTTCTTTGGTGTAACCAGGAGTGGGTGTGAATCCATTCATCCCTGTGTGTGTGTGTGTGTGTGTGTGTGTGTGTGTGTGTGTGTGTGTGTGTGTGTGTGTGTGTGTGTGTGTGTGTGTGTGTGTGTGTGTGTGTGTGTATGCATGAATTTTATGAGCACAATAAAGTTTAGCGTCTTATTGATTCAGACTCGCTCCTGACTCGCAGCTGTCAGCTTCTTCCCCACGCCCCAAAACCTGCATCGACCCGACGAATTTCAACGGAGAATAAAACTTAAACTATTCCACCGATCAACCCGCTCAAAGACTTTAAACTGATTGTTTTGCATTATTAGCGGGGAGGAGGGATAGAGAATAAAAAAATGAAAAAGATTTTAAAGAGGCACAAAAATAAAAAATACAGGCATCATTATCACTGATTACTAAGAGCTGAATGTTGTGTGTGAATGAGTGATTGAGGCTGGGAAATAATTAGATGAAGCAGAAACAAGGAAGGACGGCGTGCTAAAATATTTTTACAGCTTCATCCCAACTGTTCAGCAGTTTAAAACCAAAACGAGTCCCGTGAAAAAAGAGGAATGAATCTTAAGTGGACAGAGAAAGGAGGGGGAAACTCCACTGGAGAATATTTAAACAGAGAACAAGAGATGGATGGATGATGGAGGTGTCAGGAGGAGGCTGGAAACGAGCAGGCGATGAAAACTTTTAACATTTTCACGCCGTCGCCTCAAACTGTACGCTGGATATCAATGAGAGAGAAGATGGAAGAAGAGAGAGAGAAGGTGAAGGGGGGAGGTGGCAATGACAAAGACTTGAAATAAGTCACTAAAGGCCTGACAAACGTTTCAAATTGGTTTATTCTCTAATGGAAGGAGCAGAACAGAATGTTGCACACTGAACTACTTATACATTTTTAAATCAATAACTTCCCTCACTTTCTTTTATGTATCATCTTCTTCATCAATGATTAAACTCACTGTTAATTGCCTGTTATGACAAGTCAGTGAAATGGTTGACATGTAAAGTAGGTTAGGTCATCCCTGGACAAATGCAGATTAGTAGATTAGTAAAATCACCATTGGCATCTGCTCAAATGTCTAATAGAATTTTAATGACAGATTTTCAGTTTTAGTTTTTTTTAGGTCAGTATTGCTGAGATTTAAAACATTAGCATTTGAAAGTGTGAATATAAATAAAACCTTTGGAAAATGATTGAGTCTATCTTCTCCACCCGACTCCGTGTCTCTCGCATTTTTCATGTTGTTTCCGTGTCTGTGGCAACATCCCCTGCATGCTACACACTCAGTGATGCATTTTGCCTTAAAAGTGAGGAGGAAGAAGCACACAGCTCAAGTAAAGCAGGGCATTTTTGCACAAAATCAGCCCAGACATTGAGTAGGACTTCACAATTCTGTTGTGTTTTTTTTTTTTTTTCATTATTCAAGCTTCTCAGGAACATGGTTGTCCAATATAACAACTGTTACGGCATGTTTATTGATGTGTCAATTCTGGACTAGTAGCACTACAATAAAAGGCAGATAAACAACACATGACTTCCACATTGGAGCTTTAACTTTAACTGTGCAAGACATGCATACACTCTAAATCTGGCATAGAGATTAGAAAGAATAAAAAAACTAATGATTTATCATTCATTCTCACAGGATTATTTATACAGTTTGCAGAATAAGTCAACTTTTACTATCTATCTAATACTATCCACAGTCTCTCTCTTGTAAAAAAAAAAATATGAATCTCTGTCTGAATCTTCTACCGAGCAGGAAACCAAACATCAATTTTCTTCACTGTTGCTTTTGTGGAAAATGGCCGACTTTGATTGTTGTGCGAGGTGTGAAGAGAGGAAGGAAAAGAAAAACGTTTTTTTCCCCAAAAACAAATTCCTAAATACCCTTGATAATGGAAGAGCAGAATAAGAAACACAAACTGTGTCAAAGAGATAAAGAAACAAGGGGAAACAAAACAAACTGAGGCTCACCTGGGAGGAGTGGAAAAGGGATAAGGGATAAAACATTTGAAAGGCTCCGTCTCCTCATCTCCTGAGTTCAAACTGATCGTAGCCGGCAGTGGAAAAAAGTATCAGTGTCAGAGGAGAAGGTGAAAAGAAGAGTAGTTAAAACTGAGTGAGATTGACCACAGGGTGAAATAAAAATATGGCACACTAATTATTTTAAACAGCAGAGAGGAACTGAGACTGACGAGGACAAAGAGGGAGAGCAGAATGAAAAGTTAAAAGAATACGTCAGTGTGCAGCGGGCTCTCGTGTTTGGTCAGGGGGTTAAACGCTGTAAAACAGCAGCAAAAAGGTGAAATGAGAAGAAAATCACAGAAATGGATAAAGAACAAATGAGATTATGGATCTTCTGGAAATAATATAATCTGCAGGTGATAAAAATGTTGTTGGAATTATCTCTTTTCTTTTGATGCCTTTACAAACTTGACTCTGGGATATTAGAAGTTAGTTCAGAATTTTGGACATGAGACCTATTTTCCAACTCAGCCGGTGTGATGGAGACGTCTGGAGACGTTTTCAAGAAATTTCGTTCAGTTCTTCTAGTTCACAGTTCACTGTGGAGTCGATATGAGTGTTTCTAATGCCATGCTAGCACATACCATTGACTTGCGCTAGCCATAGCACCAGCGAACTCGGCAACTAGAAGAACTGAATGAAATTTCTTGAAAACGTCTCCAGACGTCTCCATCGCACCGGCTGAAAATAGGTCTTATGTCCAAAATTCCAAACTATCCCTTTAACTAAATCACCATCTGAAGCCTGATTAAAAGGACATCCAGAATTCCCTTTCAACGTGTCAATCCGGGACATCAGAGCATGAAATAGTTTTCTTATAATTATTATTATTTCTGCTGGCGCCAGATGTTTCACGTGGGAGGGGTTTGGAAAAAAAGCAACAGAGCTGAAAGAGGAGAAAAGAAAAGATAGAGTGCAGCAGAGAAAGTGATGGAGTGCAGCAGAGAAAGTGATGGAGTGCAGCGTGGAAAGAAATGAGAGTGTGTGTGTGTGTGGCTCACCTCTGTGGGATTTACCTGACCCCCCTCATGAATCATGGAGTTTTATTGGGTTCGGGTCTTAAAAAAAACTCTCCACGGAGCGGAAAGTATACGGAGCGAAAAGATGGGATTCACAAAATGCTTAGGTGATTTCCGTTTATGTGCTTCAGGGGGAGTACAGTACATGTGCGTGGTGCACACACACACACACACACACACAAACACACACACACACCTGTAACTGAAGGTTATTTTAGGTGATATAAGGTGATTTCTGTACCATGACTTAATAATAATAATAATAATAATAATAATAATAGCATATTATGTTGTCAAGTTATGACAGTCGCTGGCAAAACTTGATTTAAAGGAGAAGTTAGTAGTTTATAGTGACATCTAGAGGAGAAGCTGAAATGTACAACAAATAACTGCTCCTCAGCTCACCCCCTCCCTTCCCTGAGCGCTACGGTATCCTCAGCTGGTCAAATGTCGTCCTCGTCGTCTTTCTCCATGTCAGCAGATGAGGTTCGTGAGGCGAGGGAGAGGGCAAGCTACCGCGGCCGTAGCAGACGAAGCGGAGAGAGTGGAGGCTTCCGCTACAAGTAAAGCGACGCTTGATTTGTTCTCTCGCGTTTGTCTATACAGGCTCCCGTAGAAGCATGGCATCGTGGCAATGCAGTAGCGGCCCGCAACTATGTTATTTTACATGACTTTATGAAACACTACGAAAATGAAACACAAACTATTATACAGCTACTAGACAATGCAGGAGCACATAATATGTATAAAAAAGTGGATTTTGGGTAATATAAACCCATAAATACTACACAGTGTCCCTTTAAAGTTGGAGTAGGTGACATATTTGGGGCGTTAGTCATCACTGGAGCGATGTCAGCAACTCTTTGCTAACACAAATCCTTGCAACATATTTTCCCATGCTTTATGGTGTTGGGTTAGCAGAGCAGTACTATTTCCAAACAACGACAGCTGCCTCCAGCATAAAAAGCTTAATTAACCGGCATCATGATTTCCTGCTATATCGCTCTGGACGTCACATGACTGTCACCCTGCCCCCTGGCAGCAAACAACACGGTTCATCCCATAGACGTATACAGTAAGTAGAGCAGGCAGTGTAATGTAAATAATTGCTGTTTTAACGTTGTTAGACTGTATCCATTATTTATGCAGCATTAACCCACGAAATCTGCCTGCTCACTGTTTTTAACATGTTTCATAGCAGTTATTCGCCTCTGCCGTGTTTCTGGATCTGTGGGGATCCTGTAAAATTCTCTCCCGCCTTTCTATGACTGTTTTGGCACAACATCTATCCACCATCTTCACTTGAAAACAGCCAACAAAGAGTCTATTGTATACATCTGTGGGATAAACCTTGTTGTTCCCTGCCAGGCGGCCATGTTGGAGGTGTAACCCTGGTTGTGTGACGTCCGGAGCTCAAATGTTGGAAGTACTTTTGTTCGACACATCAACTCTGTTTGGGCGATATGACTTGCACATCAACGTGATTTCATCAGCTAATATCTGTGATTTGATTGCTGTTTGAATAGAGATGACTTGGCCTCGATGAGCCACCATGTTGGCAGGCGCAGACGCAGCAAAAAGGAACGGCACCAGAGTTGGATTCAACCTAACCTCGCCAAGAGTTAACCACATAATCTGTTGCTTGTGTTTGTTCTCAACACTTCTGTGTGCTATTAGCATGTTTCATAGCAGCGATTCACCTCTGGTGTCCGTGGGGATTCTTTAAAATGTGCTGCTGTTAGCCTGTATCCAACTGTTTCAGCACAACATCAATCCAAAATCTTCACTTTTATGAATAAAACAGAAAAACGTTCTAGGACATATTGCCTTATTCATGTCTTGTCTAGTATATAGTATCCTGCCAGGGGGCGTTACCATGGCTCCCGTGACGTCAGCTCTACAGTTTTGAACATTTCCCATATCCTGCCTCAACGCCGCTCAAGTGCAGCAAAGCAAGGAACCCGCGATGCAGTTTGCCAACACTTGACGCAGCAGCTCCATTTTAAAGTGAATGAGGAGCGCTTGATTTCGTGCCAGCGCTGAAAAACATAATCGTTTCCAGTTTTCAAACCTTGCAGTTAGCAAATTGCAAAAGGCTGCAATTATAGGATAAACCCATATGCTGTATCACAATTACATCCACTCGCATATACTCAATATCTGGCATTAAAAAATAGGTTGTTTTATATTTTCCCAAAATTGTTGTGTCTTTTTTTTTTTTTTCTCCTTCACTGAACTGATTTTAACCCCCGGGGAGTGAGATAGTGCTCACTGTTCAAACTTTGCCAAATATTAACAGTATAATGGAGGTAAATGTGATATTTTGGGAGGGAAAAGAAAGATAAAAGAGACTTCCATCCTCAGCTAAAGATAATGAATCTCTCTGGGTAAATCTCTCTAAGTACTGAAGTACATTCGAGTACTAAAATCATTGGATTTGTGCCCATGTGATATCCACTGTGGTTAGTTGCTGTACATTTTTGTAAATCCTGCCAACACGGCCTCATGTGACTCTCAACTTTTGAACTAACTTTGTTTTTTAACAACCCAGCTCCAGTTCTGATCCTTTTAGCTGCGGAAAGCATAAACAATAATTCCGTTTTGTTGGATTTATATCATTAATATGGATGTGTTGTTACATTGAGAAGCATTTTGGAGCTTGTTAGAGGCTCTGATGGTGAGACCAGGTTTTGAAGTAGGCTATTTTTTGAGTGTTGGAGCCATTTTTTAACGACGGCATAAACATCCGAGTTGAAGCTTTAATTAACATTATTTTTTCCAGTGCAGCTCTGGATTGTGGCGATGTTGTTGCTTAGATGTGTTTGCTTTGTTGAATGTCGGGGAAAAAACACCACAGATGTCCCTGAGTTTGGGAAGTGAAGCCATTGTAACTGTGCCGGTGAGAGAGAAGAAATTGAAAGTGTTTGTAAAAAAAAAAAAAGTAAATAAGTCCACTGTCACATTGCCTCTGCTCTGTAGGCTTTGTTTTTGTAACACATGTACATTGCAAGTGTTATTATACTGTATATGTTAAACAGTGTACACAACAGAGTACACAAAATAAACACCAAAAAGAGAAAAAACACATTACAAAACATTTGAGTGAAGGACAAACTAAGATATAATTCTGTCTGTATATTTATTTTAAGTCGTGTTTTCACTGATAGGAATGATTCGGTACATATTCACCTGTCCTCTCATCATTCACCTGTCATCGATTCATGTAGTCACGGCCTGTGACCTGTCCTCATCGTTCTCCTGTCCTCATCGTTCTCCTGTTTAATCGTTCACCTGTTCTCATTGCTCACCTGTCCTCATCGTTCACCTGTCCTCATCGTTCACCTCTCCTCATCGTTCACCTGTCCTCATCATTTACCTGTCCTCATCGTTCACCTGTCCTCTGGATTCATCTGTCCTCATCGTTCACCTGTCATCATCGTTCATCTGTCATCATCGTTCATCTGTCCTCATCGTTCATCTGTCCTCATCGTTCACCTGTCCTCTGGATTCATCTGTTCTCATCATTCACCTGTCATCATCGTTCACATGTCATCATCGTTCATCTGTCCTCATCATTCACCTGTCCTCATCATACACTGCCAAAGTTACAGTACCGTGAGTAAATGTAGTTCATTCCTCTCCCCTTCTACTGCACTAAACCACCATGGAAACACGACTTTAAACGTTCATCATACCACGTGACACAAGTACCAGTCATCACAGACTAGAAGAGACAGTGGTGGACAAATCACATATGCCCTTGTCTCTCATCTCTGTGTGAGTGAACTTGAATTAACTTGATGTGTGTGTGACAGAGAACAGGCCACACCCGAGGCTGGTCATCATGAAAATTAATGTCACATCGCTCCATGCAAAAGTCCCCACTCAGCTGTTTACTGACAAACTCATGACAAATCAGCGTCTTGAAGCAAAATCCTGCAGTAAAAAAACGTCACGTGTGCATCTTCTGTACTCTGCAATATCCATATTATCCAGCTGTACATTATTGATATTGCATCATCTAATAACTTCTAATTAAATCTGCAAATCTGAATTCATTCCGCACACACGGGGAGAGTAATTGCGGCCAGTTCGGCTACAGGCAGCAGAGCTTATGTAACGATGAAGCATTCATTTATCCCGCTTAGACGTGACTATTCTGTAGGCATACACTGGAGACAAATAATATGAAATGTCACTGCGTCCTTGTAAAAACAAAATGCCGTTGATATTTACATGGTGAATCCTGACGATGCAGCCTGAACATTCACAAACTATAGTGTAGAGTCGTTGTGATTAAAGCCTGATGAGCCTGTTTTTAGGAGGACGGAGCTTGTGTTGTTTTGTTGTTTTTTTTCCACTGGGTAAAGAAGTTAAATTATGTTTGCGGTAACACTTTAGATTGGCGAACACATATTCAGCATTAACTAGGTGCTTACTAACATGCATATAAGTAGCATACTAGCCCTTTATCAGTATGCTAAGCACCTACACTACCGTTCAAAACTTTGGGGTCACCTATACAATTTTTTTTGTATGTTTTCCATTGAAAGTCACACTCTTATTCATCAATAGAGAAAAAGATGAATAATTTGAAATAATGATTTTGTCACGATCTGCATTCCACATTCCATGCTCTGCCTGTGTTGTTTGTATTCTCTGCTGCTCCGTGTTCTCTCTCTCTCTCACCCCGCAGGGGGCGTGGTTGACCTACTTACCGAGATGACGCCAGCGATTGCCTGCACCTGCGCAACTCCTCCCCAGCTGTTCCTGATCAGCGATCACGCAGGCTCATAAGGCGGAGTTGCGCTCCTTTCTGGCGTCAGTTCCATGTTTTCGCTCAGCTGGTATAGTCACTACTTACTTTGCTACTAGAAACATTGACTCAGAAATTGTTACTCACCTGGGGCCTCGTGTATAAAAGAGGCCTCATGTATCTTTCATACTGAAAGAGGGCGTACTCCAAAAATTTGAAAAGTACGTACGCAAACAAATTCTCAGATTTATAAAACCGTGCGTACGCCGAGTCCTGCGCACCTCCTCTTTATACATCCATCAAACGTGAAACTGAGCGGAGATGAATGAGTAACACACCACGCCCTCGTTCCACCCACACATTAATATACAAATGACTCTAAAACGCACTCTCTGCACCTCCTTCCTGAAGAACAATGACAAAAGCGTCAGCAAAGAAGGAGGGAAATAAAATAAAAAGATGGAAAGTATGCGATCGACGCATCGATTTATGATGTATTGATTTGAAAAAGATATATTAATATTTTTGTTTGTTTGATCATTTGGAATTAGATATAATCACGAAGGAACTAAATGTGAGGGTCACCGCGGCTGCTCTCATATTAATGTTGTTGCTTAAAAAAACTGGCTTTGCATTGATAGTTGATCCTGTCGGTGTTGTTTTTCTGATGTAATGTTTGTTTAGACAAGACTTATCCATGTGAGCTGAATTTATATATTTCAACAATCTATAAATCTGTCAGTGTCACGCGACATCATCAAGTTACGCACACGCACATTACGCACAGAATAAGCAGATAGAGCTCATTGACTTAGTGTATAATGATTCATTACTGTCACCAGTGTTGGGAAGATTACTTTGGAAGTTACTCTGTAGAAAATGTAATAGTAGTGTAATTATTTCAATTACTTTCTCAAAGTAATGTAACTACTTACATTTGATAACATTTTGATTACTTTTCTTAATTTTGAATGAAATCTCTTAACTGTTAACCATTTTCACATTTTAAGACCTATAGTGTGATAAACCTTTCAGCAGTACTTAAGACTATATAAAAACAACATAACTCTTTTTTTAACCATATGTTATAAGTCTGACTTTAGGCCTGTGCTGTGAAGGTGGCTCACTTCCTCACTAAATGGAGCGACAATGGGCTGATTTCAGCCAAGAGGAGCAGGTTGTTTTAATGGAGAGAGTATGAGCAATACAAAAAAGCCTGATCACAGCCTGAAGCAACAGTGTTGCTGCAAATATGACAAGAGGCTGATTTTAATTTCTGACAGATCTACATTGAGCTGCTTTTAAATATGAACCTTTAGAGCAACAACAACTGTTGTTTTAAACTGTGTTTTATATTGTTTTCATATATTTCACTGATCACAATTATAAAATGCCAGTGTGTGTTTTATTGAAAGCGAGGCTGGGTGTGCGTATGAAAATAGGTTACGGTGGGTTGTTTAGGTGCTGTAGCTACAAGCAAATCTCAGACCTTTTTAAATATGAGAAAACAGAGTAGACCTACTCAAGATTTGTGTTTGGGCAACACATAACAGGCGAAACAATTAATTTATTCATGGCCACATTAAGTTGAATTATCTGTCCTGCTGCGAGCGCACAACTTTTTTCAGTGGTGACTGTATATAAAGGTAAATAGGCTACAGCCTAATAAATGACCTCCTGACACTGAGCAACGTATCCCCTCAGCTGAACATCTGTAGGCGGACACGCTCACAGAGAAAGTAAACAGCAGCGGATCAGCGCGATCTCACCCTCCATACAAATGCTCCGTTCTTTTCATTTACAGCTGGCTTTGGTGACGCCAGCTGTAAATGAGTTCAATAGTGAAACAGTGGCGCTTTTATAGCCGATGATTAAACTGGTCGGGACCAGGTTCTGGTCTGCCTGTATGAAGTGTTTTTTGTATTTCCAGCCCAGGAACATCTTGTGCGCTGCCGACATTATCGCTGCTGAGTCTGACTGCCGCCGTACGGTTTGTCGGTTGAGTCGAATGGCACATGACCAGAGAGAGCCAATCACAAGCGTCAGTTTTGGAAGGAGGATGTTGATTTGAAAAAACTAAAAACAAACATGAATCCATGGGGAGGAAAAAACTGATAAATCCGAGCTTTTGTGGCGATTTTTTTTTCAAATGTAACTTAATTTGTAATCATTGAAATTTCCAAAAGCAACTGTAATTTTATTACATATTTTCTCCCAGTAATGTAACTGATTACAATTACGTACATTTTGTAATTAAATTACATAACGTCGTTATATGTAATTCGTTACTCCCCAACACTGTCACTGATTGTGTTGTGGACGCTGGGGAGGGAGGAAGAGGGAGGAAGAAGATGCTCGTGTGTCGGTGTCTCAGGTGTGCCGGAGTCTCCAGCGGCTGACGAGCGCGCACCTGCATCAGCTGTATCTTCTGATGGAAGGCGCAGCGGAGGTGGTTACACTGGTAACACTGGCGTGTGTCCATGCGTTCACGTCAGCAGCTGTGTCTATTTACATAAAGAAAATATTAATTTGTGTTAAATCAATTTCAGTTATTTGCTCAATGTAAGACTTAGAGAAAAGTGTAACTCACACACACACACACACACGAACGCGCACACGTTTGAAGTGTGTGTGTTTCTGTGTGATCAGTTTTGTCCTCAGTGTCCTCTGATCTTATCCACACATGTTCAAAGGTACGTGGTGTATCATTGTTGTTTGTCACAGAATAGTTCATGTTTGTCACTGTAGACACATTAAGAATATTATTCTTAATGTTAGGTTCCACGCCAAGCACATTTTTATAAATGACATCGTGTACGCCGTCTTTTTGTGCGTACGCACGGTTTATACATGAGGCCCCTGGACTTCCATCTTCAGTACACCACGTCTCCTGCAACTGAGAAAGTCTCCAGCGGATTCCAACACCTCCGGGATCGCTTCCTCCTGTCGTTTCTCCAGCTCCTTCGTCTCCTCCATGTCACCGCCGCAGCCGCCTCTCTCCTCGGCCCTCGTGGACACTCACTTCTCCATCTCCAACATCTCGAGTGAGTCTGTTCCTTGGGAACGCCAACACGAACTCTGTTGCCACCGAGGAGTCGCCATAAGATCTGGCCCAGCTGCTTTCCGTTCCTGTTTAGCTCTGCGCTTCACTCATTCATGCTAGCCTGTACTGAATAGGAAATAAAATCCTATTTTTATATACTTACCGTTGTCCTGTCTGCATCCGAGTCCTCCTCTTTAAAGATCTTTGTTTCCCTTTAAAGGGAATCATAACAGATTTTTATTCAAAATAATAATTTTGCCCTTTCGTCAATGAACCAACAAAACTGTTTTCAGCTGTGCTAACATCATTGCACAAGGGTTTTCAAGGGTTTTCTAATCATCCAATAGCCTTCTAACAGGATTAGCAAACACAATGTACCATTAGAACATTGGAAATGGGCCTCTATACACCTATGTACATATTCCATTAAAAAAGCCGTTTGCAGCTAGAATAGTCTTTTATCACATTAACAATGAATAGAGTGTATTTCTAATTCATTTAATGATGCTTTTCCATCAAAAATAAGGACATTTCCAAGTGACCCTAAACTTTTGAACGGTAGTGTATTAACACCTTATGTAGGAAAAATCTTAATTCATGTCGTAATAGAGGTAGAATAAGCACCAAGTTAATGGTGAATATGTGTTCCCTAATCTAAAGTGTTACCCTGTTTTCTAACGGCCTGAATCATTATGTTCATTAAAATCTCCAAGAATACTGTTATAAAAAGAAGAAGAAAAGACTTAACTTAATACCTGCTGTCAGATGTGGGGGCTAATTGAGCGCAGCGTTGTAATTCAGCGTGGTGGATGAAGTCGGGAAGGCGTGAACAACTCTCAACGAGGTAACTGCGAGAACCTAACAAACCTGATGAATTTTTTCAAAAGCGTCTTGTTAGTTTCACTCCGGGGCTTTTTGGCTACGCCACGCGGAAGGATAATAAAATAAAGTGTCATGCAAGGAGCGAGCGAACGATTAGTTTTTCCCTCAGTGGAGCTGTGATTACACGCAGTTTAATTTGCAAAACCTCAGATCGGGATGTGTACTTTGCACAAATTATATCACATTAGAGTTTTTTGGTCACAGGAAAGATGACACAACAGCGTGTCATTGCCACTGGCATTATTGCTTTAATCTCATAAAAAACATAGAGTCATTTCTGCAGGGAAATAAAACAACAACAAAAAGACAGCTTGGTTTTTGATCTTATTGGATGACAAACTCATAAGACACTTAGAAGAGCTGCAGAGGAATCAAATCCTTGGCTTTTTCCCCCTGAATAATAAGTACAGGCAAAGTATATGAGCCAGGTCCAGAGCTGCTGGCTACTGGGACGCTTGGCAGAGTTCTGTGCTGCAGAGAAATGAGAATTCATGAATGAACGGGAAAAGCAAAACAAATACTATCACCTGAATTTGCCAGGAGAGCGACTGGAACATCGCGTCATTCCCATTCATCCCTTGACAGTAAAAACAACAACAACAATGATAGTTTGTTCAGGGAGCAGTGGTAGAGAAAAGGTTAGAGGTGTGAATAAAAACCTCCATATTCTTAATCAACACAGAAGTCACGCTTCACAGGAAGCATCGACAGCAGTTTGCCAAGGATGTTTTACTTCAGAAAATAAGAGCGTGCCAAACTCTCAGTGGAGTTAAACCCCTTAATTGCCCCTTTGGAAAAAATTGTAAATACCATGTAATTATATACAGATGAAGAGGGTGAATCAGAAAAAAGGCATTTAACATGCGTGTGTGAGAGTGGTTGATAGTCCAATGATGTCCCCTCTTCTTGTTTTTGGAGCGAGCGAGACAGACGAGTGTCTCTCAGTCATTTACAGACCTGTCCTCCTGGGTTCATGGTCTTGGAGAGTGAGTGGTGTGTACAGTATGTGGTGGTTTTTCTGGTGCATGTTTTATGCTCTTCTGAGAGCCTGAGGGACAGCAGACAGACTGACATGAATTAGATAAGCTGCAGTGACCTCTCTCCTCCTGCCGGACCTGTGGGATGAGCGTCTAACACGCGACACTCTCTCTGAAGTCAAACTGTGCCAACACAGATGCTGCAGGTGCACTGCAGACTAGTGTTATCGCCTCTGGTTTGGCAAATGTCATGTTTTGTTGTTATTTTAGTGCAGTTGCTGACACATGTTGGGTTATTTAGTTGTAAGCAGTCGTGTTTAAAGTACCTTAAGGTGATACTTGAGTAAAAGTACAAGTATCTTACAGGAAAGTTTGGTAGAAGTTGAAGTCAAGTAAAGTTTATGACATTTACTGTACTTAAGCATCCAAAGTCATTTTGTGATATAAAATGAACATTAGTTTTAGAAATAAAAGTATTAACAGTTAGTATTGAGGCATGGTTGCTCAGTGGTGGGGCGAGTTCAATTCCTGGCTCTGCTCGTCTATATGTGTCCTTGAGCAAAGACGACTTTAATCTTGAAAGATTACAACTTTATTTACAAAAGATTCCAGCTTTATTCTCGTAATATCCTGACTTTATTCTCGAAAGATTACACTATTTGTAAGTATTTTGCTTGTCCCTGAATGCTGACAAAATGTCCCATGTCCTGCATATAAAGACATCGTTGTTGTGCACAGGTATCTTGTTCATCATTGTTGTATCCTGTTCATTTGTTGTCCAGTTGTTTTGCTGCCTCTGATTCGCTTCTCTCTCCAGTCATGGACTGAATAGATGTGAAGAACAAATGCAGACCCTCAGGCGTTTCTCCAGGCCACCAAAGGTCACTATTTGTCTGACACAGTTTTTATTTTGTTTTATTTATTTTTTTTATAACATGCTCATTCAGCCAATATTTTTGATTGATTTAAAGATTGATTGATTGAATATTTGCATAAAGATCATCAG
Source organism: Microchirus variegatus (assembly GCF_963457635.1). Classification (NCBI taxonomy): domain Eukaryota; kingdom Metazoa; phylum Chordata; class Actinopteri; order Pleuronectiformes; family Soleidae; genus Microchirus; species Microchirus variegatus. The sequence goes on along the minus strand of NC_139817.1, from coordinate 16,549,103 downwards.
GTCAAAGACAACGTTGGACAGGAAACAAAACAAACCTAAACCTGAAACTCTGCCTTATTTCAGTAAAAGGTAATGGGATAATTTGTGTGCTTCAGTCCATGACTTTATTCTCATAATTTAATGTTCTTTCTCTAAATGAGATCAGAAATATGGTTTAAAATGTTTTACGGAAGCAAACTGAATAATCCACATTATATTATATAGCTCCCTCTCCTTTAGCTGAGCTGTCACTGCTGATTCATTTCACCGCTTGGTCTCTGTACCTTCTTACAGTGCATAAACCAGCCACTTGATTAGGTCCTGTAGCCTAACCCTAACCCTAATGTATTGTGCTGTCAGAGATGGTCTTTACTTTGGCTCTAACAAGTGTTTGTGTACGTAAACGTTCAAACCAATCTCTTTTTTCAACTCAACTTTCTTCTCCTTTGTAATGCTCGGTTTGAACTTCATCAGGTCATTTCCTCCTCTTTGACCATGCCTGCATAGCTAAAGACATTGAACTGCTGCCTAATCATTGGCTGATTAGTGTTAGCTGTTAAAAATAATTGGCACCACATTGCTACACCTTTTGCAGTTTGTACAGCTATTTATTTGAGGTCTTCTCAAACTGGAAGACGCAGCAGATTCTCTCATGGGATTTGTTGTCACTCGCCAGCTCCCAAACCGTGCAGCGCTGTTTTATATTGGTCCAACTTTCGTTCTGAGGCTGATTCTGATTCCCAGAAAGGCAGGAGCTCAGCAAAAATCCCTATAAGCTTCATTTAGACCTTACTGACTTTTTTTCCTCTTCTACTTTGTTGTGGCTAAAAAAAATAAAAATTAAACAACCTTCCAAGGTAGGTAAACTCCTTGACACGATCGATTGCCCCAGCTCACTGTCATGATGACCCTGATCCATATATTCAGTAAACATTATATAGTGGAGAACGGATCACGGTGCATGCAAACCATTTGCTTCAGTTTTAGCCTTAACCTCAATTTCACCTGAGTGGAATGAAAGTGTGTGGAACTTTTGTGTGGAACTTTCCAGCAGTTATTGAACGTGTGCAGTGCGAAATAAAAGTGTGATTGTCATCAAAGTCGTTTTACCAAAGGAAGGCAAAGAAAATCGGACAATAACTGAACTGTGGCTGAACTTCTTAACAAAGACAGAGACAGCACTTCTACTGTGAGTGGACTGTTAGCACTTTAAGCTAGCGAGCTTTATGCTAACGTGTCAGCAGACTTCGTCATCACAAAAACAACAAACAAATGATTATTCAGCGGCCAAAAGAGAGCAGGACAGACACAGTAGTTGTCTGAGCTGATGACGTGACACCAGCACCGCTCTATCTCCTTATGGGTGAGTTTTCATTAACGTGGTTAATCTACTTAATGTTAGTGTTCAGTTTTTTCTTGTTATTGTTATTCACTAGCTCCAGCACAAACAAGTACTGACTGTGATGCTAATGATTTATTACGATCTGTTTGTCAATCAAGTTATTAGGTTGTCAGTTGGTTATAAGATGATACTCATACAAATACAACAACCACGGACATATTCAGCTGACAGTTACCGCACACCACGGCTTATTGAAAATTAAACGATAGCAAACGATCGCGTGCCCGCACCGGCCGGCTATTGACAAAAGATCGTAAAATAAAAATAAATGTTACGCAACAATGACGTAAGTAATCCATGATATGGGTCTAAACTAAGATAATACAATGGTTTTCATAATTTTTATATCTCTATTAACAAAGAAAATCGAAGAAACTCGTTTCGCTGCTTTCTGCGCCATCTTTGTTATGTCAAAACACGCAATGCATTCTGGGTAGCCCT